>NC_089195.1:20688971-21292721 GCF_963930695.1 Labrus bergylta
GTTCAACCATCGTTTTTACCCTACATACTGTATTACTGATAGAGTTGCAAGTCACAGTTGCAAAGATTAATTATTTCATTAATTTAATCCAAATATTTTATAGTCTGAAAAAATATTGTGAAAAATAATGACATTTTGAATGACAATTATGTTTTTTTTTTGTTAAACTAATGGCCCAACTCTCCAAATAATTCAGTGTATTGTTATATTCATCATCACACATTGATGAAGAGATAATTTTGATCTCTTAAATTGATGGCTTTCTGGAAAACTTGATACTCCTTTGGAACATGAAATAGGCCTTTCTGAAAATAGCAATAACACGGCAATCTCTGTTTTCCAGGTCTCAATTTATATCTGATATTTCTCTGGTTGAATGTGTGAAATGTCCCAAAATATTCAGTTAACTGAAAAAAAAAATGAAGGAAAGCTTTGTTCTTGACTAAATGAAACCAGTGACGGACACACAACAAAGACTAAGAAATTGTCGTAACAGTTTAGGATGATTGTTTTGTTGAGTATTACACCGGTGTCTTGATAAACATTTTCCCCTTTTGTCATGTGGCTTAAAGGTTGTTGAAATCATTCTTCTTCACACTGTCCAACAGTGTTTAATATAATGTTACCCCTGAGTTTACGTTTTGATAGATTACCTGGGTAATCACATATTTCAATTTATACACCAACAGCATAAAACCAAAAAGATGTTTATTTTACAGCCACATAAGACAAAGATAAACAGCAAAACCTCACATTTTCAACAAAGAACCAGAGATAATATTTAGTTAATTTACTTGGAAAATGCCTAATCACAATTGTTCTGATGATGAGTTTTTCATCAACCCAGTCTCAGAGTCTGCATCAGATATTTCCCGCTCGAAGCTGCTGTATATTTTATGACTTTCCAACAGAGTAAGATATGTTACAACAAGACTTTAATGTCTAAGGGTTCAAGTCCACCTTTGCAGCACTAAAGTGACTTTAATGTGAGATTTCTTCAAATATATAGAATAAAAACAAACACAGGTGTGCATAAAGAAAATAGTGTTGTGCTTTAATTTGCAAAGAAACCCAGCAACAATGATTCAACAAGTCATAAGAGTAAACTGGAGTAAGTTGGATGGAGACTGAACAGCGCTATCTGGGATTTGGGATATCGTTTGAGGATTAAACTCACCTGCCAGGTGAAGGGAAATCCTTCTAACCCTCCTCTTTCATGGGAATTTAATAATTGGGGGAGAGAGCCAAGCAGGAAGGAAGCAGGGATGAATCCTGAAAGAACAAACAGAATACAGATTATAAAGGTAAATAACACAGGTTGAGTTCAGGTGTGGTCCTGCTCTCTGAATCTCAGTAATTCTACCTCCACTAACAGACACCTCTGCTCTACTCCTTGTGAAATCTGGATTATTTATTTCTCAGGGTCAAAATTAAACTAATAAACTCATGTCAAGACTTGTACATCAAGTCGAGGTTTGATTGAAAACATTTTTTAATCTCCATTTCTCTGGTTGTCTTCCTTTGTCTCTCATTGAAGCTTTATAAAGTGTATGTGTTCTCAAACTAGGGGATAACCAAAAACACAGTTTGAACAGTTTGTCCTTTACAAATAGTGCAATTTGCAGATTTCTTCAGACCCTTTATCCATTTGGTTTTAGTGTTAAGATTAAACAAACCCTCTTATTCCATGCTGTCAGTTTCATATACGCTACATTATTTATAAGCTTATACTGGCAAATTCAGCAGAGTTGGAACCTTTTTAAAACAAAGATAAGGGCTTACATTTTCCAATTAAACATTTTCTGATTTCAACTCTTACTGTGGTGATTGAATATTACCCAAGAAACGAAATGCTCGTTGTAACAGAGCCAGGGAACGACCGACTTGTAAATATTTCATTTGTTGTATTTTGAAAGTTTTTTTTGCTGCATGTTCTGACAAATGATTGACAATGTTAATACAGGAATGGAGCCTACTTCATTATGAACAATAATGGTTATTGAAACAGAACTGTTTTGTGTCCCTCACCATCTGCAATTGTCAAGACTTGTCAGGGTGAAGACATCAGATTCTTATGTGTTTGTCGCCCCACATGGTCAGACACTACAGAGGGTCAGTGACACATGAGACAAATACCAAGAGCCAACATTTTGTCCATGACTCTTAACCATTTGACTAATATATTGTATGGCTTAAAAAGGACAGTAAACTCCTGCACAAGTTCCCTGATAGGGACAAATAGCTGTAGAAAACCTCTTCTGTCCATGTCTCATCTGATTCTTCTTTAATAACAGTCCAAACTAATATTGTCACTTTCTTGCGAACAATTTGGTGCACAACCTCATCTCTGGGAAATGAAGGTTGCCCTGTCCCTATAATTATGTCAAAGGGCTAGGGCTGGAGTTTAACTCTATGGATATCCTCCTTTAAGTGAGTGTCTGAAAATTTGCAACAATATCCCCATATTTAATCATGTACAAAACTGTTAGACAACGCAACATACAAACATGCTTTTTTTTTAGAAGCTTTAACAGCCAATGGGGCATCTATCAAATGACAATGAAGCAGTCTACACCTAACTGTTGTTTCAAAGTTTTTTTTTAAAGGACAGAAGAAGCCATCTCTGATTTGTTTTTGGTCAAATGTGAGAGAAAATGTCGGCAGTGTGGGGGTATTACAGTTTCTGGGAAACATCCATGATATGCAGTCTGTGACATGTTACAGTGACATTTCCAAAGGAGGGACTACTAACAACAATTTAAATACCTCAAATCCCACAGCTCGTTTGAAAAATAGGCCGGAAGAATAACTAAGAGTTGATGGGAAAAAACATCAGTATCGGAATCTGGCCTGGTTTTCACAATCATTGCATCTCTACAGTCAACTAACCTATAAATAGACTAGTCGTTGTAGCTCTAACCAGCCGGTAACAAACAAACAAACAAACAAACAAACAAACAAACAAACATGCAGGCTTCAAGTAGACAGAGTAGTAAAGAGATGAGCTTCAGGTTTGCTCTCAGACAGGAGAAATGTAGATGATTACATGAGTGCATGTGACTCAGAGCGTGCTCACTGTGACTCTCTGTTAGTTTGATTTGTTACTACACACATCATGCTGCAGTTCTCTCGGCATGTGTGTCTCTTTACGGCGGTTGCATGTGTTTCTTGGTGTTCAGCATTCGTTTTGATTTGTCAGTCTTACTCATTCAAACTGCAAAAACAAAGATCAGGCAATTGTAACCAAAAAGTCTCAAATGGGGGATCAGACACACTTAGTCATACCTAATCAGACTGAGAAATGATTCCGTCACATTTTGCTTTTATGTTTTTTTGTAATTGACTTTTCACACCCACACCGCCTGTTGTATCTGTCTTAAAACAGGGATTCTCTCTTTGAGTTTCCTGTCTGAGATGTCTTCCAGATTTATTCCATGCTTCAGAGGATTTTTTTTTTCCCGTCTTTGTCGAGACGGGGCTGAGCTCGGGTTGCAGCTGTTCCTGTTGTGGGTCTTTTAAGCTCTCTGTATGTGATATTATTAAGCTATGCAAATAAACTTGAGTAGACTTGACTGTGACTCACTGAGACACACACACACACACACACACAGATATGCTCACATCCCTTTAACCTATTGTGACCTTTGAAACACTAAGAAGTTCTCTGTGCGTGTTTGCTGCTGAGGCCTCGGTTGTTTGGCTCAATAAATGAAGCAAACACGCTCTGATAATCAAGCAGACTTTGAACTTTAAGATGCTGTTTAACATTATTCACACAGGAGTAAAGTATTTGGCCATTAAGATCAACAAGTGAGAAATAGACTCAAAAATGTAGGTTTAGAATAGTGGCAATATGAAGTCACAAATAACAGAAAGAGCAAGATTTGTATTGTTATTCATATTCATTGTAACTTTTTTTTATCAGTGTTGATGTCAGACTTTATTCCACATTTTAACTTTCATATGACGTGTGTTTTATTTTGATCTGTTGGTATCTTTTATGTATTCTTTATGTTTGAGATGCTCTAAACCAGTTGTCCCTGATGTGTTGAATCTAGTTGTGTGACAAACTAAATATGCTGAAAAACAAGTCATGGTATGCTGAACATGACAAAAGGAAAAAAAAAAGATGGTTTTAAGGCTCCTGTAACCAAATGTGCTTTGGTCTGCATTGAATTCGGCACCCGCTGTAAACAAAGTTGTACCTGTCTATCTTGTTCTTTACATATGTAAATAGTGTTTTCAGACAAAAATATCGTATCCTGATTTCTTTGAACAGTCGAACTTATCAGTCACTGTGAATCTTTGCTGGGGGAAAAAAAAAAACGCTTACCATGCAGCAGCATTAAAATGAAACGTATAGAAATGATCAGCCTTGTGTTACTGGTCTTGTTTGCCTTTTGTAGGTTGAGTAGAGGCATCAGTGTTATTTTCAGCCTGCTTTATAAGCAGATAAAAGCCCTTTTAAAAAAGTCTAATTAAATCAAAGCGACAGAAAAGGGGACCCAGATTTGAAACATTCAATATCTTTCTCTCCCTCGCTCTGTGTCGGTTAGTTTAATCACTCAGGAGGAGACCTCCTACAGAGATCACTCCACATGCTTCTTCTTAGTAAACCCACCAGCAAACACACATCTCAGAATGTGTTTGTGTACGCTTGCTAGACGCAGTGTTGACATTTTTCCAGGACTCGACACATGCAGTATACATTTCTTTTTTTCTTCCTCTGTGTGGTCGCGGAATATTGCTAGAAATGTTAGAAAGCAGCTGTTTTGTCACTGCACCACTTTCAGCATTGTGGGGTTCTGAGTGTGCTTTTTTTTATTTATTTCTTTCCTGCAGGGTATGCGTGTGCTAGTGGATGCACGGGACAAACTGGGCATCAGCTGGCAGAGCTGTGAGAACGAGAAGCAGGGCATGCTGGTGATGTCGTGGGAGGGGCGAGTGGGCGGCTCGGGGGTCGAGCCGAGTGAGTTTCAGCTGTACGTGATGGCACTGAACGCACTGTGGGCAGACACGGGCATACAGGAGGCGTACACAAGACGCTCCGAGTTCCAACTGGTGAGTAAATTTGCCCCGTCACCAATAACTTTCCCAAATGTATGTGCCTTTAAGTAGAAAATATCTCAAGTTATTTTACCTTGAAGTTTCACATTCAGATTTTTCGTTCATCTGGATTTAATTCTAAAGCTCTGTGTGATGGAAAGCTAGCCAGAACAACACACTTGGATGAGGATAACGTGGGTGGATGAATGACTGGGACATAAGAGGATTTTTTTTGGATAATTCAGTCTCATATACTCTGAGATGATACAGTATATAAGACTTTTTTTTTCCATGCATCTCATTTTAATTTCATTTTAGCAGTAGCAAGCCATCTCTAAAAAGTTCTTGAACTAGTCGTGGAGTGGTCTAAGGCAGTGGTTCCCAAAGTAGGGGTCGAGACCTTCTGGGGGGGGGTCAAGAGCTACCAAGAGGGGCTCACTAGATCAGTGGTTCTCAACTGGTCTAGTTTCAGGACCCACCACCATCTCCTTAATAAGAAATCACGACCAAAGTTTCAGATGTTTTTCAACCAAGGAGATTTGTTATGAAAAAGTGTGCTGTTTTGTGACCTCAGATGGAACAAAACATACTACAGAACAAAGAAATGAAGCAAAACAAAAGTGATTTTGAGACTATTTGACACTTTTTTTTCCTCAGGCACACTTTGGCGACCCACTTAAAATGACTCCACAACCCACCAGTTGAGAACCACTGCACTAGATGCCTTCCTTGTGTGTCTGTTTATTAAGTTTTGTATGTCCACTCAGTGCTTAGGTCTATACATGGACATTACTTGTATTCTGCTTCAAGCCTTTCCTTACAATGAATTACTGTATAAAATAGTTTTTAATGGTTTTTAAGGCAGTTTTATTATTTTGTGTCGTTCTAATGTGTTAACAGTGTTTGGATAGGCCTATGAGTGCTTGTGTGGGGCTGTGCGCTACGTTACATGCCATAGCCACCTCCAGGGACAGTGGGGGTCCCCAGTCTATGGCACCCTTAATTTGGGGGTCACATGCTAAAAAGTTTAGGTCTAAGGTATCTAATCACGCAACACTGATTGACACAAAATCCTTATAAAATTGATCTTCTAAGTGAGACTCTTTAGCTAAATCCTCCCAGGACTGTCCGTTTTAAAAGTCAGCCTGCTGTTTATTCACTGACCAGGAGTCATCATCGATCATAGATTACTCACAGGCTTCACAGACGGTAGACAAAGAACATCAGAATGAGCACATTTCAACACATTTCCCATATCAGTTCATAAGGGGACAATGTGTCAGTGTTTAGATAACTGCTTGTATCAATACGAATTTGATCGTCAATACGCAGGTTTAAACAAATACTTTCTGAAGCTACCCAGAAAAATGTCAACATCTAGATACTAAAAGCTCCTCTGAAGTTGTTTTAGCTAGTTTTGAAAAATGTAAAAAAAAAATAATAGTAATTACTTTTTAATTACCGTATTTTCCGCACTATAAAGCGCACCGGATTATAAAGCGCACCTTCAATGAATGGCCTATTTTAGAACTGTTTTCATATATAGGGCGCACCGGATTATAAGGCGCATAGAATAGAAGATACTGCAGTCAAACGCTTGACTGGGGTTGCGTTATGCATCCACTCCTCTTCTCCCAAACGTGGAGGGGAACTTTTCCCTGATTCAGTAAACACGTAGTAAAAGAAACAGTCTGATACCACTAAATCAAACGTTAGTGCATTCACAATATAGTAACTCTCGAAATTGTTCATTCATTAGTGCATTCACAATAACTCAACGCTGTTCAAACGTTAATGTGCATATTCACAATATCTCCCAGCCTTGTTCAGTTGTAAACACGTAAAAGAAACACAGTCTGATACCGCTAATTCAAACGTTAGTGCGTAACTCAACATTGTTCAGTTACTATAACACGTAAAGCTCACTTTTTCAGTTCATTCCCCGTCCACGAATCCCTCGAATTCTTCTTCTTCAGTGTCCGAATTGAACAGTTGGGCGAGTACGGCATCCAACATGCCCGGCTCCCTCTCGTCATTATCCGAGTCAGTGTCGCTGAGCGCCGTGCACAACCAGTATGGATCAACCAATTAACCAATTGATCCATATATAAGGCACTCCAGATTATAAGGCGCACTGTCGTTTTTTGAGAAAATCAAAGGCTTTTAAGTGCGCCTTATAGTGCGGAAAATACGGTAACTACAAAAGATGGCAAGACTCTCAGGGAGAAGACTGATTCTTTCTGTGCAGTTATTTTAAGTTCCTGCAAAGCAAAGTCAGTGTAAGAGCACGCTGCTAAGACTGGTTTTCCTTTGCATTTTCCACTGAAAGATTCACATAGTGTGTTATTGTTGACTGTTAAAAGACAGCAGTATATGATTTTTGTTGTAAAACACTTAAAACACATGTACAGGACAAGATAAAAAGAAGTGCTTTGTCCAAAGGGGGCACCAAAAAATGCCTCACTGGAGCTTTAACCTGCCTTGGCAGAGCTTAGATGTTAGATCATAGCGTCTCTATTTAGACCTGACATGTACCTGGTTAGGTCACTTATCTTTTTAAACAGAAAGTGAACAAAAAAAAATGTAGCAGCTAAACTATCCAAGTATCTGTTCATCCAGGCACACAAACAGATCCCCGTTTCTTTTCTCACCAGTTGTCTAAGCAAATCATCCTCTCTACAAATAGCATTTTTTATAGCAGCAATTCCGTGTGGTTTTATGAACAGCAGAGCAGCTAGAGAACCACTTCACATCACAAGCAACTCTACGAGAGTCTACAAATCTGCTGTGAAAGAGCAGACAGATTGTCAGCGACACTTAATGGTTGAACAGAATGTCATGAATAATCAGTAACCATAATGTCAACATGTTGAATGTCTCAAGGCAGCTGGTTTTGTCATCAGGAGGGTTTGTGTTGGCCGAAGTAGTTTATTAGCTCTGTTTTGGATGCGAGAATGCAGATTGACTTTCTGTCCAGGGCTGTACGTTTGACCTCTGACCTCCTTGTTACACATTTATCAGTGACAAAACAATCTGGAGTCAGACAGAAGCCACTTTGGTCTCTCTCTCACTTAACATACTGTAAGTGTGTGTATGTTAGACATCAGCCCACAGCTCCAGGTCAGACTGCCTCATCTTATCTGAAGTCCCTATATGATAAAGCTACTATAGTAAAGCTGCACAGGCGTTCAGACTTCTTTCAGGCTTAAAGGATTAAGTTGGTGATATTCTCTGTTTGCCTTATTGTGAGCAAATTCCATTTTAAACCAAAACCTACAATAAGTTAAAGAATGATTAGTGTATTCAGAGTCTGATGAAGCTTATTTCTCTCTTCTCAAGAGCTCGATTGTTGTATAAAATCTTTTTTTTTTTTTTTTTTTTTCAAACACATCAGTGAGCCTCCCTGTTCTACTGGCTGAAGTTGACCCAAGTATTTCAAAATGTGGAAACGTTTGGATTGAATGTAGCACAACATGAGTAAAGCTGTTCCTGTGGTTCTGTTGTCCTTGCTCAATATCGTTTTGCTGGCACACTGAGGAAGACTTTTTCAGCAGATTTATATTCTCAACAATGTTTGTCATTTGAAATGTTCGGCAGTATGCCCCAGGCACCGACATCTTCCTCAGTTGCTCTTTCATACATCTGAGAAATGTTAGGGAGATTTTTTTTTTTTTAAATATCTGATGGGAAGCTTAAAACATACTGATGTTGTACTCCCTGAAACCTACACCTTTAAATATTCAGTCCAGAAAGTTTTCTTCAGAAGTTGAAGTCTCTCAAGCTGAACAATTCTTCCCCATTAAAACCACATTTGGAATATCAATTTCCTTTATTGTTATGCAATTTGAACCGTGAAATAGTCCTAACAATGGATAACTTTTTACTTACCAGGGTCCAGTTTTTCAAAAAGTTTAATCTTGATCAAAGTGATCCAGATTTTGTAATCCCTTTTTTTTGGGATCTTGTAGATTTTGTCCTGGTTTTTCAAAGGCTTTTCAGATAGGATCGTTCTTGTTCCAGATACCCCAGATGCTGGCATTACAGTTTCTGAGGAAGAAATGTAAAATTATTGTTTTTGCATCTAGTTTTTCTAATTCTAGTTATAAATATTTTATGTTTAATTATTTAATTTAGAATGGATATTGTTTTGGTATGGTCTGTGTTGCTTTACTATGCAAGCAGTGAACAGAAGAATAATTAAATATGTGTCATGTGTCCTACATGTCTCTCCATCCACCTTGAATCCGTCATTGCTTATTCAGAAGTTACTATCTTTGTTAACTTTTGATTAGATAGGCGCAAATGTAGCATCTTTCAGCACATTGTTTTGATTGTGAAGCACTTAACTTTGGTTTCGCTTTGACCAGCAGGCTGTGAAAAAAAAACTAACTGTACTAAACACCAAACTGCAGACAGTTAGTGGTTAGAGTAGTGTCATATAGGGAATAAAGGCCAGATTTTCCAACACAAGGTAGTGGAGACTAAAAACAGAGCTAGAAGAACTTAAAGTTGTGCACAATCTGTATATTCTTTTGTTTATGCAAAATGAACCTGCACTTGTGTCTTGATATGCAATTTTTTGGCAGGCCAAGTTTTCTGTATACTGACAATCAAAAGTTCATCTGATATGAGTAAAACTAAGTTTTTAAATACAAGGATCCCTTTGCAGCTCTGTGGGTGGAAAAAGTCCCCAAATATGAACTATTTACTCTTCTGTTGCTAATGAAATTTAAGTTATACAGGCTGGTATGAAGGTTTTGTTGTTGTTAATAAATTCAGTTAGTAGAAACAGGCTTCAGGGAGAAATGGGATAACATATTAGTGGGTTTTGTTTAACATTAGATTTATTGACAAGAAAGAAGAAAAATATACAGTAACATCAGCCTTATCCTTTCAAAGGAAGAAAAAACAAAATGTCAACTGGGAAGTGAATGTGAGTTAGATATCTCCTCCTCCTCCTCCTCCTCCTCCTCCTCCTCCTTCTCTCTCTCTCACTGCTCTCTGAGAGGTTTTCCGGGGATACCACTGTCAGCTTTTCCCAGGCACGGCTGGATCTGGGCCACAGGCTGACAAGGAGAGCCAGGAAAGATGGAAAGACATAAAAAAAAAAAAGAGAGAGGAGGGAGGGGGTGAGAGTGTAGGGGACAGAGAGACAGAAGGAGATAGCTGAGAGAAATATAAACCAAAAGCCGATACATGCAAGAATTTTGTTTACTCGCAGGCTTCTCTGTGTTACCACCACACCCAGATAACACACAGTTTGATGTAGGATATACGCACACCAAAAAGACCTCCTCTGCTTTATGTAAACAGACTGTATGTCCTGCTGTGACAGCAAACTGCTGCCGTTGTCTCCAGCCACACATGCATCCTGATTAAAGGAGGTACAAGTTCACTGTAAAGGGAACTTTGAAGCCCCACAAAGACGTAAAGAAGCTATAAATGCTAGACACACACACACACACACGCACACACACTTCCCACATGTGGTCGACTAGATGAGCTTACTGCCTGGTAGTCTGCTGTATTGGCTATAGTGCATACATACAATATTTAATTGTTTAAGTGTTGAGGGAGTGGAAAAATCTTTTTCTGTAAATTCCTGTGTCTGGGTTTCGTTTTGTTTCCCTTGTTCACAGTTCTTCTTTGCTAGCTTCCTCTCAGTGTGTGGTACGATATGTGTGTGAATGTGTGTGCTATGGAACAAACATTGTTTCCAGGGCAACCAAATAGAAATATCATATGTACTGTATGTATAGAGCAACTTTCCTTTTTTTGTTAGAAAGTTTAAAAAAAAGTTGTTCAATAGATGACAGATGTTGTTACAATCATTTCTCGCAGTTTCGACATCACTGTTCCCACGGAAATGGTCGCTGAATTTTATTGCAGTTAATGCCTCATTACTCAAAATGAGTGTAAACAGAATGGCTGAAAGATTGAGTCATGTTTTTTTGTTGTTTCTTTGATTTGTTGTGTTTTCTCTTCAAAATACATTCAGTTGTCATTGATTTTCCTTTAATGATGTGAAAGACTTCTGCTGATATCCTGGCAATACAATGTTCATCAACACTGAATGATGTGATGACCAAACCTGTGACAACACGCCTTATGTTTGAACCAATCAGAGTTAACCATCTGATGGTCCTGTGATAAATTCAGTTTCCACTTCGAACATTTTAGGGGAAAATTTCGGCTCATACGAATATCTTGTCAAATGTAAGAAATAAATTCAGAGATTAGATTAAAGTTTAAATTGAAGTTTATAATCATAGATTACATCTTTGCTCTGAAGTTTATTTATTAGTCAAAAGATTTATTGATTAAAAAAAAAAAAGAGAAAAGTTGATGGAAAATTATCGATTGAAGATTTGTTAACTTGTGGCTGATGCACAGTGCCATCAGAAAACCTTCCTGAATGTTTTTTTTTCTTTCTTTTTTTTTAAATTTAACAATCAAGACTATATATGCTGTTTTAAATACGTAATAATTTATTGCAGCTTTCCTTGTGAATTTACTGTTTGAATGTTGGAATTTGGGATCGATAAAACAAGCACTGTGAATACAGTGTATCATCTTGGACATTTTTTCAACCTTTTTTTTTCACATTTTAAAGACTTTTTATTGAGAACTGCAACAATTGTGGTAAACACAGTACACAAGAGGCAAACAAATACCTGTGGTGTCACAAACACACACACACACACACACACACACACACACACACACGCATACTCACAGACAAACACACTCACTGCAGAATGTTAGCTTACTCAGGTCTTTGCTGTGATAAAGCCCCTAATCTGCTCATACACGCCATGAATGGAGACATTCCTCCAGCCTTACTCAACCGAACACACACACTCAACCGAACACACACACACACACACACACACACACACACACACACACACACACACACACACACACACACACACGGCCATACTTAACCATTGTACTAGATAAAAATCTGAACAAGGGACTTAAGCTCATCCTTTGTGTAATAAAAAGGAAATTATTCTGATATCTAGTTTGATTTTGAAGCATCTGTTTGTTTGATCTAATGCTGATTTGCAGTTTTAGTGTCTGTGGGAAGCATCTGTGTGTGTACATGTGTGAACTAGCATGTGTGTCTCTGTCTGTGTTTGCATATCCCTTCATCTATGGGAATTCCCCTCTCCCTGCTTTTCCCTCCGTTCAGCCCCTCACCCTGTTCACGTCCAGCTCAGCCAATTAGAGACCTCGGCTTTGTGTTTCCTCCTGCGGCGAAACTGTAGGTCAGTGGTGGGGTCGCAGGGTCAAATCTCACCAGCACAAGGGTCTCGTTTCCTGGTTGTTGTGCGACATGTCAGGACTGAAAGAAAGTCGATTTGCAACCACGTGAAAAGGGAGATTTCTCTGATTCTGTCGGACCGCTCTGAAACAAACTGGAAATCTGCCAAGTTTGACAGGAGTTTGTTTTTTTTCTATTGGGTTAAAAGGAATACTTCTATATTTTAGTTTAAGTGTGTTGATGTTCGTTAATGGGACTCTCAAAATGACTTTGTAACTTTGTTCTGTCCAACTTGCTTATCCCTCCCTCCCCCATGTCTCTATCCTCTGTTTTCACACACAGCTGTTTCCTGTTGTGTGCGTGTGTGCGTGCGTGTTTTTGTGTGTTTAAGACAGAGAGAGGAAGGGAGAGATTTACTTTTTTATTTCAAATATTAATAATCAGGAATCATGAGAATAAAGAAGTTAAGATTTTAGTTTTTCCTTTTTAAGTGTAAGTTCAGTGTAACGTTCAGTGTAAGTCCTGTTGCTGTGATTTAAATTGTACCTCCTTTGCTGCTGGAAACTTCCACTGGTTTCCATTTATTTCTGAACAGTATGCAGTTAAATACCAAATTACAGCTCAACGCTAGCTTAGCATTGTCAAGAATGAAATCAGACTTGATGTTCACTGTGATGGCTTACAGGCTTAGAAAGTCTGCTTATTGATATTCACAAATAAACAGAAAGAAAAGGAACTGGACTCAGGCCCTGAAACGAAAAGAGTCCCTGCCTCCTCCCACTGTTTTAGATGAACGTATGTGTAAAATGTATTGTTTACTATCTGTTAGGGGTTGACCGATTATCGGCTTGACAGATTATCAGAGGCTGATATTCAGAATTTGGCCAATTATCATTTAAGCAGGTTTTTTTTTTTTTACAAATCAACATTGACATTAATTTATTCAAAAGTGTGCTACTTTGGCTTCGCTGCAGGTTGTGTATCTCCCTCTGGGTCTGTTTTCACTCACCACCCTGTCTAATGTCCCGCCCACAACACTTTCTGATCGGTGAAATGTCACACGTGTTACAGCCCATCAATAGCCCAAAATTGACGAAAACCAGAAGTTCATGACAAGAGCATTAACTTTGTGTTGCTACAGATCAGCTCATGAAGTTTTATTAGATAATGCAAGTTAGCATTAGTAGGATATAATACATTTTATTTTTATTTGCAGTTAATGACATTTTTGATACATTAAACCGAATGACGGTGCACACACATCATCATCCAGTCAATAATAAAGCCTAAATTTACAGGAAAATACATCACAGAATCTAAACTTCATTGAAACATCAAAACTCTTTGACATGTTTATGAAATTCATTCTGAAATGCTTCATTTGAAAGCAACAATCAGGACACTTGTTGGGCTGGCCTCAGTTTGTTTTCAGCATCAGAACGGATTAAAACAAGTTACAGAGTGTGGTTCAGTGCACGCAGACGATCAGCAGATAAAATAATAAGACGTGAATAAGATGTGCAGCTTTTTATGATTTTAGTAGATTTCCTTCTGATTAAGGTGCTGTCTGTCATTATTGTAAATATTGTTGTAAGCATATGACTGGAATCAATAATAAAATAAGCATGTACTTGTTCCTGTCATTAAATTGTAAAGCTGCATAAATAGTTTTGGAGTATTTGGTAAACATAGCAGAACAGTGACATATTATTACTTTATGACGTTATGATAGCTAACGTGTGAGCAATCAGCAGACACAGGGGAAACAATCACACTCATTCAAAGTGGGTTCTCTGCCCGCTCAATGAACACATTTGAATATATGCTGTGTTATTTTGGTTTCTCTTTAGCCGCTGAAGTGCTCCACTTTGTTTACCAACTGGCTGCATATTCTCTCTGCCTGCTAGAGACGGAAAGAAATGCTCAGTCATGGCTCATAACTCTCTCTGTGTGTTAACAACTACAAGAGGCTCCTTTCACATAGACGTTTGATGTGTTGTTAAAATATAAACATTGAAAAGTGCAGCTTAAATGTCTGTTTCCAGGTTTCTGTGTTGCTGTGCAAAGATGTTGACAGGATGTGATGATGAAACAGGGACATAGTTTAAAACACTGGACTGTTGATGAAGCCTGTCCATATGGTAGAGATCAAAAGGGGGGATTTATTTTACAAGAAACCAAAAGAGAGGGATAAATGTGTGGTTGGTCGCATGGTTTCTGTTCTTTCTAGCAGCTTTGAGAGAGTCCACATTGATGTTTTATTAAATTAATAACTGCAGTATGACAGAAGCCATGACAATTGTATTAAGAAGAGATGAAATACAATAAATGAAATTGTTCCAGTAATCAAATGAAGGGCTTTAATGTGATTATTTGGGGCTTTTAAGTTGGATTGATGTTAAAAGAAATGACTCAGTTTCCCATGTGTAATGATTCTTATTCTTCTTTTTCCCCTGCAGAGTGAGTCAGTGAAGTACTTCCTGGATAACTTGGATCTTATTGGTCAACCGGTGAGTCACAGTGATGAGTTCAATTTTTGAGTCAACTTTATTTTTCTTCACCTCACAGTACAAAAAAAAAAAAAAACAATGTATCTCTCCGTCTTTTTTTCAGAACTATATTCCAAGCAAGCAGGACATTCTGTTTGCAAGAAAAGCCACTAAAGGCATCGTCGAGCACGACTTTGTCATCAAGAAGATTCCTTTCAAGATGGTGGACGTCGGAGGTCAGAGATCGCAGAGGCAGAAGTGGTTCCAGTGTTTTGACGGGATCACGTCGATACTCTTCATGGTTTCATCGTCCGAGTACGATCAGGTAGCGCACCCAGCATTTCTCATCATGTAAGGCTGTGATATTTAAAGGTTAGTCACACAGCCTGATCATTAATCACCTGACCTGCAGGGTTAGGAAATGCACCAAAAAGATCAGAGAGGGAGAACATCTGAGATTTACACAAAGCTCTCTTTGTGTTCTGGAAACTTGATTGTTCCCTCTGCCATGGCTGCAGTTCAAATCGGCAGTCATATGATGACGACTGAATCCGTAATTAGTGCACAGATAAAAAAAAACCTGGAAAAAAAAAAAAAAAAAAAACTCCCCCAGAGACAATAGTTGTTGTGTGTTTGTGTTCCAGGTCTTGATGGAGAATCGGGCGACAAACCGATTGGTGGAGAGCATGAACATCTTTGAAGCGATTGTCAACAACAGGCTCTTCCTTCACGTCTCCATCATCCTCTTCCTCAACAAAACAGACCTGCTGGTGGAAAAGATCCGCACGGTGGATATCCGCAAGAACTTCCCCGAGTTCAGAGGAGACCCCCGCAGGCTAGAGGACGTACAGGTACACATACACATTGAATGTTAACAACACTATCTGCGTGAAGCAGCAGCTGTAAGATGTTTGGTCATAGTGTTTCCTGTCTGCTGTACGTGAGCTAACTATGCTTTCTTGCACCAACCATTATCTATACCACCTATCCCGCTCAGGGTCACAGGGGGCTGGAGCCCACCCCAGCTTTCATTGGGTGAGAGGCGGGTACACCCTGGACAGGTTGCCAGTCAATCACAGGGCTGATGCATAGAGACAATCAAACATTTACACTCACCCTCACATTTACAGGTTATCTAGATTTGCTAATAAACCTAAGAAGCATGTCTTTGGACTGGTCGTCACCAAGAGAGACGACATGCATGCAACAGGGAGAGCGTTCACAAACTCCACACAGAAAGGCCCCTGTACTGAAGGGATTCAAACCAGGAACCTGTACTGCAAGAGTGCAGTCCTGTTGCAGGTCAGATCTGGGCGATGAAAGAGCAGAGGGAGAGATGGCAAATCTTGCAGCGTATGTAGACTGCCATTTGGAAGGAGAGTGTTGTCAGGAGATTGTGGATAATGAGGCATGTCGAGTGTGATCAGTGCAGCTCGAGTTGACTGCCTGAACTAGCTCGCATGCGTCGCCTCATTAATTAAGAAATGGCAGCAAGTGTGTGTCGCAGTAGGTTGCTGCATCTCAAAATATAAATCAAAAGATTTGTAAAAAAAAGGGATCAAAAAAGAGTCATTTCATCCATGTTGATATATTTATTTCACTTTGTTTGTTCTTTTTATCTTGTGCTGTTCTACTTTGTCACTTTCCCTTTCCCCTTTGTTGTAGTTTACTTCCCTCCGATGTTTCTTCTCCTGTGTGTGTGGTTGTTTTCATCTGTCTGATCACTCTCACCTTCCCATTAGGTCGATCATTTCTGTCTCCCCCTCTTTATTTGACCAATCATCTTCAACCCTTGCTCCTTGTGTGGAAGTTTCCTTGTGGCTCCACTTGTGCTTTCACCTGTTTTTGAATTGTTTTTCTTGAGTTTGTTTTGCTTTAGATTTCTTCTTCTTCTCTTCTCCCATACAAACGTAAACCTTTTGGTATTCCCTTTTACATTATATTTCATTTAATACTCTTAAAGCATGTCTAAGGATCCTCTCTCTCTCTCTCTCTCTCTTCGATGACAAAACCATCAAAGTAATAATAACTTCATAATTTCTGCCGTAAGCGTCTCTTTGTGTGATAGAAATGTTTCTCATCTTGACATTTGGATATTGATATAGCAGTAATGTTGTTATTATAGCAACATTCCTGATCTCTACTTTATTATAGCAGCAACAAATATTCTCTAAGGTCTTAAAAACATTAAACTAAAGTAAAAATGATCTTACAAAGGCGCATTATTGCAACATTTCAGAAAAAAACTCTCCTTGCCCTAAATGCAGATCATATGACCATTAGCACACAGCAATACACTTACAGGTTTGAAGAGGAATAATGCTGCTGGTTATTAGAATTGTTGCAAACTAAATGAAATTACAGCTTGCCTCCCACACAGACATGAAGTAGTTTCATCATTAAATGCTGACTTTGACTGTACAACAGCTCCAAACATAGATAACAAAGTCAATAATGTCTGTGTGTCTTTATCTACGTTACATAAACAACTGGAACTGTTTTCCTCCAGAAAAGAGTGACGTAAAAGAGGCAGGAAGAAACATGTCATGACTGATAAAAAGGAAGCAGATGTGGCTGCGTCATTTGAGAAATACTACAAACATGCAAAAACAATAATTCCGGAGTTGTCGTGAAAAAACAGCAGCTACTTTTCTTTCAGGGTTACTGGCTGTTAACACTCAGCATTCACTGAGAAAGTCATTATCCCAAAAGTGATATTAACTTTAGAGCAATTTAATAAACTGTAGCTCTACAGTCATGGATTGTTTTGATGCTGTGTCATATTTTATTACTCATTAAATCAATGATTATATTAACATCTATCAAACCAAATCAATCAATCTTTTTATAGAGCCGATTCATAACAAATGTTATGCCAGGTCATTTTACAGAGAACTCTTTGTTAAACTATTTATTTACAAGGTCATTTCAATACTTGGAATTCAGAGTTTAATCTAAAAGGTTAATAGATCTGCTAATATTTCTCAAAACATTTCACCTCTCATCCCTACACTGATGACTGAGATCCTGCAAAGACATTTCTTACAGGCTCTTCATGAAGTGATTCCAAACGAAGCTTCCTGTTTGAAACCATTAAAGTTAGAACATTTTAATGAGGGGAGAAAAGACCCTGCTGTGACAGTCTTTCCTTTCAATTCAAATGTGTCTAAACTTTTACAAAACATAAATGTTTACATGCATAAAAATCTTACTATGCGACTTTCAGATCGAAAATAAAAAGTTATTTTTTAAGCTCCCCCTCCCCTCCTGTCTCCACACGACCCTCCTGTCCTGTTCTTTCTTAGGATGGAAAGTCTTTTAGTTCTCTTTCAGATGTCATCTTGTGAAGACTCTCCATTATGATTAACTAATAGTCACAGCTTCCCTTAGTGGGCAGGGATGTCTCACTTCCCCCATGGGGCGGCAGAGCTAATGGTTGGACAGGGAGGCGCTTACTCAACAAAAACAACAATAGTTAAATTAAGTTATAAAACATAAACAAGCTAAAGGAGTCACCGTCCCATCCACATGAGTACAGATCCGAGAGCAACAAATCCAGAGGGAGTGAATACACTTCCTTTTCAGGAAGTCGATTGCTAAATCAGTATTCAGAATGTCACGTGTCTTAAAGATGGAAATATCTGTATATGAATTTTGAATTTGTATCTCTACTGTCAAGTATATCACCCAACATCTGTGAGGTCATGCACATGTAAAAAATCTGATAATGATCCTGGTCACCAGAGATGGACTTTTTACCAGAAACAAACTGTCTAAGCGAACCACGATTTGTCTAGTCACCCTCCCTGATAACAGCTGCTGGGTTTCTCCTGTTCATGATGACTTCTAAGAAATCAGATAACTGTCAAAAGCAGACTGTAACTCTGTGTGTCTCCGCTCTGCTCCACCATCCAGGCGTTCTTGGTGCAGTCGTTCAGCAGTAAGAGGAGAAACCGGGGGAAGCCACTGTTCCACCACTTCACCACCGCCATAGACACAGAAAATATCCGTTTTGTCTTCCATGCCGTCAAGGACACCATCCTGCAGGAAAACCTCAAAGATATCATGCTGCAGTGACCTTCACTCTGCAAACATCATTGAAACTGTGAAAAGATGCCATGAATGCAGGCCCAGAGGACTACAGATCAGGCCTGCTTTCATCTGACACTACAGCCCATGAGAGCATGTTAACACTGACCTGTGGATTTAACAAAACTCTGAACCTCTGGAAACTGTGAGGGTCACTGTGGACGAGACCCTCCATCTAACCTGTATAAATGTGTGTGTGTGTGTGTGTGTGTGTGTGTGCTGAAAAGACAGTTACCTTTCTTCTTTTAGCTCTCAAGTATGTTTTCCTTCATACACAAGTTAGAAAATGCTTTTAAAAAAAAAAGGAGAGAAAAGCACCGACAACACACAACCTTAGCACTGAAAGTGTGTTTTTTCTCAAATGTATATAGTTTTTTTTTTTTAAATGACAACCGTGTCACTAAACAAAGTCAGACTGCTGCCGGTTAAAGCTCAAACTGCGTAAAGAGAAACAGGGAAGACAGAAAAAGGCCAAAAAAAAAAAAGGGCAGTTTAGAGCGAGTAGAAGAAGAATGCCTTATCTTGATGTACACGTGATGGAGGAGAGGGCTGAGGGTTTGGGCTCAGACTGGTCATATGCTGTGTTATGTGATAAGGTTGCACAAGTGTTCCTGTCAGTGGACTTTAACAGAGGAAAGAGATGAATCCCTCTTTTGGTTCACTGCGTTCCTTCTTCTATCTTTACCTCTCCTCCTCTGCCGTCATACAAGAGATGAGCAGCTGCAGATAACAAGTATTTATCCTACTTCTGTACTCTTCTGTCTTCTGTCGGGCACAATAGACGGATTATTGGTCTCCTTCTTCTAAAGCAGAAACAGTCGACTCTATATTAAGAGGCTCTAGTTGAAACAGGTTAGCGCTGTGCTTTGAAGATTAGTGATTCAAAAAATATATACATACAAATGATGCGCTTTTTATCTGCATTTCCTTAACAAATGTCTTTAACAGAGCCAGTTTACACTTGCATAGGGGGGTGTAGCAGCTAAAGTGTCTGATAGTAGCCCCAGGAGTTGGTTGAGATCATTAGTTGATTGGTGTTTGAAAGCCATTATGGGTAAAAAGAAAAAAAAAGGACAGAAACGCAAAATCGGAGCTGAAAAAATGAGAAAACAAATAATAAGCACTATTCTTCATTCATTATGTTTTTTCCCCATACACCCACCCTCCCTATTTATTGTTTTTTTTTCTGTACCAATAATGGCACTACCATGTAATACAGACACATTGACCTCTAAATAGGAGCTGTTCACTTTCTCTTTCTCTTATGAGCTTATCTAATGGCATAAACGTAATGCATTAAACGAGCAGACGTGGTAAAGATTGTGGATTTGTTGTTTCCAGCTGACATCAGAGGTAATGTGTGTACTAGTAACCTAGTAACTATGTACAAGGCATATGTTAGTATTGTATTCACAGTTTGTTGCTCCAAGGTGGCTAAAGTCACTTGAATAAGGTTTTAATTTGATCAATAGATTATTCATAACTGATGGTCCTTTGTATAAAAAAAAAACAAAAAAAAAAACATAACCACTAGTTGCAGCTATATTATATCCTGGCACTGATTTCTGATGGTGCTTAAATTGTTGACTAGATCTTTTTTTTTCTGAGATGACCAGTTTAGTCCATATCCTCCCCCCTTTTCCTCAATTCACCTCCTTCAGATGTTTTAAACGCAAATGTTGATTTCTTATTCCCAACATTTCACGATGTACATTCTGGTACGTAGCACAGGACACAGCTGGGCCACTCCCCCCACCCCACCCCCACCCCCACCCTGAAGATCCCCTCGAGGGGTTTGAGGCTAATCATAAGCACTTCCACACTCCTTTTTATTCTTACTGTATAAACTGTGTCATTTGTAAGTATTTGTGTGTGTTTTGCATTGTAACTAAAGTCCTTTCTGTTCATGTTTATACATATTGTACATAGAATACTGTAAGTATGTGACTGTCACTGTGTGTAATGTGGTAACCTTACAATACAAAACCACTCTGTCTAACAGTACCACTGTAACCGTAAAATTGCTGTAAAATTTGTCGTAAAACTAACCTACCTTTCCCACTCACACAAGTTGTTTTGTAAGTTCATTGCACTGGAGAGAAGACAACCAGAATAGGACAAAATCTGGAGAACAAAGTTAAAGAAACCAACAGGCAGCAGGCTTTAATGGTTGAGCAGAATGGAGTCAGAAGATGAAAAGAGGGGAGGTCTTCTGCTGTATTTTTTTTTTGTTGTTTGTTTCCCAGTGCCTTGGCTCTGTGCTCTGTGGTGAAATACACTGCCGTTTGCTGACATGCTGTTTCTTTATTTTCTCAGTGTGGGCGTCTGTGTGTGTTTGAGTGTATATACTGCAAAGTAAGGGGTCAAGATCTCCTGAGCTGCAAGGATTAGCAGGAAGTCAAGAGAGACAGAATTTAAAAAATGAAGTTAGAGACATGGGGGGGAAGAAACCCAAACATGTTTTTCTTATATCCGGGGGCAGTTTTATGAACACGAGAAGCCTTCTTACAAAACCAGCAAGCAGAGTTTCTTTGCTCCTCTTAACTTATGTTAGATGACTGACTGATGTGCAGCCTGAAGGCTAACCGTGGGCTTTAGTTACACATAATGTAATATGAGGCTCATCAGCTAGATGTATCAGACCACTGGGTATGAGAGCAGAGCTAAAGTCAGTCGATATCTCAGTTACCCAGCAGAGTCTGACCTTTGCTTTGGCTTTTAATCACAGCAGCTCAGATACATAGCAGACTGAGAGTCTCGGGAGAGAGGGAGGGAGCCTGGAAACAACCAGAGCAGAGCTTTAGCGTTGTTTTAGGAATCACGAGCTAACGTGGATTTATTTTCACAAGATGGATGCAGAATATCATTTCTAGAGACGCACTCTGCACAGATGCATGTGACAGACCGAAAAAAGAAGACAGAAATGACCCTGTGAATGTGTGGGCACAGGCAGGGGGAGGGACAGACAAAGGGAGGAAGAGGGAATACAAGAAAAAGTAAGAGGAGAGAGGGGGAGGAGGTCATGTTTCCTCTGTTGAGCCCACTTCCTGTCCTGATCCCAAAATGGAGAGACTGTAAGAACGACATCCCTCTGCTTTTCTTAGTCGCCCCCCCCCCCCCCCCCCCCCCCCACACACACACACACACACACACACACACACACACACACACACACACACACACACACACACACACACACACACACACACACACACACACACACACACACACAAACATCAGAGAAACCCAAACCCGCCTCCTGCGGTATGATACAAAGGAGATGAGAGGGAAAAGCAGGGAGCAGAAAAATATATCCCCAGTGGTCTCTGAAACATAAGGAAGCCTTGGTTTATAGAGGCAGAGAGGCGCAGGACATTTTGTCCTCAAGTTCCACCACACTATTTGTGTGTGTAGTGTTTGCCCTGCATGTGTGTGTGTGTGTGTGTGTCTGTCTGTCTTATCTTTATTTGAGGATCATTACCAAAACACCAGAGCTCAAAAGTTCATTTTAAACTCTGAGTACTAGCCTGATTTTTTTTTTTATCTTGAACTTGTGTAGTTAATATTTTAAAAGTTGAATTATACAGACACTCAGCTTGAATTTAACTTAAAGACACATGAGCAGAACAACTTGTGATAGTCTGTGCTAGTCTTTTTTACGTGTTGTAAAAACTTCTCTTCATTGCACAAATGTTTTACAAATTCTAAGATATGAAATCCCTTAGACTTAAATGCACACATAATACTTGTATAACACAAAATACATATCAAATAGCTCTTTGTTTAACTCAAAATGTATACATCAAGTATAAAGATGTAAAACTTCTCATTTATGTCCAATAAAGCAGGACGGCTGACAGCATATATCAACAATATATGAATATGGGCACCACCTTACAAAAACTAAAAGACACTCCTTGTACAACACTGCTGGAAAACATCTTAGTGACCACAAAGAATTAGTCATAGAAACTAACAAGTATTACCTCAGAAACAGAGTATTTACCAAAATATCCACCTTAAAGATATACATTGCAAAACTACCAAAAACTCCATGGATAACTACCGTACCTTAAAACTTGAAGCAACTCACCTGTACTTGAAAAATACCAGAAACACCTTTGCAGGCACATGGCACCTGTCTTACATTCAGCCTGCACGGAACAAGAAAGTATGCTATGTACCATTACAAAACACAACAATATGAAGATAAAATATCAAGTACTAAAGAGTGCATGCAGATTCTGTCTGTCTGTTGCATTAACTGTATTTGAAACATGCCCCTCCTAATGCAAATTACATCCAAACATCAGGGGGTTTTTCACCTCTAAATTGTCACTAATAAATCTGAAGGAAGCCGATAGCTTGCTGTAGCTTCATCTGACTGCATGAAAATGATGTGAAAGCATGGTCATTATATCCAGGCCTCCATCCAGTGGGTAAAATGTATGCATGCTTAGTGAGAAAGCACTGCTTGTTTACATTAGACCAGTAAGTTTGTCTTGTTATTGCAACAAATTCCGACTTAGTGATGTGTTAATTGCGAGTACTCATGCTGTGATAATGATGAAATTGTGATTTACTGTGCAGACCTACCCCATAACACCCTTTGAAAACACCTACGAATCTTAATTGAAATACCAAAAGAAGCAGACACTGTTTAAAGTCTAAAATGTTTTACCAAATAAGAAATCTGCTCAAAGATTTTAAGGCAGCCCGTCCAGAGTCTGTGTGAATCAGCCTACAGTAAAAGCATGCTAAGGCTGGCAAACAACAGTGCCACTGAACATTGAATATGAACTATTAACATGAAATCTAACACACAGGGTTCCTCGTTTTAACATAGTCAGACTGAAGCACTCTTTTGTTAACTAATGGATCCTAAAATAAAATGAGGAGCGCCATCCCACATCAGATGTTTGTTGGAGGGAATTGAAATCCTGTGTTTGGTGTTTAAAATGTTATGTGTGTTAGGCCTATATCTTCGTATCTTGTCTTTCATTTTTCATGAACCACCTAAACAATCGTATCGTATCACAGAATTACCCCCGGAGACACTCAGTGAAAACCACTGTAATCTATATTTTAATAGTCCTGGCGGTTATGCCTGCACTCCAGAACATCAGATAACCACCTAGCAGACACTTTGGAGCAACCAAAATGTGAACTCTCATGCAACACCTTTGCAGTCAACTGCCTAGCTGTACATTTCCAACCCCCAACAATTATATAGTACCTACTGCAGAATAAAGCAATCCCTTATTGTAACTAAATAGATTGGTTATGTATTATTAAAATGACATCATAGAAATAAAGGATTTTAGAAATATCGTAGGGGTAAGAGAACTTCTGTGGACATCAACTCAAGTATACATTGAGTTGTTTGTGAATGAGTGTGTGTGGGAGTTTGTATACAGCTGCATGTTAGTGAGTAAATTTTGTCTCATGACTTTGGTTATGCTGACGTTTCCCTCAGGCTGTTTTGATTGGACCTACAACTGAACTCTGATATTTAATAATGAGACAAGTACTCCCTTGGTTTCTGACTTTACCCTCACACACACACACACCACACAGACATTTGACTCATGCAGTAAGATATAAACAACTATGGGTTCATTAGCAGATGATTTGGCCATGACACGTCGCTGGACCCCAGTCCTTCACGTCATTAAACCACTTCTGCTTTGGTTCACACATCTTATCTGCTCTGCAGGAAGTGTTTTATCTGTCGAAGCAGAGCCTTGTAAACAGATTTGTTTGTTTATCCGGGGAGATGAGCAAAACAGGTAAACTCTTGCACATGGAATAGATGTGATGACTACAGGTTGATACAATCACAAATATTACTATAATAATTAAACTGCACATATGGAATTAATTAGCTTTGTAAAGCTCTAAGCTAACTGGTACAATGCATCAAATGACTCAGTATATTTTTAATACTGTAGATGGTCCCTTACGAATTAAATGAACTAATTACCTGTTTGTTAGTCTTTAATCTTATCCTTCATAAGAAAGCTAGTGTGGGGAAAGGGTGACAGAGATTAACATGGCGGATGTCTCCCTCTGGTGGTACAAAATGAGTACTGCAACATTTTAATCTACTGTGAAGTTTAAGGCTGTCTAGCAGTTTAGACACTCAGTTTGTTTATAATAAAAAGATTGCCTGTTGGACATTTCTCAAGCTCATGCAAGAATGGATCAACAACATTATCCTTTAACTCAACAGCTTTAAAACCAAATAGTGGACCAAATAGAAGCTGATGTCTGCAGAATCTGTTATTCTATTATTATTTGTTATTTTATGTTATATAATAGAATTATTATCATTTTCTATTGACACTTACCTTTGCCTTCCTTTATAATTTTTCTGAAGAAAAAAAATCCTTATGTCGATTATTAACTTGTAGCAGCTTTTGTGAATCAATGAAACGACAAAAGGCAAGGCATCAGTCAGTTGTGTTTAGTTTTTTCTCTTTGTTCCAGTCAGTGAATGAGCAAATAAAACTCTTTAAACATTGCATTAAGGGGATAAATGAGTTCTCTTTTAACATATACAGCTTTTTAAAATGGCAGTATTAAATCTGCTGTTTTAATGTCAGGTATCATGTGGTGTTGATGTCTCAGAGGGCATAATTACTAATGCATCATTTACTCAGTAAATCATCAGAACACCGCTGTTATTCTTTCAGTTGTCAATTAGCACTAACAGCATGATGTTTTCTTCTCCACTTGGTTTAAGAATCAAAACAACCAGCAGCAATTACTCAGCCTGCAGGAAGAGGGGAGACAACCAAACTACCAATCTCTAGAATTAAGACTTTTTTAAAATGTTATTATTAAAATAGAAAAGATATATATCAGAACTAAAACTTCAACATGTTTCTTGTTGCCATTAAGTGTGTGTTCAAATATACACTTATGTGTGATAATGAAGACATTCTGTTAAAAAGAAAAGTGAGTTCATGCACAATGGGATCAGTCACATTGGACAGAAAAATAGTAGACTATTTTGAGGTAAGATTAGCTTTATAATTCTACACTCTTAATTTGCCTTAAAGTGGTCTAACAGTAAAATCATTTAAATATCGGTTTTCTTCAACATCAACCCGTGTTCGTATCTCACCTGGGAAGTTAATGTTTCCTTTACTCAGTTGTGTTAATAAACTGACAACAAGACTTAATTAACTTCATTCTTTGGCACAACCAAAGCATCAATTTAATGTATTCATTCAAAAAAGTACAAAAGTTAAATTCTTCATCATTCATTCTACTGCAATCTATAAACAACCCTTCATCCAGTAGTTACAGGGATACATTTCAAATGGCTCTGAGCATTCAGTGGTATTTTGGGATGCCAAATAAAATCAAGCAATGCCAAAACGTAGGAGTTCTGAAATATATTTCAACTGTGTTATAAACAGGTCTTTAAAAAATGTATTAATTTAAACGTTACAGACCAAACCTTTTTCCCACTGTTGCATTTGTGGAAAGCAAGTCTCAGTACAATCGTCAGTCAGTGTAGCTACATTACATAATGCAGTGTCAGACACACACACAAACATTAAATTCATCAAAACAAAAAGCAAAGTACATTTTGTGGAGTCTTTCTTTGGCATTTTCCAGAGTGGAGAAAAATACAGCAGTGACGAAGGCATGGAAGAAATAAATTCTTACTCACTGTTGATGTGCAGCCTTGCCAGCTGCATGTTTAACGGAAACACAAGATCTTCTTTAGATAAAACCTGCAGTAGTAACTTAACTTTGTGCTCCTCACACATGGGCTGTGACGCTTTTTATTTGCCCACTGTTTTACTGTTTATAACTTCATAAAATCAGTGTCATTTTCCCTGTTACATTAAAGTAATTTAAGGTAATTCTTTTTAAGGCCATAATGATTCATGTTACATCTCACTCTACTTATTTCCTGTCCATCTCTTACCTGATTTTATCATTTAATAAACTGGGTTAAAGAACAGGAAAAATGTGTCCAGTATGGAGCATTTTTGGATTATCCTATTAAACTACTGCAAACAAGATTAAAAAAAAATGCTTTTAGTTGGTTTCTCTTCCTTTGAGGCAAAAGAAAAAGGACTACAGTAGTATGAAGGATCATGGTGTGTATTTTGTTGGAGTAACATAAAAAGACATAATTTAAAAAAATATTTTCTTTTGCAAGTATGAAAAAAGGACAAATTGCCTTTCTGGAGCTTTGCACTTATTGTGCTTCGAATAAAACATATCCATAATAAAAGCTAAGGTGTTTAAAAACTTTTTCACAGCACTGTATCCCCCCCCCCCCCCTGAAAACAGTTTGGACTTTACAAAAGCAATCACAGGGCACTGTCAGGAAACACTTTAGCTCAGAAAAACAGTATATGAATGTACAGTGTATGTGTAGGAGTGCAGGGTCAAGCTAATGCTATTTGGAGTTGGGGGGCAGATAGTAGGGGTGAAACAGTCTCTCCTGGGCGCAAATGTGCAGGGCAGCATGTGTGTGCATCAGTAACCGTGGAAACCGAGAGGTGAAGTAGCTGATGAAGCCTTCAGGCAGCTCGCCGAGAGTCTCCTGCACCTCTGGGGGCAACTCATGGTAGTGGTGTTTCTGTAAAGGGCAATGTCAACACGGAGAAAGGTCAAAACATAATGATATTCCAAAGTATGTCTACTTGAGCATCACATTTCAGTGTATAAGTATGCAAACTGACCTTATTCCTCATGGCTCTCAGCAGATCTCTGACTGAGTTTCCCTTATACGTCCTGAAGCGCCTCAAGTCTGTATGTACACAGACAAAAATGGATTAAAGAACATTGGTGGCCCAGTAGTTGCAATCAGTGTAGTTTTGCGATAGTTTAGCTGAGTTTCTACAAAATAACCCACTTTTAGTCCCCGGGGCAAATTTTTTGTAAGCCAACTTTTTCCATTTCCACCAAGGTGTAATTACTGAGGATGTTTAGGCAAAGTTCCCCGTATGTTGTGGAACTACTACCCCATAGCAGAGACTCTAAAAATGGGTAAAACAAAGCTGTTGTTTGTACCAAGTAAAGTCCCTGCAGAGGAACCATGGCTCTTTTATGTTTGTACCTGTCTGAAGCGGCACAGAGATATGCATTCTCCAGTTAGTTCGAACCACTGATCTTCCAGCTGTCTCCAGTCTGATCACAATTGGACTATCTGCTGGTTCTTTCTCTATGCGGTCACTCACATCCTGCAAACACAGAAAAACGCAGATGATGATTGTTTCTGGTGCTTATCCAAAAAGACAAAAGGCTAAACAGACTGTATTCAGAAAACCACACTACCCAATTATAAGCTCAAAACATTTGAACACATTTCCTGCTCAATGAAGACAATCGAAAAGGGGAAAAGAACATTTAATTTGCATCTTTAACCATGAAGTTATAACTTTCTAAAATAGCAGTGACAAAAAGTATCCAAACAGAGGCAGTCTTACTTCATGTATTCTTGATGAAATGATATAACACACCTGGAAAAAGAGCAGCTGCTTCTCAGGGCTCCAGAAGAATGGATGTTTGAGCACACAGGCGGTGGAGGGGCGGGACTCGGCCTCAGGATGGATCATTTGCTCAATCAGATCCTGCGCTATGACGTCATCTGTTTAGAGAAAGTAACAGCTTTGAGAATGAATTATACAGTTTAAATTATAGGCATATTTACACCATTATTAACGTCATTAATGTGATTTGCTTTGACTGAGCTCATGCTGGTCATGGCTAGGTCATTCCATGCAGGAAAGGGATGTAATGTTAAATTTACAAGCAACATCTTTCTATCTTTCAAATCTTAAGCCAAAAAAAACCCCCAAACAGATCTATTATTCTCACCATGTATATCCTCCATAAAATGTGAGAGTGAATATTCTCCAGACAGGATGTTGACCTGTCTTCTCAATGAATCACCAAAAGGGTGCTGCCCCCTGCTGACCACGAAGTAGAACACACAGCCTGCTGAAAAAACGTCCACTGCTGCCGTCTGGAGAGAGAAAACACACATCTTTACACATCTAAACTAGCAGGTATTCTTCATAGTCCATGTGGCACAGCCTTGACAACTCAGGAGTGGGATTTAAAAAACATATGAACTCGCTTTATCATCTTTATATAGACTTTATTTATTGTAAAGAGTGGCAGTTTTAGCTTAATAAGTTATGGACATTGACAGAAAGACAGTACTGTTATATTATATAAGTGCATCCTACCGGTTTGTTGCCAGGAGTATCTCGCAATACTTCAGGAGCTATCCACCCCTCTGTTCCTGGTATTCCTGAGCGCAAAGAGAAGCTGCAGCGACCATCTGGTATCTTCTTACAGAGTCCAAAATCAGAAATGAGAGCTCGGACCCGACCCAACGCACTGGGACCAGAGAGGAGGATGTTTCTGGGCTTCAGGTCACGATGAACTAAATGAGGAGATGATTGAGAGAGAAAAGGGAATGAGGAGAAGGAGAAAAAATACCATTTTGTTTTGTTAGCTAATCTGATTTCAAGCAGTCAACTGTTTCTTGGCAGTAAGTATTGAGAAACATTACATTTTTGTATGCACTTGTATGTGTACATGTTTATATTTGTATAAGCGTCTTATTTCATGCCTATGTTAAGCGAGTGGAGATGTGAGAGGCCACACATGGTCTGTTCCAGCAGAGTTATAGGACTCAGCTCTGCAAAACGAGACGGATCCTCCACATACTGCAGAGGAAGACACATCAAATCATATCAGTTGTGTTACAAAAAGTATGACTTTTAAAACAACTTTCCAATATAGAAATACTAAGACGACTAAAAGGGCATTTCAGTACAGACCTGTTGCAGGGTTGCAGCACACAGTTCGATGGCAATGTAAGAGAAGAGGCGGTCTCTCTCCGTGCAGAAATATCGAATGACATTAGGGTGTGTGTCAGACTCTCTGAGGAGCTGCACCTCACGCTCCGCTACCTCAAAACACTCTGGCAGAATTCTCTTAACCGCGACTTGACGTCCATCAAAGTTACCCCTGCAGAAACAAACACAGCGTCAGCACATGCTACAACTGGAGGTTATAGATGAGAACATACAAGTAAAGCCATAGCTTTGGTCATTTACACCGTTATGCAGGTTCTGAACTAATCTAAAAGCTGTGTATGCCTTATGTTGGTGTAATTTTATTTATAGTGCATGTTTTTCAATGCAAACTATAAATATTTGATTCATTTAAAGTCACAGCTGAGAGAGTTTATCTTACCTCCAACATAGTTAGAAGTTGATTTAAAGATTTGCATAAAATGCTTGACACAAAAGTAAAGCTGTTTTTTTTTTTTCAACTTAATGGCACAAAAAAACACAAATCCACTAACCACAAAACCACATACAGTACCTGAAGACAAAAGTTCCTGCTGAGCCGTGTCCAAGCACTTCAGATGGAGTGAAGGAGATTTTACCCACAAGCACCTCCTCACTGTTTCCTTCTGAGATGCATAGACAAGAAGAACAAGGCAGCAAGACATTCATTTATTTAAATAAATAGCAACATAAGAGAATAAAGTACAGAAAAATCATTTCGTTTTTTACCTTCTGTTGGTTTAAGCCCAGCTGTGCTATTTTTATTGACATCTGAAGTGCTGCTGCCGTGAGAGGGAGGATTCGGTGGAGGCTCAGCAGGAGCGGGCAGGGAGTCTGATTATAAAGATATACAGTTTCATGTGTCTTTTGCAAGCATTCCATAAAACTAAGGAAGGAATAATATTTGAATATGTGAATAGTCTTGCATTTCTCAAAAGCAGTGCATAGCTGCAATAATTGATGGTAATCCCTAAGGGGAACCCAGAGCCATTAAATACACACAATAGTTCACAGTAGAGAGCTTGTTTTGCCAGTTACTTACTGTTGGAGAGGTTTGTGTCGGTAGAAAGGGTTGTGTCTGAAGAAACCGAGGTCACTGTCTGAGTGTTTGTCTGCGTTTGCCTCAGACGAGACTCCAAGGCCTCCTCCAGCTGCCTTTGAGCTTTAAGCTGCTGTGCTGCTCGCTGGAGAAACAGAGACAGATCACACTTATGATGTAAGAAGACCCAGTTTGAGGGATCAGTACTGGGAGTATTGATGACTAAAATAAAGTTCTCATTTAAGACAGATTTGGATTTTTTTATTTTTTTTAATCCTCTTCTAAACACTTATAGACATTGCTGCCAAGAATGTTCTATCTCTTCCTCTACTTCTAAATGTCAATATTCAGTAATATTTTTACCCCCATAACAACCCCATATGTAATCTGTAGGCTCAAGCCGGGGGATGTCAACAGTATTGGAACTACAACAAAACATTATGCACAGACTAAAAAAACACACACACACACACACACACACACACACACACACACACACACACACTCACAACAGGGTAAGTGAGTGCAAAAGCCAGCCATCCTCCCAGCAGAAGCGTCAGAACAGCCAGAGTGAGACGATCCTGAGTTATAAACACAGGCAGCACAGCTGCCGGTCTCTGCGCCTGCCGTGGTTTCTTCCCATCAACTCCTTCTCTGTTAGTATCAGTGTCATCATGGCCACCAGCATCAGTGTGGAACTGAAGGACACAATAACAATAACAGGATTAGTAACAATGGAAATGCAGTGATTATTCCATTAAAGATATTTTACAAGTAAAGTTTAAATTGCTAGCAATATATGACATCAGTGCCTCAGGTTATCACTATCTTATCATAGCCTGATTAGGGGGGGTTGTAATAGGACATTAATCCTGTGATTTACAGACTAGACACACATGTATCTGAGACTCACATAGCGCTCGTGGTAGTACGTGGCAGAGGAGATGGGAGAGGAAGGGGAGGCGGGTTGTCGAGGGGGGATGACTGCCTCACTAGAGCGCTGCAGGCCGGCTGGGAAATCCCTCAGCATGGTAGTGTGAGCCACCGGAGGGAGCTCGTGATGACCTAAACCACACAAAATACAGAAATATATCTGAAGATGTAAAAGTGTTTGTGTTTAAGTCAAAGATATACCAGTTCTGAGGATACTTGTATCGTATGCCATTTTACCAACCACTCAGCTTTTAGATAAGTTTAAGTTTTCATTCATGACATCCATTAAGGGCGGTATGGGAACTGTGTGTGTAGGCAGTGTGAATAAGTGTGTACCTATGAACAGCCAGTGGTTTTTCCGGCTGTATGTGCTTCCTGGTGGATATCGCACATCGGTGGATGGTGTGATCTCACACTCCCCTCGCTCTCTGACAGTTACTCCAGAAGTGACAGGACCCTCAATTCCAGCCAGGGTTAGTCCCCGAGGCTGCAGCGGCAACACATATGGGTCACATAACAGCTATACTGTAATCCCCTGCATTCTTATCATTTTACTGTTTGATACACTGTATTAACTATCAATGTGGAGTTAAACAGGAGATAGGATCAATACAGATGCAGGACATGGATGTTTCCAGGTGTCTGAATGTTTTTCAGTACATTATGTATTTAAACTTACCACCAATGAGACCCCTTGGTGGACAAGGGAAGTGGAGGCATAGAGGTGAGAGTCCAATTTACCCACATAGAGGGTTGGTCTAAAAGATTTAAAAAAAAAAAGATTTTTCGTTAAGTAATTAAGTGATAAGAAAGGACAAGAACTAGTTGATTAGATTTTGGGCCTTTCATATTAATATAGTGAAAGCAACTGTATAGCAATGAAATAAGGTTTAAATCCAATTAACATTTATCAAAACAGGAGTAAGACTAATTGAGATTTAAAATGTGGTATCAGTGTAACTGTGCTGTCCAAGAAAGGCATCCGCACCATCATACGCAATCACAAAAACAAATAAAAAAAACATTCATAGCATTTAAAACATTTACAGCCAGATGTGTATGCAGCCTATCATTTAGAATCATTTTAAATGTATGCAATGAAATCAAGTTAACTGTTAATATGAATACATTCTAAGTTTGTACAATGCTATTTTGTGCAGAATGTCTCTGATTGGTTCGAAGGTTCACGCTTGTTTTAACCTCAAGAACAGTCTATTAACTTCTTATTAAACTGCAGTACTACTTACAAGATGGTTTCTATACGGATTAGAGCTCTCAAGAACTGCCGTCAATGTTGTGCTTTGCCTCTGTGCAAAGCCTGTCAGCACCTGTGTATCCAATCGGACTCAAAGCTGATCGTTTGCTCTTACTGATATTTTTCCCTTTTTTCTAAACCTTGCTTGTACATCGCTTTGGATAAAAGCGTCTGCTTAGTGAATTGTAGAATTGTAGTACTACTTCTTCATATTGTTGTATCAGTTAACTTTCAGTGGTAAAATGGACTTAACCACGTAACATACACATTTTTTTTTTTTTTTTTTTTTAGCACAAATCACTTTTTGGTTTTCAGTGAGCGGATAAAAAAATGTTGTTAATGTAACCTGAGGTACTGTGGTGAAGAAAAAAAGAACAGACAAAGCAGCTACTTCAATTTCTCTTACATGAGCTGTGCCTGTGCACTGGCCTGCTCCTTCACAAACTGATAGCTCCACTTCAGTGTAGAGTGGGCGTCTTCCTGGTCGTTGGTAGAGGAGAAGGTGAGGAAGCGAAGAGTCTCCCTGGCGAGGGACAGGTGGGGGGCATGTCTTAGCGAATCGCCGGAGTACAGGTAAACACCCACGACAGGTGAGCCATAGTTCTGACTCCACAAGACATCACCTGGAAATAATTGAGGTGAAAATATTATAATGAAGAGCTCAACATATAAAACACATAAACACTCACACACAAAAAAAAAAAACACACACCTCTCCCTACCTGACTCTCTGTCAACTGTCACAACCAAACCATCACCGCTCGACACAAGATGGGCCATCTCTGAAAGTGCAACAGGTAAAACAAGTCAGACGTTGTCATTTTCTTCATTTCTTGCAAGAGATTTTAGTAGACACAAAGTTCTTTCACATATTTCCCATTGTGAGTGAAGTTCATTTCATTACACTGCTCATTATAAACCAATTCATCTGGTTATGATGTAAAGTATCAAGCTAGAATGTACATCATGTTCCTACACAAATGTTGCTAAATCCTCTCTTTTTTTTAAAGACCTATTCTGCACTTTAGGCGCCTTAATTGGATAGAAGAGACAGTGGATAGAGTAAAAAGAGCACAAACTAACCACTTGGGAAGTAGAACCCCAGAAATCCTCTAATTTGAGTTTTAATATTTATACAGTATATTTAAAAAAATAAGTATCACATTACATAATAAACTAAAATTAGTCTATCTAATATTAATCCTGAGAAATCCCTTAAAATCAGAATCAGGATCAGTTTTATCGCCAAGTACGTTAATACATACAGATCATTTGTCTCTGTGTTTTGGTGCAAATAAAAAGTCAACACAGAAGTGGAATAACTTACTCCACTGCTATACAGTCTTTACACGCTCACTCTCAGTACCATCATACACAAACACAATATCTTCTTCCTATGCCGATGATACACAGCTAATATGTTTCACTTTCCCCAGATAACCGTAGTCCCAAAAATGAAATGGTCAAATGCATTGGAGAAATTAGCTGTTGGATGTAACAACACTTTCTACAACTTAACATAAATAAAACTGAAATTCTTATTGTAGGCCGATATATATAAAGGCAAGAGCTCATATCCATTTTATTATCTCTTCCCCTTCAGCACGGTGAGCATGCGAAAAACCTGGCTGTCAACATTGATTCAGATCTTAACTTCCAGAACTAGATAACAGCGATTATAAAGACAGCCTTCTATCATCTCAAGAACATTTCCAAACTCAGGTGCTTCATGATCCAATCGGACTCTGAGAAACTGGTCCATGCATTCATATCCAGCAGATTAGATTGATGTAATGCCCTCTATGCTGGACTTCCAAAAAAAAAAAAAAATCAATAAACAAACTCCAACTCATCCAAAATGCAACAGCCAGAGTGCTAACAGGGACAAAGAAAATAGAACACATTACACCAATTCAGAAAAATCTTTAATGGCTTCCAGTCCAGTACAGAATCAAATTCAAAATATTACTTCTGGTCTACAAAGCATTTTATCTAATGGCACCTCATTATCTTTCTGACCTGCTCCCTGACTACAGCCCAATCAGATCCCACAGATCAGCAGATATGGGTCTCGGCGATAGTGAAAGTCCATTCCTAACATTTTAATTAAATCTTACAATGACTTTGTGTATTATTTGTGTATAAACTTGAAGGCAAAAATATTTTTTAAACTTTCTAAATTGTATACAAATTTTCCTCAAATGCACCTGAATACGTTGCAGTTATAGTAACATGTTATTTGCTCCTTTTTTAAATGCTCTAAGATTTTAAAAAAAGCAGGTTCTGCAAGGCTTTCATCGGTTCATGTTGTAATGTTGATTTATAACCTGCCCTGCCAGTGTGTGTCTCTGTCAGTCTGTGTACAGTGGTGTGTGTGTGTGTTTGAGAGACGTACTGTAATCTTGTTTCTCGTCATAAGGTGGAGCAGAGTAATCGTTGTACGTAGCATTCCATCGCAGCTCCTGTGTCTTAGTGTCAAACATGGTGATCATGTATTCTGAAAACAAGCAGATGCATGGGTTACAAGCAGCATGGGTTACAATATTTATGCATGTGTGTATGTGTGTGTGTTTAAGTGACATACCTGTGCGTCCAATGTAGAGCAGAGGAGTGTTGGGGCAGATGGATTCAGAGGCAGATGTGGTTAAACTGGTTTGCTTCTCACCTGTCTCAGGATCCACCACGAACCATACATCCTGCTTTTTACCTTGTGCACACAACACAGACAGACAGACACACACACACACACACACACATATATATATTACTATCCAATAGCAATGAGGTAATTTAAATATTGATATGTCTTAAGTTTCATTGCCCATCTCTCTTAAATCAATCTTAATGTTGGCTATCCACAGGTTTGCAAGAGTCAATGTGGTGACAAAAAGGACAACTATCAAAAAAGGTCAATGATGAAGATCTTGTTGTAATAAGGAACAGCACCTCAGCTGACTGAAATTATTCTGTGTTCATAAGAGACAAGGTGTAACAAACACATGCACTTTTTTAAACATGCATACTAGCAGTAGGTATAGCTAATTGTCCACACTACAATATTGATTTATCCCATGTAATAGTTTCAACACAATAATGAATCATCTTAATGCATTTTGAAAATTTGGAAATACTATTCTGCAGGCCTAAAAAAAGGCATAGTTCCTATTTAAAAAAACTATTTAGTATGACAGAAGAGATTGAAAACCAAATACATACATGTCAAATGTAATATCCAACAAAAAAACATATTCCGTATTCACTAGGGACAGTGACAGATGGGTAACCGGGTTGGAGCTCAAGCCAGAATTATATGACAAAGTTATATCTTCTAATTGTATGTATACTGCATTTAAGCTACATACTCTGTAAACCAGCGGCAGTCATTCATATTGGCACAAGAAAAGGTAACTTATTTGGATAACAGGGTCAGGGTCTCACCTGTATATAGTATGCCGTCAGAGCTCCTGCAGGGTGCTGACTGAACAAGCTCTGGGATTGTGAAGGGCAGTTTCTGCAGAAGCATCCAAAAGCGCGGGGTCATTAAATGAAACAGACATAAAAAGAGACACACAAATGCACTGCTCTTCTTACCATCAGGCCTTCCTTGTGCTTGCCGCCCAGGACATACAAACTGCCATCGTTTGGGTCTGGAAGGAAACCTGGCCTAAAACATGTAAAATTGGCACTTTTTAGATTTCAATCGGTAACTATCTGATCCATGACACACTCTGTATGTGTATGCACGTTCATTACTTACTCTGTGAGGTAGACTGGTAACTGAATAATGGGGTCTGCAATAAATCAAAGAGCAATTTCATGAGAAAAAAAGTGAACATAGAATAAGGCACAATGTCTGCATTAATGTGTATGAACCTTCTCTTAGGGTCCACTTGATATCTCCTGACTGTTTGGAGACAGCATGAAGATTGCCATCCAGCGTGGAGACGAACAGGAGGGATTCTGGAAGAGTGACTGACCTTACCCCTTCAACCTGAAGGGTCACAAGAAACGAGTTAGTGAACCTTTAGACCAGCTGTCTGACAGGGCACTTCAGTCACAGTGTCATGTATCCTGTACTTGACATAGTCTGACAACAGCATGTGATTGTGTGTGTATGTGTGTGTGTGAGTTGGTTTGAGTGTGTGTGTCAGGTCTACCAGTAAAGTTTCTGCTCTGACTTTTATTAGACTTTCGTAGCAGGATATCCTGACACCCCACCTCTTACCAACACCACAGTGAGCTTGTCTATGTTTACTTGAGTTTGTTCACCGCTCCCATATTTACCCACTAACGGATGGCAACTGGAGGCACAGGACTTAACTGTGGTACAGGACAGGTACAGGACAGGGACAGGACAGGTACAGGACAGGGACAGGTACAGGACAGGTACAGGACAGGTACACCATGGCAAATATTGAGTCAAGACGTGCAGAGGGGATCGCGCACTCGCAAAAGGCGTTTCAACATAACGCGCGCACGGGCAGTATTAACTTTCTTCGGGCATTTTAGACTAAACGACCTCTCATATCATGGTCACTTTGCTCGAGCCTGAAATAGACACAGGAGCGCAGTGAGATGCCAGGTGTGGACTTCCCCCGCGCACCAACAGCAAGAAACAAACAGCGTTAACAACAACAACAAGCAGACACATAAATTGACTTTACAAACTGAAGTTACCTGAAATAGTTTGCCTTCCCAGGACAGCAGAAGAAGAAGACAAAGCAGCAGTCGCCTCAGGGGCCCCATGACCCTCAAAACTCTTTCTTTCATGGCTCTGAACAAACGCGAGGACTAAAGCTATTGAACTAACAACAGAGGGTGAACCCTCTCTCCATTTCCAGGAGCGGAAGTGTCCATTTGTCGGAGAGTTAGCACCGGTCCTTTAACATCGTCCCAAATGACACTTTAAGTCCCGCCGAGTTGACGCGTTATAGACCCATAATCACAGAAACACAACCCCTCTTGTCACTTGTCCATATTTCCGTGTTGGGACGGAACCGATGACGTCAGGTGCGAGCTGGAAAGCAAATGCATGGGCGGGGGCATCGCCCTTGACTGACAGGCAGGTGAGCCAATGAGACGGTGGGTTTTTGTCACATAAGGGGGAGGAGCTGTAGAAAAGGCTGGAACACGTGGAAAGAGACAGCGGGGCAGTTGTGAACACAACAAGAGCGACTTTTTTTTTTTTGTGCGATGGAAAGTAGTGGAGGGCGTCATTGTTTGTTCTCCACTGGCGCAAACACAGTGACTTCATTGGTGGAAAGTACCCACACATCGCAGACTGCTCCTAGGTACCATATCTTGTTATAATTCTTTAACAACTGTATGTAGGCTACATGACAGTGAGACATATTTGACTTGTATTCCACTTTTTTGTAACATTGCAATTTAAGATTTCAATAATTTTAATAAATAAAATGGTTGCTTTGTATTTATAATACATTTGGTCTACGTTACTATGTTTGACACTTCTATTTACTTTGCGTCAGATCTATTTTACCCCTTAATATGATGTATACCTTAAAGTAGGTTTCTTTTATTTGTTTATTTTACTTATTGAAAGTATTTTTATTTTAGATACTTGATACTTTTGATAAAGACTTTTGTACAAATGAATGAAAATGGAGGACACACAAAGAACATACTGTAAATAGAATGATGAGAATGAGATATAATTGGCCAACTTTTGATTGTGGTATTCCAAATACTTAAAAGTATAGATCCAAATACCTCTTCCCTTTACAAAGCATCATATTAAAAAAATAATTCTCTAGTCTTCCAAAAACTCTTTATTTTTCTGCAACATATTTCCCTTCAGAAATGTCAGCCAACTGTTGGCCTCTGTCTTTTCCCTATGACTTAAAAATACTTTTCAAAGTGCTTTTACAAACTCACTGGGGTCATGTAAGCAGGTGTGCTTTAGATATGTACTGACGAGAAAAATAAAATAATACTGGCAGGCACTTCAGTCATTTGAGGTACGCACAAAACAAATAAAACAAACCGCATTATAGACCAGTCTTTGAAGGCATACACAGGCTGTGCACAGGTAGGTGAGGCGCGGGCTCTTCACACGGTGCAGTGCCCAGGCCTTTCGCTTGGTGGGGTCTACCGGTGGATCACACTGTCAGGTTTAGGATATCCAAACAGCTCAAAGTCTGGTTCATACAGTTTGTAGAGTTCTCTTTTCACTAAAGTGGGGATCTGCTTGAACCAGTCTCTCTCCCAGCTGGTTGCAGTACGGTTTCGGGCTCCTGAAGGGAAGTGTAACAGATGGTCTACCTCTAAAAGCTTCAGTAGGTGCTCTGCGTCTGGTTCCAGGGTTTCCAGTCTTCCAATGAAATCGTACTTCACCTGGCAAGGATGGCACAGACGGTACACCTGAATAACACAGACAGCAAGGATAGGAAGTTTTACGATTGTAAACTACATCAGTACTGTGCTTTATTCCTTGTTTGTTCTTCCACAAAATGTTAATGTTAAATGCTTTTCTCCAAAATATCTGTGTACAAATTAAGGAACAGACCAGTGGAAATATAATTGAATTGCATTTTTGTAAAAAAAAAAAATCCTGTAGTATATAGTATATGTCTTTTATGGGACATGTCACATTCACCTACACTATTAACCAAATACTAATATTTACTCATCCAGTCTATATGCATGCACACAAACACACTGGCTATGCCACTTGCAAGCAATTGTTGGTTCAGTCTCTTGCCCAAGGACACTTTGGCATGTTGACTGCAGGAGCTGGGATTATACCACCAACCTTCCAGTTAAGAGATGACTGACTCTATAACTGAACCACTGCTACCCCCAACAAGAAGAACATATAATGCTGGTAGAGTCTTTTAAAATAGAAAGGGAGGTGGCATATGACTTAAGTGAAAGTATGCCAATGGGGATCTCTTTTTAAATCCAATCATCTCCAACGTAAGGTCAACATGTTTTTAGTGTACGTTTGAGTTCATGCAGCTGCGCGAGTCACATACCTGCCGCCAGTGTTCGTTAAAGATACCCTCTTTCTCTGTCTCTGGGTCCAGTAGGTATGTGATGAACTGCTGAAATGTCGGTTTGATTCCCGCTGCAAATGCCTCAGCTGCTGTCTCTGGCAGACTACCAGACAAATTACCATAACGACGCAGCATGACCGAGCCAAACTGCCTGTAGAAGTCCTCGTTTGGCCTAAAACACACACACAGAAACACATGCCTTATTTATTCAAGAATGATAAGACTGCTTTTTTCACAAACAGTAAAGCACAATCCCCAGCTCTATATACAGGGAACACACTTAAACACTCACACACCAACTCTGTGTATTCATGCACTAAGACACACACCTTCCAAACTTGTTCCTAAAGGCTGAGATGAGTCGTACAAAGGGGTCTCGTACAAAAAGAAACTTGGTGTAGTGCTGGAGCTTGAGTGCCATCAGGTGGCGGGACAGAGAACCATAATGGCGCCAAAACCTGTAAAATACAAACAGCACCACGAAAGCAGCTCTTCTGTTATATTTTTTCTTTTTTTGCTGAAATCCAGCTGCTGTGTCTTTTTTTTCTGACGAGATACTGAACATATGAAATAGAGCTGGATTGGTCCTTAAGAAGGAAATAAAATGGTCAGTGCTGATAGACAAACATACACACAAACACAGACTGCTCCCGAGGGGTAGAGAAAGGTCTATCTGTGCTGCAGCACCAAAGCCCCGCCTGTCGTTTCCACTCTCCTCTTCCAAGAGTCAACGCAGTAAATAACTCCTTAACCACAGGGATAGTTCCTGCAGTTTCTAATGAATATTAAACTGGTATAAAAAAAACCCTAAAAAAAATAAACTTGTAACTTATTATAATCATTTTTTTTACCATTTTAAACATGGCAGAGACAAAAACAAAAGCTAGTTACAGGACTCAGTCTTTTGACTGTGTTTAGAATAAAATCATTCTGGGATTGTTTTTTGTTCATCCTAAAATTCTTTCACCACAAGTTTTAGAAATAGAATATTAGGGAAAGAAGAAGACACTCCTGCTTTCATTACAAAACAAAGTTGTCTTTTACTTCTGGCTGAACCCCCTGACTTAATGGATGTTTTTTCTTTGTGGTCATTGTGGTAAAGAGGTTTGGTTTGTTTGGACTTGATGGGATGCATCCTTCACTCTCTCTGGTTTCCATGCTGCGTGAGGTGTTAAAAGTTTTTAAAGCGGGTGTTAGTTCCTCTGTGTAGGACATTGGTTTGTGATTTGGACTTAGGTAGCTGTTTTCTTAAAAAAAAAATGTTGAAAGCTAAACTTGAAGACTTAATTTATTGTTTTGCTCTAAAACACTCTTCAACAACTTCATATGGAGAAATTGTAAGTGAAATGTAGCCCAAATCTAGTATAATCAAATAATCTTATTAAACAGAAAAGAAGTATGGTAGACTGAATGGTTTCGAAGATGTAACACATGATACCTCTAAACAGTTGGATCTGTCATCTCCTATGTCTTTAAAAACAGTATAGAGCCATAATTATTCTGTAGCTTTCAAGGTTGTGTTTTTTTCTCTTGAAAGGATGCCTAACCACACTACTAGATGTTTTTTTTATAAAACTCTGTTAGTTATGAAATTATCAAGACACCTTTACTTGATCAAATTACAGTATACCAACTTGTTTTAAATGCTTTTATATCATTACTTCTTGTTTCAGTAACACACCAGTTGTTTCTAATTTCCTCCTTTGGGTGTTGACAATATTTAGCTCAGATCAATTTCTAGAGATGAAGTCTCAGTAAAAAACTTTCTAAATAAGTAAAACAATGTTCTTTTAATTTATTATTTATTTGAGTAAATGAGCTAATGTTAAACATACCGGTAAGTGTAACAAATATCTTAAAAATACAATCAATTTTTCTCTGAATGTGTCAATTAATATATATTTGGGTTTGGTGTGTTAGTGTGTTTTTTGTGTGTGTCATACTTAGCAAAAGTGAGGTGGAGAGAGGAGTTGTGTACGAGGTCAGGAGGTACAGCCTCTGGGTCAGTGTAAGGTTTCCCTGAGGAGGGGGAGATCACAGACTGAGAGAGAACCACCATCACTCGCTTCCAGTTGGTGCACGCCACCTGAACCGAGAACAAAAATGAAAGTGGAGAAAAAAGGTGAGAAGACAGGAGCGACTATAAACCTGTGGAGTAGCATATAGAATAATTTCAAAATGCTGCAGTAAACTCTGATGTTCTTGTGTTTTATTTTCCCCATATAGAATAAAGTGACTCAGCACCACTGACTGTTCAAAAAGAAGGGATGTAGCAACCATTAAATAATCCATTGGCTTGTGAACCCTACCCTAATAATTTTGTTAAATAAATAATTTAATACATTCCACTTATAAACCACATACATTAGAATACTGCACTGTGACGTCTTCTCACATTTTATCACTGTCTTATTATATTTTAGCTTCTGTTTTATGTGTTTTTTGTTCTACTTTTACTTTTCATTTGATCTTCTTTTGGGGTTTTTATTGGTTCCTTTAAAAAAAACTATTTCAATTCTTTATCATTGTGACTTGCCTTAAAGAATTGCCTTGTTGCTGAAATCTGCTGTATAAATAAACCTTGCCTTACTTTGAAGCCTTGAAGCCACATTTCGGTTCCCACATCTTGTGTTTCTGGAGGCCATATTTGTCAAAAGGTTGGAAATGCCTCGACAGGCTGCTGTGGTTTCGTCCTGTCAATCACAGGTAGCTATACCCTTTAAGTATAGCCGTTTTTTTAACCCAGATTATATTCTTAAAGAGACAGTTATTTACAAAATGAATCACATACAGCACCAAAAGGACTTGAAAATAATTCAAGTACAGTAAAAGTAGGCTAATTTTTCTCAGTGTCTTCTATACATCAGACTTTTAAAAAAAAAACAGGTGGAGTGGCCCCCTGTTGGCCACTGAAATGAGTGCAAGTTTAATGTGCTTCTGCATTGGCTTTTTTTAAACACAGAATATTACCACCCACAAGGTCACACAAATACAAACACACACACACACACATGGCAGCTGTACCTTGGGAACATAGCAGTAGATAATTTGGTGAGTGTCATCAACTATCAGGTGATCCAGCTCTCTGTTTGGGATCTGCTCAAATGCCCGAGTCCTACCAGGGAATTCCACTGCATCCTTTCCTGAGCACACGTCCATGATCCTCTGCTTCCTCGCCTCTTGTTCCCTTTCCTCCTCAGTAGCACTACTCGTTTCCTTCTCCTCATCCTCTCTTATTTCCTCCTCCACCCGTTCTTGTGTATTCTTCTCTTCATCATTTGTTTGTTGCTCAGCTTCCCCTCCTTTCTCCTCAGGGACCAGTGTTGTACTGGGAGCAGTAGTGTGGCTATTAAAGGCAGAACTGGTGTTTTCTCTGCTTGTAAACAAAGATCGTGGCTGGCCTGTAGTCGCCTGAGGGTCAGAGTCAGAGTGCAGGGACTCGTGTTTGGGGTCATGAAGCGGGTAGAGGTTGAAGCCCCCGACGTCATCCCAGTACACGATGATCAGCAGGATCATAAACAAAGACCCAAGGATGAACGCCACTCGAAGACCACGCCATGTTCCCATGGTTAGACTAAATCATGAGCCTTGACTGGTGAAGATAAGAGGAGGAGGTTATCTCAGCTCCATGGTGGCTGTCTTTGAAGGGAGGAGACGCTTCCTGCTCGCCAGATGAAGCTGAAAGAAACAGGAAGTGTGACTGACCCCTGTTCCCCTTTCAAAGCATTTCTAGAATATGATGATCAAGCAACTACAAAAAACGGTTACAAAATACAAGAACTGAATACCATAGAATGTAAAAATAAAGAAGTAGTGGAAAATCAGATGTAGAACATGAGGTCTTCAATGACTTAGCGTCTAGACTACTGTAAGACTTTCTAAAAAGGCATAGAGGATTACAATCAGCGACTTACAGCTTTGTTATACGGCATTTAAACATTATATGTGCTTCATATATCATTTATAAGCCACCATAAGAACACATTTGGAGAATGAAGTTTGTGAAAAATCCAATTGGGCTGGCCTATTCTTTCTGTGTTGTAATAATGTCGTCTTAAATGACATAAAAATAAATACTCGTGGGCCGGCGGGTAGGAACAGCAAAAGTCATCAAGTCTGCAGCAAACAAAACGTTCATTCATTATTCATACGTTTCATCCTCATGAGTCCATAACTGATGGTCTTAAGGACAAAGCAAGGGTTATGCTGAAGAATGGGATGAAGGGTTTTTCTTCTTCATCAACATATCATTTCACAACTTATACACCTTGAGAAAAGCCAAATAAATCGATCGCAATTAAAGTACCGGTTATGAGGTGTTTATAAAAAATGTAGTACCAACATTTGTACTTTCTCTGTCGATTGTTTTCTTTATTTACCCTCAGAGAGCTATAATAATATGTTACATCCTTAGAGCTGCAGAGTAACAACAGCAAGTTATGACTCTTAAATGTCTAGTATTTATTTGTTTGATATTCAATAAATATTCAACAATCAAACCAAAACTTCAAAGAAATTGAGTAAAATCTCTTAAGTGTCTGACTACCTCAAAGATATATTCTATTTCTATTATAAACAACTATTCAAACATTTTATCGTGTGTGGCTTGTTATCTTTAACAGGCACTACGCTATAATAAGAATAGTCCGGCTGTAATAACGGCTTCAACCCACACAAAAAAATACTACCCCAATAAGGCCTATATACTGGCTGCTATTTAATGAGTTGTCGTGTTAATAACAGAGTTAATGTGACAGGTGCTCTTTTCACTGAAAATGGGAATGCAAAATTAATCGGTGAGGGAAGGGGGGGTGTTTATAAATGCCAGCACAGTGAATAAATCCATACAGTATGAGGGAACACACTGGTAAGTGTGAGCTGGTATTCTGCTCAGAACTGAGCGTCAATATTTTACTGGAGTAATTTTAACCCAATGTTTCCATAACTAATTCATGTTAAAATGTACAGCACTTTCACTTTTGCATTTATATTAACATGGTATTGCTACTTTTTTTTTACTCAAGATCTCAATACTTCCCCCTGAGATACGTCCAAGAGTGAAGGACATTCCACTGATCTTGTTTTGGAAAATGAGCAACCGTTTTTTTTTTGGCTTTATAAATATGAGCACATACTTTTTAAAAGCGTGTCTTGAAAACGGTGTTTTCCAGTGTGAGTTGTCCCGGGGCGTGGGAACCTCAGGCTCGGCCCCGGGGCGCTCAGCTGTCACGGTGTGATGTGAACAAACGGGTCTGTGGGGGGGGGTGGGGGGGGGAGTTGTTTCGGACCCCAGTCTGTTAGAGGGTTTACTCCACTTATTGTCTGTCCCATAAAACATCTGCTGTCGGGGGATATAGTGGGGGGGAAAAAAAATGACGGTTCTTTTAATAAAACAAAACCACAGACAGAGGGAGCGAGCCTAAAGCAGAAAAGCAGCAACACTTCTATTGAGGGAGTAAATGACTGTTTTGACTGTGGTGTTTATTTTCACTAGGTTTTAAATCGTAACTCCACGTTGACTGGAGGAGCCTATTTTGAGGAACCTACACCCACTAACTCGCTCGTGTCTTGGCAGGCGCAGTACACACACACACACACACACACACACACACACACACAACCACAACCAAAATGGAAATACACGTAAAAATACTTTTTATACATTTGAATATATTTGGAGGTGACAGTAGGCTAACAAGTTGTAGTAATTCATTTGATAAAGGCATTGCGTTTATTAGTTATGGGGGACATAGACTGTTTTCGTTCGGTTAATAATCTTTTTTTTTTTTTTTTTTGCAGCTCACTACTTCCCAATCTTCAGTAGGAAACTAAACTCCCTTACCTTAATTTTTACAGTACACAGGTAGGTAACAATGTTTCCTTTCACCGGACAGTACCCCTCTCTCATGCAACACTACTCTCACTCCTCAACAATAGCACAGGACATAAACACAACTTATTTTCCTCCACTGTCTCCACAACCCCTCATGCTTCTGTGAGCAGTGTGGGAAAAAAAAAGAAGAAAACCCGGTTCTGTTCCCTCGATGCCCTTCACACCGGGTGCATCACGGCGATGTTTAAGCCTGTCTGCACATGAATCTGTCTGACGAAAAATGAAACAAAATGGCCCGAGTTTCATGTTTTATCTTACCCTGCAGACGAGCTCCATGGTGCCGGGCGGTCAGCCCTTTGTCGCTAAACACGGTGACCCCGACTCTTGCCTGTCCGTGAGACCAGTGATGATGATGGGACCGGGTGGGCACAACAGAAAATGTAGTGTGGTCTGCGCTCACGCTGAAGCCAAATCACGCGAGACCTGGGACACCAGCCACAGACTCCTCCACACCTTCGTTTTTTTGTTTTTTTTTACAAACTCACAGACTTGGGCCGAATTGAAGCGATGAAAAAGACCCGCCTTTGTCATTGGTTCCCAAAATAAAGTCCTGGGATTCTGGCCGGCCCAGGAAGGTGCTGCCCCCTAATAAATACGACACTTCACCAAAATTCCGGGACATCTGAGGACCCATTCCCATTCATAAGGAAAGAAGACATGTAGGCTTCAAATGAAATACTCGAGGTAGGTTATACAATGTCAAAATTAAGAGAAACTACACTAGAAAACAAGATATGCTCAATTAAGCTAATGATAGCATATATTAAAGCATATATTAGATCCATTGTTTATTTTATTTTATAGGTCTAAACATTTTAATTTCATGGCAGAACCATGCAGAACTTGCCTTCCACATGGCACTGCCATTTCCCCAAGTTTCCCCACAGACACCCATAGTAGTGGTCACAGATTCAGTTTAGACAACTTCAGGATACAATAATATAAATTACAAGTTTTTCCTGATCAAGTGTAACTGAACAGTTGACTAAATAATGAACAACATTCAAAGTATTCAAACATAGAAACAACTAATAGTGGCGCTAGTAGGTTGTCAGAAACGCTGACATTTACTGGAGGGCTCAGGAGCTTTGTCTTAATAACATCTTTAAACCAACGGGAAAATGACATGCTGACTTTCCTCTTTCTCCACATCAAAGGTCTCAGCAGCTCACCAGAAGCAGCTAAAAGTAAGGACCACACTGATCGTGCAACCAAAAATAGTCAGAAATGTCAGTGAAGGGTTTCGGGCCAGAAAATGTAATATCCTGACCTGTAGGAGAAAGCTAATTTTATTTACTTAAGAGGTGACAAAATAATTACTTTAGAAGTCATTATAACAAAAAGTTTGCACTTTTAAAAAAAGTCTGTTTTTCTTAAGAACAGATGTAAAGTCCTCAGGTGTCTGTGCAAAGTCAACAAACTAATTACAATACAATCTGTTTCTACAAAGTCAAGACTATAGCTGAATGTCTCATACTGTACCCGAATAAAAGTGTATTTACTTAATACAGGTTTGCTTTCTTAAGGCGCTTGAATTAGATCCTCTGTTGGGGGGGATTTTGAGATACTAATATCTCATTATTCAAATTGAAAAAAGCAGCTTTTGCTTTAATTTCCATGAAGACTTTTCATGCAATTCTGAGATTTAATTATCTAATTTATTCAGAAAAACTTTTTTTTAGATTTATTGGTTTAAACATTTTCTATTTAACAACAATATTTCTTTCAGCACCAATGAACACTGAGTCTAGAGTAGTCATTATGTACTTGAGGTTGATTTCTCTGCAAGGGTTAAACAAAGACACATGAATCCCAATATATTAAAGAACCAGGACACAAACAGGTAGTATTGTGTTTGATGGTTTATTTAAAGTTATTCCCGCTGCATGCCCTCTCCCTGTGTGAAAGCGGAGTCGGAAAGGAGGAGGATACAGGCCACTATAGCGCCACATCAGCACAATTTTTAAGATGGTTACTTGTTTGGTTAGAAAACCTCCAACCCAGACTGGTATGGCACTCTGTGCTGCCCTAACTACCATGGTGACGTTTAAAACAACTCCCCGTAATAAGAAGGTCCAATAAGAGATTAGAGAGTGAGTATCTCCAATTCATGAATAGAAAAAGAAGGCAGTATTGTCATATGTTAACTTCCAGAGAGAAATAACAAAATGGGGCAGGTGAGATGGTGAAGAGACAAGTAGAGAATATTCAACACAAAGTATTATCTCTCTCTCGTTTCTTGATGTGGCTGCTGATCAGTAAGGCGGGCTTTGATGATGTCACTTAAGTTAAATGTTGAGGCTTTTGATTTTGAACCTCAAGATTCACAGGGTGGTCGTCGTCCTTCTCCTATCAATGAAGCACTTCTTCTCTCCTCCTTCCACACAAAATCGGATGGACTGTGTGATAGAAGAGTAGATTCAGGTCAGTGTCTAGACAGCGAATAATACACAAGCAGTAGTTGTCGATCTCAAAGGCTCAATTCATGATACAAGGATGATGCAGGAATGAAACATGATATCTCTCCCGTGAAGCCCAAAGATTTTGTTGGAGCACGCAGAAGAATGCCTTCATTCATCAAAGTGTGCAGCTGCAAAAGGGATGAATTAATTGGTACCCAACAGTTGCAGCCAGTGTCCATTGAGTCAATATTCAATTAAAATGTTGACGTCATGTTCATGGTGTTATCTGAGGCGATGGGAACATTTTTACTGAAAGACATATCTGTGTTGAAATGTGCTACAACTCAGGGCACTGAGCAGCACATCCTAAAAAAAAAAAAACCACCCATCTCCCCTGTGGGACAGGAGGCTGCCATCATATGGGAACCATGTCAAAACAGTGGCACTTAAAACTCTTAACTATCAGAGCGGTCAGATGCACATCGGAGTAAATATGTGAAAATGTTTGTGTTGGCTGGTGGAGATCATTTATCAGGATCAAAACACTGAATACAAACTACTCAGAATTTAGAAATACATCGACTGTTATTAAGTCTTGGCCCTTGTTTAAACCTCAGTCAATTTTCAGATTGACTGTTATATTTAGCATACAGATGTTATGAGATGGACTCTATGTTGGAAAAGAGAACCAGATATGGAATTTGTTTAAAAGTCTGTTACAGACAGCCTGTAAATACAACACTACAAAGCCTGATCATGTGAAAGGTGTTATTATTGTATTTTAGAAACAAATATGTCTTTAATTTTACTACCACAACCGGAATAAAAAATAACAGGAAATTGCTGTGTGCGACACTGACACGTATCAGTGTGCATTTCCATCAACTGGTTGCTGCTGCCTTTTTGTTCATATTAAGATTAATTTGCTTCAATTACGCAAATCCTTCCACCAAAAACAGAAGTCCTTTTTTAGGTTGTTAAAAATACACTGCCAGACACCCTGACTCTAACACACAGTGGCACCAATCTGCTCTGAACCAGCTCTCAGCACCAGCAATGTTTGGTTTCTTCAAGCTTGTCCAATCTAGTTACAGTAACACAGGCAGCTCTTGGATAGGGTCAGGGTGAAACTGTCAGCTTGTCTGTGCCGAAGTGTTACCTGCGTAGGGGACTACAGATCGCCAAGGGGAATGATTTCTTCGTTGATAAAAAACTCAATGGTCTCCTCCTCCCAGTCTTCCACATTGCTATCCAGTTCATCAGTGTCCACTCCTAGATGACACAAAGGAATGTCAGCATTTTTTTTTTTTTTTTTGAATTGGAGACAACAGCGATTAAGAGAGGAGAGCAATTGTTAAAGCATAAAGGTGAAAGTTCCCACCTGCTCTGAGCTCGAGGCGGAGGTCCTTCTGTTCCAGATAGGTCTGCTGCGCTGTCTCCCTGTAGCGACGGTAGTCTTCCATCATGGATCTGCGCTTATCCACCAGCTCCTACTCAAACAAACATTAAACATTTAGCTTCCAGTCACTAATTATGGGACTGCCAATATGCACCATGTGTAATGTATTTTACTACAACATTTAAAGGGGCTCAAAAAGGGATCCGTTCAAAACTGTCTCTGTTATTAAATTATAGTCAAACTCTACATATTAAAAAGGTGAGACGGGAATGTAAACAGCCTGGGTCAGTTTAAAACAACAAAACAAACCTTGGAAGCCTTGGACTGGCTCAGACGATCCTTCTGCTCAAAGATCTTTGAGTACTTCTTCAGATCCTTCTTGATCAGCTGCAAGACACAGAGGGACATGAATGATGAATGTACACTCCACAGCATGAAGTATGAGCCTCAGATCAGATTTAGAATCAAGGGCTGCAGTGCAGCTCTCATACAAGGTGTCAGAAAAGTTATTTAGTTTTTGTCGTTATTGGCTCCAGGTACACAAAAACCACTTTTCCACTGCATGGCACGGCTTAGAACTGTAGTTTAACTCCATTTACCTAAATGGACTTGAGCTTATATAGCGCTTTTCTCGTCTTCCGACTACTCAAAGCACTTTTACACCGCATGTCACACCCACCTCATACCCTTTCACACACTGATGTAGTATCATCCATCAGAAGTAACTAATCCCATTCATACACCGCTACCAAAGCAGTGGGAGCAATTCAGGGTTAAGTGTCTTGCCCACTCTATCAACTGAGCCACAGCCTCTTAAAAAGATGTCTACTGTTTTTTGTCCTCGTTTCTGTCATGGATCTTTTCTTCAAGGAAGAGTCCAGAATGGGTACAATACGGTCATAGCACAGTAGTGTAGGACTAGAATCAAAGCTGGAGGGGAAAGTCACATTACACAGACCCCTCACATTTTGTATAGCCAAGCTAACACCAATTAAAAAGTTTTTTTATTTTGTAATTCACGCGACTTGGAATTTTTAAGTTGTAAAACCTGCAAAACCACATTGCTGTAAATTGAGGAGTGCAGACATGTCTCTGTGTTTCTGAAGACAATATCACAGTACTCTGATGTTGAGGTGCTGTGATGATCAGCTTAAATGAAAGATAAAAGCTGCCCTTATTGAGGAGGTTTATGTTCATTAGAACAAAGTCACTAAAATAACTTTGTACTAAAAGTGTGTTGGGTTGAACTGAACTGTACCACACAGTGGAAACAAGATTATACAGTACTGTATAGAGACATAGATAAAATGGAACCTTGATTGCGTCTGAGCTGAGCAGGGTGGGAGGTCTGGGTCTCCAGAGCAACTGACAGAACCGGTCCTTGTTGTTCTTCTGAAGAAGACGGCCCTGGAATGTCCACAGCCAGTACGCATTGTCCACCTAGACACAAACATGAAAAGGTGAAACAATTCAGAATGTATTTTCACCAATCCACCAAGATTTCTTTCTTTTTTTGCAAATAGGAAAACATCGGGTATGAAGCAGCACTTACCTTGTGGCTCCACCAGGAGACAGAGGTGACGACGTAGCGACCGGTCGGGTCCCACTCCACGTCAGACGCCATGTAGTGCTCGGCTATGTTCATCATGGTGCAGTCTGACGTGTCCACAAATGCAAGAGCTCCATTCATGCTGTGCACACACAACAAAAGAGAGGTTGAACACAAAAAGACTGAAACACAAATGCATACTAAAAGAACACTGTGAGCCTCAGAACTGAGTTAGAATCAGGAGCGTAGCTCTCATACGAGGTGTCAGAAAAGTTATTTGGTTCGTCATCAGGGGCTTCTTGCATACACAAACACACACAGATTTAACTGACCTCCTGAGTCCAGCAAGCACCAAAAACTGTCCCTGCGGGCTCCAGAAGATGCTGTTGGCCTGCTGCTTGTCAAACATTTCTGGAGAAAAAGGAGAAGTGCCAAATACAGTTAGTCTTTATGGAGTGTCTTAAATGTTAGACTCATGGCCAATAGGACAATTAATGCATCTGCTCAATCCACTCACTTATGAGCTCGATCTTGCCGTTGTTTTTGACATGATAGAAGGAGACACTGATTCTGGGAGGTTCTCCGTGCAGAACAGCAAACTTGCTGCCATTTGGTTCCCATGCAAATGCAATTATGCCCTCTGGAAAGTAGAAATCAAAAATATTAAATCAATGTTTACCTATTAACATTAAGAAACTAATGAGTAACATTGTGCTGTTTATTATATTCTTACCCTTCATCTCCACCACATCAACAGGAACCTGCTTCTCTCTCATGCGGAAGATTTCAAAATTGGTGACCACACCCTGGAAACAGTTAGAAAGAAAAGTTTACCATTTGTTTTACATCAGAGAGGTCTAAGCTTTTAACCCTCCATTTGTTCCGCTTGTGTACCTGTGTTCCTTTAGGAGTCCTGTCCACTTTCACACATAGGTAATCTCCGTTCCTCTGCCAGTGCAGTTTGCAGTCGACCACGTTGAAGAGGTTGCGGACACGGATCTCCTGACGGGAAGGCATCTGCATCAGAGTCACTCTGGCTGGGATGTCTTTGTCTTCAGGCACCCAGAATGCTATGATGTTGTCCCCAGGAGACCAGGAGAAGTCCCTGCACATAACCACACAGGCTGTTGTTAATATCTCCATAAAGAACTGTTTACATTGAAAGCATTTCATTTAAACAATCAAGGACACTTACTTGATCCCGGTAATCTTGAGACTCTTTTTGTCTAGCAGGCCCATGGACTGAGAAGAGGAGAAACATGGCTTTAGTGTCACTTCCACAATCTACATAAATACAGCCAACGTGTTTTCTTGCAAGTCAACTCACTGGGGTCTCATAGATGCTCAGAGTGTCTGTGGTCATCCTGGCAAAGAACTTCCCATCATGACTCCATCTGAGAAGAAAAATGGCTCATTATTATATATCCAATCTCTGCAGGAGTACGCTTGTGAAGATTTGAAGAATAGAGAAAAAAAAAAACAAGGACAAAAGCAAAGAGTACTGACTTGAAAATGGGCCAGTGTGCAGAGCTCTCGCAATGGAAACCTCTCTTCTTCTGCCCAGTCAGAATGTCCCAGATGATGATGGCCTGAGGGTCCTCTTTGGTGTCCATCAGAGGACTGAAGGTCACCACGTACCTGGAGGGATCATTGGCACAGGAGGAGCATCAGAGAGCTCAGATACTGTGTAATCTCACATGCTTAATGTAAGAAAGAGTCAAGTCAAATAATGTGTCTTGTCTTTTGTTTCTACAGATGTTGTAAAATTGATTACATAAATGTATCACATGGGGCTCGTATTGACAGAAAATTATTGTTTAAAGCTTCAGAAGGGTGCCACAAATTAATCTCCTAGACGGATATAATCACAACAACTAATATATTCTTTAGTTATATTACACTGATTGTCTTTCTTGTTTTAAATAAATACACACTAATACAAGTGAATGCTGAGGTCAGTTAAAACCATTGGTACAAGTTTCTGCTCATTAGGAAATCATGTGCTACGTTTCAAAAGTGCAACAACTTATACCACTCAGTATCTTTTGCTAATACTTCCACAAAATGTCAGTAAAATCACTCAAGTGATGATTACCTTTCACATGGTGAGAAGTCAATGAGGGAAACCCCCTGATGACTGAACCTCTGAATCTGCTTGAACTTCTCTCCGCCCCACAATGCAATGCCCCGTTGATGGAAGGTGGCCAGGTAAGTGCCTTTAGGAGACCAGCGCACATACGTCTCTGTCCAGCGCTACATCCAAGAAACAGAATTTGTTCGTTTACAAGCAGACTGCAACCAATTAATGACATTAAATGCAACATCAAAAGTGCTTTTCAAAGTGGTCCACTACTTACTGCTCTCTCTTCACTTATGATTGGGTCCTTTGCATCGTTATTGAAAATGGCAGTCCTTTCTCCGGCTTCGTAGATCACACTGTATTGGTCGCGACAATCTGGGTCCTCAATCCAGTGACGCATGTTACCCTGAAGAGACAAAAAATTCAGGGTAAGAGGGGTTGGGGGTACATATAGGTTAACCCCAACTTACAAACCTTCTAAAGGGTAAACACTTTTATTTATTATTAACAACAACAACAAAAGCACACTCACAAAGTCTTTGAAAGGCTGCTTCTCTGGAGTTTCCCACTCATCACTGATGTTCATGTACCTTGGGAAGTTAGCACAAAAAATTAATCTACTTGATTCACATTATTTTTTTGTTACCTTTTCTGCATTTATTAATAAAAGCTACACACTTACTTGTCAAAGTCAGTGAAGAGATTGACCCTGAACGTATGCTGTTTGTCCAGTTTGTATCCATCTGCGTTCTTTACTGCCTCAAGGGCCTGAGTAGGTCCACCATACTCCAAGAAGATATACCTGTGTGAGAAATGAGTCACAGATGAGTCTTTTTCAACATTCAATTCCAAGTTAACTCCATATAATGGCATAACAAAGAAAGACAGTGAAATAAGAAAAACACAAACCCTTTGGTCAAGCCATCAGCCTCTGGATAGAACTCAGTGGTGATTTTGCCAAATTTGGAGAAAATCTTGTGTATGACGTTCTTGAGTTTCTCCAAACGCTCCGGGCCGACCTGAGGGACGTTGTCAACCACAACCACAGAGTCGATGCCATCAGCCTCCTGAGGCTTGTCTTTCAGGATGTCACCAAGGAGCTCTGAAGAGAGAGGAGAGAGATGGGAAAATCAGGGGTTGGAAATATAGCATTAATCAGTAATTCAAAGAGGACCACTGGCCTTCTTGTGATCGTTGTTGAAAGTACCAGCAGAATATATGTAAGATTTTTTAAAAGGGTTTAAAGGACTGGTAGAATAAGACAGACAAGAAACATGGGGACAGAAAGAAAATGCTTCATGCAACACTCAGGCACTCAGCTACACCTAATCAGGGGTGTTGCAATTGAACAGGAAGTCTAACTAAAGTAAATCATCATTTATCTAAAGCCTGTGTTAAAATGTGCATTACTAAGAATACAGTAAAGACTTTTTTAAACATCTGACGAATGCACACACATCTGTACCAGTGTTTTAAAACGTGTACAAGATAATGGTCTAGATTAGTGTTGATCCAATGAATTATGGGTCTGTTGTAACATTGATTCAAGTTGGCTGTCTAATGTACAAGCAGCTGTATTACCTATTTTCGTCATTCATTTACATAAATCCCTGCATTCTGTTTCCCACGGCAGTCCTATAAAAACGACTTAACATTATTAGATAAAGGGGGATTTTCTTTGTATGGTTAAAAAAAGATCATATTTATTGGCAGTCTTGATCAGCAATCTTAATCTCTTATGCTTTAACTTGGTAATTTCTTATCTTACTTTGTCTATTTATGTTTCATATTTACTTTTTTTTAATTAATATTATAGTTTTGGGTTTTTTGATCCTTTAACCACTTGTTTCTATTTCTTTTATTGCTCTTATTGCTGTTATCCTTTTATTTATTTTTTCCAGCTCTTTTAGTTTCTTACATATTTTTAAATCTTTGGTTCCTCTTGGTCTCAGCTTGTGTTGTTGGGTTCTTGTTTTGCCTGGGTTCTTATAATGGTTCTTGTGATGGTTGGGTTATACATGTCTGTTGGGTATCGTGCACTTTGGGTTCTTTTGTATTTAATTATTTTTAGTATTTCGCATTTGTTATATTCTTCCTGTTCTTGATGTTCTTCTGTGTTTGGTTTAGTTTGCTTTGTTCTTGTTTGTCAAAGCACTTTGTAAATCTGTGTTTTTAAAAGCTGCTATATAAATAAAGTTATTATTATTATTGAGGGGAATCATGCAGCATACTCCCCTTAACCCTGTGCTAATACACTTAACACTTAAATAAAGGCCTATTTTAACCAGCTGACTCATGAAGACCTGAGACTGCAAATGTGATAGTATCAGTCTTGTTTCCTGTTTTCTCTCAACACAGATACAACTAGAAGAGCCTTTAGTCAGTTTCATACATATTACAATGTCTTAAATGGCAGAGACAAGGCCTCAGTAAATGATTGTCTGAGGTCTGGATGAGGCTCAAATGGGCGTTAAAAATCAAACGGTAAGAACATCTGTTATATCATTGATATGTCAGTAAAATATTTGAGGAAATGACGATTTAACTCTTCAACTCGTCTCACTTGGGAGTGCCTCGCATTAAGACATTAACCTAGCTTTGTCGTAGCACCGCCACTGAGCCAAATTAGTGCAGCTCTGAGCTAAGTGTTAGCATCAGGGCCAGAAAGCCGGGAGTTTTCCTGCTGCGCCCCTCACCCTCATCGTCGACGTCATCCTCATAGTCCTCAGGGTCGCTGAAGGAAGGCTCTTCCTCTTCATACTCTGGGTCGTCCACCATATCCACCGTGTCTTGCATCTATCAGGGGGCTACGAGACGGACTTCTCGCCACAAAATAAGCAGAATGAAGAAATACGAAGAGGCTGGCGGTCCCTCGGCCGGTGCGGCACCATGTGCGATTACGCGAAAATGGACGAAGAGAGACGGAAGCGTAACTCCGGAAACAGTTCGTTAGGGCTTTAGCGCGTGCTGCGCGGGAAACGTAGAGTTGTAAAGCACATGGAGCGGCTGCGTCTGTGACCTGGAAATACGCGATTAGCCATATCCACATGGGTGTAGATTAGTTTTGCGGCGCAGGTGTCAAAGTTATAAGTCACAAATGTAAACTTATAAAATAAAAAAAATAAAAAAAAGGGGGGAAGCCAGACACCGGTAGATCTGAAACCACTTCCCGCGAAATGGTTTAGTTAGCAAAACTATAAGGAAACATGAGTTGTTATATCGGCTAGGTGATCACTTTGACTTTTACACATTGTTAAAAGTACAAAGGGAGGTCAATACTTCTATACATGCCCAGGTCTCTTTGAAAAACACAAACTTGCACCATGGACAGTGAGTGTGTATCGCTGCTACCGAGGGTGTGTAAGGTGCTGGCGGACTCAGGGTCTCTGCCGGATGACACAAGCCTGGAGAAACTTTTGGACTGGTTCACGATGCTCATCAAGACCGGTTAGTAGGCTACTGTACTTTCTTGTAGTTTTAGTTGTGTGGCTAATCCTAGACACGTGTTAGGTGCATTTAAAACAGCTCTGTCTTGTCCCCACTAAACACCAATGTGACTGCATGTTACAAGGCTACATTAAATGTACTATTTGATAACTTTTGATAGTGACACAACCATGATGAACCACCGATGTATTGATAGGTGGAAATTAGATCTGCAACACTGTCTCAACATTCAACTTTTTCTCCAAAAAAGGGGAATCTGTGCTGGAGTCCTGCCCATGTGTGACTGAATTCATCTCCACTGTGGTTTGCAACACAGCTTCAGAGCCTAGTGTCCTTTCCTTTACGCTCAAACTCACCGGCTTACTTGCAGCCACCGAGGATGGCTTTTTAACACTTCAGGTAGAGTCACAGTCATTTGTACATTTACACATTTTTTAGACCTTTTGAACACTGACTAAAAATTTTTGTGTAAAAATTCTGACTTTTTGCAGGAATGCTCTGCTCTGGACCAGGCCTTCAGTTTGCAGCACTGGCAAGGAGCGGGTCTCTGGGAGGATCCCTGTTTAAGGATTGGTTGGATCCAGGGATTAAAAAACTCTCTGCAGCACCCGAAGGCTCTCAGTTTCTTTGTACAATCAGGTAACACTTCATATGACCATCTCTTCTCGTATCTTGTACGTCATAAGGTAAAATTAGGGAATGCATACTTAAAATTGCACCGCTTTGTAACTGCAATCTGTTTTCCCAACTTCCCAGATTTTATACAACCACTCATACAACTCCAGACTGACACAAGCTTATTTGTTGCTGCGGCTGCCAATCAAATGCTCGCCGACGTCCTGCTCTTATTCCAGCCGGTCTCGTCTTCAGGATGTAACAGCATGGATGAGAAAGAGGAAAAAGTTAATGGGCGCACACTACATGCCTCAAACATAGACTTAGAACAACCAGCAGTCACAATGGAAACCAGTGCAGAGTACACTGCTGTTGTCAAGGTGGTATCACAGTACCTCAAGGAGTCAATAGTGCCTAAAGGAAACACACAGCTCCAGAAGACTAAGCAGACCCTTAAGCTGCTTGCCCTGCTGCTGGCCCAGGCCAGGCCTCCTCTCCGGGATGAGCTGCTCCAGACTGTGTCGGGGTCTCTGGAGGAGGTGGTGACAGCAGGCTACAGTCAGCTCACGCTGCCTCTGTTGGAAGTTATTCTGGCTGCATACAGGTAGACTACAGACAGCTGTCAAAGAAGAAGAGAGACTAGCAGGATCAAATCTAATGACAATTCATGTTATTAAACTGACATTTTAGTTACCGCTACAATCACAACTCACCAACCCCATTTTTAAAATGTATTTTAAAATGTATTTTAAAAAAGCAAATGCATGCTGGATTTAATTATAAAACATATCTTGTCAGTGACACGGTTAAGGAGTAAAAAACCTGACCTTGATGGAGTAAAGCATGTTGAGGGTTTAACACAATTATCTGGGCTTTACTGTATGTGTGTCTCGGATTTGATTCAAGCCATAAATACGATTCAGATAAGAGATTTTCCCCTGTAGGAAAGAGAATCTATTGTACACAGAACTTTCTCTTTTGCTCAATTTGACCATAAACAATATATGTAAGAATGCAGTTGTGCTAACATGAACACTATGAGTTTAATTGTTTTGAATGATTAATTCCAACATGAATACTGCCAAGTGAGGACTGTAACAAACCAAAGAAAATGTTAATGAATTTATAGGAAAAGTTGAGGTAGGCTGCACTGGTTTAATCCAGGCGTACACTAACAGAGTTTCTGTTGCGTAATTGTGCGATGTCATAATGATGTAATATAACATATTGAGTGTTTGTAATATAAAACAGTGTCCATGTTTGTCTTCAGCAGCTCCAGAACTGAAAGTGTGTTAGTCCAGCGTGTCGGCTCTCTGCTATCATCCATGTTGAATATTAACAAACCTGCAGAAGTCATTCAAGCTGCAGCTGCTTTTCTTCGCAGTGGTCATCAGTGAGTATCTGTACAATGCAGAACTTCACACCCTCGTGCAGAATTCACCATCAGCACACACTATTAGTATGTAGAGGTTATGTTTCACTGAGGTGCATCCTGTAGTTATTAACCAAGGATTATTTTTCTAATTATTTTAATTTTTCTTTGCAGCGATACTACCCACACACCGCAAGCTGTAAGAATACTACTGCTTCCCCTCGACATTATAACTGGTCACACTCTACTGGGCACAGACGTATCAGGTAAAATACACGGAGTAGGAAAATAAAGAAAACAGTCTGTTGTGCAGCATCATACAGCTAATTAGTATTATTATTGTTTTTGTTTTTTGTTCCTGCAGCAGATGATCAGCAGTTTACCAGGGCAGACCATCTGACGAATAAAACCTCCTGCATCTCTTTGATCTGTACTTGTTTGACAAACACATCAAACATCACACTCGTGGTGAGACTAACTGAAAGCATAGCTGAGGGAAAAAAAGGCTGTAATTTGCTATGTGAAGCAGAGTTACATCACAGTCCCTGTCTCTGTTTTTCCCACAGCCCTCTGGCCTCCTCCCTTGTCCTCCCGCTTTAATTATCACTGCAGTTCTGTCGTTGATGAGGATCTGCAGAGGCGTCTCCACCTCATCGTCCTCTGGCTGCGGTGACATTTGCAGGAATGTGATCGGCAGTGGTAAAGTTCAGAAATGTGCTCTGGATGCTCTGACATTTCTGAGCAGCAGCCCAGGTGAAACTGTGTTTCTATGTGAATCGATCCCAATTAAAAAAAAAAAAGAAACATGTTTTTATTTACTAAATGCTTTACCTCAGCTTAATGGAATCGTTTATTGAAAAGACAACTGAACATAATTGAACTTAACCGGGCATTTTAGAAGTGAAACAGCAGGAGGAAGTGGAATAAGTATAAAAGTTATGACAAAAAAAGTCAAAAGAATTTGTCTTAACAATTTTATCAAGAAGAAAATGAGATGAAACATTGTCATATACTCACACATAAACAAATGCTACAACATGAGAACAACATTATAAACAGTGTGTTTGATGTAATGAAACATGATGCTTGAATCCTTCATCTTGTGTGTTTCAGGAGCCAAGGAGAAGATCAGTGAAGTGTTCACAGTTCTGGTCAAATATCTGGAGAATCCTGATTCTGAGCCAACAGTGAGTACAAAATGTTTTTATTCGGTCACTGACCTGCAATTAAAAGCAAACTAAAGTGGAGAAAACAAAAACACTCATTACTCATATTTTTTCCCCCGCAAATATTCAAGTTGAAGTATTTTTGGGTGAAATCCTGAAATTTTCAAGAGTTTTGTGAGGAAATTCTATGAGTAATGATGAGAAACGATGCGATACATGTTATTGTCCTCTTGGGGAAATTTGTTCTGCACACATTTAGCTGCTTCCATCAAACAGCAGCACACGGGCCTGTGTCACAGAAGGGCAGCATCAACGGAAGGGCTTAAATTGAAGGTATCAGGAAAGGACAGTCTTGTATGTGTCTTTTTAGCTGTTATCCAATTTTCTTGTAGTTTTAGTCTTAGTTTGAGATTCCTTAGCAGGATTACTAAATGTATCTAACCAGGTCTCTCAATGACTGTCTCGTTTTTCTTTCTTTCTCATTGTTATGACTGTCTTTGTTTGTTAGGTTATCCACAAGACCTACCAAGCCATAATAAAGTGGATCAGTGTGTGCACAGACTTCTCCTTTATAACAGACCAGCTCAGACGAGGTAAAATGCATGGAAGATCAATAATTCACTCCTCTGTGATAAATCAACACATAAAGCATACTTGCATTATATTTGGCTACATATTGTGTTTCTGAAATTAAATGCATGTTTATCACGGTCAGATCTGGTGGAGGTTGTGAAGAAGCGTGTGTGTGACATGCGCTGGGAAGTGAGAGACTCGACCGTCGAGTTTCTGGGACACCTGGCAGGTGTCAGTGTCTCACTGAAATCCGCAGAGGAGGTGTGTTCTGCGTCAGAAGCTCTGCTGGGAGGCTGCTCGACCACTCCTCTCCTTAGGGAGGCGCTTCAGGACACAGAGAGCTATGTTAGAGCCAGCGCTGTCTCTTCACTGGCAAAGACTCTGACACACAGCTGGCAGCAGGGGGCAGCACATACTCAGGAGGAGGTAAGCAGACTGTTTCAACATTGGACTTATTATACACCCGATTGCACAAGACTCATTAATCAACGTTAAGGCTCACTTGAAAGTATTTTGTATATTTTGGCATCTAACTTTCTAGATACACTCGGTCCAAATTATTTTTAATATCGCAAATTTTATTTTTGTTTAAAACTTGATAAAGCTTGGAGGCTTTTTCTCTCTCTCTCTCTCTCTCTCTTTAAGGCAGACGACCCAGGAGGCTGTGAGATAAATATGAGAAGTCAAAAATTGAAGTGATCAAATTAGCATGAATAAAGATAAAGGTTGTGAGACACAAATGATAAAGCAACAATATGTAAGTTTCCACTTAAAAAAAAGTAGTTTCAAAGGTCAATTTAATAGCACAATAACTTTTAACAGGGAGAATGGCGTCTCTCCCATCATGCAGGTTCCCTGTTTACTGCACTACATGTGCCGAGGTCATCTCGCGAGAAGTGTGGACAGCTTTACTGCACTCGTTCACAGAGAAGCCTTCAGTTATAAAAAGAAGCCAGTTAGCTCGTCTCTATATCTTTCGGCAATTTAACTAACTGTACAGTACCTTGTAAGTCATCATGGTTGTTTAGCTTATCACAATGTATTTCCCAGCTCGCATCCTCTGCTTTTAAAGAAATGCACGCTGTCTAAGAGTCATAGGCATTACAGCACTATTTGTGTCTATATTTGTTGCACTGAGAGACCATCGGACTCAGGACACAAATATTTATGGACTACTATTAATATTTTTATATTGTGTTTTGTATGCAATACTTATCCTAATAATTGAATGCCTTTAAATGTCTTTAGCCTTAATACGATATACAGTAAATACTTTCTTGTAGCATTGTACCTGTCCCTTTCTCATACGTGTATGAGAATGTTTAGAACTTCTTTGTTCTTCCAGACTGAAATAGTGAGCCGGCTGCTTGAAATCCTCTCCAAAGACACAGAGGGATTCGCCAGGAGGGCTGTGGTACAATACTTCATCGCCTGGTTCTCCACGTCCTCCTCCGCCTCTCACCTGACGCAGAGTGTTCACTCCGTCGTCTCACAGGGCAGCGCAGATCTGGACTGGGAAGTCAAATTTCACACGCTGGAGTTGGCTGAACTGCTCATGGATGAAATATTTTCAGGTCGGCAGGGTTACAGGAAGAGCTTGGACACACATCATGACGCACAGCACCCTTATGGTGTAGTTAGTGAGCAGGCCTACACCCTCCACACTCACAAGGAGGAGGTGGCGTCAGACTTGAGCAGAGTGTTGAAGAATCTGGTCGAGCAGGGAGTTGTCTCGGTGCTGCTGAGCAGTGTGATTGACTGTGATCGGCCCGTGGCGCTGAAGGCCTGTCAACTGCTGATAACACTCAGACAGACGGTCTGTCCTCTGTTGCTAGGCAACCAAGATGCTTCCACAGAAACAATTGATAGAGTGTCCTGTGAACTTCCTGGCTGGGGCTGGGGGCTAGAGATCAGAAAGATACTGGGGATAAAAAAGAGCAATGACGCCCAAGAGATGGACATGATGGCTAAGGTCGAGACGGGAGAGGAGTGTGCGGTTGAGGGAGGGGACAGTGTGACTGTTGGTTTGTGTGAGGTGTTGGGCTCTCTGGGTTTAGACAACATGCTGGACGTCTTGACACAAAGCAGCGACCACATCCACAACTCTCCCCTCTCTCTGCTGCAGGACATTCTGACTGCACGGGCAGCGAACACTAGTTCAGACACACATCCGGGGCAGGAGGTCATTGTGGACTGCTACTGATACATGAACACACACACACACACACACACACACACACACACACACACACACACTTGCTTCCTTAATTTCTGATTTATACATCAACAATGCTTTTATTTTTATAACAGGAAGATCAATAGATAAACCAATAGATGAAAACTTTCAGTGTTTCGTGGGTTTATTTGAAGCTGCACTTGTCTTCGCTTCCAGTAGAGGTCAATCACAACTTAATAATGCACAGGTCTAAAACAGACTTATTTTGAGTCTTTTTAATCAGAAAAAGCCATAAATAAATATAAAAATAAAGGTGACGCATGGTCGAGTCTGCACATCGGAGAACAACACAGAGAACATGACAGCTAATTTGTGGCTTATTTTGACTCATGTTAGTCCGATACAGCCAGAACACTCTGGATTTCCTCATAATGAAGGCTGCCAATGTTGTGTATCTGCGTTCTTGTGCTCGTGCATGAACTGTACACCTCTCCGAAGCATGCAAGAGCCAAGGAAGTGTGCCGTGCTTGAGGTACGATCACTCTGGTCAAACGAACTGGACTTTAGGGGTGAAGCGTGCTTAGGCACGGTAGAGATTGCTAGTGTGATCACGCCCTTATACCTGTTCAAAAGAAGTGAAATGTATCTGAAAAGTCAAACAAAGGCAGAAGTATTTTAAATCAGCTCTGGTTGAAAGTCAGCGTATACAGAAGAAAGGTCATGGTACCAGAATTTTGAACTTTGAAACAATACCAGTAGACTTCTACGATCTCAATATCTGCTTTAATACAAGCTACAAAATTTGAAGTCCTAGGCACCTGATTATTTCTTATTTTTAATTACCAGAAATTGCAGGCAATCTCCTGCACACTGTCTAAGTGACATAAATACTGTTGTAACATTTCATTACTGATATGAATTTGTGAAATGAAGAGATTACACCTCCTCTGCCTGTTTGTTAAAGACTTAAATGTAACCTAAAAAACATGAGTGTTTGTTGATGTGGGAGTTGGAAGGAACACAGCTGCTCGTTCATTTGCAGCAGTTTATGGTTAAAAATATGACTGAAGATCTGTATGTTTTTTAAACTTCATTAAAACTGATCATTAACGAATATTAAATAGTTATTGAACATGTGGTGTTGAAAAATGTCGAAGGATCAACATTTTTTTGACAACCTGTGTATGAAGTGTTTGAAGAAATGAACATAAATGTCATTTTATTTATCGCCTCAGAAACATTTTCCTGAGAATTTGTTATCTATCACTAGTTTCAAGTCTTCTTTCATAAAGCATGCAGTCCAGTCTGTATAATATGGTCCCATTCAGAGTGCTTGGCAAAATTCATCAAATAAGTTTAGCATGGGCATTCAACTTTTTGTAAAAATCAATTTTGTTTCTACCGACCCCCAAAAGAATGAGATAAGGAAAAGTAAAATGCCAAATTGTGACTTCAAAATAGTAGTCTAGAAACCAAAGAGTGACATCGCAGTGACTATATCCACTTCTTACAGTGTATGATCCTGACAACACAACCTCCTGCTTTTACAACCCAACATCACTGAACCTGACAGTTACTGCCAACTAAGTCTAATTTTGAAATAACAGAACAGCCTTATTGACACCTAGCAGAACTCCACAGACTCATATTATTATCATTCCATAGATGTCCTACAAGTCAATTGATTCACAATTAAAACATTGCATGTTTCTACTGACATCTGTTATCTGGTAAAAAGATATATTATTAGATCTGACTCTAAAACTTAATTATATTGATCATCAATATGTAAACAACATTTTACTGCTGAAGTTGCCCTGGGTGGTATTAGTTTTGATTTTTTTGAGGGGGAACAGTAGCTCAGCCTGTTGAGACTTGGGTTGGGAACCGGAGGGTCGCTGGCTCAGGTCCCAGTGTGGACCATAATATGGAAGTTCATCTGTTAGCTCGAGAGGTGCCAGATCACGTCCCAAGTACTGCTGAGGTACCTTTGAGCAAGGCACCGAAGACCCAACAGCTGTGGCCCGCTCCCTGCGCGGCAGTGTGTAGCAGCTCCACTCTGACATCTTTCTACTAATGCACGTCCCTATGTGTGTATTTTGAGCGAGAAGCATGTCTGTCAATAACGGAGTGTAAACCAGAATTTCCCTCAGGGATTAATAAAGTAAGTAAAATAAAAGAAATCTTCTAGAACAGTAAACTAGATTGTTCTTCTGTTTCCAAAGTTCCTCCAAACTGTACATCAGTAAAAAAAAAAATCACAGTACTTCTGTAGTTCTTTGTTTTTGTCTAATAAGCTGTAAGGGAAGTTTATTGTTGCCATTATTTAAAATCATTTCAAAGTTGTTATAAATGAAAATGGTGAGCAAAAGAAAAAGCTGTAAGAACTGTATTATACTCTATTGTTATGGAGATAAACACCTCAGGTCATCACACTCTATGCTGGATTATTTTTATCCCTTCCCTCTTTTCTTTCACTGTCTCTGATTTCCCTCGAGGAAATGCTTCGTTAAAGCCCCGGAGTTTGAAGTGTGTGTAGACTTAAGTGATGGAGAGTTACCGCCTCCACGTGTTCAGCCGCTCTCTGAGCAAGTCACATGGAGGAACAGAGGGACACGCGCCGAGCAAAACTCTCCTCATTAACTAATGAGCAGAATGTCAGCCGCTCAAACACACACGCACGCACACACAGACACACACTGATTATCACACACTGATTATCTCATCCTGTAATAGAGTGTCATCATTCTGGTCTGCTGCACTCACACAGCTGTATTGTGTCACTTCATTCATGAAGTGAAACTATTTTTGAAGCTGACTCTTCTCATTTGTTCAGCATGGAGGCGGTGGCTCTTTTCTCCTTCACAGCTTCAGAGGCAGACGAGATCAGTTTCCAGAAGGGCGACATCATCAAGGTAACTGTGTGTCTTAGTTTCTGTGTGTGTCAGTGTTTGTTTAATCTTAAGTGGCCAAAGATAAGAAAAAGATTGCATGGTTACAAAGTAGGAATAATTGTGCACGTGTGTTTTAGGTGACAGAAATGGAGGATGATTCTTGCTGGTTCACAGCAGAGGTCCAGGGGAAGCGAGGCTACGTGCCAGAGAACTACATTTCCCTCCTTCCTTACCCGTAAGAAAAATCAATATATTTTTTATAATTCTAAAAAAGGTATCCAGTTTAAGATAAGGAACTGCTCTTTTGTTACAGCCAACCAGATATTACTGGATTGATTAACCAACACCTTTGACATCAGTGGTTCCCAAACCCTTGGGCTTGTGGCCCCTTAATGAAAAGAAAAGAAGCAATGTGCTTGTGAAACTTTCCCTGATTGGATGTGTCTTTAGTGGGCATTTTTAGGCCTTAACAGGTTAAAGGATTACCTGTTTCACAAAACAGACAACAGAAATTTGACAACAATTTTTGGGGGTCCCAACCCGAGTTTTGTCACCACTGATTCATAAAATTGTTTTTCTCCAAAAGCGTCTCATGCTTGATGCATATTCCAGTTAAAAGAGAACTATGATGCCCTCCAATTCTTAAAGTGTATTCTAGCTCATGACAAGAAAGCCAATGACCTGTTTTTGTGTGCGGTTCTTTTTTTTAGGTGGTTTGCGGGACCGGTGTCACGACTCGATGCTGAAAAGCGTCTTCGCTGGCAAGACACCGGAGTGTTCCTGGTGAGGGAAAGTGAATCAGCTCCCGGAGAGTTTTCTGTCTCCGTGAGGTCAGTAAACGCACCACACAAACAAACGCACAAACACACAGAGATGAAGTCTGACAAAATCTCATGCTGCAGACTGATGTAACCCTCCTCTGTCGTCTGTTGACACGTTATGATCTCAATAAATGATGAATTGCTTCTTTGTGCAGCCGTTATATTTGTGAAATCTGCTGCACTGCTTCCTCCACAGCTGTGTGTCTTCATGACCAGAGATAGAAACATCTGCTCCTTGCTCTACTCTTAACAACTCAGTTTGACACCTTAAAGGTAGAATAAATTGTACAACCAGATTTATGCAAGAAGATGCATTCTAAATGTTATATTATGTGTTGCACTTAGATTTTTGTTTTACATCACATAGAGCACATTATCAAGTCAGAGCATCCACGTGTTTCTGAGTGTGTGTCAGGTTAAGTCAGACTATTTAAATATGCTCTACAGGAACCCAATGCACTAAAAATATAACAGCGGCGCAGTCAGTAAGAGTTTGTGTGTGTGTGAGTGTATATGAGAGAGAGAGAGAGAGAGAGAGAGAGAGAGAGAGAGGAGGTGTAATTGGGTCACCAAAGTGACGTGGGACACATTTAATCATTGAGGGTACACTCAATAATCAGGGCATTACACAACATCACTCAGTCTTTAATTAAAAAAACAGGTACATTATGCAATTGACACATAGCACATTTAGGATAACATATTTATGACATACTGCTTGTATATATATATATACATGTTTAAAGGGTCAACATCTGTCTGCCTTCGAGGGCTGAGAGCCAAGAATGGTCTCTTCTTGAGCCCATGAACACACTCAGACAGCGAACACAGCACCAAGTGTAATACTGAGAAATGTCAATAGAGGGGGGAAATGTTTTAGAAGAGTTCGTTGGCAGTGACGGGATTGTGTATTTTATGGTTTAAAGCCGCAGGGACTCATTAAAGGACATTCTTTTAGGTCTCAGCATGTCTTCAGTTCCTTTAGATAACACCATCGAGAACACAGCTATGCTTTTTATGAGATCCAGCCTCAGTTTTTTTTTTCTGCCTGTGTCCAAATTACTTTCTCCACACTTATGCTAAGAATGCATCAAAACAGGAAAGGTCACAAACTCTCTGTGTGCAGATTGATTTGTGTGTAAACCCACATCTCCAGGAACACTTAAGAAAAAAGTACTTTTTTTGAGAATGTTTTGCTGTTTTTGCTACTTTTCTCTGGTTTAGAGTGACATTTTAATTGATCTTTGGAATTAGGACATAGTAAGACAATAAATTATTCTGTTAAACACTCCTTTGGGCAAATTAGAGCCTCTCATTTACCTAGATGGGAGTCTTTGCATTTGGATGAAACTGCAGAAACAGGAAGTTCAAAACAAAAATGTACTGAAAGAAGATGTTGCGAGGATACTTCTGCTCGGCCTCATTTCAACAAACAAGCCTTCATGAGAGAACTGAGAGTGGTGTCGCCCTCCTTTCAGAGTTATTAAACAATTATTTTCAGGCGTGTGAAGCTGGGACAGAAGAGTCCATTGTGCCCATTTGTTTTGACATTTAAATGTTTTTAACTCTTTCGATAATTATGCAAAAAACAATACAAGAGCAGATACGCCCTAAAAAATAGCATTATAGTAAACAACACCACACAAGTAACCATTATATAAAGGGTTGGCTGAAGCTTCGGCTCATCACAGATCCTCTTCTTACAAAACATGAGCTGTTTTTTCTTGGATTTTCCTTTTTTGGGACAAGAAAGGCAAACAAGGGATCATATATGAAAAACCATAAATGTCTGTAAAGGTGTTGCAAATCATCCTAAAAAAAATCAACACGTTTATTGACAGGATATTTATCCAAATGATGTGTAAATGTAATTTTTTGCAACAAAATAATGACATTTATCATTTGACAACACAACAACCAGTTACTTTAAGATGCCAGTGTGGACACTGGAATACTTTTTAATATCTTTACGCAGCTTATGACCAAATTATTAGATGTCTTTTTCACAAAGATGGAGCATCTTATGGCCTGGCCTGACTTTCAAAGCACAGTTAAGCAACAGATTATTGTATTTGAGACGCTACATTTTGCTTCAGCTTGAAAATAACTAAAAGTCATAAATGGTCAAGATGATTGACAATTATTTAGGTTTGTCCATTTATGAAAGAATCATCTATTAATTTAGCTCTTCTATGTTCCTAATTCTGTAATCAGTGTTTAAGTATGAACTCCTTCACGTTCACAGTATCAGTATAAGACAAACAACTTACAAACCGCTGTACTGCGAGCTTTTGAAAACCGCTCAGACCAGATTAAAGAGTGTTTATTCACGTGTGTGTTGACATTTGAGTTTCAGAACATGTGAATTTGCCGCCTGTGATGATTTAAGAGAAACACCTTCACACTCAGGTGATTGTGGTACTTTTGCTCACAATGACCGAGGTGTGCACAGTCAGAGGAATGAAAACAACAGCAATCCCATTTTCTGAGGTACTTCATACCTGTTTAACTTCCCCATTTGTCTCATTCTACAGCTACGGTGACAGAGTGGAGCATTTCCGGGTGCTAGAGGGGGGCGGTCAGTACTGCATCTGGGATGAGTCCTTCTCCTCTCTGAACCGTTTGGTGGATTTCTACAGAACTCACAGTATTGCTGTGGAGAAAGTGGTCCTCCTCAGAGACCCTCCCGTATCCCCTCGCCTGCTGTCCCAACCTGGACGTAACCCTTACCCCAACCCTTACAAAAGCAGCTCTCAAGAGTCCATCCCCTCGGCCCGCCTCTTCTCTCACCCCTCTCACCCAGAGAAAGAGCGTGTGCTTGAACCAGTTATGGCGGTACGATGAATCATTGTTCCCCTTTTAAAATAACACGCCACATTTGTGTGACCTCGCAGCCTAATTTTCTGTCTTTGTGTGTGTAGAAGCCTCGACTAGCCCATGCCCTCTGCGACTACACCCCTCCTCACACTGCCCACCTACACTTCCTGCGCGGTGACATCATTGACCTTCTGGACTGCTCAGGCCATATGTCCTGGAGGGGGCGCTGCAGAGGGCGAGTAGGAATTTTCCCACCAGAATATGTCCAGCCGCTGTACCACTGACATCATATCAGACTTCTATACCATGGCTGTATCGTGACTATTATCTGTCCGACTGTAGTGAACTTCCTTATTTCTCCAGTGAACGAGATAGTGATGAAACAATTAGTCCTTTAATGAACTAAAGAATGACCAGAAAACTTTAAAAGACGCCGATTTCAATTGTTGATTGAAAGAGCTGAAAATAACTTATTTGGGGCCCAACTCCAAAGTTTGTACAGTTTTAAGTGGGCAGGGATTTCATTGGTAGGAATATAGCATAATAAGACAAACAAATGTTCAACCAAACTGTTACAATGAAGTTGTTTTGTCGATAATGCAGGTTGTTGTCAGGTTCTAACGGGGATAGAAGACGTTTCTACTGCTTTATTCTGGTAATTGATGCAGGACTGGTAGATTGAAACCAAGCTTTTAGAGGTTTAACTTTAATGTCAATCCAAGCATCAAGCAAAACATGCAAGATGCTACCTTGATCCTTTCCTTTTTTCCTTCTCCTATTATTATTAACTAGTCACCTTGCGTTTTGTGGGTTTCATGTTGTCCAAAGTTTTACATTTCAGACCAGTAATTGAATTTAAAAACAGGAAACTGAGAATTTTCACATATGAAGGAATAGAATGACGGAGTCTCAAAGCTATAGAGTGAACCTCTATGATCATTTTAGCCATAACATCCTCTTTTCATTTACAGCTCATATTGATATTATTAAAAAATAAAATTACCATTTTTTTTGTGTTCTTCTTGGTAATGCAGGTAAACTGAACAGAAGATAAATTAACATTTACCTGGTTATAAATCCTCTTCCATGGATTCATTTTTGGACACTTAAGGTTATGATGCAAATATTATAGATTTATTTGAGCATACACAAGGCCATATAGATCACCATTTACTGTTTATTGAATTATGCACACAGACTCATAAAAACACATATTTACACAAGTCACATAAAACCAAAACAACACAGATTTATTCCCACTATAGCGTATCATCTTACTTTATGTTTTGTAAGCTTGTGATGCCCTTTCATTCAGAAGTCATTTTTATCCAACATTTACTGCATATTTTTGCTTCACTGTCATTTCTACTAAACATCTGCAAAAGTTTTAGACTCATCCACAAAACATGGGAATGGAGGTTTCATAAGCAAACCAAAAGCCTATAGTACATAAGAGAAAAGAGAAAAATCACAAGAAAAAAAACCTGACTGTAGAAATACTATAATGGTGTTTCTACACATGCACAAAACTCCTGAAAATGTCCAGAAATGGTTAGGTCTAACTGTGTGTTTGAATGCAAATGGCCACATTTTTCACATCATTTCACACAGTTTCACATTGAGTTTTTCGACCAGTTGTGTGAGCTAATGTGAGAACATAGCAGAAAATATTCAGGAAAATTCCCTGCAACGAGGGGGCAGGAGTGTTGACATTTATGTCACACGACTGGTAGTCAACCGGTGCAATTTGACACACTTTATATACGCTTTTCTACTAAGCAAAATGTTCTATTCCACTTGTTAGTTTTAACTGTGAATACACGTACCACTGTTATAAAGGCATAAACTGTGAACATAGCGTCAGGCTTGTGTGATTCGTCGACTATTTCCGCACCGCATTTTATCTTCATGCCCCACACCCCATCCCTAGGAAAAGTCTCCTGCTGTGATGTGAGATCACAGGCAAGTCAGGAGGATTTTGGGACAACCTGCTTAAAAATTTAGAAAAAAAAGATTCAGGAGTGCATAATGTGTACGGCTTGGGTCTAGTAAAGTTAGTAAACCATGCAATTAACAACAATGTTAGAAATTTCACATTTTGACTCCTGACTTTGTGATTATTATCCATCATTATGTTTAATTTGACGGAAATGTGGAGCGGATTAAAGAAAAATCAAACCAAATAAGACATTAAGAGGTGTGTGCAGCCCTTAGCAGAGAGGTATGTGCTGTCAGACTTTTTTGTTTGAAATGTTCTACATCTGCATGTACACCTGTATGATTCACTTTAAATACAGTACATTGCCTTGATTTTTGAAAGATATGCATACAATGTATAAAAATCACAGCTTGCTTCTACGCCGTAGAGTACCTGGAGAAATTAGAGGCTGTTTGGCAGGCAGGCAGAGTTTCTGGGTTCATGTTTCAGAGTTTGGCAGAGGTTCAGCGGGAGGGCGAGGCAGGATGTTAAATCGGATCCTTGACTCAGGCAAAGTATGCATACAGAAAAATGTTAATGCTGATCAAGAGGAGAGCGTTCACACAGCAGAACCTGGACCAGAACACACTCTCTCTGACACTAAGCACTCTGGGAGCCGGAGTCTCTTCTGATCGCCGAGCTGCTGAGATACACAATCCCGCACCATGACCACATGTCACACTCCGAGTTGGCTCAGAGCCTGAAAGACACACACACACACACAGACACACACACACACAGCAGACACAGGAAGTTACTCAAGCAAAATCTACAGAGATGACTGTAAATCACATGATGGCTGGTTTTATTCCATGTGGCCTGACTATTCAGAATCTTACTCTGGGAGCTACGGTGGCTGACAGAGGACACTTTCTGTAGAGGTATTTCTCTTTGTGGTTGTTCAGTTATAGTCCACCATGTCAGGTTACATAACTAAGAGAGAAGAAAAAAGACATGTAATCAAATTGAATTAATTAAAAGCAAATCAATTATTTTCAAAATCTACAATTGTAAAAAAAAAAAAAAACAACAGCTTTGTTGACAAAATCCTGATGTGTTTTATATCATAGGATGTATGATTCTTTCTTAAAAAGAGTTAGAAGTAATGATAGAGCCCATGAAGCTGGAGCGAGTAGCTTTTTAGCTTATAGCTGAACTTAGCCAAGCATAAAGACTCCAGAAACTGGATATGGTTAACTTGTTAAGATATGCTAGATATAGTCAGTTTATCAGCAAGCTTTAGTGGTCCTTGTTGGTAGTTTTTTTTCCATTTTGACAGAACCAGGCCAGCTAGCTGTTGGCTATAGCTTCGTGTTTAACAGATGCAAACCCCATGTACACAGGCAGAATTCCTCGAAGCAGGCATCCCGGGTTCAAATCGTGGCCTCTTTCCCGCATGTCATTCCCCGCTTTATTTCCTCCTGATTTACAACTTTATCCACTGTCCTGTCTCTCAGGGAAGGCATGAAAAGCCCCCCCCAAAAAATAAATCTTTAAAATGTCAAACTTTTCTATTGATGATACTGTTATTTATTCATTTTAAGTACAAATAATAATTGGTGGTCATTTCACCAGCTAAGCTTCATAGTCTTTTTACTCATTAAGGTATAGTCTATTTTTTTGGTTTTGCAAATACTGTGGGAAAGGATGTCTGAACATTTACACAGAACACAGATACAAGGAGTGGAAAAAAATCTCTCTTTTTCAAGTTTGGGCTAATCCTCTTGAAATGTGAATTGTGACAGAGCATTTAATCAGAACAGCTGCTGTTTGCACTGCAAGTTCACACACAGGCCTAAGGAATGTCAGACAAAACAATTGGGTTAACGGCTTTAGAAATCCTTGAAATATGTAGCATGTAGACAATCCTTTAGATGATGCCTCTTCCTTTACCTCAGATGTACCTATTTTCTAACATTAAGCAGATAAAATTACAGGTATGTCAACAGGAAAATACTTACAGTAATACCTTCCCTATTAGATCTGGTGTTTTCTGTGTCTGAAGTATACACACCTGCTCGTGGCTGGGTGGAGGTGTGAGCAGTGATACTATAGTTACAACAATAGCAGTTAGCCCACACAGCAAGATGGCAAAATGAAGGTAGTGGACATCACGCAGCACCGCAGGAGCTGAGTCCACAACGCCACATCTGGGAGGGGGGAAGGCGAACTCCAGCACCATTCTACACACACCCACCACCAGACCCACCATCAGGCCCCAGAATGCCCCCTGAATACACACAAAGAAACACACTCAGGTTATAGTGCATATCTGGATTTATTTGTTAAACCTTCAGCTTCTCAACTTGTCAGTGTAACTTCTGCAGCAGGCCTGGGTCACACTTGGGTGTGTTCGCCTCGCAGCACTCTCACTTTCCCACAACGATAATCTGTCATTGTCGTGTCACTTCTCACTTAAGTATGCACACGTGCAGCAGAGACACAAATAACTCTCTGTCTCCTTTTCTATTCAACCTTCAGCAAAGAATGTGATCCGTGCACTTTGACTAAACGCTAGTAAAAATAATGAGATTTTCAAAACGCAGAGTAAAGAGCTGTAGCCTACTTTTGTTCTATATTTTCTATCTTCTTTCTGAAAACAAAATATTTTTGTTGTTACATTGCCAACTGTTGTGTGAGTTCTGCTTTTCTGGTTTCAGTTTCAATCTCAAAATGTAAAAAAAACAAAAAAACAGCACTTTTCATTGCAAAACCCTTGAAGAGAATTCCTAGGATTAATACAAAGACGGCTCAAGAAAAAAACCATCATATGCACAACATGAGCTTGAAATAACAATACTAATTGCAGGGTTAATAAGTGTTTTATGGGTTAGATTTGCAGCTGTGCCTCAAAGACACGTCATGTTCTAATTAAATAGTTCTTTGTTGTTTGCTCACTGCTGAGTCAGACTAGTCAGCATGTGACACATCCTGTGCACTAACGAGTGTCCTTTGTCCACATGAGACACCAACATTAAGTTTCTGACAGCCATATGCTCACTGTGTTTATATGAACCAAAAAGAAAAAAACTCAGTATTTATGTACCACAGCTATTGACCCTTCTCAATAACTTTTAATGGGTTTAAAGTGAAATGTTAACAGATGGCTGTGACATTTAACAACTCCTCTTGTCCAGTTCCGTCTTGGGTCTTCTGCTGGCTCAAAGACGTTGGAGCATACAGATTTAAATTGACTAAATTTGGTCTAAATATTAAAGCTTTAAGACATTTCAGTTAACTATTTTGTGGCAACTGTATTTCATCGCTTTTTCGTAATCTGAAATAAGCTTTGCTGTTTAAACAAGGCTAAACAAGCTAGTCATGCTAGCTAGCAGCTGCATGTGAAACTTACTGTAAGAATTATGGGGATTTGAGGTATATGCTGATACTAGCATGCTTAAATATGCTCACAATGACAATGGTAATCTGGTTTTTGGAAGGTATAATGTTTCTCATCCTCATTATCACCAATTTATTTGTTTAAGCATGCTGACATGTGTTCACAATGAAGATATCCTGGTGTAATAGGTATCATTGTCACATTTTTTGGTGTTAGCACACGAACCAAGCTTTGACCTCTGGCGTTGAAAAATTAAACCGATGCTGAAGAGTAAAAAACTGGAGTTCCTCGATTGTTCACTTGAGGCTGTCTGCAAAAGCCAAGGAATCCCAAGGACACATATTAAATTGCTAATTTTAGAGCAGATATAAACATAAAAAACAAACAATTACTGTAACTGTGACTTCCTGCAAATCAGAGTGTTTATTCCCAACTTGGGTCTTCCGCTGGTTTAAAGACATTGGCGCTAAATTTGGTATAAATGTGCAAGTTTAACGCATCTCTGTAAACTATTTCGTTTTAACTGTATTTCATCGCTTCTTTTAAATATAAAATCCTGTTTAAACAAGGTTAGAAAAACTAGTCATGCTAGCTGCAAATCAGAGTGATTGCATGGGCTCCTGCCAACCTCTGCTGTAACGCATTAGACAGTAACCTTACATAGACTCTTTTAAGCTTCATTCAGAGTAAGAAAAGGAAAACATTTACATTACAGTAAAGAGCAAGAACCTTTTCATTGTGAAAAACTGAGAAAACCATCTGCATTTAATATCTTAACAGCATGTCCTTAAGGTGCAGACACACCCAGGACTTGCTCTATTAAAACTGAATTGTTGACTATCCAGCAGACTGGTCTTCACTTGCAGAAAGAAAGATGTTTCAACATGTGTGTTATTAGCTCTGGGCTCATACACATTCTTACCACATACGTTTTATCTGTTGTATCTCTCTCTGTTAATCTTTGTCTTCCAATATATTCACACATGCCCTTACTTGCACTTTGTTATCTGCCAGTAACAACATCAACAACTCTCACTGTTCATGTGAAGGAGCCGAACATTAATGTCTGTGACTACAGAGGAAATTATAAACAATACACTTAATAAAATGGGTGGTGCTATCACACATGCATATCTATGTGTGTGATAGCATTAACGCACACGCGCACACGCACACGCACACACACACACACACACACACACACACACACACACACACACACACACACACACACACACACACACACACACACACACACACACACACACACACACACACACACACACACACACACACACACACTCCAGTACTCCACACTGTGAGGTTTTTTGGCAGCTGGAACCCATGTGAGGATAATAAAACTGTGCACCAGTACAGTGTGGGAGAATGGACAAACAGAGCACTCAGGAAAGACTCAAAACACCAAGAAATTTCTGACTGTTTCCCAGCATTGAGTATATTTTGAATGGAGTTTTGATATTTCTGTTCTAATGTTTATTGCTCTTTGCTGAAATTAAGCTGAAGCTGTTTTTGTAGCAGTCTCTAAAATGTTAATAAAATGAGTTGTTTTTTTTTTTTTTATCACGTTTTTAATGTAATTAGTGCTCTAAGAATTAGATGAATATTGAACAAATCATTTTGTTAAAGTGATTTATCAAGACAAAATATCATTATTTGCCGGTTCCTTTTTCTTTTAGGATTTGCTGCATTTTTTTTTATATCAGTGGGATCTTTTAATATTCAAGGTTTGGTGTGTTGATCTTAAACAATAAGTCATTCTATTTGGGAATTTTTAACTTAATTCTAAATAAAACTAATGCTAAATTCATCCAAAATGGGGGGAAAAAAAAGATAGTTTCAGCCCTTAGTGTAGGCCTATATATGAGTTACCTGCTCGTTGGTCCTCTTCCAAAAGACAGCCAGGGTGAAGACAGCAGTGACAGGTGGAGCGAGGTAGCTTGTCACTGATTGGATGTAAACATACAGCTGACCACTGTTAGCCGACTGCAAGATGGGGATCCACACCACACTCACCACCACCAAGATCACAGTCACGATCCTGGAGCAAACAGAACATGCCTTTAAATGTATTTCAAACGTCCTTTTTCTTTATTGATCCAGTTGCTGAAAGTGAACTCTTTGGCATTTTCATATTGCACATTTGATGTTTTGGTCAGGGAGGCTTAAGAAGTCTTACCTGCCGACTAGAAGCAGCTCTCGTTCTGAGGCACGTGGGCGATGTTTCTTCCAGATGTCCATAGTGAAGAGTGTGGAGCTGCTGTTGAAGATGGAGGTGAGCGAGGACATCAGAGCAGCCATCATCACTGCTATCATGAGTCCTCTCAAGCCTGTAATACACACATGCAAATGAACACATTCAAAAATAGACACATTAAGAAACATGTCTATTTTTTTTAACTTTGTTTATTGAGAGCAATGTTCTCACCACTTGGCATGAGTTCAATGACCAGTTTGGGAAAGGCGATGTTTGAGCATCCCACCTCAGCTCCACACACGCGCACACACTCCTCTGGATCCACACATCCCACAGTGTCTGAAATATGAAGACACTGTCACAAGAGTGGAAGTGGTAACAAAATATTCTACTATTCTCTATGCAAAATTCATGCCCCTTTTTTTCTCTATTTTCTACTCATGCTGAGGCGGGGAGCTGGGACAAAATATTAATTTAAGTTGGACAACATAAGTATCTCTGTCTTTATTCTAAATGACCTATACAAGATTAATGTTTTCAGTGCTCTTACTCCGTTGTCCTTCATGCTGGAATTATAAAAATTGGCACCAGAAATGTTCTTCCATGAAAAACAACTGAAACAATTATCAAAACATTTGGGAAAGAAAATAAAGACTGTTTTTGGCATCATGCTGTTAATCACCTTTTCTGACACCTGGCAGCAGGTGTGACATGCATATAAGATTACGGTTTAGCAAGAATCAACATTGTTGCTCATGGTATTGTTTGTGTAGCTGCATCACTTAGGCTATTGATTTGAGGCCATTTCATTACCAGCTAAATACTCTAAATATGATCATTAATTACCAAATGCATCCAGTAAATCCAATATTTCTACTTGAATGCAGTGCAAGTAAGATGGAAAAAAAAAATGGGTGGGGGTGGAATCCGAATGATGAAAGAAGGCTTCTAGATGTAGGTTACTAAAGAGCATCTCACCACTGCCAAGTAAACTTAAAACAGTTCTTTTTCAATTTTTTTAAATACTCCTAAGTATCGATCATTTAAAGAAATCATGCGTTCCTATGGATGAGTTACCCTATATGACAACATTTTAAGCGATCAAGTCCCATGGTGTTAACTTGTCACAATTGGTGAGTTCATAAACTGTGAGCTACAGGATTTCTCTCCGTCTGTCTATGCAGGAGGGTGGAGTTTGAAGTCTCTCTACACTCCCGGGGCACTCCGCCTTTTTGTCCCGGTATCAGAACTTCCGCTGGCGAATTCCAGGGTCAGACACCCACCGTCTGCTGCTCCACACTGGACTTCTCTCAACTTCAAGGCAGGAGGCGACGTTTACGAGAAAGACACACCGACGTGATTTCAACGCAAGGAAAGGTTGGACACAGGCGCCACGTCAGTGATATGAACTTTCTGTGTTTCGGGGGGAACTCATCAGAAGTTGCCATTTTTTTTGTGTGTGTGCCTGCAACAGCTGCTGCAGCGTTCAAATTCAAGAAAAGTGACTCGTCAGCGACAGAGCTGAATCATGCTCTGTTTCAACACATTTAAAGGAGGATTAATGACTTATGTCTTTATCTCAAGAGTGCTTTCCGCTGTAGCCTGACTCACTGGCAGACACGCACAACCCCTCGGCTGCCTGCGCCTACCGTGTTCCGCCGGGCCCCGCGGCTACAGCAGCTGAACCGGGCCGCCGCCGCCGCCGGAGTCGCCCGGCCCCCTGTCAGGTGAGAGGCGTGGCTTTGGGCTTGAAGGCTTTGTTCTCAAACACCTGTGTGTGTGTAGGAGTAACAGGAGAGCTGAGCTGGAGTATGTTCAGGAGGTTTATCTCATTCACATGTGAATACTTTCGCAAGGTCCTGTTTAATATTTCCTCACAGGCCTGTGGGCCGTGATGAGAAGTCATACTTTTTCGAAGTCTGACCTTTTGGAGCGACGAATGGACAGTGGGTCAGAGTGTTTCCAGTAGGCTACTTAACTATTTACAAACCGGTGGGGTACATTTGGGCCATGGCGTTGTCTCAGATTCAGTGTCTGGACGACCACCACGTAAACTGGCGCGTGAGCGAGAGCAAACCAGAGTTTTTCTACAGTGAGGACCAAAGGCTGGCGCTGGAGGCTCTCATCACCAAGGGCCGCGATGCGTTCATGGACTACACCCTCGAAAATAACATCCGGCAATTCCTCTCGGAACCGGAGCTGGAGCGAATTGCACAGATAGCGGAGGCCTACCGACCTGGGCACGAGCATCACCAGAAGCCAGACACGCCCGGCCCAGGGAGCACCACTCCAGGACTGGGGAATATCACCCCAGGGTCCGGGGAAGACGCTGACGGCCCGGTGTCCCTGCAGTACTGGCCGGACCGGTCTGAAGCCTCGGTGGCGGAGTTGGACCTCGGTTGGCCCGAGGCCAATTCCTACAGAGGGGTCACGCGCGTGACCGTGTACACCCAACCTCCCACTGACGGACACACGCACATCAAAGAAGTGGTGCGTAAGAGCATTGCATCAGCCCAAAAGGTAAGCATGCAGGAAGATGAAGGAGATGTTATGGGTCATAATGCAGTGTTTAGGTTAAGTAAAGGTCAATGATGTCAAACAAATCATGCGAGATAACAGAAACATCCGAATTAGAAGTGAAAGTGGAGTCCTGTAGGCCTGTTAAAAACGTTTGTTTTATGTGCAACCAAGTGTTTGCACTGTGTCAAAGAATGTTTTAAGATAAAACTTGAGTTGTTGTAGGATTTCCCATTTTACTAGGTTTTTATTTGGCTTCTCCATGTATCATATATGCGAGTCTTGTGAACAAAGCACATTGTACCATTAAACAGTCAAATAAAATAAAAACGCCACCACTACAGAAGATATTGTGTAGCCTTGACAAAAACTTCACTAAGGTTTGAAGTTGTTCCAGTGCAACCAAACCATCACATCAAAGAGAAAAACACAGTCCACTTTCACTAATCTAAACACAAAATAGGCCGAAGTAGAAACCCTTGAAAGAAAACCTTCACACGACTGACAAAGTTATCAAAGGGCGCTGTGTTGAGGTCGAACGGATTAGTAGTCAAAGTCAACTTTATTGTCAATTTCAAAATATGCCAGACATACAGTGGAATCGAAATTTCGCTTGTCTCCGTCCCGCGGTGCAATACAACCAGTATTGGTTAGTACTTGGTTTATTGGAAAATAATCAGCTGCTCTTTTGAGCTCTTGACTTTTTGATGAAAAACACAAAGCATTCTCTTGTTCTAGAGCCATTTCAGCTGTTGCAGTTTTCATCTGTTAAAAACAACAGAAACTTCCTGTCTGTTTTTTTTTACTTGGCACACAAAGCAAGATCAAGTTGTCCTAATGTTCTGAGTTATCTCGATATGAATATTTCCCTGTTGAAATAAATAATGTTTTCTCCATTCACGTTGCTGAGAGCTATGCAGTTGCACATCACAAGGTATATATCTAACAAACTGTATCTCCTACAGCTGAAGTTGGACTGTATTTAACCGTGTCTCTCATATACACCAAGTCTAGAGTTTATAGTCACTTTTTCATGTCAAATATGGAAATTGTCTAAAGACCTACTTCTCGTCACCCTTTTCTCACGCACACTCACCTATGCAAACAGCCAAGTTTAATACAACAAGCCTAATCTTGACACGACAGTGGGAAAAAATGCTGACGTCATTACTCATACCAACCCCCTCTACAAAATCTCTTACATGCATTAATGGCACATGTCATGCTTTGGCCTAGTACTTAAAATAGACTAAGTTCCAAGGCAGACTTCTTCTTTTTTTATGATTTGGAAGGCATTTAAGGCAGCAATCCAGGCAATAACTTTTTCCTCAACGCAGCTTTATAGCTCAGCTTACCTGAGCTTAAGCTATTCTTGTTTTTATAGGCATGCACATAGCCTCTTTCACCTTCTACTGTTTCTAACTCTGTTTAGATTGGATCAACAATTTGTCACCACACACAAGTACACTAGGAATAATATGGATTTGAAATCTGAGGTAAAACCTCAACTAGACTTTTTCCAGAGCAACTTTCATGTTCAGCTAATTTCTAAAGTTGCCAGTCTTTGGTGCATCAATTGTTCAGTTCTCAAAATTCAAACTGGGTCAAGTGAGGAGTGAATAGACAGCGCTGTGTGAAGAGGTGCCATGCTGTCACTGTGTTTGCCCTGTTGAACTCACATTGTCAGCCGCTTCACACTCTATAGCCACAGTCTCCTTATGGGACACTCATGTTCAGACAAGTTCTTTCACTTTGAGGGTTTAATTTACTTTAACATCTAGTTCTCACATATGCAATGCTTCCTAGATGATTTGTGAGATGAATATTGTATATAGGAGCAGCTCAAATCTAAATCAACCTCACAGACCAGGAAAAACTAACCCCATTTCTGGTTTCCTCTCTTTGGTATTTTTTTAGGTGATAGCCGTGGTGATGGATGTGTTTACAGATGTGGATATCTTTCGGGACCTGCTGGATGCAGGCTACAAACGCAAAGTTCCTGTTTACATTATCATCGACCAGGCTGCAGTCCCCTCTTTTCTTTCCATGTGTGGCAGAGCTGATATGCACCGTGGACACCTGAAGGTTTGTAGAAACACACACACATACATACACAGATGATGTTTTGATGTGTGTGTGTGGGGGGGGGGAGGTTAGAGCTAGTTGGATAGATGGCTACTTCGATAGGTATGTAATAATAGAGAAGGGTTTAGTTTAAAAAGCTCCTGTGTCAACATTTGATTTTTTTTTTTCATTAAACACACACTTTGCAATAACAAGTGTAACACTATAAAAGGGAATTCAATGAAAGTAGGGCAGATGAGGTGTGACATGTTTTAGCCTGCAGGTCTTGGCAAAGTGCATGCACCAGCTAGTTTTTCACCATGGGCTGAGTTTCTTTATTCTCTGAGTTGAACTGGTCCAGGCACTAACAGAAAATACTTCATATGTAATGGGGGCTTTTCTAGATATTTTATACCAGAGGCCAAAAAAAGATACCAAGCTCATTCCCCTCTGTGCTGCAGGCAATTAGCTGAACCATGCACACAATTTGCTCTCTGTGACATGATAATACTCCACTTCTCCTTCTCCCTTCCTCATAGCATTAACCACCAGACTCCTCCCCCCCCCCCTCTTTAAACTGCTTTCTTATCTGCCATCTTTCCTGTCATTATGAGCATTTAGGACTTCTGTGCCTAGTGTCTGCTGTGAGATTTCGCACAGAATGTTTGCTTTACAAGGTAACGCTAAGCCTGGCACCACACCCTTATCACAGGGCCAAAGACAAACACGGCAGGGTGTGTCAAACAAGCTTGTACATATATCATTACAATGTACAGTGCTCAAACCTGTAAAGTCATAAGGTTATGGTGGTATTATAAGAAAAGGAGCTCTTAGAAACTTATGCTTTTCTGCCGCCTCTTTTTCTTGATGCCTTTATTTCCTTTTGTTCACTCAAATCCTACCTACCATTAACAATACAGCCTTAAGAGCCTCCCTTTGCATAACATTAACTCTGTATGTACGTTTATGTTTTGTGTAGAATCTGCGTGTACGGTGCTGTGGAGGGGTGGAGTTCTTCACACGATCAGCACAGAAGGTGCGTGGATCAATGAGCCAGAAGTTCCTCCTGGCTGATGGAGACAGAGCCGTCTCAGGCTCATACAGGTGAGCAGTGTGCTTTACACTTAGTTTTGAATGTTCATGAAAACAGTGACACGTTTTTTTTTAGAAAGCAAGGACCAAAGGGAACCCAGATTCATTTTTTATTTATCTGAATAGAGTTGTCCTGATTCCAGATTTTGTAACTTTTATGCTATTCTAGTGAAAATCAAACCAAGTCTTGGCGCCCAATAAACTGGGTGATGTGTCAATTTGAATTACCACAGAATACTGGCAAACGTCTGCAAACTGACTAAGTTGCAGAATGTTTTTTTTTTTAGATCTTCTGGGCTTTTAGATATTTTGTTTAGATCATAAAAAATAACAGAAACTGTACCGTTTAAAAACAAGTCGTATGAAAAAGTATAAAACATTTTCTGAAACCTAGATCGTTGTTGTTGTTGTTACCCTAGATAATAGCAACTCCAAGTCACGAAACAGTAAAAATGTCTTCCTATTGAGCACACTTACTTGTGCCAATTGTTTTTTGATAACAAGCGACCATGCTCATGATACAATTTCAGCATCAGACGTTTCTATTTACGCTATTTTATAAAGCTAGTGCGTGGTTACATAATATATGCAGAACCGAGATGTTTTTGCTTCCGCTTGGATCAAGAAAATATCTAATAGTAGCAGCAAATGCAGATTTCTGTATCAAAGAAGTATGAAGTATTGCGAGTATATATCCGAGTATATCCGAGTTGCCTTTTTATCAGTGTACTATATTTATGTTTTTCTTTCAAATAACTTTGACTTTTGGAATCGTTCCCTCTTAAAAGACAAACCCAACCTATCACCACACTCTACAGTTTCCCTTTACTTCACTGAGCATTTTGGTATCTTTCAGTTCATTGTTTTGCTGTTCTGTACAGCTACTCCACTGTTGAGCTTCAGCTTTCATTGTCCAGTCTCATCCAGTATGGGTGACAGCTGTTTGGAGGCAAACATGCACCTTTAAGCAACTTAACTTGATAACAAAAGATGATATGTCAATATTTAGTTAACAGCGTCAGAGCTGCTCCCAACAGGCCAGAAATATGAAACCATACTTGTTGCATCATGCTGACCTTTATCTGCCAGTTTAAATTTCTCATTAGATTGATCTTTCACTATCATGTAAAAATCAACCTTAACGCATGCACAAACCCTTATTGTTGTCTTAGTTACCTACAGTAATTACTAACAGCTCTGTATGGCTCACAGACATTATCCAAGGAAGTTGAGGAATCCCAACTTGAAATAAAGATGTGATCCAAGATAATCACGATCATTATATGATGCATGACTTCAAGGTACACATGTCTGGTGGAGTGATGATTAACCTATGAAGGGTTATTTCCTCAGTAGGATGCTTGACATAGTAGAACAAGTTTAGATGGAACAAACCTGCAAAGGGAGCAATTTAGCTGAAGCGTATGAAAACTACAAATCTGATGTTAAACAATAGCTCAGTGTTTGTCTACCATTTTTAGATGTACTGTCCCCTTTTAGCTGCATTTCTTTCCTTTAAGTACACTAAACTTGACCAGAAAAAAACTTGTATCTGCACTTATACTTGGCCAATATTTTTTCTGACCACAGTATTTTAACAGGGAGGACCATTGAGCTCAAGCTTGTTTATAAATGTATATTGACCCTGATAACAGATAATCAAATGGCAAACAGTCTAATGCATTTACATTACATAGTTCAAAGAAAATGCATGCAATACACTTCTCTTTGTCAATAAAATTGTTTTAGGAGCCAGTTTACTATTCTCAGTACTGAATAGGTCAATAAAGAGGACCAAATAGTGCAGGTTGAAATCTAATCTTTGTTAGAAGGCTTGTGAGATACAATGGATGTTTGTCTAAAGTGCTTTGTTACTAAATAATAAGTACTGCAAGTATTTTCTCTCTAATGGCAACAACTGCCACTGATATTTCTAAAAATAATAAACAACAAAATGTTCTAAAGCCATTCTGAGTTAAACAAGTTTGGAGGGATCAAAAGATTTTATCAAGAGCTTCACCATGTTTTTGTGTGGAGGTCTGGTGTAAGAAGTTGAAAATCTTACCAATTTCAGGGTTAGATTCCTCTGTGCCTGATAGGGCCTCGCTTTGCTTCATGTGCTCAGTCGTACACAAATATCAAGTCAGTTGTAAACATAGTAAAAAGGACTTTGCTTAAAGAACAGCAGGTTATGCCACTGCAAAATGCTGTGCCATTGAACACAGAGAAGAAATTCAGTATCCAATTCAGACATTTTTTTTTTCAAATTAAATAACTAACACAGGAGGCGCAGGATGGCTTAGCAGTTAGGTCGCGTCCTACTGATTTCCTACTATAGCCACTGTCCTCTCAAAGAAAGGCATAAAAGCCCCCAAAAAAAGGTTGAACATGGGTGAACAATACCAATAGCTGAATATTTGCTTTCTATAGTTCAGGGCATTACATGCCTTATTTCTATTAATAAATGTCATTTTTGTATTTGGCAAAACTAATTCTAATTGAGATTCATAGGAGAGTCACCACTGTGAATGACTATTTCCATGTCTGTGTTATTCCAGCTTCACCTGGTCCTCGTCTCGTTTGGACCGTAACCTCATCACTGTGATCACAGGACAGGCGGTGGAGACCTTCGACTTTCAGTTTCGGGACCTTTTCCTCCTGTCCAGAGGTGTGTCTCTCCAAAAGGTTCCTATGGTAGATGAACCAATCCCCGACCCTCTACCTCAGGCTGCCCCTGCTCCGGTTTCAGCTGCTGTTGCTCGGAAACTTATTAATCCCAAATACGCCCTGGTTTCCACAGGAACCCACACAAGTCAAACTTCTTCGGAACAAAATTCAAGCAAACAGATTCCCCCTGGGCTAAAGATTGTTAAGGGACGTTTAAAGAATGTTATTGAAGAGCCACCCATACATCCTGGATTGGCTAATCTGGAGAAAGTATACCTGATTCCATATCTGCCCACCTGGCCAGATCCAGATCCACCAAGCGATGTGATTGGATTTATCAACATCAGAGATGAAAAGCGAGCCAATCAGGTTCACTTACAGAGGTCTGAGAGGTTTGAGGTCAGCCAGGCTATACGCTTCACATCACCGCTGACAGTACCTGCACCTGCTGAGGAGCCTGCTTCAAACCAGGATGTGAACAAAGCTGGAATAGCAGAAAATCCTTCTGGGAATAAGTGTAAAGACACCTCTACTCCTGTGAGTCCAACCAAGAAACAGCATAAAAAGCAAACACAAACAGTTGTGTGCAAAGACGAAACTGATGTAACAGATTCAAGAGGACCACCTCAGCAGCAAAACACACCTGTAGAACAAGAAACACACAAACCAAATAAACACACTCCTACATCACAACCCACTGTTACCGCTGATTCACAACCAACAGACAATGCTAAACAAACTCCAGAGGACACACAATCTGTAGCCCCTCCTGTTCCTAAACCACGCACATTGCACATAGTCATTGACCCTGTCATCTCAGATCAGCCTGGCCAACCACAAATGAATTTGATGAAAATTAACCAATCAGATGAGGAGGAGGAGGAGCTGAAACCAAGACACAGCAATTTACTATTAAATGACGACGGGCGGGACTCAGGCAGCAACGATGATGGTAGCCAAGATAGCACAAAGGTTATATGTGACCTAGCCGCCAATGATGATCCTTCAAGCACCTCAACAGCATCAGAAGAGGAGTTTTATGACTGTGACCAGCCAGAAACAAGAGACCAGATGATCCATAGGGTGACGACAGGGTCTGGTCGTGGGCAACGCCTTGGAGATGGTCTCAACATGATGGCTCGCTTCTCCCAGAGCATGCTAGACCTACGGGAGCCCAGCAAAACGGAGGATAGCACTGACCTGATACGCCAATCACAGCAGCTCCGCAGACAAGGTCACCCCTCACCACACAGGCACATAGGACAGGTGAGCACCCTGCAGATAGTTGTTTTTTTTACACATGCACTTCTTAAAATTTCTAGAAAATGTAGGCCAGCCTCTGAAAAGCCCCCTTGTCAGACAAAAGGGGTGGTGCCATGATGTAAACATCATCACCGCTACATGCTGGCAGTTAATTTTCCTGAATATACAAAATGGTCTCACCCACCCTCAACACGGAGACTTTACCCGTGGAATGTCCCTTGTTATGTTTTGTTTATCTCCACCTTTGATAGCTTTTTTTTTTTTTACTATTTTCAATATTGACTCCTGCACGATCAGTGCACAAGATTAACATTTGTTTAGACCAAGTTAGAAGCACGGTTCAGTGGTTCAGGAACACAGAACGGCTTTCAAACAAACACATTTATACAATCCTACTGAAAAAGGGTGTGTTGCACCAGTTGTGTCAAAGCAGGTTACTACATGCTTACAGTAAACACATCATCCCTTGTGTTGTGCGTGCGTGCGTGCGTGCGTGCGTGCGTGCGTGCGTGCGTGCGTGCGTGCGTGCGTGCGTGCGTGCGTGCGTGCGTGCGTGCGTGCGTGCGTGCGTGCGTGCGTGCGTGCGTGTGTGTGCGCGTGTGCGCGTGTGTGCGTGGGTTTGTATATATGTAAGAAGTTGTCTGCCCACATCTGTGTGCATGCACCTGGATAGAGAGCTCTGCTGATCATGCCAGGAAGGATTATGAAGATGAACGGCAGCAACTTCAGATAGGCAGCCAGGATTGACGCTCCTTTCACATGACTCATGTTTTTAGCAGACAGGGACCTCTGTACAATCACCTACAGAAACAAAAATAAGGAGAATAATAGTGATCAAAAGGCATCAAACAAAGACATTTTTCATGCTTTCAGTTTTAATGTTTGAACAGAGTGAACATAAGTGTAAATATGACTGAATGAAGGGTGGAATACTTCCATAATCACTTATCTGAGGTAATGGAAGTAAGTTTGGGTTTAACTTCTGGGAAGGAGGACAGGACATTTTCACAAGCCTTTTCACACATGCACTTCTGTAAATGTCAAGAACATTTCAGGATAGGTTGCCCCTGAAATCCTCCTGACTTGCCTACCTACATACTATATGTACTTCACATCAGGAGACTTTGACTTGTCAGGTGGGAGGATTGTGGGGTTTTAGAAGGGCAGGACATGATGAAAAAGTCTATTAGGATGAAAGTTTCTGACTTTATATCACTGCTACATTCAATTTGATGTATTCCAAGCCTGCTCGCTTATTGTGAATTTACCTGAATATCACCTGCTGCGTTTGCACATCAGCTCACCCTGACTTCATGCAGAAATGTTGTTTCGGGGTTAATAGGAAAAAATCTGGGTAAATGGAGTGAAAGTTGTTTTGTTTTTTTCATGAATCTTTTAGTATTTATGTGTATTTGTGACAACACCATTAGTCTCTCTAGTTTCCCAGGACCAGTTACCAAATGGAAAGTAAATCTAGGAATCGACTACATTGAAATGGAAAGTGAAACGATAGTTTTGGAGTACTTGCTGCAAAATTATGAGAAACCAAGGATTGATCCCTGAGGTACTACTGATGTGACCACATAATAACGTACTCGTCTCTCTCTTCATCCTCTTTCTGTGTAGTTGTATCAGACCTCAAAATCTCCAGGTCGTGATGGACGACTGAGAGGAAATAAAGTAGTCATTGCTAAACCAGGAAGTTTCCACCGCCCTACCCGAGCAACTGGCCCTGTGATTGGAGGACACCGTTACTGGCAGGGTCAAACGCTGCAGTCTGATTCATCTCGGCTGCATGGCGAGACACGTTCCGGCCGATCGCCAAGACGCCACAGCCCTGGTAACAGGAAGACAGACCATGCATTGCCACAGCCACCAGCCAACCCCTCTGGCTTACTAGGATTATCTTTCTCAAAACTGAACAGTTTCAAAAATTTAAGGGCAAAAGGTGGGGTACCGCAGAAAAAAACGACTGAAAATAACAGGCCCACCAGGTAGAACTGTGAGCAAGTACCTGAAAAATGGTGATCTGATTTTAAGAAATTGGTAACTCTTCAGTGTGTAAATCTCTATTTCTTGGATGCAAAGTCATTTCCTGTTTTTAAACCTTAAGGCTCAACATTTAGGACCTCTGTAACTAAGACAGTTTGACTAGGTCAACAAGGGTTTTGCAATTTCATTGGAGGAATTGTTTGATGAGGTTTTGTCTGTAAATGAATTACATATCCTTCAATTTCAGTTTTTATTAGAAAAAAGGCTTATGATTGGATTTTTCCAGACTTAATGATAATGAATTTTAGTCACTGATACTAATATCTGGGATAAAAATGAACACAGATACATAATTAGCAACTGATATGTATGTTTACAAACATGCATAAACACTCTCACACACACACACACACACACACACACACACACACACACACACACACACATTTTTAGCATACTTTGCTTAAATGTATTCATTCAAGAGTTGTTCTAATGGTTTAACATAAGAAGGGTATATATTTGTAGGTGATAACAAGTCATGAGAGATACTGGGACAGTGTGAGAGTATTTCTTTTAGAATTGTAAATAATGTTTTGAAAAAATATTTCTTCATTACCTCAACTGCTGGTCTTTTTCATTTTTGTACTGTAACCAACATAGATGTGTTGTAACTGTGTTTTAACTATGACATGTAACATTTGCATATCATGTCACCCCACTGATACAGGAGTCATGCTCTAATGGTGATACAACTGTGATTGGTTACTGATTTTGCCAGGGTAGGCTACTGTTTTGATTGCTTTGACATATTGTCAGATGTGAGGAATTACCTATGCAGATGTTGAGAAGTGGTATGTATGTAATTTAATCATTGATGTGGGACCAAAAGGGAACGCTGTAAATAAAAAGACAGATTGTTGCTGACCAAACGCTGTTATTGTCTCAACCAGATCAAGGGTATCAACAAGGGGTTGTCTGTCAGAAAATGTATCTGGAAAACATTAATGACGGTAAGATGATTGCTGACTGGGCGGCTGTGGCTCAGTTGTTTGAGATGGTTGTCTCTCAATCGGAAGGTCCAGGGTTGATCCCCAGCCACGTGTCCTGTGGCAAGACGCTCAACAAAAATTGCTCCTGGCATATGTATGTGTATGAATAGGATTTGTTACTTCTGATGGTCACTGTACATAGCAACCTCTGCCATCAGTGTGTGAATGCGTAGATGTGACCTGCGATGTAAAAGTCCTTTGAGTAGTCAGAAGACTAGAGAAGCGCTATACAAGCTCAAGTACATTTCCCCCAAAGATGTGTTTTTTGGGATTTTTGCCTGAGCAGTCAGATGCAAATGTTTGTGTCTGTATAAAAAAACAAAAAGTCAGCAAACACACGCACATCACTCATATTAAGGTGCTGAGTCACCACTAGATAATGTGCAGAAAGACTCGCAAGAACACGTTTCATGAAAAGCCCGGTTGGGCCTGAAATGTTGTGTTCTGTAATGCATATAGCAAATAAATAAGTATATCTTTGGAAGTCATAGAGTTGTGTGTCAGTGTATAGACACTACTTAACACGTGTCACTGCCCTAATTGGTTGCAGTGTCCAATATTCCAATATATATTGTAGTGTCCAGTATTCTAACTATTACATTTATTTTACTCACTTATCTAAAGTGGAGTGAAAGATTCGGCAGCGAGCCTCTAGTGGCCATCAGTTGAACTGCAATTTACAGCACAAGTTCAAAAATGTGTTATCTGCACTTTTTGCCTACACATTCACACGCATGTTTATGTATGTGTATAAATGTACCTGGTCAGAGCACCAGTACCAGGTGGCCAGTATGGTGAGCCCCAGAGTCATGCCCGGCCAGGGTAAGTCTCCGGTGACGGCGTTTCTGAACAGGTGCATGGCGTCCTCACGGGGCAGGTGGCAGGTGCTGTTTGGGATGATCTTACTGGGCACCGCCATTCTGTACACACGCTCCAGGTTGCCATAGCCGCCAATCTTATTGAATGCTGTGAAGCAGGAACAAAAATCTCTGATACAATCCTTCAAATAACCATTATGATTTTTTGTTGAATATTATAATAGTAAAAACCTGTGATTGTTAGGATGATTGCACCGATAATCATGACAAATGTCTGCAGAGTGTCGGTGTAGATAACAGCAGCCAGACCACCTGAAAGAAAAGTTTTGCATCTTCAATCAAACGTTATTAATCCAGTGATTCTAAAAAAAAGCACAATATTAGTGAAACCCGATGTAACTGTGTGGATATTTGTGTACCTGCAATAGTGTAGAGAGCAGTGACCACCAGCATGAGGACAGTAGACAAGTAGAGGTTCCATCCGAGGCAAACCTGAACAAACAAGGCTCCAGAGTACAGGTCAGTCTAGTGATAGAAACAGACACGTCTGTCAACAATGCAGGCAAATGATTCAGGTTTATAGACAACAAGATGCAAAGTGATAAAAAAACGTTTTTGTTTTTAGTGTGTGACATTATCGTACTGATATCTTTGTGAAGATAGACAACAGCAATGAGAGGACAGCCATGTAGGTTCTGATCCTCTCTCCTCCAAAACGACGGCCAAGGTACTCCGGCATTGTCACAATCTGAACAAACACATTTCAACTACTTTATATAAGAGTTACACAGAAAGGGCAAACTGAAGAAGCTCCAGACAGCTTTAGGAGCCCAGTATGATCTGTTACTTAGCAGCTATTTTGAAAGTTTTATTTGATCACACTTCCTGTTTTTAATATAGTTGTTGTTATGTACGGATAAAGTAATTTATGTTTCCTAGAAGACAGTTGTATGTGTGTATTATTGTAACACCCTGTTGGGGAATTTTAAAGGCGGGGAACTGTGATGAGAATATCCCTTGGCACCTAAATGTACCTGCTGAACCAGCCTGAACAAGCATCTCTCAACCCTTAGGTGCTTATCAGAGAGAGAGAGAGTGAGTGAGTGAGTGATTATGTGTGTGTGTGTGTGTGTGTGTGTGTGTGTGTGTGTGTGCAAACTAACCCCTGAGGAAATGTAGACAGGTACAAAAACCCAGGCCAGGGCTAGCAGCACATATGTGGCCTAAGAGAAAGAGGGAGAGGAGTCAAAAAAGACCACAAATTTCCTAAATAACTCCCTACAGAGAAATATTTCCCCGCAGGCTCAATGTGCAAGCTTTTCTACTTTTGTACCCCTTCTAGTGTGCCTGTATTAGCTTTAAAAATGTTCTGCTGCTGCCCCCTGCAGTAGGTAACTTGCTACAGCTGTTGAAGGAAGAAAATCAAAATGCACCTGCAAAATTACATTTAAGTCTTTGGTCTACAAAGCGTCATTCAAAGCAGTAATGTGATCACTTTCATTTTACAATAGTCAGAAATATGTCACTGTAACTTTATGTTGTTTTACTTGCACATGTAGCTTATGTTTATCTAGCCATCCCTATAAATACTGCACACACAAAATGAAACCACACAGAAGGATAAGCAGACAAGCTCAGCTCCATTCCAGACTATGCTGCTTTTATTGAATATTAATAAGACCATTAAATAGTCCTCTCATAATGTTTTGTTTCAGCTTTGATGTTGGTGTGTGTGTGTGTGTGTGTGTGTGTGTGTGTGTGTACTCACATTCCATTCAAAACCAGCGACAGCGATGCCTCCAGCAGCTCCGGTCCCAGCCAGACCAATAAACAACCCGGAGCCTTCTGAACTGGCAAAGAGAGACGCTCCGATCTGCGCACACCAGTGATGGAATAAGTATTAAGTACCAATACAGCAATTTAAAGACATAATGTTGCATTTCAGTACAGTATGCAAAATCTTAATTAAGAGAAATTATTAGCAGAAAACAGCTTTCAAAGTAGAATTTACGTTATCGTGTATTTTTAACTGTTGTTCATGCTGATACATCAGTGTTTAATTTCATTGTTGCCACTGTTTGAGGTGGAGCTTGTTTCCAATACTTAATTTAGTGTTGGATAGTTTAGTTCAGCTGTTCCCCAAACATAGGGTCCGTTCAGTCCCACCTCAAAGTGTTTTTGAATTATTCATCCGAAAGGGAATAAATAACACATCACATAACTTTGATCTTAAATAGTAGTGGGTGGCAGTAGCTCAGTCTGTAGGGACTTGGGTTGGGGAACCGGGGGGGGGGGGGGGGGTTGAAGTCCCGGTTGAAGTCCCGGTGCGGACCAAATATGGAAGTTGGTCTGGTAGCTGGAGAGGTGCCAGATCACCTCCTGAGCAAGACACCAAACCCCTTACCCACCATCAGCTCAGGAGAGCCCGCTGTGGGAAGCTCCGTCACTCTGACATCTCTCCATTAGTGCATGTCCATAAGATCCTGTTTGTGCATGTGTGGATATTTCAGCCTATGTGTGTGTTGCATGACTTAGAGTGTAAAAACTGAAATGTCCCCTTGCGGGGATCAATAAAAGTAAATCTCTTAATCTCTTAAACGTTGTATTGAATAGTTGGACTTTTCCTTTGAGTCTGACAATCTCAAGCAGTGATTTAAATTAACCCATCTGATCTGCTCTTTGGTGGAAGATCTTATGACCTGTAACGTCTTTACTGATAGCAGGGCATTTGCTTTACTTGAATCTACTCTCTTGGAGCAGGTCATATCACTTTGATTTGTTTTCCTCTGCCGATTTACCTGCTCAGTATAGGTCGGGTTCTTAGCTTAATGTCATTGCAATGCGATGTGAAACAGCCTTGTGTTGCCCATGTTAGTGTCCTCAAGACGCCACAAAAAAACAAGCAGGAACTTAACATTGAAAAATCATAGCAACTCAACCAAACATAGCATGCAAGGTTTTGTAGAATGATGACTTGACACTTCTGACTAACCAATCAGTTCTCTCAATTCTTAACTTCTTAACTTCACCTTTTAGTATCGACAAATCAGCAGAGGAAGTTTGAAAAAAAGTATGGGCTCACAGGCAATGTACACAGCTTGTTCCAATTGAAAACCAAAAGCAACAGTTCCAAGCAAATTAAGATTAAAAAGGAGGAGAGAGACATCACAAGGGGCCCTGAACAGTGCCTGATTGGGGTCTTTTGTAAAGGGTCCCTAAAGGTTGAAAACAGCTAATCTATTTGACGGGGTAATACCAAACTAGCTGTCAGATTGATTTTAAGGATGAAAAGTAGAACATTTCACTTTGAATCATATTGCAATTGAAGTATAAAGAAACATAAAAACAAATCCATGCAGTAACCAGAGTTCATGTATGTTTTAGATACATTTGCCAAGCAAATCCCACCAGCAGTTTATCTGTGAATATACCACAGGCTGTCAAAAATGAAGTCTCAAAACTTTACAATCAAATTCAACTGAAATTATTTTTGCGATTAAGTGTAGCTGCTTGGTGGGTTTATTAGAAAAAAATTACATCTAGTGCAAAAGAATTACAGACTTCCCCCTATATTTTATCTACAAAAACACCAGTAGGCTCGTGTCAGACTCACCGGCCACCAGGCCATGTCTCGTCCAGCCAGGAAGTATCCACTCAGAGTGTTCCTGCTCACCCTGCATGATGACTGACAGAGAAAACTGTTACTCATACACATCAACCCAACAGCCACACACATTTACTCCTCCGACTCTCACCCAGATGCCGACAGCGAGGTTGAGAAGAAAGTAGGTTGCTATGACGATAATGTCAGAGATGCTGAAGGACTGAGGCAGGGCATAGAAGTTGATGGTGGAGTTAGACATCCTCAGTGTTCACAACAGCACAAAAACGCACTCAAAACAAACTAAAACTGCCTGAATCACCCACGTAGACACATACAAACTTAATGTATGTAATTCTTACACCTGTACTGTCAATCTTATTAACCTTTTCACAGTATCTGACATAGAAGACCGACTTTTCAAAGAAGAACACATTCCACTGAATGAAAACTCAGAAACCACCACTTAGACCCTGAAGAAAACTCGATTTTGAACTTTTCTACACTATAAAACAAAAGTCTTTCTAATATGAACACACACACAGCCAAACACACTCCAGTCCTTGCTAAAAGTCCCTTCTCGACTGGTCTAAACGCAGTTACTAGCCTGAGACGGAGTGTTTGTTGTATGTGTAAAGAGGGCCGTCCCCTGCCTGAATTGATGATTAAACACATCACCTTAATGTGGCACCTGCAGCGCTGACACATGCTGTGCTAGGGGATAATGGAGTGTGTGGTGTGCAGTACAGCAGATGCTCATGTGGACCGGAGTCCATGCTGTTCACACACACACACACACACACACACACACACACACACACACACACACACACACACACACACACACACACACACACACACACATGGATGGTCAATCATTGGCTGTGACAAGTTTATAATCATTAGTGTCTAAACACACAAACATCTGCTGGTAAGTGCTAAGTACAGGTGAAAGTGTGTAAGACAGAAACCCCAAGAGGGGAAAGGGATTTTTTTATGAGCAGAACAGCTCAAATCTATAATCAATTAGAACTGAGAGCAAATACAACATTCAATTATTCAACTTACAGTTTTAGACATTTCTTAAAGTTATTTAATCCTAAATTAGATAGATCTGTTAGTTGTTTTGAATTATTGACATCCACATTAAATACATTCCAGTTGTAGACGAGATCCTACCTGTACTTTCTCCGATTTTTCATCTTTATATTTGTACGAGTTTTAAAATATCTATTTCAAAGCTAATCTTTTTTGATGAAACAAATAAGATTCACTATAAAGTAGAATTTCTTTCCTTTTTTACACTTTACACTCTCATATTAAACAATCCTATTAAAAGATGTGTGTCAGAATCTAGTTTTTGAAACACTTTGAAATAATGTATTACCTACTTGGGTAAATTGAGGAATTTGTATGAATTATTTTTGGGAAATCTTAGGCCTTTAGACTTTTGAAATCATTCATGAGTTTTAATATTCTACAGTTGTATGGTCCAATAGATTAATCATTTTAATATTTTGTATATTTTGTCACATTTGCAGTCTTATCTACTTTGTGGGAGCAGGAGAGATAGCCTCGAGACGATAGAGAAACCCATAAACACTAGGTTTACAAAACAACATAACTATTTATTTAAAACACATTTCACATTTTGTCTGCTTTCATGTAGTACACAAGGAGTTTTTTCATTATATTAATACACTTACACACAAGAAAAACAGTAATAGCAACAACGCACACAGATAAAGCATCCAAAATAACTACTTTTCTATTTTCTTTTGAAAAAAGGTTAACGTTCAGTGGCTTCATTAGAGGAAATGTCTGCAGACACACCCTGATAAAGGTTAAGTTGCGGAAAATTGATGTGCCACTTCTTTGATTTTTTTTTTTTACTGAAACTGGTCTGATCACTTTTCACAAGAGACAATGTTTAAGGATGAGAAGTCCAAGAAGAAGACATGAAGGTCATCGGATGAATTTGCTTGTGTGCTCTCTGATGTGAAATGAAATCAGTGTTGCACACAAACTGCTGTTCAGTGTTTGTCTGCTGTAAGGAGCAGATGGTGGCGAAAGAGGCACCCTGACGTCACACACATCATCATCAATCTCTCAAACTAACATACTGCGAACAAACTGTCAATGCCAAAGATTAGCCCATTAGCTCTCCGGGCAATGAAACATGTTTGAAGAAGATTCAGAATGTAAAGAAATGTAAATGAGATTTAGTCATGATATATTCGTTTGTAATTCTGGACATTGCTTACTCCAGCACATAGCAAATGTAAGACAGGTTAGACTGCTAAGTTAATTGGCAAATTACATTCATTGTAATTAAAAAAGTTGTTCAAAGATAAGTGTACTGTCACTGTAAAAATGCATGTATACGTGTCTGCATTCATTTATTAAAATATTTCAACTGTTGTGTATGTATGAGAGTCCCTAAATAAAATGCAGACAAGAATTGAGACAACTCATAGATAAAACAGACTGAAGCAACTGTAAACATATTTTAAGTTAGTTTATTGTTGAAGTTTATAGTAATAGCTCTGTGGTATAGATTATAGTCACATAGCTCAAGTTAAATGTAGTTTCCCTTCACATTCTTGAGATGTTAGGATGTTATATGATATTCAATTTTTTAAGGCAAAAATCCCCTCAATAAATATCAGCCTATTTAATATCCATAGGTCTATTGTACTGTATTTTAGCCATCTGAGTGATCAAGAAAATAAATAATAATAATAATAATAAATGTTTACTTTAAATCATCACTACATACCTCAGTATATAAAAAGTCTTTAAAACTCAAGTGACACACTCCAGTCAATTATTTCGGTACTTCTTTCTGTTTTTTTATTGTTTTTTTTTTCATTTTCAGACTATGCATTTTTCTTTATTTCTATTTTTCTATTTTTCTATTTTTTTTTAAATCCTCAGTGCATGCTGGGAGATCGACGAGAAAAAAAAAACGTTCAACAACCAATCAGAGAACGGTAGACTTTGGTAACCCGGAAGTAATACATCACAACAAAGATTTGCCGGGAAATCTGCGTCGTCTTAGCGGCTGCCGAAGTTACGAATACTTATGAAAGACTCAGCCAGAGTGTGTTTTTTCTAATTAAACATAGTCTCTGGTTGTATTCTGTGTTTGTTCAAGTCAATATGGACGAATATGACGAACTTTTCGAGATACAGGACGACTTTGAGGACCAGTACGCCGATGAGCTGGAAGCGTTGGCCGAGATGGAGATGGAGAGTGAGTATCTCTAAAAGTGGGCTAACTTTTCTAAGACTGTTTTAAAGTAGCTGGTATGACTAGCCATGTTCAAAGATGACCTCAAACTAACATTTGGATCTCTCCTAACATCCTCCAATCCCCTGAAGCTTCATGTTGTGTTAATGGGGGTGGATTTTACTAAACCACTACAAAATGAGTCATGCTTGTATTGGGGATTGAATCAGTGAAAGTGGAGTTTTGCTATTTATTTAATATTCATTTAATCCTTAACAAAGGTGTTTCCTCTTATTGTGTGATGGCTGTGCCGTGTTGAAATGTTAATAAAAGCAGAACATCCATGCACGAGAAGCTGTGATTTTGTGCCACATTTTCTTAGCAGAGAAGAAATTTGATTATTAAAAAGTCATTGCATTTATAATATGTGTATGTCTCTGTTTGAATGGATTAGAGGATACCTCCAAGCCAGGGAAACGCCAGCAACAGGACATCTCTGAAATAGAGCATCTTCTGGATGATCAGCCCGGCAGTGAGTTAACTATCAGAGCGTCAAGGTGTTGTTCTGTTTGTTTGTTTGTTTGTTTGTTTGATGTTTTCTATCTGTGATGTGACTTTGTCCTCCTCACAGCCCCAAAGGCAAAGCGTCAGAAGCAGGAGGCTGGAGTGGTCAAACGACTTTTCAACTCAACCAAAGAGGTCAAAGACTTACCACAGAAAAATGACATCACCCCACCATCCTCACCTGAGCAGTATGAACCCTCTGTCCCCGTCAGGTAATGGAGATGCATGATGATCAGATGTTCATCACAGTGTCAGAAGATGACACAGTGCGATACTAAGCTATATCCTCATGCTACATTTAAACATCAACCACCTCGCCCCCCCACCTTCAAAACTGTTTTACGTCGATTTAAAACATGCTTTGCAGCGACCTGTTTTATTTTTCCTCAGATATTCTGGACCAAAAAAAGCGCTGTTTAATATCTTATGAATTATGGGCAATTCAGAATATTTTGTTTCATTATGATAATAGCTACTTATAATAAAAAAATGAAAGTAAAATCCAACTATAGGCATTACAAAAGGAGTTTCTAGATGTAAAAAAATAGGGAAACCATTTCAGTGCAAGTAAATCAAAATGTGTTAACAGTCAAATCAACATCACAAATAACAACCACTTTTCATCATGAAGAATAAAAATGGAAATTATTTTCTTTTTTAAACTAAAAGGTACGAGTCTAAATCTCTGCATGCCAAAAAGGCTACAGCTGGTGACTCTAAACTGTATCATGAGAATTCAATGCTTGTCTTTTAACTTTTCTTGTATGCTTATTGTGTAAATATTTGGTAGTCTAGTTGTTTTTAATCAATCAATCAATCAATTTTTATTTCTATAGCGTCAACTCATAACAAGTGTTATCTCGAGCTATATCTGTTATCTTTTAAGCTTGTCTTGTTTTATGGTTTTCATTCTATTTGATCAAAATAAAATTCTAGCCAAATTCTTGTAATGAGCTCAACAATTAAAAAAAAGTATGCTCAACAAAAATACCAATAATTTGACATCATTATTTCTGGGACAAAAGGCAGGAATCAAATTAATAAGATTGGCTTATTGTAATGTGATGGAATTGATCATTTTCTTTTATTTATGGATTAAATAAAATATCTTTTAAAAAGAATGTATTGCATTTTTGAAACTCGGTACAACAGTATTCTTAACATGTCTGTCTCGACATGTGTTTTAGGACTACCTCAGCCCTTTTGGATATCAGCGGCTTTGGTACGATCCCAGACACTCCCGCGCGACCTCCCACAGTGGCTCCAGCATCACTGCATGTTCTGAGACGGCCTCCTTTAGAGGGAGAGTTCATCACTGTGACAGACTCGTCAGGGAGTCGTGTCTACCTCAGACAGAGAGAAAAAACAGGGACAGAGGTGAAACTCCCACACTCTGATTTATCTGTGATATGACACACACACACACACACAAAGATGTTATAACTCTGTATTGTCTTTGCATTAATCTAGGGGGTGGAATCCAGGATGGTACCAAACTCCCTGGGTTCACTGGGACTGCTGGCAGTGCCTATAGGTGTGTTGAGAGAACAAGAAGCTGACAGGGTGAGTGACCAGGCTGCTGCTGTTTTGATTTAATCCTCAAAGTATCCTCAAATAACCAAACACAGTAATCACATGACAACTCAATCAGCTAAAGCACCTCCCTACATCCAACCATTTGATTATAATAATCCAAATACAGAGAATAGTACGAGCATTTCCAAACAAAGCACCTGAGCGTAACCGGAGCACTGTCGCGTTATTAGTAAAACAGGATTCCTCTGATGAATAAAATGTAACACTTGGCTGAGCAATCTCACCTTGTACTGAGCTAGTGTTTCATCTATTTACATGGTAGAAGCCTATATCTCTCAATTATCTGTAGGCATTTATTTTGTTAAAAAAGTGGTGATTAGATTAAAAACTTCCCCACAAAAGAGAACATATTATTTTTTAGGCTTAACACCAAACTGTACACATGGAGAAATTCAAATTGTTACTTTCCATCCAGTCCAACATGAAACATCTTATCCGACTTAAAGGAGTAAATGAGTGATGATAGTCCAATAACTAGGCAATAACTAAGAAATAAAAATGATAAAGAGGAATGTATTAAAAGATTCAAATGTTAAGTAAACTGTTTTTGCACCAGGGAACTTTGAAGGTGGTTAAAAATGAAAATGAGGTTTAATTTCTTCTCTTTTTTTTTGTTTGTAGCGTCACCAGCAGGTTGTTGAAGAATCTCAGCGTCTTACAGAGCTGCTGACAAAGTAAGTAACCAGCTGTCTCTCTCTCTCTCTCTCACATTCACTTTGGCCAATCAAAAATGTCAAATTTTTAACTTTGTTTTCCAAATTCTGACGCATACCAGTAGTGTGAATGACGTATTGGTTGAGCCTGAGAGCAGAGGAGATGAAGACAACGACGATACTGAAGACACAGAGGGCAGAACCTCTAGACTGTGGGTGGACAGATACTCTCCTGGACACTACACGGAGCTGCTCAGTGATGATGTGAGTTTTCTGTGTGTAGTTGTATATGCCCTGTGAATACATGAATACACACTCTTAAGTAGAAGTCCCCCGCACTGATGTCAGCTGTGTGTCTGCTCTGTTCTAGTTTACCAACCGCTGTCTGCTCAAGTGGTTGAAACTCTGGGACACTGTTGTGTTCGGGAGAGAGAGGAAGTCCCGCCCTGTCCGATCTGACAGACAGGCTCCCAACCAGAACTCATTCAATCCTAATCAACCTAATCAGAATCCAAAGCGCTTCAAGACCAAGATCGAGATGACTGAGGAGCTGCTGGAGGCTGAGCTGGACCAGTACCAACGACCCAGGTTCAAGGTACACAAAGGGAAATGTCACTCACATGACATTTATTTTGTTTTTCGAGATATAACTGACTTTGCTCTTTCTGTAGGTGGCGTTGTTGTCGGGTCCTCCAGGCTTGGGGAAGACTACCCTGGCTCATATCATCGCAAAGCATGCTGGGTACAATGTGGTGGAAATCAATGCCAGGTTAGAATGACCAAATTAAAACTGATCAAACTATAGTAATAAGTCATTGTTTGTTAAGCTGTTAAAAGTTCTCCTGATGGGAACACGGTGGTGCTGTTAATGTCTTTACAGTGATGATCGCAGTGCAGAGATTTTCCAGAAACGCATCGACACAGCGACACAGATGAAGTCAGTTCTAGGAGCAAATGAGAAGCCGAACTGCCTGATTATTGATGAGATCGATGGAGCACCAGCGGTATGTCCCGGGTGCTGAACACATCTGTGCCTTCTATCTACTGCAACTCTACATTTTCAAGATCTGCTGCAAGTTTCCAAGTCCATCTTACTGCTTAAAGTTAGATTTCTATTATATTGAGTTTGTTAGTTTATGGGACTACAGTTTTTTTCATCATCACATTTTTACCTTTATAATGATGAACTGTGATAAGATAAGGGTGGTTTCAAGGACAACAATCAAATATTTTGTATCTATGAAGTCACAACAAGTGAAATGTCAAATATGTACTCGCATTTGCTGTTGAATGAAAATTATAAATATGGAAGAGATTTGAATAAGCATCCTTGAATTTTTTTCCTCATTCAGAAATCCTGTCTTTGACTTCTGACCAAAGTATTTTTTTTTTCCATATGATCTGAAACTTTAAAAGTTGTCCAAAGTGCTTCTGTACAAGTGTTCAAGACTCTACAATAATCTGAACATGCGTGGCGATTATCTTCACACCCCTAAACAAGTTTGCAGCGTTAAAATGCTGCTTAAATCCTGCTTAACATGTTGTCCTTTTCCTTCCTCTTTGGCGTTCGACAGGCTGCGATCAACATTCTTTTAGCAACTCTGAACAAGAAAGACGGACATGGCGGGGAGGCCGGAACTGATCCAACAAAGAAGAAAAAAAAGAAAGAGTCCATGCTGCTTCGACCGATCATCTGCATCTGTAACGACCTGTAAGAGAGACTCTGGTGTTTTAACAGATGCTTAAAAGTGGAAAATTGTAGATTTTCTTGGTGGATGTTGAGTCAGTTAAGTAGCTAAATATTTTATCTTCTTATTATGTCTGAATACATATCTTTTTGTTTAGTTATGTTCCAGCTCTCAGACCGCTCAGGCAGCAGGCTTTCCTTCTGACTTTCCCCCAGACCCAACCTTCCCGCCTCGCACAGAGACTGGCAGAGGTCAGTTCACACCCACAAAATCACACACACACAAACATACACACACACACAAGAAAATGTACATGCAGGAGTACACAAACATTTGCGTAAAACACCACAAATCCAGGTTTTTATTGAGTGTTTGTGTGCAGATCTCCCTCCGGCAGGGGATGAAGGCAGACACGGGCACTCTGATTGCTCTGTGTGAAAAGACAGACAACGACATCAGGTCGTGCATTAACACACTACAGGTGAGTGGCCACGCTGAGGGGAAGGTCTGTCTGTTGAGTGATCAGGTAAACTATAATCATGGTGTTTATGTACGATAATATACATGTTGTTGTGTCTGCAGTTCCTCCATGGTCGGGGGCTTAAGAAGGTGGACACCAGGACCATCCAGTGTGTCTCTGTGGGTCAGAAGGACCAAAACAAAGGCTTGTTTCATCTGTGGCAGGAGATCTTCCAGTTGCAGCGTGTTAAACGGTACTTTGTCTCCTGCTACAGTTTGCCATAAATGTTCTACTGTATTTGCAAAAACCGTTTCCTAAAAGCAATGTTTACTGTTAGCAGACAAACTCAAGTGTAATCAAACTTTTTATAATGAAGCAAACATTCTGAAAAGTCATTTCCCATGTAGTTGTGCTCCTGCTACAACACAATCGTCTCTGCTTTGTTCAATGGTAATCATAATGGTTTATATGTTTGTATTTATTTAAAAGATTTCGCTTTGGCAAAACTTACCCGCAAACTTTCCAGAATACTATTTTGTTGCTCTAGACCTCCGACCTTGTTTGTGATGATTATTTTGTAATCCTTAAATCTTTTTCTCGTAAGAAATTATTCTAACATTCTGCAGAGAAAATCTGACAAAAGTGTGAAACAAAACATAAATTGAATGCACTTATTAAGTAATTCATGTCATAATCTATCAGTTGATCTCCTATAAATTCACACGTGGTTTAAAAGACATCTTTAAAGTCTTAAATTCAACTGCAGAAACCTGAATGTTATCTGGACAATCAAGAAAACAGTAAAGGCTGTCAGAGTAGTAAACAGTCTTTTTTCAGTTTTTCTGTTCTTTTCTGTTGTCTGTAAGGGAGATTTCATTTATAGTTTTTTTTTTTAGTACAACTTAAAAAAAGAGCAAGATTGCAATAGAAATATGCTGACTTGATTGTCAACTTGTTCTCACAGGAAACGTATAGGTGAGGGCTTTGAGGAGGCCCCGGGCTCAGGAGGTGGAGCTCAGAGGTTTCAGCACATTTTACATTTGGCTTCATCAAGTGGAGAGTTTGAAAAGGTTTCTCAGGTAATGAAAACATCCTCCTGATGTAAACATTATTAAAGATGAGTTATTATAAAATATCCCGTAACAACAGGCATAGCTACTGTGCATTAACAGTATATAAAACACTGTTATACTTTATGACATCCATCTGAACATGTGTGTCCTCAGGGTCTGTATGACAATTATCTGTCCATGCGTGTAAGGGATCCAAACCTGGAGAGTGTGTGCGACGCTCTGGATTGGCTGTCGTTCTCAGACAGGCTGAATTACGTGATTCTGCACGGGCAGAACTTCTCCCTCATGAGATACCTTCCCTTCCTGTCTGTGACGTTCCACTTTCTTTTTGCCCACACACACATTCCCCGAATCAGCTACCCTCACAGCCAGCACGAGGTACAAATCAACTGCTTTCACAAATATTGTACAAAAAAAGGTTAATTTTATGATTTTTTTCTTTTTTTTTTAAATGACAACATATTACTTGAAGAAAAAAATAAAGGATAAGAAGAAACCTGAGATGTTTCATAACTACTGATCTATAGTCTTTGAGTAATCATTCTGTTCTTTCCAGGCCGCCTCCCGGATCCTCAGCAGCAGGAACGCTTTGTCGACCATGTTGGCTGACATCCCAGCATGCATCAGAACGAGGATCAGCCAACTGAGCCTGACCCTTGATATTCTCACGCTGCTCCTCGACATCATCTGCCCCAAACTAAGGCCTGTACGTAAAAACATGCACACTGAACTGCATATATATGTTTGTTAATTTAGATTCATCAGCACTGTGTCTTGTTGTTAACACACACATTATTGTTGTTGTTAACTATAGACCTGCAAGAAAACGCAAGAAATGTTTAGAAAGGAGACTTTCACCTGAATGTCATTGGCTGTAACTTCTAAATGTGTGTTAACCAATCCTCTATATGTGACTAGAGCTTGGTCCTAAGTATATATCCAAACTGGAGAACTGTATGTGACCACAGATTAGGACAGATTCTTGTCCCTGTTGTCTTTATAGTGAATATCAGAGTTCTTTTTCACATTTCATGTATCTTCAGAAGATTATCACACTATAATGGTATTTTGAGGACCGGTAAGTAAGGATAAAAGTAACTTTTGTTTAGACCTATTTCTATCTCTGTTAAATATTTTCATGACACTAATGTCATAAACTGATATTTCTCTCCTGTCTTGGTGACAAACTGTTAGTGAGTCAAACAGATAAGCATCATAATCAGAATAACTTTATTGTCGTTGCACACTGTACAACAAATTAGCTTACAATAACAATAACATTCATCCAATAGCCACATGCATTCATCCACATACACACACCCCCCCATAGTACCTATAATAATATGATGAAAGTAAAAAAAAAAAGAGGTTAATTGAAGTGTTGTTTGGCCTCTGGAAATTATTTCAATTTATAAGGATATTATTCCAAATCAAATGTTACTGCACAGTGACTCTTATTGCAGATTCAATTGTATGACCTCTAAATAACCTGACCTGGATGTAATTCTATATATTATAGTCTAAACAATGCATTACGGGGGAGAGAATGAGGGTTGTCATACAGCTTAAGGACCAGGAATTAAACCTGTGTGACTGGTGCAAAGAGGACGATAGTCTCTGTATACGGGGAGTTTGCTCTACCTACGGAGCCAAACCAGTGCCCCAGGTTGTAGAGTTTAATGTCACATCATATGAAGTTAAGTCCATATTTATATAAAGACGATTCTGTTACAGCTGTGAGAGTTTTATTTTTCTGTGTGGATGCTTTTCATCCTGGTTGGCTCAGTTATAGACAATGCTGTCTCCAGTTTTGATTGGATGTACATTCAATCCACTGTACAAGGCAAACCTTTAAAACCTAATGAAGCCCAATACTACAACCCTTATATATAACCTGTCTTCACAAGCAGATCATACTGTCATGTTTTGATTAACACTCAGAATTTTCTTTGCAAAATGAAGCAGCCATTTATTTCTTCTTCGGTTGGGTCCTAGCTGTTTGGGTTCAGGTCCGTCAAATCAGACAGACAGGCTAGTTGAAAATGTTCAGTGGATAAATCATCAGGCAGTGGTGAAAAGATATGTTGTATTAAATCATTTTTAAAAGTGCATTGAAGCTCCCACTGGTCTCTGCTTCTTTTTGTGTGATCTGTAGATTTACTTTACAGTCACATTATAAAGTGGTTAAAACTTCTATGATCTAAAGTCTTGTATCTGTCATTCAGGTGAATCCGCAGCTCTTCAGCAGCAGAGAGAAGGAGCAGATGCGAGAGCTTATAGACACCATGCTGTCTTACAACCTTTCATACAGGCAGGACCGCACGCCTGAGGGACAGTACATATACATGCTGGAGCCGTAAGTACACACACACACACACTCACACACACACTCACACACACACACCTGCAGTCAGCTAGGGCACACGCAGTGCAGATGTGTGTTTCTGGGGTGTTGAAGGTCACTGCTCCTGTCCGGACTGTGGTTCGCTGCATGAAGGCTTAGAGAGTAATCCCTTTACTCCTGGTGTGTGTGTGTGTGTGTGTGTGTGTGTGTGTGTGTGTGTGTGTATGTGTGTGTGCGCGCTTTTGATTGTGAGAGAGCAAACTGAGCAGCAAGCCTCAAAGCCTGTCAGGTGGGGTACAGGTGGATTAACAAGAGACAAAGGGTTGGAAAGAAGAGGTTTAAATGAGTAGAGGAGTGAAATAAGGAGAGAGATCGTAGAAGTATATCAATGCTTTTGACAAAACGAGAACAAAACTCATCTAAGCAAGTGATCCTGGAGACTTGGGAGACATTTGGTTTTCCTGGAATTTTCTTTTCTGATTTTGTGGTCACTGAGGACATTTGAGACTGTGGTGTTGGTAAAATGGGATAACAAGCTGTACGCCTTTTGCTATGCCGTCCAGGGCCGATCAGCAGCCATTATCACATGGTGGCTCCTTTCTGCAGGCTCGCTGTGACGAGGTGCTGGTCACAAACGACTGGTGTCTTCCTCTAGTGTTAGCTTTACTGCTTCTTCTCCTGATCTACACCTTCCTGTACCTGCCCTCTCTGGCTCACCACAACACCACCCTCTGACAACTCACGGGTAGGGACTTGGAGTAGCATCGTTGGGATGTCAACCTTCAACATTTCAGGCAGTGGACACGCCAAGCTCCAACTGGATTACTTGTTTGGACTCCTCCCTTTTTTTTGGGCAATTTTGTTAATTGGTCAGACTGTGGCAGAGGTAGAGTTGAAATGTTGAGGGAGAGACAAGTGTAATAAAAGAACAGGGAAAAAAAATAATTCCCCTCAGCCATAAATCTGTTCTGGGTGACACACATTTAAAACTGTGTAACCAAAATGAACCTTTGACTGCGCGGCGTTGAGTAATCTTCTAAGTGCTCTGAGAGTTTGTGTTGATTTTTGTGTAGTCCAATCTCGGTAGTGCGCATTCATTTGAAAAGCTAAATGTTGCAACTTCTTTCAATACTGTTATTCTTTTGAAAAGCAGTTTGTAGGATGAATAGGGATTAGGTCCAGTGTGTATTTGTTGTACTTTAGGATTCATTGCTGTAGTTCAAGTTTAGCTGTTTTGACACGTGGACAAAACAATTCCCACGAGCTGCACTTGTTAACGCAAGCAACAGATTTTTTTTTTGCCAGCTCTGAGCCGTGATTGAACGCAGCAGGAACATTCACCTCCAGAAACAGGCAGGTACCGGGGCAGATGACCTTAATATCACATTACTGGTGCGATCATTGTGCTTAAAGACGCTTTATACTCTTTTATTCTGGCCAGTACATGAACTATACACGATACATTCACTATTAGTTCCTGATGAATTTCATATATATAATTATTATGACATACCTGTGCAGGAGCAGTGAGCAAAGTCGGGACTGATTTTGAATTATTTTGAAATTCTCTCATTCTGATTTATCACCAAAGGTTATTGTAGTTGGGAAAAATTGACAAAATAATACAAATGATATCCTCAAATGAGGTTTTACAAAAAAAAGTGTACCAATTGAAACTGTACTGTTTGTTTACACAACTAATTTAAAAGAAGATAATATAAATAAAAAATAGTATTTCATTTTAGCATCTTAGTCAATTTATTTCATACAAATATGCCACGTTACATATAGTTTGTCTTTAGTGGGGGGTCTTTTGTGGTTGTTAATCTTTTGTATTTAAATACTTTTTTTAATGGTTTGATATTGGTGGAGCTCCAAGAAAAAAGGTTTGGAACCACTCTCAAGATGCTGCATTAGTCTTTGCTTTCAGCTTTTACTAATAAACAGAGAGTGTAAGTGTGCCAGAAGATGCACTTCTTTATGTCAGCTGCACCTTGTATAATCTCTGATGTAAAAATGGGGCTCTGACTCTTCAAAGCTGTTCATTATCAGAGTTTTCCAAGCTCAGATGGAAAGACGTCTGATTGTCTCTGGTGACAGTCTCACAGACTGTTATTATCTTATCTATCATATATTTAGGTCGCTCAGGCATTGAGTGACAGTCTACTGGTACATTCTGTGCAATTGTCTGTGTGTGTGTGTGTGTGTGTGTGTGTGTGTGTGTGTGTGTTGGAGAAAGATGGAGATCAGCTATAAGAGGATTAAGGTTTTAGAGAGTGACAGATTCAGGGTTTGATTCTGCAAAACGTAAACCACAGCATCAAAACTACAACCTTTTTGTCCTTTTATTCTTTCATCAAAAAAAGTCTCCCTGTGTGTCAGCCTCATGCTGTTAAGACTGTTTGTGTTAAAGTTGTAAGTTTTGTTTCTTGCAGCTATATTCTTGTGTATGTGTGTGTTTGCAGGCGTGTGGAGGAGGTGGTGAGGTTTCAAGGCCTGCCTACTCGCCGTCAGCTGACATATCAGGCCAAGCAAACGATCAGCAGAGAGATGGAGCAGGAGAAGATGAGGAGAGCCGAGCAAATGATGCTGCTGAGAAACCCTGCAGGGGTGAGACACCAAACACAGCTAACACATTGTGGAGTTATTATGTACAGTACGGCCTGTTGATAATCAGGTCAGTGTGTGTGTTAATAATCTAATATCTTTTTATAATCCACTGTGTCTGTGTGGCAGAGGCAGGGAGAGAAAAAGAGCGCCGTTGCTAAGCCGACAAGGAACCACGAGCTGAGGCTGGAGAACATCGTTAAACAGACCACAGTGGAGAGCAGGGTGAGACACACACACACACACACACACACACACACACACACACACACAACTAGAGATGTGAAAAGACTGCATGAAGAGAGTTTCATAGTAGATGGGTTATGAATGTGATTCCCGTCGTCTGGGCCTTGACTCAGGATGTCAGTTAAGTTGTGAGCCCCGTGCACAGAGGCTTCTTTGGCACTTTAACCACATGTAATTCCAGACTCTCTCTTCCTCATTCCTGATACGATATGATACACTCGTATTGTATCGTACTCTCTCTCCCTCTCTCCCTGATTTCCTATTCTAGCCACTGTCCTGTCCCCTAAAACCAAGGCATGAAAAGGCAAAGACAGCACGTAGTAAACAAACAAATGAACCTGATTGTTCTTTCTATTCTAACTTCATATCGATGTTTGAGATTCACTCTGCTGAATGACTCATGCGCATGAGTTTGTTTCTGCTGAAAGGGGAAAAGATTCCTCCTGGATATATAGAAATGATTTGCATCATGAATGTAATATAACATGTTCATCATAAGACAATATTAAACTCAGAGGAGTGCTGTTTGAATTTAAGATGTTGTGTTGTTAAATAAATAAATCCCTCAAATAGATGGAGATATGAATGGGTTCAGATTGTTCAGAATAAAAGACACCATGGATCTCTTTTGGCAGGGAGGGGCTCATAAACACCTTTATTAACCCCTCTAGGGATCATTGTTTGAAGCAGCTTGTACTTAAAATATATATTTTTTAAACTGCAGCAATAGACAACAACAAAAATGTCAAATCAGATCTGAAAGGAATAATGATAAAAGCAGATTACTAATGTGGGGATCATTTAGTCGTTTCATTGCAGTGGGGTTTAAAAAAGGTCTAACACTCCTAAACCTGCGAGGAGGTCTGATTTGCTGCTGAAGAATTCTTCATAATGGTCAGTGTGTAAAATGTAAAGACATAAAGGCAGCAATTATTTTTCATTAAGTAACAGTAAGATGAGTTCTTGATGAATGTGTCAGGTTTTTATTGAATATTTGACCACTTAATACATACACCATTATACGTATTTGTCATCGATATCGCTGTTTCACTTCACATTTTCTTACAGTGAAGCTCTTTGTACTCTTAGTATAAGCATTGTATGAGTTAAGTTTTCATTAGCTCTCTGAGTTGATTTGCGAAGTAGAATTACGCCTCCTGCAGCTTTGTTAGTTTGTGCCTTTAGGTGGCGCCAGAGAGGACCACAAAACACTTCACATTGAGCATTTGAGAGCCTGTGTGGCTGAGCTGCGGAGTTAGAATAGATCAGTAATGAGTGACAGAGAGAGAGGGAACCTCTAGAGGGCAGAAACGAGGATAATGAGAAGCTACTGGGTTAAAGCCCCTGATGGTGAAACTGTGAAATGAGGCTAATGAGAGGTTGTGTGTGTGTGTGTGTGTGTGTGTGTGTGTGTGTGTGTGTGTGTATTTCTTTTCATTGTCACTGACCTCTTTATTGAGGACAAAAACTGAAACTTTATGATTAACCTGAACCTGAACCTCTCTGTATCTTTGTGTGTTTATGTTGTGCAGCCGGAAGTGGATTTCTTTGGACGAGCTCTTGCCCCCAAACTCCCGAAACCTCAGCTTTCCTCAGACTCAGGTACAGTTTGACATTTCCAAGCCTCAGTCATCCAAACCTTCACAGGCTGTTTAGTGGAAAAATGCCTTGAGGTACATCTGGTCGAAAACACACAGCAGAGGTGATTACTGATGTGTGTTATGTAACACTGCAAATTTAGATCTCCTGTGGCTCACTGCAGGCAGGAGATCTGGTCTGTCAACAGCCCTGCTGTCTGCATAATGTAGAAAATATCATATTTCTGTTAGCAACTAAAAGACTTGACATTTCTTATCTACAGTTTTACACTCATATTGGATGCCTAACAATCTCTATGCTTTCTTGAATATAAATGAAGAGTAAAACAGCAACCTAAATTACTTAAATGATGTATTTCAAAAGGCCTTAAGTCATTAGAGCTCTAACATCCTAATAAAAGTTGGTAGATTAGTAGCTGCTGTCTGGCATTCCAGTAGCTTTATGCCACTGGAAACAAACATGACTGCTGTGTTCAAATGCATCACAGCTCCAGGCTAAAAATAGCACATTTGCATAAACAATAGAGCTCTTCAGCAGAATCATGTCGCTCCTTCTCTCTCTCCTCCATCACGGCCAGCTGAGGTAAAAAATATTTCAAATAGTGATTTCAATCTGGAAAAGCATATCACTGCTCCAATGTTACTTAAATATATACAGAAATAAACGTCCCGCTAACGCATTTGTTTGTATACAGCGTTTCTTCAAAACAGCATGAACCTAATATGTATCCACCAAAGTGACTCGTTCTTCTCAACAAGCAGGTTTAAACAAATATAACAATTAAAGGCCTCTTATACTCATTGATCGTTTTTTTAAGATTCTGGCAAAAAGAACACAGATTTAAAACCTGAACACAATAATTAGTGGTACAGAACCACAATATACACTGAACAGGTAATAGCTACAAGTTTGCCTGTTTTATTTTAAATCTCTGAGTCAGGTCTGAGCAAGCTATGGTTTTTTATTCATTATTCATTGTAATTTGAATCCATGCTCTCTGCAAATACTGTAAATACAAAAAAAAAAGCCCCTAACTCTTGTAGATAAAGGTCCCCAATACATAGGTTTTTTTCCAGTATCTTTACACTCTCCTTTGCATTATTATATAATTGTAATCTTGATCTATAGGCCTATATATTCAGTCTCATGTTTCAGTGCTTGTGTTATTCCCTTTGTCTATTCACGTGTCCTCCACATGTGCACTCACATCTGGCCAATACAGCTGATTCAGAATTTTCACCAAATCACAGCAGGGCATGTATGTGAAAACTTTGCCCAGTTTTGAATCCATTCACGATGACCTTTACATTTTTTTTTTTTATGCAGTTGAGTGGCATGGGCCCAGATTAAGGGCTCAGCGGGTGTTTTAAAATAAAATGGATACGTTGAAAATTACTAACCCTGCTGAAAGCCCTGCATTACTGAGATTGATCGACAGGGTAAACATGGTTCACATGCAGATCCACAGCTGTGAGCAGATCAAAGCAAGAGCCAACTGTTGTTGGAACAGTCACAGCTTTTAAGTCATGCATTCTTTGTCGATAACTCAGGGCTCCTGCAACAAAAGATTATTAAATGGTTTTTCAGAAGAATACCATTCAACTGCATCTGCCGTTATCAAGCTCTGTTCTTTTCTGTGGTTCTTTTGATCACATCTGATTATACATACATACAGTACAACACAAGAGTAGCAAAAAGTGCATTGAATATCAGAGAAATACATAAGACTAAATGCATTAGGAGAATGAAGTGGACAAGGGTTCAAATCATAGAAAACATGCCTAAATAAGGATAAATAGTCGTATAATGAATTAAGTAACAGAGTAAGATGAGTACGAGAGTAATGGCATCATAGACAGCAGTATTGGCAGTTCAGAAAGACACTCACGGTCCATATATTCAAACTCCAGGTGACTGATACTACACTGATAATAAAAAGTTATAATGTTCTGTTGACCTAACCATGTTTGATGTAAAGCTCATATGTCTCCAGTCTGCGACGGACTTTTCATGTCCATGCATTAGACACATTCCCTGTCTTCGGTACAGGTCACATTTTGGTGGATTGGAGTTGACCTCCTTCCGTGTCACGTTCACGCCCTGTATTTGCATTGCCTTCTTGTAAATATCCTGCCTACTCCTGTGCTGTGGAGAAGAATGCAAAGCGTCTTTCAAATGATGTGAGGTAGTTCCATAGAGAGTGAGATTCAAAACTTAAACTCACTGTTACAGCTTTGTGAAGATCTTTAGTTATAAGTAGGGCTTCAGATAATGATTACTTTCAGTATAGAGAATTCAATATATCTATATCTATAGATGTTGTTCAGTATCGTAACTTCTCGAAGACAACTCTGACGTCTCTCGTTTGCTCATTTTGTCAGAATGACAGAGACAATAACTCAAAGATTTTCTAATCTGATGTGAGGATTAGCAGCTTTTTCATGCAGTCATTTTTGTTTGTTTTCAATCCTATTTATGCCTTTATTTTAGAGACAGGACAGTCGATAGAGTTAGAAACTGGAAAGAGAGCGAGAGTAGGGAATGACATGCGGTATGTTTGATTTGATGTGTAAACAACTGGTTAGCCATCTGATTCTGTATTAACAGTAAATTACGTTATTCAGAAAAGGGGCAGGAATTATAGGTTTTTCTTCACTCTGCGCCTGTTTGTTCATGGACAGTGTAGAAGTATTTTGACTTACACTGAAATTAACAAATACATCAATCATGAAATATAAAAATGCCCTTGTCCTCTCTTTGCAGGCGAGAGGTGTCCGGTTCAGTGTATGGGAACGGCTGTGGGTAACAGTGACGTCTGGTTCCGCTTCAACGAGGGGATGTCCAACGCTGTCAGGCGAAATGTTTACATCCGAGAACTGCTGTAACGCCCCAAAGTACACACACGCAAACTTTGAACTATTTTACTTTGCCTTGTCTAAAGAAAAGAAAAAATCCAGCTGTTAAATTCAAAACAGTCTTTATTTTGATTGACAGTGTAAAGAGCCAATAAAAACATGTTGTTGAACATTTCTCAGCAGTCCTTCAAAACAAACCTCGAGAAAGCTACTCAGTGCTGAACGCTCACACACATACACACACACATGCACCCACTCATGCATACACACATACAGTAGTCGAAACATAATTTAAAAGCATTTAGGAGTCTTCCAATAAATAAACATAACAATAGCAACATTGTGTGTGTGTGTGTGTGAAGAAGAGAGTTAGTGCAGCGTGAATGTGTTTGTGGGAGTGCATGATTCTTTCGTTTATATGCGTCTGTGATTGTGTGTGCGTGGGCGTGTGTGTGTGTGTGTGTGTGTGTGTGTGTGTGTGACCATTAGAGGATCACACACTTGCCCTTCTCCACCCAGGGGTTGGCTCTCATCAGCTCCGGGTTCAGAAATGGATCCTCACACACACAACCCTCGATCCACTTCACCAGCCTGCGGAGAAAAAAAAACAACCACACACACACACACACCATCAGCATGAAGCTTGTACTTTGGAGAGCTTTTATGAGTGTGCTTTTTGCGTGTCTGAAGGTGTGTGTGCGTGGACAGTACACACTCACTCAGTAACGGTGATGGAGGATTTCTCTCTGTTGATTGCCAGCTGATACTGAAGGCTCTCCACCTCTCTCCTCATCTGTGGAACGTCTAACTCCTCCATGATGCTACTGCTGTTATCACACACAGAAACAGACAACCGATTCCCTTTCAGACTGTTTCATTACATTTTTCTCCTGACATAAAACATAACTTCACTCAGACAAAATATTACAAAAACTAAACAAACACCAGACAACAGATTCAATCACTAGAGGATTAAGAGTGAAGACACACAACTAACACATCAAACCTTTTTAGGGATTATAAATAATTCAAATTAAGGGCCGTCCCCTAAATGTCATTTAATCCAACAAACAGTCAAGAAAACTCCAAGTAAACTTTAATTTTAAAAGTCACACCTTTGCACTTTTTTAGCTGTGTCACGCTCACAAAACAGAGAAATGACAGCATCGCAGTTTGTACATGTTTACAAATCAAGTATTCTTCATTAGTCAGCGTTCATTTTTCACAGTGCAACGTTTTAAGGAGTTTGACTACAGGAGTTTGATTTGGGGATTCAAACCAGGGAAAAAAAACATTAAAGCAGAATTTAATGATAAAATCTGGTCCTTCCTTTTCTCCTTGGTGGATCTTTTGGGACTGCTGCTGGATTTCGCTCTGTTTTTTCTTAATAATATGTAACATAACATGATAATTTAAGATTCAGCTGTATGATCTCTAATGTCCTCTATCAGGTAAAAGATGTGGTTAAAAATAACAGCGACCTGATGTCAATCAGAATCAGAATGGGATGGGTTTTTTTTTTTGCGAAGTACTACAAGTAATTTGTCTATTTAAGTGGGAAAAAAAGAGTTGCATTTTAAATAAGTTAGTGTAAAAAAAGTCGGTCAGATTGTTATGGATTACTGATATAAAAATCAAAGAAGTGTTAATGTAAGCACTCCTTTAGACTGTTTTTATATAGTTTACTTTAATAAAGGTTCATTAGCTCCACAGTTTAGTACACTTGGTTTGAGCTATCCTAAATCAATAAATAACACATTTTCCTCTTATTTGGGGATTATTTTCTCTGGCGGATTAATAAATGTCTAGTGCTCACTTAGATATTAACATTCACACTGTGGTGGAAGTTGGAGGGACTCCAAATGAACTCAAGTTCATCAGCCATTCAGTGCAACAGTACGGCTCATTGATGTGTTTTTAATCGTTTTTTTAAACAATAATTGGCCTCTGTGACGCCAAGGAGTAGACTATCTAAAGGCTGTCGCTACACAGACAATAAAAACATTGTTGACTGTGGTCATTCACTGGATTTGTTGAAAGAAAGGAAAAAGATAAACAAGCAGTATCCTTTGAATCAATCTAACCAAGAACATGAAATATTAACAGAGTAAATATAACAGATTTACATTTAAACTGATGTGTTATCTTTTACTACAGTATTCAATCAGAGGTTTGAGTCTGTTCTTTTGGTGTTAACTTCAAGCTCCTCTGTAGTACTTGTCTTTATATTTCCTGGTTAAATAAACGGGTTTTAAGAGATACAAAATATAGATGGGTGGATTGAGACATGAGAAAATGATCCAGATATTTCTTAACAGTAAAAAAAAAATACAAATAGATTTAATTTTTTTGGCAAGCAAAAATATGTATTTACATAATTACTAAACAGTCACCATTATATTAATACAACAGTACTGCAGTGTATCATACTGCAGTACTGGAGGCAGGATGTTATAATTAAATGTAGTTCTATTCTTAACACATTTCATGTTCAAACGCTTTTTAAACCATTCATTCTGAATATTAGAACCTGCAGTTAGGATTGAGTGCAGATTATTGTGCTAGTTTATCAACATGATAGAAACAATTCAGACTTGGTGAATTCTCTCTCCTTATTCGACACATAACTGATAACAGTACAGACAAATGTAGCACAGGTTACCAAACTGAGAAACATGTTCTCTTCATAGAATGACTTTTGTCCCTAAAAAAATAAATAAAGCATCAGTTGTTGGTGTCACACTAAAGAGCCGGTCCACATCAAAATGCTGTATGATCAGTGTGCCGTGAGGAATTTGCACTATGTTGTACATCTGCAGCTCTGAGGGAGTACTAATCTTTATAGGCGAGTACACCAGCTGCTCGGACTATCTTTTATTCTTTATTATTGTAAACTGCCCCACCCTGCAACAGACCACATAACAGCAGGAAGAGAGAGGGGGGGACGTTGAGAGATACTAAGGACAGCTGAGGACCGACCATATAGATCAGTTCAGTCCTCTCTACTGGAAACAGCCTCCTCCTCCTCCTCCTCCTCCTCCTCCTCCTCGTTTAATGGATGTGAGTAAGTATGCTGTCCTGTGCCCATTTTCCTCCAGTAGCATCCATCCACCCTGCTGGAGCCAAATGTTCCATAAAAAGGCCTCCATCCTCCTCCTCCATCCTCCTCCTCATCATCATCATTTAATTATAACATCCACGGAATGTGCTACAGTGACACATCATCTCCATCACTCATCAACCAGGGATATTTAAAGCACCTCAGCACACATTTAAGTCGATTTTGAGTCGAATATCTGTCTATGAAGGGAAACATGGAGTATAGATGTTAGCTTTGCACTTAAAATATCAAAACGTCCGCTTAAAGGTCGTGATTTTTAGTGAGCAAAGAGACGCGTGAAATCCCCGCACAAACCAGCGCAACTTACCGTCAGACGAGCTGAAGGGGGGACCGCTGGAAGATTTAGGTGTTTTCGCAGGCCGATGGAGGATGTTTAGACGAGGATAATAAAAAACAAAAAAGCAGCTGATAGTCGATGGAGTTACCCTAGGCAGAGGAGTCCGGCTTCGATGCAGGCAGGCAGGCAGGAAGAAGAGGAAGACGAAGAAGAACAAGGGGGGAGGAGGAGGAGGCTGTGTGTGTGTACGACGCAGAGGCACTCCCCTGCGCTCCTGTCCGCTAGCGACTGGATGCGGGATGCGCAGGGCGGAGTGAAAGCAGCTACGGCCGCCTACTTTGACAGTCAAACTACATCTGCGAGAAGAGAGAGCCAAGCACCTGTATGGAAATCTCTGGGAGCAGCTCTGAAGCCGAGCTGAGGGCAGGAAACACGCAAATGAGGATTCCCACAGGAGGAAAAAAAAACAAAAAAAAAAAACAAGCCCGGAGATCATTTTCCATTCACATGACTGGAGCAGATGTTGGCTGCCGTGTTAAGAGTCCCGAGAGAGAGAGAGAGTCCAGAAAAATGGGACATGTGAGGCTTGAAAGACTTAAACGACTGAAAGCACGTCATAGAATTTGTCGACATGTTCCTTTTAATTTCGCCAATTTATTTAAGTCACAAAAATATATATATCTATGCTGGACAAAATTATTGTCGACTATGTGAAAGCCACATGAATTTGTACTTTATAGTGTAACGAGTGATGGAAAACATTAAACCCCCCCCCTCCATGTATCATCTTCTACTTTAACAGATACTTTATTGGGATCTGTTAACCCCATCACTTTGTACAATTTCAAATAATTTAATTTTTAATAATGAAAAAGTCAAATAATTGTCAAATGGGTAAAAGACATCATGCATATGCTTTCCCTCCAACTAGTATTTCATAGACTATTCTCTCATACGTGCAAAAAGCAGTCGAGCGCTATGAAGTCAGATGTAATTAATACATTCTTATTAACAGTAGTAAAACACCACCCAAAAAAAAAAAAAAAAAAGACCATTGAGAAAGTAACCTACATACTCTTATTTATCAAATAAGCTCATATTTAAGTATAGAGAACATGAATCAATGATTTAACAATTTGTTAGTTTTTATTTCTCTTTAATGTACATTTGGTGACTCTGTAGGCCCATCTTCAGTGTACATTTCAAATAGTCATTTGGTTTAGGTTTCTCCTCTCGGCTCAGAAGTTCTTTAATGGAGTTACAACCATCGGGTTACCTGAAAGAAACATCCCATTAGAATGATCTCTGCAGAAACAGTAATACGATAGCTTGTAGCCCAAAGGGTACGAGTAAAAATATTTTTGTTTGCTTTACCACACAAGCTTACCTGCAGAATAAATAAGACCACAAGAGGTCAGTCAACAGCAGGATCACTTGCTCATTTGACTCCTCAAACAAACCTGCAAGAGTAAAGTTCAGGTTTAAGTCTCAAAAAAAAAAAACACAAGAGTCATGCAAATGTTTTACTGCAGGAGCCTCAGAGTCAAGTTAGAATCAGGAGCTGGAGTTCAGCTCTCATAGTAGGTGTCAGAAAAGTATATTTTAGATTGTCGTCATCAGCTGACAGAATTACTGAATGCAGGAGTACTTCAGACACTCACCGGCTTTAGGACCCAGCAACCTTGTTGTAGTAGAGACCACATTTTGATCCTCAGACCTTTGAGAGACGGAAAAAATCTTTAAAACGATAATATTCAATTCAAGTCAACACCAGTACAGTAATAATGAAGCCTCAGAATAAAGGTAGAATCAGGAGCTGGAGTTCAGCTCTCATAGTAGGTGTCAGAAAAGTATATTTTAAATTGTCATCATCAGCTGAAATAATTACTTAGCAGTAAATGCAAGAATACTGAAGACACTCACCGGCTTCAGGACCCAGTGACCTTGTAGTAGAGACCAGATTTTGATCCTCAAACCTGAGAGAAAAGAAAACAATTCAACTCAAAGTAAACAACATTCAGTTCAACACTAGTTCAGTAATAATGAAGCCTCAGAATAAAGGTAGAATCAGGAGCTGGAGTTCAGCTCTCATAGTAGGTGTCAGAAAAGTATATTTTAAATTGTCGTCATCAGCTGAAATAATTACTTAGCGGTAAATGCAAGAATACTGAAGACACTCACCGGCTTCAGGACCCAGTGACCTTGTAGTAGAGACCAGATTTTGATCCTCAAACCTTTGAGAGATGGGAAAAATATTTAATTAAAACAATACTATTCAGTTCAAGTCAACACTAGTACAGTAATAATGAAGCCTCAGAATAAAGTTAGAATCAGGAGCTGGAGTTCAGCTCTCATAGTAGGTGTCAGAAAAGTATATTTTAGATTGTCGTCATCAGCCAAAGTAATTACTTCAATATAAAGAATACTGAAGACACTCACCATCTTTTGAACCCAGTGAACTTGTAGTAGTAGAGACCAGATTTTGATCCTCAGACCTTTGAGAGAAAAGAAAACTATTGAACTCAAAGTAAACAACATTCAGTTCAACACTAGTTCAGTAATAATGAAGCCTCAGAATAAAGTTAGAATCAGGAGCTGGAGTTCAGCTCTCATAGTAGGTGTCAGAAAAGTATATTTTAAATTGTCGTCATCAGCTGAAATAATTACTTAGCGGTAAATGCAAGAATACTGAAGACACTCACCGGCTTCAGGACCCAGTGACCTTGTAGTAGAGACCAGATTTTGATCCTCAAACCTTTGAGAGATGGGAAAAATATTTAATTAAAACAATACTATTCAGTTCAAGTCAACACTAGTTCAGTAATAATGAAGCCTCAGAATAAAGTTAGAATCAGGAGCTGGAGTCCAGCTCTCATAGTAGGTGTCAGAAAAGTATATTTTTGTTTTGTCATCACAGGCTGTACATCTTCAACATGCCAAATATATAAACTTACCAGCTCTTCCACCATCCCTTTGGAGAGCCATCACTTTGGAATCAGCTCTCATCCACGGTGTTGAGGGATAACCATGTAATGCCGTGTTAACCATTCCTCAGGTGTACCAGCTTCTAGAGGGGAAAGCAAAGGTGATTTAATAAAAAGGATTAAACACACACAGGCTACTGATCATCAAGTGAAACCCCAAGTTAATTTGATTTAAGTTGAGCCCAGTTGATAAGGCTTTGAAAGGCATCCTGAAGTTCACACATTAGTTAGTTACACTAGGTACAGAAGCGAGCTGCCCTCTGAAAACGGGTTGAAATGCTGAACCACAACACTTCAAACTTGTTTTACATTTCAGGTAACAAGAAGAGAAACCGGTCAATATAAAAAAAACAAAAAAACAAAAAAAAAACAATCGATTGTTCCTAATGAAAAAGGATTCACTCTTAACACGTGGTGTCCATTTGGTTTAGTAGCTCTGTCTTCTGCAGGACTGCCACGTGTTGCTGCTCAGACCAACATGTGAAGAGGAAACAATATCACAATATGATACTCACTTGTCCTGACCAGTTCGGCCACATTAAGTGACTTGCTCCAGTCATCTTTGCTGCGATGGGGTGAAAATATTTGAGAGCACAAAAGGACACTGGACACACACATCTCTCTTCGCCATTCTAACAGAGGCCGAACAAACAAGAACACAGCTTTATAAACGACTTCCGACTTCCGACAGTCCCTCCCACTTCCGGTTTAGCGTTTCAGCAAGCGGGTCAGCCAACTTCATTCTTTCTTTTAATTTAAGAGCACATTTATTGGGATTTGCTGAGCATATGTTGGGTTGTATAAGTCTGCCTTTTTGTGTAACCTAGCGTTTGAACTCGTCATTTTAAGGACGATAATAACAGCGACAAGTTATTCATTCAAGAACAACATCTCCCATGAGTCTTACAAGTATGTTATTTGTCAAAGCCTTGAGGAAGTTGTAGTTTTTAAATGCAAAATCAAAAGTAGTTTCTGCAAGGTTCAATGATTAGATGTGACGTTTTCAGGTACAAACTATGCTTTGAGTGACAAATTGATACAGCATGTTTGATAGTAAATATAATATCTCTACGGCGCCCCTTAAGTCCAAAAAAGTAAAAAAATATATATATATATTGTGATGATAGATAATAAATTGTGCAGAAAACACAAGATAATAACTCAAAAGTGCAACTGGCTTTTAAGTTTATTACATCTAATTAACCAGATTGCTAATACATTAAGGTATCCATATTATAGGGTTTTTTTAAACAACGAATTAATATTTATCTGTAGGCTATAATATGTGTAAATCAATCCCTTTAGATTAATCTAACATATGGAGTCTGAAAGACATCAGAATCTGGCCTGAAAAATTCTATTGTTTGCAGAATGACATTTATTATGTTTACTATGGTCCCCAGAATTTCAAATAATATTGCAGAATACACTGTATGCTTTATAAAATGTTAACTAGTCCTTAAACCGATGTCTGGACTTTGTAGATACAGGTCTTACAGTTCTTTTTTGTTTCAACCATGGCCAGGCCTTATCACTTAACCTCACAAAGCTAAAGCGACTGAAAGGAAGCTAATCCCTGTCGCCAGGAACCAAAATGTTGTGTTGTGTAAAATACTAAATAGAATGAAATGGAAAAAAAAAGAAACACACACAAAGAGTGAAGCAAGATTTAATTTATACATTTATTTATTTTGATCACAGCTGTACAGGAATGCATCGTCACTGCGGAAACACAACCCAACCCAACCATGGCACAACAGCCATCACAACACATCCAAAACTCAACCAGAAATGTACAGGCTCAATCATGTCACCTCAATCGGATATCTATAACTATCATCATAATTATTATCATTATTATTATTCACATAGAACCATCTGTCTCTCAAATATATCTTTGTTTTCAAAGAGCATAAAAATACAAGTGGACTCTTCATTTGGGTGAACACTGTTGCTTGATCCACTGTTTGGCCTACATGGGGTGGGGGGTGGGGGGACCACTGAAAACTGGGGAGCTGAGAAAGAGCAGAGCCAATTTATTACAGCTTACAGGGGGTCTGCATGGGCGCGAGGGGGCTCTTACAATGCTTCTCAATGGTTACAGGAGGATCGCAGACAGGGTGATTGATTGTTTAGGACACAAAACTCAACCTATAACCTACTTCTGACAACACACATATACACAAGGAACCAGAAAAAACCTTTAAAAAGTATGAAGTGGGGGAAAAAAAGAAGAAACAAGGGATGGGCAATTTTAATTTGAATATATGAAAGAACACTACCAAGGCACAGAGCGTTGTAAAGTTAACAAAAAGGTCACAGAGGGAGATAAAAAGAGGCGGGGGGGACAGGATGGAAAGTGGGCAGAATAGAGGCCGTTTCACTAACCAACACTAGAGGGAGCTCTAACAGCTCAAATACCCAGGTATATTATAAACTCTATGTATGTATACTGGATGTACTATATAAAGCATTGAAATATGGGATTATCTTTTTTAAAAACACTGTTCACTGCAGCAGGACAAAGGGAAACAGCTCATGAGTGTGTATATGTGTGTGTGTATGTGTGTGTGTGTGTACAAGTGTGTCTTTGCATGTTATGTGTATGTGAATTTGTAGATTCATTTCCAAGCAAGTCTCCATAGATGGAGCTACACACCAACAAAGCAGAACACCAGCAAATACACAACCAATGAAATGTTTATCTGCATATGTGTAAATGTGTTAGTGTCTCAAATTTCATGGACACACATCTATATCATCTTTCTGATTGTTAGAATAACTACTGTACGAGTGGGAGGACAATGACATGAGCATCGGCAGGGACTACACACACTCGAAACGACAACAACAGCAACAGTAACAACATCAGCAGCAACAACAACAACATGAAGATAGACGACACACAAGTCAGGAAGTTCCGGCTAACCACAATCCTCCACTCACACAGAAGAGAAATCTGGAAAAATTCATATTTTTTTGACATCTCAGGAGTGAGACAGACTTAGAAAGCGGCCCGTCTTTCTGTGTGCTTTTTAAAACTCTCGCTGGTATCTCATCTGTATGCATCCTGTCTATCGATCCAGCTACCTTATCCCCCTGTCAGTCAGTTGTGCTTATTCTTGCAAGCAATATGCTTATCAGTCTGTCTCCCTGTCTGACTGGGTTTACATCTCTGTCCTAGCCAGAGTCTGCGGAGATAAAAGGATGAGGAAAATGATTGTGCTTCACGGTCCAGGCAGCTGTCTCAGACTCGGAGGTGGTGATGATTCGCTGGGCTGCAGAGGTCAGAGGTTGTGTGGGAGCGGCCTCCTCGCATCAGGAGGCGTTCTAGAGCTACCCCACCAGGCGAAGAAGACTCCCTCCTCGGTATTTTTTCTGTACAAGGCTACATCACAAGCGCTCAAACACACACACACACACACACATACAAACACTCTCTCAGAGCACCAGCGTCAAGCCTTGAGAGAGTTTTCTTCATACACCTACACATGACGAGGAAGAGGAGGGGGATAGAGGGCTTGTATGAGACTGTACGTGCGAAGCAGATCAGTCAAGCATTGCATCCAGTTGGTCTGCCAAGTCGTCAAACATGCTGCCGATGTCATCCAAGATGGAGACTGTCTCCTTTTTGCTGGAGAGAGAGCTGCAAGTTGGAGAGAAAGAAAAGAAGATTGTGAAGATGGCAGGCAACACCGTTGCAGAAAATAGAAGATACGGGGTGTGAATTGGGTTTTCACACATTGTTTATTTGCAATTTAAAGATCCTTTCTAATGATAAGCACAATGTTCTTAAACAAAGATACACAGGAGTCGACAGGATAACTTGAAAATGCTCTAGGGTGCTTGCAAATGCTATTTTTGGGGGGCGTTTAAGGGGCAGTGAGTACAGGTTGTTAGCACAATAGTGACAAAGGGCCTTGGAATATTGTGAAATACAATCTTTTATCACCTCACTCAATTTGAGATTTAAAGCAATTTAATGATGACACATGACCTGCATTTTTTGCACTGCCTCTGTCATGTGCAACTCAGTGCTACAACCTTCTTCCACTATGCTCTCTATGAATTTTTTTGTGTTTTGCTTGAGGTATGGGAATGCAACTGAACTGGGCCAAGATGTCTGAGGCGGCATCTGGACACAGTAAGGAATTCCTCTTTTCTTTTGTAGCTATCACTTGTCAGCATGTTTACTTGGTGTTACAATTGTGTTACTATGAACTTTGGTAGGGAAAGGGTAAGAGTTTGTGGAACCACACCATTAGAGATGTATAGTGTTTAAGAGCAACGTTATAATTGATCAGAAATTGCATTTGTAATACCTCCGGGATATGACTCCAATATTAACGGTTTAATCTCTTTTCTTTAGTTTCCATCATCTACTGAGAAAACTATCAGGCTCATTAGCAGCTAAATGCTAAAGGGGAAACCCTTTTTTTCTGCAAAACCCTGAACAGTTTTTATATTCAGTAATGATCTGTGAAGATAGTGAATTCATAAAGTACTTGTAGTGGTGCAGGCTACAATTTCAATGCTGGAACTGAATTTCCTACTTACGCACACTTACATCTTCCATGTTTGATTAAGACATGCTTATACAAACAAACAAGTCCTTCTGTTGCTGCTTCACATTAAAAGCATTATTCTGAAAAGCACAGAGGGTCTTTTACTGTGTGTGTTAGCTTTGCTGAGGTTTAAACAGATACACCTGTTGCTCTTCTGTTGTATTTCTGGCAAATAGAGTTCTGAGTGTTTGCTGTAATCAAAAAACAACACCATTGACCCAGAATTGTAACGTGAATGAAAGTGACTTAGATAACTGACTGTTCTATCAGGTTTGTATTTACGAGAACGATATTTAGCCAAACTATACGATCATTTTTAGGTATATTTTTGTGTCTATGTGTTCCATGTTTTCTTTCTGCCACACTGCTTGGGGCTGGGAGAACACCATTTCGTCTTTGTTATGTATGCAGATACATGAGACAAATCACAAATAAACAGAATCTTGAATCTTGAATTCATAAAGAACAAGCAACAATTCAGAATATCTTCTTCCTGAGACTCAGTTTGCTGATGAAGCCTTTCCTTATTACTATCAAATAGCAGATGAATTAAATAGGCTGGGAATGCATTGTGTATTTTGTACAAATTCCTTTGATTGTTGCCTAATCATAAAAGTAGAAGTAGGATTGGTAAACACAGGATTTTTTTCCCCACCCTTTGTTGGGCAAAAAGTGTATCAGGTTGAATGCAATCCCATCTTTATAGCAAGAGATTCGATGGGTATATATACTTAGATTCCCTTGGAAAGAAAGTAAAAAAGCATATTTCCCAAATTGTTGAAATATTGCATTAATCTTTAAAACTTCATGTACAAAGTTTCACATCCATCCAAGCCTTGTATAAAAAGTTTGAGGGCTTTAATCCAGGCCTGAAACAAGTCCTCTTACTCTCAGCTCTAAAATGTGCAAAGGAAGGCTAATCTATGATCTGATTAACCTGCCAACAACTTTGATGTCAACAGGTGTTGCCAAGAGATTATTATTGGATTTGAACTGTACACTTTGAGGCATAAACTGTAGGTTAATGTCATGAATACGCACTCGTTTTGTGTGTCCTCTTCTTTCATTTTATGTTCCACAGCCTGAACAGCTGCAGCCAAGGTGGCACTGGTCTCCTCCAACCGATGTTTCACCTCCTCCTTCTGCTCCACTTCCTCTGCTTGACCCTCCACCTCTCTCAAATGTTCTCCCTCTGCTCTCTTTCTCGCCTCCTCCTCCTCTTGCTCCCTGTGCCTCTTGTGCTCTTTTGCTCTCCTCTTATCCTCCTCCTCTCTCCTTCTTTCCTCTTCCTCTTCTGCCTCTCGTCCTCCTATTAGATCAATGGAGAGACCAGCAATGGAGGAGCGGGGAGGCTTGACAGGGTGTGGGGAGGGGGTGGAGGGGCTCTGGGCTGGAGAGGGGGAGGTAAGAGGGAGTCCTGGAGAGAGAGATGGACCAGAGGGGGTCTCAGGAGCTGGGAGAGGAGCAGCAGAGAGAGGAGAGGAGGTTTTGGGGGCTGGGGTGGGACTGGCTGCAGCTGGGCTTGTAGCAGCAGTACTCGGGCTCTGTGCAGCTGTAGCTACTATTGCTTTGCCTGGTTTAGGTGCTGTTGGAGGCCCGCGGGGTTTAGGGGACACAGGAGGAGGGACGCGCTTTGGCTCTGATTTAGAGAGATAGAGAGAGAGAGAGAGAGAGCAAGCTGCGGTTAGCATTGTCACATATACAATACATGGCAATACAATCATAATATTGCTGTCTATAGCAAATAATATTGAATTATCATGCATTTATTCTAACAATATCCCCACAAAAGTAATATACAACTTCAACCTTGTTTTTTTTGTATCTCCTACAGAACCCTGAGCAAAACTGTATATGTGAGGGTAAAGTATGTATCTATACATAGGTCTCCTTTCTTTGAGGTAAATGTTTTCCGAAATACAAAATATTGAAAATGAAATTGTACTTTTATCAAACTGTTACTTCCTAGATATAATATAATATATTACATTAAATGCTGCAGATTTAAAAAAAGAAATCCTCCAAAATTATTTGGGGAGAATTTTTAATGTGGATTGAATTTGAGAACTTTCTCTCACACATTGATGATGAACAGCTAACTCTCTCATAGATCCTGTGAGTTAAAGGGAAGGGCAAGTTAGGGCATGCTTTTACTGGACGCAACATTAATACATATCCGACAGTGCAGGGTGAGTCATCAATATTATATATTGGATATTGGAAAAAACTACAGTTTTGACTTTAATATGAAGGCATAGCAAACAGCAAATCCTTATAAGTGAGAAGCTGAAACAACAATGTGATTAAAAAAGAAAATCAGAGCATAGCTACAAATTCATTTTCTGTCAGTCGGCTTATGGCTAATTATTTCAGCTCTAGTTTATCCCTACAGATGCTATTATATGAAAAGAACTCATTAGAAATTATTTCATTAAAGCCGGGATGCTGGGACATCCTCCAGACGAGTAGTAAGTACTAATATTCATAACTAGAATATTTATTGTTTGTATCTCTAGTTCTGTCAAATCAAGAAGAATGCCAAACACAATAAGCGTAACATTTGGCATTTTCTGACATTGAGCTATAATGTCACTCCTCAGATCTATTCCTACACGATGACACGTGTGAGAGGGCTAGAAAACAAACATATTTTTCTTTTTACAAAATAAAATCATCAGAATACTTTTAGGCAATAATCACGTTGTTGAAATTTGCACGGAATGGCTTAAAAGTCTAAAAAAAAAAAGATTTACTGTCTATATATACACTGTAGTAAAAAAAAAAAAAAAAAATCCTGACACTTAACGCAAGAACTGTTCATAAGTTTTCAGCTTTGTATGTTTCCTCGTGTGTGTCTCTTACCTGGGCTCTGTGCTGTCTCTGTGCTGTCTGGCCCTGGTATGGGGACCCTGCGAGTTGGTGTCGGGGGGTCAGCTTGTGTCTTCCTAAGGGAGACTGTGGATGGTTTGGGTGACACTGGAGGCTTCAGGGACCTTCTGGCCTCCATCCACTCGCAGCTCTCTCTGTTTGTCTCCGTCCTATCAGAGACCTCAGACACCGGCCTCCTCCTCAGGACCACGCCCCCATTCTGCTGCGGCTCACCCTGTGTTTTCCCGCTACTGTCTGTCTGGCTGCTGGGACTGTGTAATTGCTTATTGGTATGAACAACGCCTTCTGTGTGCTCAGAAACATGTTGTTTTCTGCGTATGGTGTCGGTGCCGGTTGTCATGGTGACAACAGTGGTAGCCACGGATGCCTGTGCCTCAGAATCTGTTTCCAGAGGTTTTGGCTTCCTTCGGAGCGTCAATGTGCCGTCTGTGATCTCGGATGTTGAGGAGGAGACCACGGTTGAGCGAGGTCGGGGCTCTGGACGTGGCTTTGCTGGTTGCCTGGGTAACACTTCAGTTTGGTCACCAGGAAGGGCTTCTGGTCCGCTGATGGTCCTGCGCCGACTTAAGACATCATCATCCTCAGATCCAAGACCACCAGCGCGTTCCTGCCGTCGAAGCATAGGTGGACTCACCTGGAGGTCAAAAGACTGTTACACATACATATAAGTTAAAGAAAGAGTTAAAATCTGATTCTCAGAGTAGGACACACCCACCTGCAGGTAATTGGTGCTGCCTCCCAGATTCCTTGGCAGGGTTTTGGCTCCGCCTACCATAGATGTTTCAAGCATGGCGGCGAGGCTTCGGACACTCCCAGAAGAGCCCTCTGATCTCTCCAGGCCCCCTGACTCTTGAGATCTTAGGCTTCCACAGTCACTGGCTCGCCGCTCTCTAAAGTTTGGTAGCCCTAGAAGCCCCTCCCCTTGTGCCTCTTCCTCCCCGTCGCCCCCTTTAATGGAAGAACAGGACCGTTTTGGTGGAGTTGGGGGCCGTCCTTTCCGACGGGGCCGGAGGGTGACGGATGATTGGCTGCGGTTTACAGTGACATCATTTGAGGCGGCAGTACGTACAGAGCTGCTGCGGCACACCGTGGCGTATCGAGAGTCTGATTCTGAGCCAATCAAACTGTGAGTTCTCCGCCGCTCCTCCTCCTCACAAGGCAGGCGGAGCAATGGAACCGATGAATCTATCCCTGCCATCTGGGTGGAGGGACGCGGTCGAGCTCTGGGGGAGGCCTGCTGGGTGTGGGTGTGTGGGGGGGTTTGTGGTGGAGTTTGTGTGGGTGTTAGGGGAGGGGTTTGTGAATGTGTGAGACCTGGACGAGGTTTTGCCAGCGGGCTTTGGGCACCTTCTCTCAGCTTCCTCGCATCCCTATGAGGCTCTGAGCCTGTGCTGCTACCAGGGCTGGAAGGAGGGGTGGATGGGCTCAGAGGGGGCCCAGAGCTGCTCTCTCCTCTTTGTAGCTCCTTCAGTCTCCTCACTCCCAACATCAGCTTCTTCTGATGGCCTGAGGAGAGGCAGGGTGAGGGACTGTAATATCAGTACTACTGGTATGGTTGTGTGTGGAATGAACAAACAGGACAGTCAAAACAATGCTACGGATACAGCCACAGACAGAGGAAAACAAAACTAAGAATAAAAAAAGCAAAAATTAAAAAGCATTATAAAGTTTACAATCAGCTCTCCAGATGCAGCACCTGACATAATGTCACTTCCCCACCAGATGTCCCTGTAGACATCAAGAGTTTCAATGTATGCAGTAAGTATATAATTTTTAGTGGATAACCCCATTACCTACAGTACATTCAGGGTTGTCCTCCATGAAATTAAACCAAGGTGTCCAATATTTTGTCATGTGTGACCAGCTTTCCCCTCATTTGTAATAAAAGTAATCAAGCGGGACATAAGTTGACAGCTCTGCCCTCCATTCAGACAGTGAGGGTGGGGGAGGGGTCATTCCAATCAACAGCAATACATTTTAGCAGCAATAAAAGCAAGATTACAGAATGTGCTTTGATAGCAAGACCCCTTCAGTCTTTCTCACCTTCAGGACATTTCTGAGTGCAAAGCATTCAGTTCTACCAGAGGTAGAAAGACAACTAGGCCAGTTCTTGTAAGACATTTTAGAGTATTTATATTTCAAAAGTTGGAATTTAATTGACACCCACATTTACTGGAAAAAACTGCACATTTTGCTTTATGAACTTTTAGGTTTGATCAGGAATCTAATCTGGAGGCTCCCGATCCTTAAAGTGCAGATAGGTACAAGGGCTCAGAACATTTGTTTCAGGGTATGATGATCAAGCAAAAAAACTGAAAAACTGAAAACAAATAAATATTATTACTAAGATTAGTAGCTAAGATTTAATGTACGGTATGTTAAAATTTGAAAGTTATAGCTATGAGAGCCAATTGAGTAAAAAATCTGTTTGTGTTTAGTTAGAATCACAGAACTCTAAAATAATACATCAAAATATTTCAGATAAAGAATCAAAACATGTCTTTTTTTTCCAGGATAGTGTAGAAAAGCATCATAAATGATTGAGTGAAAAGTGGACTGAGGCTGCTTAAAATAATATCTGTACATGATTTATTTGGTTTTATTCACTAGCACAGTATTCACAAACTATTATTCTACATGTTAGTGATCCTTTTCTTTGGCGCTTGACCCCGTCCATTGAAGATAAACTTAACTGTCACAGGTTACATCACTCATATCCGTATATGACTGTACAACAGGGATTAGATAATATGCTGATGAAATATGTTTTGGATAAGCTAATATTGCCCTAATAATATCAGCCACCCAATATATTTGTTGGCCTCTATTTAAAGCCAATGTCAAGGAAAATTGAAACTACCATGATACCACTCAGGGTAAGTGGGAAAAACATGTTTTTAATTTGGATTTCATTTGACCTCCAAGGTTAATATCTTGGCTGTGTCTTACCGAGTTTAGAAATGCCAATCTCTTGCAGATCCTCGAGGCTGATGTCAGAGATGAAGTCAATGTTTTCATACCCATTCTGCACCAGAACCTGATAGTACTGACTGAGACCCAGGTGAGACAGCCAGTCTGCCAGATTGGCCTAAAAAACATTTGAGACACAAACATGAGATTCAGAGTATTATTCCTTGCATTGTGGTTCTGAGTAACTGTGTGTATGCTTGTGTGCGTGCAGCTGCCAAAACTCCACATCTCCCCTTTTTTTGGTTGTTATATAGAACACATGCGAGCCTTACAGGCTTGTGGTCCAGCAGCCAGTCGGTGGAGGGCAGCTTGCTGATCTCTGATGTCAACTTCTTTCGATGTCCAGGCTTCATGACCCCAATTGCTGTAAGGTCCTTCAACACAGAGCACAGTTAGTCACATCAGGAATTCCACCACAACAACTGTAGGTGTTTTTGTTCTCTTTTATATGTAAGCAATTTTATGTGTTTATTTGACATTTGTACTAGAGCTGCGTGTGATGTGCCTTCAGGAATATGTTGTGTAGATAATCTCTCATGAGTGTCCCCGGCCTTTAGGCAGTCTACGTCATACCACTGTGTCCGCTTCGATACACGCTCATTTAAACACACACTGGCACTGGAAACACACTCAAGGACAAACACAGAGTAGAGTTTACAGCACAGACTTGAACACACAGCCATGTGTGGACACAGGTATGTACATGAAGCAGACAGAGCATGAGGAGTGACTGGTTGAGGCTCAGGACTCACACCGGGGGCAGGTGACAGAGACAGGAGGGTCATGATGACATCATCCAGGTCAGCAGGGAGCAGATTTGATAGCTGAGCTGGGCGGAGCCTTGACAGACAGGGGGACGGGGCGTGAGGGGGTCAAGGGTCATGACCTTACCTCAGGGGTCATGCAGCTAATGGTGTCTAGATCATATCCCGCCGTGAGGAAGTGGGTGGTGTAGAACTGCAGCTGAAACTCACCCAGCCACGCCACTACTGCCTGCTTCTAGAACACAGAACACAGAACACTACTGCCTACTTCTAGAAGAATCCGCAGGCCTCTTCTAGAGCACGGAACACACACACACACACACCTGTTCTAGAACATGGCATAGCAGCCTGATCTAGAACACAGGAGATCCCTGTTCTAGAAAACAGCACAGGAACATCCAATGTAGCCTGCTCTAAGACAAAATGTGAGGAAATCTTTCAAAGTCGTGGAACCTCTTCTGTAACAAAAAAGAGAAGTCTTCAGATTTAAGGTTGTTTTAAAAGAATTACCCCCCAAACATTACTGCTTCTAAAACACCCTGTAAGAACACTTTACGGTTTTTCCATGCTTTTCATAAGTGGATTTTTGACATGATACCAATTTTAGAAGAAAAAAATGAAGTAAGACCTATCTGGATGGCCGACAAAGAGCATTTTGAGCTGATACCTTGTCTATATGGGTTTTTGCATTGGTTTAAAACCAATTTGACTCTGCAATGACAAAACAAGTTTTCCTTTGATAAAACAATAACTTCATTTAAGAATATTTAACATTATGACACATTGCAAACAAATTCTAATACAACGCTGCTCAGATGTGGTACTCTGCTGCATGTGTTGCAGAAAAATGTTGGGAGTATTGTAAACTTGAGTAGGAGTACTGTCTACTGGACAAACTTTGTGGCAAAAAAAAAATCTAAATCCCAACAAGTACAGTTTTCTGCAGTACATGTTTTCTAAAAAAAAATGTTCACATATTGCTCAATGTACCTTTGAAAGTTTGATATTGGCCTGATAATATCTGAGAACCAATGAATCAGTCATGCTCTACTTATAACCCATGCAAAGGAAACAACAAACTACCAGTATGGTTAGATGCCATGTAGAAAATCATTAACAGGTCGATTTAGATATTGGATTTGTGAATGAATTTAGAGTAAAAAAAAAAATGCTGTATGAGATCGACCAACCAATACACACTTGGAACATTTCACTGCTGTTGCCTAGCAACCAGTAAATGATTCTAGAATACATCATCTGGTGATTCTAGAACATACAGAGAATTTAACCCTCATCTACACAGAACAAACATACTGTTGGCAGGTTCTAGAGCAGAGCAGCATGTGGCCTCCTGGTGTCTCAGTGTGATGTGAGGATGGGGGGCGGGACAGCAGGCAGGACTGACTTCTCGATGTGACTGTCACTCTGCCTGTCTCCATGGTGATTACACTCACACTGCCCATCCTCAGCGTGTCATCTGTTCAGGTGCAACACAACCACGCCAGCTTACACCTCACTGAACCCCCCCTTGTGGACGTCTGTCTCTCAAACCGAAGCTCTGGCTGTGAGGATACAGCATAAAAAGAAAGTGGAGGCCACAGCATGAACCAATCTGTCATCCAAAAACTCACTTTCCCATCATCCTCTTCTGCCTTCCGTTCAAACGACTTCTGTTCATGAGCCGTGCAACTGGAGGAGCCTTTGGATTTAGATGGAAAGAGGAGACAAGGAAATTAGGAAGAGGGTAAATGTTTTATATACATCCCATCAAGCAGAAAAGTAACATTTTATTTTACCCTTTTCAATTCGTTTTTTAAATATAACTTTTGTTAAGCCATTTCTAAACAGGGTGTATTTCTATTCAAGCTGTCAATATCCTGTAGCCTTCTTTATAGTCCAGATAATTGTGTAACAATATGTAATATGATGCACTATACTTCATGTAGATGTGCAGTAAATATATATATATCAAAATAGTTATTCAAACAGACTCTAGACCTAATTATTTTTAGAACAGAGTTAAGAACATGTAGTTATTTACTTATTGTGGCGAAAACAGAAACAAATATGTAACTTCCTTGTCTCAAACAAAATGAAGACATTTTTTGAATTAATTATAAATAAAAGCTAATGCTGTTTTCTATAGCTAATGAAATAAAGTCCAACTAGATTTTTTTGTCTAAGTAGATAATAAGAAAAAACGGTGAACAATTCCTTAATTGTTTATTGTTAAAGTCACACAAATTGGTGTTATCTGATGATCATGCATGGTCTTTGAGTGTGAGAAACACTAAAGATACACAATGATTAACTCTGTAGTCCTTTATGAGAGCTCTGGAAACAAAGTTTATGCTTTGCCAGCTTTTGTGTTAGTGTTTAAACACTTAACATCCCACATAAAAAAACAGTAGAAGTAAAAGAATGATAATCTATAATCTATATTTAAAAGTAAGATCAGTAAATCAACTTTCACAACAGGGTGCCCAAAATTAAGAGGGACATGTCATACATCATATAAAAGTGTTTGTGCTTACATAAAAACATCAAATGTGTTTTATAGACATACGGTGACTGCATACTACCAGGAGCCCCCAAGCAAACTGATTACAAAAGCAAGTGACAAATAGACCTGATGCAAAGTCATCATAATTTCAGTAATAAATAAAAGTAATTTATTAAATGTATTTATTAAAGTAATAAATTGTTCAATAAAAGCCAATCTTTAATGGAGAACAGCAAAACTCTGAAGTCAATTTGCTGATTTTTGGCAGATAATTCAGGGTTTTTACATTTTTATAAAATGTAAAACACATATTCCTGAGAGAATTATTGCACTAAACCCCGAAAAGAGCAACCTGTTGATAAGCTTTCATAGTTACAAGATAACTAAAAATACTTTTACATGGGAATGGGTGCGGTAAATGCTGCTTGTGTCTGATGTGAAGGGACAGGTGGTCTTTAGGGGGGCAGGTTCACTGAAGTGAGATGAAGAAAAAGTCATTCATAAAAGCAGTGATCCAAACATGCCTTAAGGCAATTATTGTACTGGTGAACGAGCTTTGATCTTTTTTTAATTGTTATCCCTTTACTACAGACAAGCTCCCTTTGTTAAATCTTTGACTCACTGCTGAGGACAAACTGTTATAGCCTTAAAAATCACTGCTGTGTTTGATCAATGAGCATAAGGCAGCAGCACAACAGACGTTTCTCTAGACTAGAAATGACACAATATTTCACTATAAGTGAGGCTGAAGATTTGTGTATGTGTGTGTGTGTGTGTGTGTGTGTGTGTGTGTGTGTGTGTGTGTGTGTTTGCTTACTTGCTGGCTGCTCAACAGACTGCGACTGCTCCAAGAGATGCTCTTTAGCTTTTACTGACTGAGATAACACAGTGGCCAGGAGCTGAAACACAAATACACACACACATAAGTAGGCTCATACTCACAAATACACACACACACACACACACACACACACACACACACACACACGCACATACACACACACACACACACACACACACACGCACACACACACACACACACACACACAAACACGCACACACATACACACACACACAAATACACATTTACTCAAGCATAATCATTCAGATCCCCAAGGTGTCCTGTGACTCAGCACAGTGGACTAAGTGAGTATGTAACAGACTGATTCTGGCCGCTTCCTCCTGCGTTTCCCGCAGTTCACCAGTAATGATTCATCAGACATCATAGAATAAATAGTTCTTAAAATAGATACATGTCACTCCAGCATATGGAAACACTGCCCAATTTAGCTAATGTTTGTTTGAGTATTTTTAAGAAACCTCCTAAAAAAGGTTTTTATATCCAGTAATATAAATTAACAGAATGTACAGAGAAAACATTGTACAATATGTACGTACAAAACAATGCACGAAAGACAAATCTTTAACTACAAGGGAAACTAATTCCCATTAGATCCAATATTACTGTAAATGCCAATTTTTATAGCGATTCCCCGCCAGCCTCGACGTCATGTTTTAGAATTGTAGTTTTTGATTGAGAGCCCCCAGGCTGTGGAATCTACATATTGTATCTTTAATGCTAAAGACCCAGCTCTCTCATTAACACCTACAGTACACACTTAATGATATTGATGATGATGGTAATATTGATCATGATATTGAGGATGACGATATTTAGGATGGTTTTGATGCTGATTAGATTTCTCAAAAGCCGTCGATGACGATATATTAACTTTACCTTAAAAACTTCTTCTTTTTTTTTACCTCTGTGCACTGTGTCAGCATCTACAGTACGATCGGACTTAAACTGTTCGTTTGCGCTGGCTGACGTTGTTTCCTCCTCTCTAGATCGTTGCTTGTGTTACTTAATCTGTGTTGTAGGTTGCTCTGAACAAAGGCATCTGCTAAATTAATTGTAGAATTGTGTTAAGGCTAAGAGTTGTGCATGATAAGGAGCTGATTTGGTTGACAGGTGGGTGCATTGTCCCTGTTTGCTTGCTGACTCAAGGCCCACCTCAGCTCCACCTCTTTGCCTTTGATACATTGACAAAAAGTTAATTAGAATCTGCGTTTCCAATATTGTGATCGCCATCATTAGGCTTAAAAACTCCTCTTCAGAAACCGGGGGGTGACATCAGTGATACCAAATCTATGTTTAATGCAGTCTATGAGTAACATAAATAAATCGAATAGAATAGAATAGAATAGAATACTTTATTAATCCCAAACTGGAAATGCTACAATACCATGCATTAAACACATCAACTTTACTGAAGTATAACTGCATGGTTCCCTTGATCTCAAATACAAATTCAAACCAATACTAAGATTAAATGTATAAGGGGACAAACATTACAATTAAATTTAGAATAGTATAGGTACCAGGTCAATCAATTATGAGGAAGCAGTTTCCTGTAACTCACTATTGTAAGGGGAAAAATCTGATCAGGGATGGATAATGTACTGTAGCTGTTGATATAAAAGTTGGATGTAGTAATTTAGAGGCTTACTTTTACTATAGGATATATAAAAACATGAGGCCATGAGGCCATTTGACCTGATCTCTTTATGAAAACCATTTAGAAGACGCTCATCTCTTCAGGGGAAGAACAAACTGAGCAGGAGGCAGGATTGTAGTTCATCTTTTGAAAAGGCTTGTTTCCTGGAAATGTTGCTGTTTCCCAGACACAACATGCTGATTGGTTGGGTAAAGATCTGGCAGTTAAGTGATGTAAACCATTTAAAAAAAAGTGTACTCAAAGAAAAGTGGTGTATCTTACCTTGACCCCTTCAGCTTGTGCATGCAAGCCTGGAGCGTTGAGGCCGTGTGTGTTGACTCCTGGTGTGTTTGCTGGGTGTGGACTGGGTGCAGGCGTGGTCAGAACATGTGTGTTTCCAGAGCCCTGCAAGCTGCTTGATGAGCGAGCACTGCCGAGACTGCCCACACTGCCACTGCGCTCGCCACCTGCATACACACAATAGTAATATCATTTAGAAAAACAACCCTGAAGCACCTTCTTTGACATTGTAAACCCCAAAACACACTCATGATTTACCTGCCAACGGTTTGCGTAGCACCCAGATATCTTCGCTGGTGCTGCTCTGATGTCCTAGAGTGGGAGAGCCTTGGGGGCTCAGCTCTGCAGTCCGTGAACCTGCCGCACACACACACACACACACACACACACACACGCGCACACACACACACGCACACACACACACACACACACACACGCACACACACACATACACATACAAAACACACACACACACATGCAACTGTTACTGCCATTATTTCAGTCTTTTTAAGGAAAGTTCTAAAGAAAAAATAAAATAACTTAAGCTTAACAAACCCATAATATAATGTGTTTAGTAATGATGTATAATATAAGGATGTATTGCATATTTTATAGTGGACAGTATAAGCGATATAGTTTTTAATGTATCTTAAGTGAAAACCATTAAACACTCAGGCTCACAGGGGATTCACTCACTGCGCTCCACATTCATAAACAAATTATAACTCATAATGGTCGCACCACCTTAAGGTGTTTATAATTCTGAATCTTTTAAAAATTCCACAGACCCATTGCCATTGGGCAACAACAACACACTGCGTGTTTGTCTGACCAATGTAGATAACTGTTGCAGACACGCATTGTTTAAAACACATTCGCTGCGTCTGAAATCACAAACTTTTCACCTTGCACCTTTTCTAACGAGTATGCTATATCGTACTTTTTGTGAATACAGTAGTTGGTATCTTTTTTTGCACTGCAAAATGATGCACAGCTCAGTGACACTATCTCAAGGCTCCCAACTTGCTGGCTGTAACATAATAACATTAAAAGCTTCTAGCACCACCACTCCAATAAGACAAGCAAAGATTTTTTTTTTTTTAAAACTTATATAGCGCCTAAAAAAAGGAACCTTATTCTTTAAAGTTATAGTTCTAACATAAAGGCTGCCTTGATGTCTTTACGCTATGTTGTTGTAGTTGTTGTAATACTGCATTGAAATGTGGGATATTATACTGATACAGTGTACGTATGGCATTATACAATATTTAGGAATAACTTGTACTTAACCTCCTTTTTAGTTTTACTCTAAGCTCTTGGGCGTACAAAGAAAATCTCTAGTTAAGTGTACTAAGTCGCATGCTGTCATAGAATGATGCAGCAGATTACTACAAATTAAATATTAACCCAAGGAGTCAAGATTAAGAAAAATGTTAACAAATCACTTAAAGATTTCTCATATATTTTCCATGATTGTAACAGTACTTTTATTATTTGCCCTTTGAATATGAATGAGTTCCAGTAGATGCCTGGCTGAAAATCACATTTTTAAACCTAAAAAAGCAGAAAGGCTTGCCCTGTCTTACCATCAGTTTCAATTGATAGGAAAACGCAAAATCTTCCATTTCAAGATTATTTCCTTAAGTCATGCAGTGTCCTTTTCCTCTTTAAGACCTCTTATGTTCATGTGATAATCCTAACTTGAACTATTGATTGTTTGTTTTACCAGCCTGTGTCCCATCATGCCTGAATCTGTGTTTAGCATGTCTATGAGACTGTACACTCGACAATAGTTGTCTCACTTTTATTTTATCACTGACTAGCTAGTGTGTTGTAGTCAACAGGAAAAGAAGGGCGGTTAATATAAGTTTTGATGATCCAATCTTAATAATGGTGAAAAGAAAGCAATGAGAGGCAGGTACACATTTAGATCAAGTTTAAGACAAATTGTCTTTGCAGTCTATTTATACACATGAAAAATGTACCTGGACATATAGTTCTTCATCAAGAAGTTTAAGTACCCTCTCAATCATAATATCTGCATTCACATGTTTTGCCATTGTCATTACCATATAAATTCTTCAGTTAGAACTGTTCTTCTGTAGCTTAATTACCTCCCAAAGATAAGACAGTACTTTTTCTAAATTTAAATAGGAACAGGTATCTGTTATAGCAGATATCTTTAACAAGATAAGATACCAATTCAGACTTAAGACGTTTCTGTAAAGAGACCATGGTCGATTGTTAAAATACAAAGACTTATCTCTGGATAGTTTACTCTATCTTTTCATCCTTGGCCAGAAATTGTTTTATAATGTTGGCAATATCAGCATAGCAAGACACCAGCTGGACACCCTTTGTCATTAGAGTGAATTGATCCTTTCATGTTCCTATATATATATAAATATTTTAGATATATAATCAATGCTTACATACACACACACACACACGATACATGTTTATATGAAGCCGCAGTGAAGGACTGGTAGAAGCAGATAGTATTCTACATGTGATCTTGTCAAACAGCGTGGAAAGGATTCTTATCTGTGATTTAAAGTGATTCTACAGTATGTACCTGTCTGACTCTGCTGCTCCTGAGAAGTGGAGAAGAGAGGAGGAGGAGGAGGAGGAGGAGGAGGAGGAGGAGGAGTAGACAGAGAAGGAGGAGAGATGGGAAGAGGAACGTACCCAAACGAGGAGAACCGAGGGAGGGACTGTGTGTTGGGATGGGAGGGAGGAGGGGGAGGAGGCAAATGCAGGGGGAGGACTTTGGAAGGGGGGTATGAGTGTCCGTTGGCCGAGGCAATGGGACAGGGGTTGGGCCTGCGGAGGAGGAGGGTGTGGCACTGCTGGGAGGGGGAGTGACCTGGACACAAGCCATTAGGAGTAGGGAGGTGCAAAACAACAACAACAACACAACAACAACAACAATAACTGATCAGTCAACTTGAAACAAAACAAATCTTAATAATGTAAAAACAATAATTGATTAAATCAAAAATGACAAATAAATACATCCACACATCCACAGGGAAGATTTCTCTCAAAATATAATATCACCACAGCAACAAAGCAAACAAACAATATGAAAACAAGCATCACAAGCTAGCAGAGCAGGTGGGATAAGAGGTTCATAGACTAGGGGAGGGTGACAGAGGGAGCAGAAATATAAAGGAAGAGAGGAGGGTCAGTAGGGGGCAGTATTTTATCTTTAGAGATGATTGACAGGTTGGGAGAAATGGATGGACTACCTAAAGAGGCCCATGATGCTGCAGCTAGCTACAACTAATGGTCAGCTTTAGCTACAGAACAGTTGCTTAGCTTACACACACACAACCACACATTGCACCCCCCCCCCCCACCTCCCCCTCAACACACACACACACACACACACACACACACAGCTGTGATGCGGGTGGTCACCTGCCCTCTTGATGACTTCCACCATGTTAGAGGGGAAGTAACCAACACGGTCATTGCCTGTACGGTTGTCGTGAATACAACCTTTCCATCGGCCGTCAGAGTGCTGCTCTAAAACCTGTCAAACAATAAACACACACACACACACACATGTTCAGTGAACTAAAATAAGATAAATCATGTTGACACTCTGTAAACCAAAAAAAAATGGACTGGTCTACTAATAAAATAATACACAAAATAGGATTAAAGAAAAATCACTTAACCTTTAAATACACATTTGAACACGTGACACATATTTAGTCCATGAATGCCTTTTTGTGATGTTTATTGAGGTGATAAGAAATTTTGGGGCAACAGGGGTCAACACATGCTAAAGACCGCCTTGTTTTGCTTAATTTTTCATGGCCAGCAAGGGACAGGAGACAGAGATATTTTAACACACAATGTGTTTTGCTGGAGACTGTTACTTACTTAATACACCAACATAGATACTCTTTTAGAATATGTACAAGGCACAACAAGTAAAATCTGCATAGTTACTCCTTAACGATGAATGGTAAATCTCAGCATTACTGAAGCTGACGTTATTAGCACAACATTTTGTAGGTGAATTTGAGGAATAAGTTATCTGTAAAAACCTGATTGATAATTGATTATTAAATACTGAAAATAAAGATATAATTTTCCCAGTTTTATATTAATTTTCAATTGTTGTATAAAAATAAGCAACTACATATAATTAATCTATTTTTTCTTCAGTCTAAACAGATCATATTTTGGCTAATGTTAGCTTTGTCAGTAACTTTTGCTTGCAGCAGTTACACTTTAAAGTCGTAGAGATTTGTGATAGCTTATATCATAGGACTAATTTGAATCCACCCTAATAATGTGATCTTTTGATGTTGATCACCATTAAGTAAAGAATTTGGTTTATCTTAACTGAGATATGTTTGATATTATGAAAAAGCGGAACTGTCTGCAGCTTATACATATCATAAAGCTTAATCAACCTGGAGAAGGTTTAAGGTTTTACTCCTGATGTACTTTACGAAATGATTCATTTTGACAGGAAGACATGTTGCAGTTAAAGTACAGGCTGAGAAACGTGTTTAATGTGATGACAACTGTATTTTTTTACCGTGATAATGTCCCCAGCTTTGATGTTGAGGCTGGTAAGGTCGTAATTGTTGCAATAATCCTTCAGGGCACGCACCTGCATTGCAGCTGAAGCATCTACAACACAAGAGTTTGTATCATCAGTAAGCAGCGGGATTGGGTCAAATCAAGTAATGGACCAGAACACAGCAGAGATTTTCCGGCCCTTGAAAATGTAACTCCATCAAAGTTGTGTTTGCACTCATGTACTCACCTCTCAGCAGTTGTTTGATCTCTCGGCTGGCCTGTGTAGTGGTGAATTGGTTAACAATGTCCAGGGCAGTTTGACTCAGAGTGTTTCTTACTCCTGCACTGATGCCACTCTGGAGGGAAGTGGAGAGGAAAAAGTGACTGAAGCTGCAGTGTGACACTGTGTCATAACAGAGATAAACTGCATTTTGTGTCAGACTCCCTTAGAGTAGGCTACACGTGTGCTTGTTGCATTTGTTGCGAGTGTGCTGCTACTACATGCACATAAAAATAAAGTTCACTATGGTGAAAGAAATATACAGATCCTTTATTAAAGTAAATGTAGAACCACTGCACTACTACTTTATAGGCGGTGCAGCTGTTTTGATCATATTGTAGATAAGTTTGGTGTTATTTAGGTGTACCTCGTCTTCAACTCCTATTTTTGTTGCAGCCTAAGAGCCGGGTTGTAACACAATGAAGTACGGATCTAAGTATAATTCTGCCTCTTCCGAGATGTATTTTAGTAGTACATGAAAAGGAAATAAAAGGTGCATCACATTTGCTCTTCAATACAGCAAATGCATTCAGTTACATTCAAAGAGAGAACAATAAAAGCATAACCTTTTCAAAACCATAATCCATGGTGACAGGGGGTTGAAAATGAAAAACAAACCAGAGCTGGTTTGATGATTGCACGACAGCGAGGCTGCTAGCCAGTCTGCTACAGTTTTTATATAACAAGCAGACATATCCCACAGGCTTCATCACACACATCCCTGGGATGAGTGCCAAGTGCTGAGGTGTAAACTTGCTCGGATGAGGAGAGGGAGGCAGCTTTAACAACAATTGCTTTTGTAAACACGTTGGACAAATAGACAGACAGAAAGAGAGACAGGCAGATGGTCTTACATCCAGCAGCAGGCGTACTACCTCTGTCTTCCCACAGAGGGCCGCCTGATGTAGCGCTGTGCCAGACTCAGACTGTCTGTTGATATCAATACCAGCCTGAATGAGCAACCTGCAACACAAAGTAACAATTATATTCACCTCTATACATCATAAAATAATGACATGGTAGTAAAGTGACAACAAATATATAAAAACATCTACATTCATGCAAATCCATACAAGTGTGTCAATAGAAATGTTTCAGAGAACTTTAAATGGACAAAAAACTATGCAGCAATATAAATGTTTTTGATCCAACAGATTTGTAAAATGTGATCTTAATCCTGGTCGGATAAAATGGACTGACAGGTAAATAGAACAGGTTTGAGAACAAACACAGACTGACAGATGAAGAGTGGCAAAGACAGGTATTTTTCAGACCGTATAACATCAATGTGTCCGTTCTTAGCAGCGAGATGCAGAGGCGACACTCCATTGGGGTCAGATGGTTTGGGTTCCAGCATGGCTGCGCACATGTTACTGCTAAGCAGGAGCTGGACCACCTAAAAAAAAAGACAAATGTCATGTTCATGTAGAAAACCGAGACAAAATAGTCGTGGCACATTTTTATAATTGAGTGTAGTCCCTGTTGATGAATCCCATGTATGCTCGACTCCCCGGTGGACACTTTCTGAAAAGTTTTGGATCTTTACTTAGAACATACTTGGCCTTTACTGTTGTTGCATATAACAATGATTTCCTTAACTGGCTCAATTACGTTTCTACTGCCCTACTACTCGTCTGCTTGCCAAAATTTGGGATACCTCAGGCTCTAAATTTGAACTCTTCATTGTGTAACTGTTTTAAATTGTTCGGCAGTGCAGGCAATTTAAGTTATTATTTGATGTATAGAGAGAACACAAATATGACAGAACATGTGCAGCATTTAGGATGAAAAACAAAACAAAAATAATTCCATTTTTTTCCCTAACAGTATGAATATTTCCAGTGCTACCTAATGTGTGGCTTTTCTAGTCGATAATAAATTAAACGGGATTATATGAGAAAATAGAAAATACATCTTTACTCTGTTAATTGGTGTTACGTGTTTGGTGTAAAGTGAACTCACTCCAACTCGGCCAAATTCACAGGCCAGGTCCAGTGGTGTTTTCCCCGCTGCGTCTGAGATACACGGGTTGGACTGGTGTTGTAGCAACATCTCTGACTGTAACACACATGAATACACACGCACACACATGCACACATATTTTACTGCAACTTCTGAATTTCATAGCCAGTAATAACCGCAAATCATGCATGCATCATCAGGCACACATAACAGATAAACACACCTCACAAAAACACACACACACACACACACACACACACACACACACACACACACACACACACACAGCAACTATACACACAAACACAGTTACCCCGTCATAGTGTCCATGCTGAGATGAAAGGTGGAGGGGGATCTGTCCTTCGTCTGACTGTCCGTTGACAGACGAGCCTGCCTTCAGCAGCATTTTCATTGGCTCAGTCTTCCCCTGCCATGCAGCGTAATGCAGAGGACGCATCCCTACACAAAACACACACGTATCGACAAACACACAAAAACGCACGCCCAAGGATGACAGCACAATAAAACATAGAAATACAAGACCCCACCAGCACATGCACACAGAGAAACAAGAGAGTATAAAGATAGGCGAATGCATGCAAAGCCATACACTCTGTAATTGTGATTTTTTTATAGACAGTCGTTTGCTGATGGTTGTCCAGCAGCCAAATATGGTACCTTAATACAATTAAAAGGTAATATACTAAACTCAATGACTAAACTCACTTACTTTGTTCACACTTATGTTGTAAAAATCAATAAAACCAAAAGGGTTGACTGTAGAATTTTGAATTATTTTGACATTTTGAAATATTTATATGTTGGAGCTGAAACAAGATAATTAGTCAGCAACTACAGTGGTAAGCAGTTGATGTTAAAGCAAAATTAAACCTTTCATCTTTTCATGTCAGAAGTTTTGTGTCTCGTAGTAATGTCAACTAAAATCCCTCCATTTGCGCTAGTGGTTTGACACTAGACTCAGTCAGCCCTGGGAAATGTTGATGGACCTTTATTGCTATTTTCTGACAATCTCTGGATGAATTGATCGAGCGATTTGTAGATTATTTGACATACTGTAGATTAAAAGCCTAAATTGCAGCCCTAATGTAAAGGACTTTTTTTCTAAACATTTCAGTTTCGCTGTAGCAGCAGATTTTTTTTTTTCTCAGTATCCCTCCTGGATATGCAATCTTATTGCTGTTGACGTCTTTGTGACCTTTGACCATAGGAGTATTGTTTGTGCAAGCACTCATGGGACATTGGAGACAAACTGCCTCAGACAAAGGGCAAAAAAAATTCCCTTTAAGTGGCCAAACAAGTCCTCAGAGAACCTTAGAACCGCAGGATTGCAGGCAAAACCTTGAGCCATCCGGGAAAAACAAGACAAACCAAAGTTTATTTTAGTTCAGGACAAAAAATGCACATTGGAGTAGTTTTAAGTGGCTCTAACTCAAGACATTAGACACCACTTTGTAGCCATGGCTGCAAGGAGCAATGAGCATATTTCTCATGGCAGCAGCCCAAGACCCCCAGACTTGATACCAGCGATGAGCCACATTGTGGAGTTGAATAAAGAGGCCCTGCAGGCCTGGCTGCTATGAGGGAGTCCTGACTCAGAAGAGTGGTGCTGGCAGGATGAAGAGGAGCAGCGGCTGTTTGAGTTACAGAAGCTAAAGCCTCAGAATATGAAGAGATGTGATGGAAAATGATTTCCAGGCAGCAGACTCACAGACCCTCCAGAGAAGAGCAGACCTCAAACTTGTTTGAATACTGGCACAATGAAACAGACAAATCAGGAAGTTCTTTTGCAGGATCCAGAGGTGATATGACTTATTTTCTGTCCCATAATCGATGGGATTATTCACAAGTAAGGTCTTTTACCTGCTTTTTGTAACATAACAATGAGTAAGGTCTTTTTACCTGCTCTTTTGTAATGTTAACAGACAAAGGGTAAGGTATTTTCCCTGCTTTTTGTAAAGTGTCTCGAGATAACACTTGTTATGAGTTGACGCTATACAAATAAAAACTGATTGGTTGATTAATAAAATACTGGACAGTCCATTGTGAGACATTGTGATTCATATTTCCCATGTGAATTTTGGTTTAGTGTTTAATTTGGCAAACAATGGTATTCATGAAATATTTTTCTAAAAGCTCTGTAGCCAAAGATAAAAACAGTGCAATGTGAATCAGGAGCAGGTCACGCAACAGCTCACTAGTTTGTTATTTTGACTTTAAAATAACTTAAAAGTAGACAGAAATGTGATTATCATCACTGAAAGGGGTTTTCCTATTTGGAAATTCCCTAAACCATGCCCCATGAGTATTCTGGCAGACCTTCCTAAAATAAAGTTGTTTGCCTTCTTTTCTTTGAGTGATTTCTGGACATGCTAGCAAGCCCAGACGCTAAGGCTGGCAGGATGTCCAGGTCAATGACCTTGAATTGGCTTTGTTCACTTTGTAGCCCATTTGTAGATGGGCAAGTAAGAGGAGACTGTTTCTGTTATCAATTATTCTTAAACCTGCAAAAACAGATTTCTAGGTAACTTTGGAACATTGAAAATCAAACTGTGAACACAACAGAGCTTTTGAAATGTATCAAGCTAACTAAAAAAAGACACAGGGCAACATAACAATTCATTTTGAGTCATGTCTTCTGCAAACTAAGAAATTCAAGTCCAATATTTGCTCTTTTTGTTTTTCACTTTTAATTTCAACTAGGGTAGGGTGATTGTCCCTTTTTACATATTGTCCAGTTGTGGTTTCTCACATTTCCATTTGTGATCCCATGGCACCCACCGTTTAAAATGTCTGCAGTTCATGATTTGTGTAACAATCACCTAATTTTACCAACTCAAGCTACTGGTCATGTTGTTGGTGTTAAATGTGTTGTCAGTTTGTAATCTCTTTTATGTTTTTTTATGAAGAGGAAACTGGTTGCCATCATGTTGGATACTTCTCATACTTTCACAATTGTTCAATGTAAAGCAATGGGCAAACTTTATCTTTTTATAGGATGAGGTCTACTCTTCTTTTTCTTTTCTTTTTTATCTAATGCAGTTTAGTTATTTAAATTTTGAATCAACTTGTCTGCCTAGCAGACAAACATGCAGCTCCACTAGAAACATCACTAAAGCTCAGCAGGGAGCAGATTCTACTGATATTTATAATCATATCCTAGTTTTTATGATCAGGTAGCAACAATGTCTTAATATCTACATTGGAAAAAACATTTTATAATCGCTTCCATGTTCCCAAGTAAATCAATCACAAGACTAGAGCTCCAACAACTCTTAAGGGAAAAGTCTGGCTTTTGAGCTTCTTAATTTAGTGAGCGTCATCACCAGCAAGTAACTATTTTTGTGCAGGTATTACTCTGAGCTTAGCAGGTAATGTAAAGTGATTTTTCTTCCAAATAAATCTTGAAGCAACACTTAAACTCTGATGGCTGTGAAAGTTACACAGAACAGTAACGTTGCTAACAAGAAAGCAGAAATAAGGAGCTGAATAAAAAAATGCTTCTGATAAAAAACTGCACCTTTCTCCCTTTAAAAACATTGCTTGGGTTCAAGCTTTCCAATCCTCATTGCCGAAGGAATAGTATGTTAAGATACGCTTTCACCTCCACAGTTGGAAATCAGTTAAGGATGTGAGACCACCTGGTGAGGATGCCTGCCAGTTGTAAACCTCTATCTAGAGCCACATTGGGCATGACTGACTGGGGGTATGGAGACAGTATAGCCTACTTTCTGTAGGAATTATATCTCCCATCTGCCCTGGGATTTCTTCTTCTTCTTCTTCTGGGATCTGGCAGAATGTGCTGTAGATATTTGCTGCTCTGCTTCCTCTTGGCTCTCAGTCCTGCAACCATGAAACACTTCTCTTCCATTGTCTATTGTTTGCTGTGCACACAAATCTGTCACTTCTCATAAACACAGATTTTTTTATTGCATTTCCAACTGCTCACCTTTTGTTACATAAGATGTTGTTATTGGTCACACAGGGAAAGCCAGGAAGATGTTTGTTTTCCTTTTTGTTTTATCATCTTGCCAAGACTCGTGTGCTTTGTTTCTTTTTTTATGACAATTTAGTAAATTGTACGGACAATTATACGTTGGGTGTATTTTTTTTTTTACCTTTATTGTCTTTAATATCCACTGCTGCCTGCGCCTCCAGCAGCAGAGAGATGAGCTCCTTGTTTCCACTCAGAGCAGCATGATGCAGCGACGACAACCTTCACACAGACACAGATTATGTATAAAAATACACATATTCACGGATGGGGTGTAAAACCAGAGCATAACTTTGCTGAAATAATCTCCAGCGTAGTGCAGCTCCTCCCCTCAGCTCTGTGTGAGCGGCGGGAGGGGGCAAATGACCTACTTCCATTAATAAGCAATCTCTCTACCCCGGAGCAGAGCGTGAACACAGCATGTCTGTGTGTGTGTATGTGTCTAATGGATCCCTGGTGAATATAAGGGCTGGGCCCTGGAGTCAAATCAGCGAATCATCAGTCATTACACAAGGAGCTGAGTCCAATTATCTGATTCCAATCAACATAATAAAAAGATCTCTGTTATCTGATGGAGCCAAATGCAACACAATCGCAAACCAAGCATGTGCACATGTAAAAAGCTTAACCAATCGTGAGTCTAAATATAGCCGAAATCCATAGTTGTTCATTCAGAGATTATATGGGAACATTTATGAGACAATTAAGAGCCGGGAAATGTTGGCATTCCTTTGAGGTAATTACAGGCTTCAGATCTAGATTACTACATATTTCATATTTCAGAGATAGACTGTAGCTGATACAATTATTATTGACTATTATCAAAACAAGTATTGATCTCTAAAGGAGATCCTTATTCTGCTTGCTTCTGTTAGTTGGATGATTACAACTTTTACAACCCAACATAGAAACAAGTCAACAAGTCTAGTACAAGTTTTGGTTTTTCTCAGGGCCCCCTAACAGTGATGTCATAGGGTCCTTGAGTACGCCTGTAAATCACTACAGCAAGATGAAAAGTTAAACTACTGGAAGGTGGCAAAGGCAAGATTAGGGTGTTAGGTAACTTTTTAAGTTTTACAAGCTTGTAAAGAAACAGGTGATTGTTATTATCAGTTTTTTTGGGGCTGTGTTACTGACAACATAATCAATTTAACTACAAAATGTCAGCCGGTTTTTATTCCCAAGTTGCCAAATACGGATGCTTTGTCATTTCCCAGACATGGTACTTTTGCATCTTCATTCACTGTAAACCCCATCAGATGGATTATCAAACCCTCAGTGCAACAGCTCCTACTGATATATTGGAAAACCAGACAACAAAGCACTCTCACTCACATCCAGTGGCGACTGGTCATTAGGGGCAGGTGGGGCACAGCATCATGTATAAGCTATGACTAGCATGTTCATAATTTGCAATGAATTTCTTTTTAATTTTTTTGGGGAAAAAATACTAAAAATAAAGTTTAAATAAGATTTTAGTTCATGTTTATTTGTCTTTTTCTCCCGTTTGTGTCTGCAGTAGAACTATGCTGGCCGGAGGGGCAGATCCGGGCCTGCCCCTCCTACAGTGCAATGTGTATTGCACGGGGGAAAGTGCTAATACGCATGCTCAGAGTGTTAGTGTATGTAATGTAAATCAGAGAAAAAAAATGACAAATGGGGCTCACAGCTCGTAGCCCCACTGAAATGTCATGTGTTCTTTTAGAGTTGATTGGCTGATATCATTCAGAGTGGCTCGGGTGATTGGCTATCTGTCTGTGACTGTAGCAATGAATTAGTCGGGCAGGAAGCGGGAGGTTTTGAAAGCTAACGAAGTTGTAAAAATGAATGAAGTGGATTTCTTACTCCAGCAAGGTTTGAAACCATGAATGTGCAAGGGAAGTTGGAGTTAAAGCACATTTGAGCCCACCAGCCGAGGGATCATCACCCAAACTGCCAGTAAAACAATGTCGAAGAAAAAGCGGTTAACGGTTAGCATCGAGAAGACGGCGCTCTTCTGTTTCCCGTGTCTGCTATTCTGCTAAGATGGAACCTGGTCGAGGACAGGTTTCAAAGATCTTAAACCTCTTTCTGAGAGGATCACAAAACATGAGAGCGGCGGGATTCCTCTGGACAGCGCGTTGAAACTGCGCTAACTTGGAAAAAGTAAATGTCGCTGCGCAAACTGAACAGCGCTTACAGGTGATCGTTTGAGCAGCATAACAGACGGGTGGAGGAAAACCGGTGCATGCTCAATCTGATCATAACGTGAATTAAACTGTGGAAAATGTGAAACGGCACTACGGGGCCTCGACGAGTCGGCGGACTCTCTTCACCCTGGAATATTCAGGTGCATTTTTTTTTTAATAGAGAGGAACTTTTCCACCCTGAAGGGGATAAAAATGTTCACCCGCAACACCATGGGACAGCCACGACTCAACGCTTTGGCGATGCTCTCTATAGACAGCTAGCTGATTCAGCAGCTACAGGACTTCATCCCTAATGTCAGCGAGTATTGGTTTATGAGGATTGGATATTTCATGTTTAATTTAGGCTTGTGACAGTAGAAGGAGCACTAACTCTCTCTCTCCCACTCTCTCTTTGCAAGTGTGTCAGTGTGTGTGTGTGCGCGTGTAAGAGGCCACTCTGCATAGTATTTTGTTAAACCAAGAATGACCCCTTGACATGTAAAAAATTAAATAAATCACATCAGTAGCGAGAGTATTGTAGTTTTCCTGGTATAGCATATCTTAGAGAGGTTGTGCCCCACCAATTTTTCACACATAGAAACGCCACTGCTCACAACATAAGGAATCGGGTCCTATGGGAGAGAAAAAGTCAACTTTGTGTTATTAACTTAACTCAACCCATTCTCTTTTTACTAAACTTAACAGGTTTGGTCTAACTTAACAAAACCAACCATTTCATGTTAAGCAGCTAAGAGGTAGAAAGAAAACAGTTGCACCATAAAAAAGTGCAAGTATATGAAGATTTTGGACACGCAAAGGTGATGAAAATGTAATGGTAAGTTGTAGAGTTGTTGACCTAACAGATAAAAATTACCTTTAAACCAACTTAATTTAAAGATTTAGCTAAGAATTCAATTTAGTTTCATCTGTATGGTAACCCCCTTTCACATTATCTGATTGATTTCTCATTGACATATTACACCAAAATATTGATTATATCGGAAAGCAAATCAAATCCTTCAGGCAATCCTTTGACCCAAGATAAGCACCATTGCCCTCAATACAATTTTACCCCCTTGCTATGCAGTGTTCAACCACAATACTATTTTATTTTTCATGTAGTTTCAAAATATTTTGATTCAACAAAAAAATGTATACGTGGGCAAATATAAGGTAATGTTAAATCAGTGATACAACCTCGATCTACCTTGCAATAACATGCATTATGCTGTTGCACTTTTTTGTTTTGCTATGTTTTAGCTCTTCTTAAACATGTGTCCTCCAGGCATCTCATCTAAGGGCGCTGATGACAGTGTGACCAGTGTGATGACCAGTGTGACCGCGCCCTTAAGATGAAAAGTTAAACCACTGGAAGTCAACATAACCAAAACTTACAGGGGAGCAAAAAATGCAAATATGTAAAAAATAGCAGAACAGGAAAATTAACTTTAAAACATTTGATGGAAATGTGCAACAGTAGCAAAAATAAAATTATATTAAATAAAAAACATTTAGTTCCTCACCCGTCTGCATCCTGGATGTTGACGTTCACCCGCTTTGCTGCTCCGAGGAGCTCTAAAACAAGGAGAGGAGAAACATACTCATTAAAAAACAGTCAAATTTAAAGCTTTTTTTCCGGTTTGCAGTTATTTAATTATATTCTCCTTGCATAGTTGCACATATTTTGTTCCCTGCTGGGAGTCACAGACTGGATTCTATACCTGAAAAAAATTGACAGTTTCCCGACTCCAACCACAACAAAACAACAACACTAACAGAGGTCAAGGAGAAGTGAAAATATAAGAAGACAAAGAAATGTCTCACTGGGAAGCTTATCAGAAACCTGCTAAGTCCCATATAAAATAGTATAATATTTGGATGAAAAGACTATAGTCTGAATTGCATTAAACATCAAATATTTATTTGATATGAGCGGTAATACAGGCTTGTCTTACTTCAGGGATTAAGAGCATTACTTTAGTCATGAATACTTTCATTGTACTGGTGAATTAACAACAAGCTTTAGTGTGCAGTAACAAGGCTACACAGGAGGCTTGTCGTTTTAAGATTTAAAAAGTAGGCATTCAGAAGAAGATCGTTATTATGTTTAACATGTAGACATATTCTGATTCCATTTTTTCCTTACTGACACAGTTTTTTCTACTAAGACTTGAGTATTGGTTGTTTCCCCCCCAAGTTTCATTCAATAACAGTGCCATAAAAGAAATATATACCTACAAATGGACAATTTTGTGGCTTTATTCAATAGGACAGCTGAAGAGAGACAGCAAACATTGAGAGGAGAGGGTGGGGGATGATATGCAGTAAAGGGGCAAAGTAGGATTCAAAACCCACAGCCCCTCCAACGAGGTCTATAGCCTCTATATGGGGTTTGACATCCGGCATTACAACATTTTGCTTTTTAACTTGTTTACAGAGGTGTGTCTCCAGTCTCCCCGGCCCTTGGGCAGGGGTGGCCTGAAGTGTTATGTGCGCACAAACACACACAAATACAAATCAATTATTTAGTCTTTCTAACTTTACTAATCATGTGAACCAGTATACTTTATAACACAAGGTAACGGTAACATACATAAACTATTAGCTTAATTCATTATTCACACAAAAATATGTCTGTTCAAAGTCACAATTTAAAGTACTTAATTCCATGCAAACTCCGGCACACTAACTTAAAAAAATGAAAATGAATTGGCATTGTCAGTTAGTTAATTGCATGTAAGACCGTGTGTTTTAGAATCCTGTGCACATGTCTTATGAAATAGATGTGCAAAGTATTTATTTAATGAGCAGCATTTGGCAAAAAAGACAGAATAGTTGGTTTTAACATAAATTCCACGTTTGACAGGGTAAAGAGCCAATCACAGTGTAGGATTTTTGGATCAAATTTCAAGGAGGGCCCATGCCACCCCTCTGGACACCCCTCTGGACACCCCTCTGGACACGCCCCCTGCCTGTTTTGCTCTGGCTAACGTTACACTCGACGCTAGCTCAATGTTGTATGGCATCATCATGTGATTATTTATTTGACCTCAAATGAATTCTTATTTCCCTTAAACATGTATATATAATAATGTATATTTGTGTTGTCTATTCTTTTGTATTGTATGTCTTTTAAAATGGACCTTGAGTCTAATAATAAAAGTTGATGATGATGATGATGATGTCACATATGTAAAATAAACCTTTCATCTTTCAATCATTTACTTGTCTCTCCTGATTGAAATATAATGTTACTGTGCAGATGACTGCTTGAGAATTTTGCAATTTTGTAACGGCTAATAAATTGTGATACTGGATCGGTGAAAGATCTGCCTTCTTGGTATATGCAATGCATTAATGGGATCTGCATTACAACAACTCTTTTTTGTGCATGGGAGAAAGTTGTGTCTTGATATTAGACACAGGAAAAACTTGGAATTGAATTGTAACAGTGCCATAAATTAGCAGTTCTCTTTAGAAAAAAATAGTAGCAATGCTGTAGATAATACGAGCAAGCATCTCAACACAGTGCATGGAAGATATAAGCTACACATGATTTTTTGATGTCTGCATACAAGTATTACCTTCTAGTGCTAAATATGTGGCGTCTTGGCAGATTGGTGTATGCACGAGTGCAGAACTGTTACCAGATCTTTCAGCGCTCTCTTGCAGCACCTGCAATGCCATTCAGAGGGTGGAGTCTCGTTTACTGTTTACAATTTTATTAAACGTCTTGTCAATAGATTTAGGAGTGATACAAGGTTTCCAACATGTGTTTGCTTCTTACAATTTAGCGGTGTCTGTTGTTTAGCATTTGGCTTTAATATACATGTTATACAGCTAGTACAGATATTATGCACCAGGTAGATCAATCTATGTTTTATAGATGCAAATCGAGTAAGGTTTATTTTTTTGCCCTCAAATGTTTTGAATATACAAACTTAAGAAAATGCTTCAACCCTTTAGGAATTATGAGTTATTTGTTGATTTCTTCTGTGAATATGTTAAAACATTGATACCATTGTCATGTCAGTAGCCTATATAGTAAGATTGCTGTAGTGAGCCTATGTAAGTTTTAATGCAAATGTGTGCATCAGTGTGTTGGTAATAACCTTGACTTTGAAAGAACCCTCACAAAGACAAAGATTTTAGACAGCAGGATAGAGAAGCACACAAAAACAAAACACATACACACTCAGAAAAAAAGCTGCTTGTTTGTCTCTCTGCATCCACTTTTTTTTTTTTTTTTTTGGTCAAACCCTCTTAATCCACAGGCCATAATCTGTAGCTGTTCTGTAATCTGGGGAAAAGCTTCTCCCTCTCTCTGCAGCTCTATCTGCACTTCATCCCTTCATCCTGCTCTCACACTCTAATTTTCCCTGTAATTTGCTAAAGAGCGGCGTGCTGATTGGTAACTCGGCTGTTTCTGTTTACACTCTGCAACTGACATCACTCTCGTCTGCATGTGTGTGTTTGTTTGCACATCTAGCCACCATCCCGAAACGATCTATCTTGGATTAAAAACAAGAACCAGCCTCCTCCCCCTCCTGCCCTTCCCGAGGCAGATGAATCAATGAGTGCAGATATCTGTGTCACCATCAAAGAGCCACATGACACCGGACAAAAAACTTCAGATAGGACCACCATATCCACCCGACAAAAATTATTCCACCTCCACTTTCTCACAAGATTATCCTTCCTTTACAACATGAATTCTGGATCACGGCATTATTTATTAAAGCTCCCAGCCTGACCCAAAACCATGTCTATTTAATCAAATATTCTGATGTAGCTGCCTGAAACAAGGTATCCCTCAACCCTAAACAAAATCATCCTTGCTGGATGTCGAAACGCTCACTAAAAGCAAGTTTTCATCTTTAAATATACTCTTATTGCTCTAAACTGCCCAATTGAATCATGTACTTTAAATTTGCGTCCTAATATCTGATTTATGTATTCTCCTTCTTTGTTGGTCTGACAGCATTATCATAATGTGTCTCTGAAGCTGTCCTTGGAGCAGGGTTCATATTTATTTATGATAATTTTTAGGCAAAACACTATAACCGAGCCCATGTAACCATAGCAACCAGTTCTATGTGCCATTTGTGCAGACTGTCAATCACTTTGCAGAAATTACCATGATAGTATTTTGCAGCATGTCCCTCAATTGCAGCTATTTCAGACATTATTGTGGCATTAAAAAAAATCCTGTCATTCCTTTTTAAGTACAATATTCATTTTAATTCTCAAATGCCAAACAACATCACGACTGCAGATGAATATGAGCCTTTGGGCTAATGTGGGTACATTTACATTTGTATGATGTTGATTAAAGTACATTGTTCCTTTGAGGAAATAAATAAATTGAAACTCTCTGCTCTTTCATGCAGGGTGCAAAATGTCTCGTCTCTGCCAACAAGCTTTCTGTCTGACCGAGCAGATTCCACCAAAAACATCGAGACAGGTGAAGTGGAGGTTTTCTCAGGGATTCTTATTACCAGAAATATTCTAGAGTCCAGTTTTTCAGCACCTCAGACTTTTCCTGTCATCATAAATTAATAGTTGTAGTTTACCACATAGCCTAAAAGCAAAAAGACATACCGGACCTGACTTTTCTCTCTGTGTTTTAAATGAGAGCACACACATGTTAAAGTGACTAAACTCAGGGTCATCATGTTTAAATATTCAAAGAAATAGATATCAAATTTTACTCAAAGAACAAAATGACACCTAAGATTATAACATGAAGAAAACATGCAGATATATGCTAGAAAAAAACATAATGCTTTGCATTTTAAGACTCTTTTCAGTTAATTTGTATGAATATTTGTTCAGAAAATGAAGCATTCAATAACTGCTGCTGCAAATATTTAAGTTCTAGTTGTTCCATTATTTTTTATGGCGCTCCAGTTCTTATAGAGAGGATGTCTTGTCTCTCTTTTCATTAGTCTGAGGTGCTTAAAGCTTTCTGAACAAGTTGAGACAATAAGAACAGAAAATGTTAACAAGTTACTTTCCATGTCTTAATATTAAACCTTTTGAAATGGAGTTCCCGGCTTTGGCAGATTTGTTATACATAAAAATCATTTCAGCTTTCCGGAGAATCTAGGTCAGTAGTGGCAAATCAGAAAAAAGGAAATGAGAGTGCACTACTAGTGCCAAAGAGTGTTCTGCACAAACATGTCAGTAAGAATATGATTTTAAGAAAAACATCAGACACTTTAAATTCATCTCTGGAGATTAGTTTGTTTTGTCCGGTAATCATAAGAAAGACAACTATAAATAATGAAATAGCTTCTTTGTCTTTCTGTGCACCAAATCTTAAACCATCAGAGAAATATGTGGTTACATTTAGCTTTCCTCTGATGACAGAATTTTACAAATATGTGAAAAGTAATGCATTTTTAATAAAACTCAAAAAAAATAAATGTGTAACAGAAAGATAGAGGGACATTGCATCTTTATCTTCTCATTTGCCATACCTTCTTCTATCTAGCTGGCTATGCAGGAAACACAAGAAATGGTGTATTTGCTGCTGGTTTACCACTGTACTGTGTCAGTTTGGATGCAGTTGTTCTGTACCTTTAATGGGACCAGAATGTCTTACATCGTACTTCAGCCCAGGCAGTAGGATGTGTAAAATAAACAATATAGTGCAGTTTCACAATGAGATTATCAATGGGCTGATATATCATATGACTTAGTGTCCATTTCAGCTGCTTGCTACAAATTTGAGGACATAAAAAAGAGGATACAGATGTTTGTGTATCTCTGAATTAGTGAGGTTTATTGCAACGGAGCCAAAGATAAGGAAACCGTTGCGAAGTGTTTTCGAAATATTCTTTGTAGGCAGATTATAAAATGGCTACTAATGCTATCTTGTCAACTTCATGTAGAGAATACTCATCTATAGACACAATGTGCCATTGTAAACATGGACAGGGTTCATTTTACGTATTTTCCTCATTAGCTTCCTCAAAATACGAACTAGAACATATTCTGTTTATTTTTTTAAGTGCGGAAAACATTCCCCTAGAAATACACTATTACATCTGATGTGACTAAAGTTCACAGGGACAAAAAAAACACAATCTATCTTTTGGGAACACTTTTTAAAGACTGTCTACAGTAGGAACAAAATAATTGAAGCTGAGAGCCACAGACAGCTTGGGTCGATTGAAAGACTTGAGAGAAGCTTGCTTTGTTTTGGTCTTAAAGGAAGAATGTGTGTCATTTTACTCACGAATATAACAGAAATCAAATATATCATATGTAAATGTTTCTCTGAGTCATGCCTGTCTACACTGAGTGAGAAGCGTGAGTCCGCCAGCTGTATTAGTGTTGGAGCCGTGTTTATATCATGTTTACATGGACGGGACGGCCTTGCATATAAAGCTGTTTTAGTTAAGGACTACAGAAAAGAAGAATAAAACAGCACTGCTTGTTCTGTGTTAATTTATGTGCAATATGAAGCTATGAGTTAACCAAAGTGCTAACATTGTCCTGATAACACAACAATGCAGGCAACAGGCAATTGTAGCTCGTGCAAAGAACAATTTTGTCCGCCGCTTGAGCATCACGGTGCTTAATTATGGTGCGTTCTAATGAATAACAGACTGATCAGTCTAATATTAACATTAGAAACTATAAATATTCTGACAATTGAAAGTTGAGCAGCTCTAAGGTTCACTTTAACATTTGTAAAAATGATAATAGACATAAGACTGATATTAATAGTTGTAGCTGTTAGACTTACCCAGCCCCTGCCTTATTTGGACCAATGCACTTTGAATAACCTTAAAGAAGAACTGCTGTTATTGGCTGTGAACTAAATCATGTAAATTAATATATTTTTTAAATCTTGTAAAAAAGGAACAATCTTATAGGGGTCTCATTTAACCAGAGCTGTTAGATTATGTTTTATCTGAAAGGAACATCAATCTTCTCTTCTAATTATTGCATAGATGTGAAAAATATGGACCTGTTGCTTCAATTTGTTTCATAGAAGAGGCGTTTTGTTCAAGAGGGACAGTATAGTGAAATGGACTTACACATCCTTCCCATCTCTTCATTTTGACAGAGTCAAACAGTCACCATAGCTCCCGCCACACTCATTTTTATCTTATAGGCTACTTAATATCACAAGTGCAGGCAGACATCTGAATCACACTTGGTGTGTTGCTTTGCATAAAGGCTTGTGTGTGTGTTAGAGGTGTTAGAGTGTGTGTGTGAAGACAGTGATTCTCCAGCAGAGAAACCTGACTTCCTGTTTAATTATTCAAACAGAAACCTGTAGTCACGCTGTCAGACACACTCACTCACACACTCACACACACACACACACACACACACACACACACACACACACACACACACACACACACACACACACACACACACACACACACACACACACACACACACACACACACACACACTGGTTTGCCATACCTCGTCATTTAACCTTTCCCCCATCATATCCTGTCTCTTTACCCCCTGAATTCACAGCTCCTTGTCTCCCTCCTTCTGCACCCTTGCACGTTTCCTCTCCTATTCTAACTGTCCTCACGCCTCACCCCCCTCACCCTCGTCCCAACTCCCCCTTTCGCTTTTGTCAGTGTGCAGTGGACTGAGCACTCAGCCCTGATCTGTTCTGGCATTTGAGGAGAAGCATTTTGCTTTTCCATGGCACTGCTGGAATGTTCCGATACAAACGCACACGCAGAAGAGGAGAGGAGAGGAGAGGAGATGGGATGAAAGGAAGAAAGGACAGGGGAGAGGAGAGGAGAGGGGAGCAGTGTAGAGGAGAAGAGAGGGAGGACAGGCAGATAAAGCAGTGGGGGATTGAGGGGAGGACAAGAGAAGATTGAAGAGGAGAGGGGAAGATGGAGTGGCAGAGGACAGGAGAGGAAATCTAAGCAAAAGAGAGGAGAGGGGAGGGCAAATGAAGAGATGACAAGGAAACTTAGGGAGGAGAGGAAAGAGGGGGAAAGATGCTAGCAGTAAGGAGGAGACAAGAGGGAAAAAGTGGAGGTGGGACAAGGATGAAAAGTGAGAGGAAAAGAGAGGAGGCGAGAATGGAAGAGGAGAGGGAAGGAAGGAAAGGAGAAGCGAGGAAACAAGAGGATGGTAAAGCAAACTAGAAGGTAGGAAAAGACAAATGGTCAGGCGAGGAGGATGAAGAGTTAGATGAAACAATAAATCAGAAGAGAGGGGAGGAAGGGGCAGTAAGAGGCATGAAGGAAGAAAGATGAAGAGAGGAGACGGAACGGAGAGGGTGTACTGGAAAACAGAAGATTAGGAAAAGAGGGGAAGCAGAAGGAGGAGAGGAGAGGAGACAGAAGGGGAGGCAAAGGGAGGAGGTGAGATATTTCAGCTCGTGGAGATGAAATAGGAGAGGAGGAGAGCAGTTTCAAGGCTGTAATTGAAATCTAATTATCACCTCAAGTCCCAGCTGACTCAACGTCAAGCAGCCGCAAACACGCACGCGCGCGCGGTCTGAGCCCCACATCTGTGCGCGCATGCCACATGTCTGCACGTGCGCACTTACGATCATCACATTATTACCACTAACATCTGGAGCCTTCACACACTAATAATCAACTCGTCCCGAGAGCGGTGTGGGACCTTCGTGTACTTTCACCTTTTACTCTCTCTCTCTCTCTCTCTCTCTCTCTCTCTCTCACACACACACACACACACACACACACCCTCAAGCTGTCACACACACATGCTGTTGGGATATGTGTGACAAGCATTTCTAGCTCCTAATTATATTCTGACTCTTCTCACACACATGCAACGTCATCACTATCACACACCCAACGTCATAGCACAAACATACATCGAGACCCCCATGAAGCAGGAGGAAAGTATCCTCACACTAAAACCAACACAGCCACGCACAGTGCACCATTAGGGCCAAATGGCATCGCATCAGATTTTGCCTGCACTGTCCTGACCTGGTACTGCTGATGTGTGTGTGTGTGTGTGTGTGTGTGTGTGTGTGTGTGTGTGTGTGTGTCAGCAGGATGGATGGATGGATGGATGGAGGGATACTGACTGGCTTTCCCTGGCCGAGGTCTCTGTAGAAGCCGCTGAGCTGTCAGCAAGTCTTCCGTCTTGACGGCCTGGAGCAGCTCCTGGTCCTTCCCCATGTCCCCTCCGTCCCGCCCCGGTCCGCTCGGTCCCGCTCTCTTCCTCTGAGCGACCCTCTCTCCTCCGTTAATACGCTGCTACATCCTGCCGCCGCTCCGGGCCTCCCGCTGGAGCCGAGGCGCGGAAGGATGGGTGCTTCTGCCGGGAGTGGGATGCTCCGGTTCGGCCAGGAGTCCAGCGCAAGATCCGTCTGTAACCTCACAATCCACGCGCGGTGCTCAAGACCCCACTCCGAAAACCGACCGACTGGACCCCGCTCTCTGTCGCGCTGCTCACCGGCCGCGCAGAAACGCTCGCGACAGATTCCACAGATTCAATCCGCGTGACGATTTCACCGGGTCTACGTGCGTTGCCGTGCGCGGAAAAACGGTGGAACTAGAGCGCCCTCCTGTCTGCTGGGTCAAATCCCCACCGCTGAATTTTTTTTCACCGCTGGGCCCTCAAACCGCAGAACAAACACAAACGAGTCCCCTGATGGTTAACGTGTGACCGCTGTCCTCACCACTGTGCTGGACCAGCTCGCGCCGGCTCTCGTGCGCATACACACACGCACTCACTCACTCACTCACACACACTCACACACACTCACATATGGCATTACATAAACATGAGCTACTTGAGCGCGCACCACTCCAGTGGTTGTAATCCCGGTCCGCGAGTCTGCGCGTGTGGGCAGACAAGTCAGGAGAGGTCGTTTGACATCGTAATATAAAATGTACTGAGTCGCGTGCGAGAGGGGCACTAGAGCGCGAGACAGTGGCAGTCCGGGATCGCGCAGACCCATGAGACCCTCAGCAGTTCAAGTCGAAGTAGATCTCATTAAATTTGCTTTAATGATTTAAAGGGCTATTCTTTACTCTCAATCTATTTTATTCTAATTATCTTTTGTTTTTATATTACTTTAACATATTTTCTAAACACTCTATCTAGACCTGTATGATCAACTGTTCTTGCCTTAATCTATGTCAGAGGTGATTGTGTTACGTCAACATTTTAAGGTTAATGAGACGGAGATAATAGATAATTTGAGGGCAGCAAACGTACGTGTGTGTGTGTGTGTGTGTGTGTGTGTGTGTGGGGGGGGGGGGGGGGGGGTCCCTTGTGCAGGGCTAATTTAGACTAAAAGGGCCACTGCCAGTCAGATTTAGGACAGGAAGTAGAACACATGACAGATAACTGGTACTTCATGAAAAAAAAAAAACAGCAGCCTGTGTGTATTTGTGCGCTGATGTTAAGATTTTCTGATTGAAATGGCTTAGTTGTTCTGTTGAGTCTGTTTTTGTTCAGAAACAGATTAACCTACAACATGGGCCCTGGCCAAAATGAGCTGTACATTACCTCACCCCAACCCACCCACTACAACTTGGCAATAAGATTAAATTAAATTTAGGTTATTCTGCTGCCTGCGAAAAATGTAAGACTTAAACATTCACACTCTTTCTGGTCAACAGGTAAAGATACGTAAATAGTCAGTATGCATTTTCTTCTCCATAAAAAGCATGTGCCTTCAATTTGCACTCTAATAAAAATGAAACAAAGACAGTGGAGAAGTTTCAAAAAGTTGAAAGTCTGAAAAGAACAAAACGATTATCTGGTTTGGAGATGCATGTTAAAACCATAGGTTAAAACCAGTCGAAGGCTGGGCTAGCAGTGCTATGCTCTGTGGCAGCAACTGAGTAAAGCAGTGATTTGAGCTGATTGCTATAACCAACAATAGGTAAAGTCAAGGGATCACAGAATATAATGAGTGTTGTAAACACCTTTTGCTGATTGCTCTAGTTTTACAGCATTTCTGTATTTTGCATCTCAACTACTCTCACCAATCCCATTGACTGCTGAGCAGGCAGCAGACAAAGTTACCTTACTGGTCACAGATATTTTTAAAGGTCACATATTATGCAAAATATACTTTAACATGGTTTTCAAACACTAATGTGTCCCTAGTCCCTATCCCTGTCTTCAAACACCCCAATTATGAAAAAAGTCAGTCATCTCATTCTTTTGCCTTCTACTGTTTTCAGAAAATGTGTGCTAAAACTGGTTTTTGGAGATTTTCCTTTTGTGACATCACAAAGGGCAGTAACCCCTCCCCCAGATGGGTGACACTCCACAGCAAGGTGTTTGTTCTGCCTCTGAGTCGGCAAATTTCCACCTCTGGTGGACATTAAAGATTTATTACTTTCAGAGGGTCATGGTCAGACACAGCTCATTTACATTTAAAGCTACAGACACAGAAACAGCCTGTTCTGAGCAGGGCTGAAATAGAGGGTTTTATAAGCAGAGTGGATTTTGGTAATAAACTTCACAGAGATGTTTTGGGGAGCCCTCAGACTTATTTAAAATTGTTGAAAATGAGTATAAATATGTGACCTTTAAGGCACTGATGGAAATTAAAACTACAATAGCACAAAATAATCAAAGAACAGCAAAAATGGGCACTTGTCTCATCTTTGGATAAGCAGTCTGATCCTACAAATGTTTATTTTCTTAAGAAACAGTTATTTTCTTGTGACACCTGCATCAGAATCATTGAATGAGAAGACCACAGCTGCAACAAGAGTTTTTCTTTCAATTATGTTGACATTACATTAAATACATACTTTATGAGACGTTCAGATTACTTGTTTACAAGGCAGACTATAAAAATCTCAAGAGCATGCTTTTCCCCGTTCTTGGAAAAATGTTATTTTTCAAATTGCCTATGTTTTCTAAAGGCAATGCCTCAATTAACACAGTTTTTCTAGAAAACTATTTTTTCTGAGATAACAAGATTATTAAGCCACAATCTCGAGATAGTAAGGTTGAGAACCAAACCAAACTGCAACCAATGGCAATAGCATATGAAATATACAGAACAAAACAAAAACAGTTATGTTTTGCAATATTTGAGAACGAACATATTCAACTTTTAGTATGTCAACTTCTTTTGCTGATTTTGTTGTGAAAGACATGAATTAATCCATCTTTAAACAGCAGCAAATTCTACTTTGTTATTTGTTCAAAAAGACATGGGATAAAAGCAGTGGTGTGGTCGACATAAATTATTTGATGAATATATGTCCTGCATACATCAATGTTAAATGTACAAACCAAAACATTATGTACCATGTGTGTTCAGTAAAATATACAATTTTGATAATGTGATCAAATAACAGTTAAATAAATGAAAATAAAAAATATTATTAAAACACAAACACAACTTATTATTATTACAATACAAACACAATCTTCATACAGCAAAAGACACTTTCAACGTTTTGCTATATTAAGTGAGGGTATGCCTGAACATAGTCTTTATCTTGACAGCTGAGTCCAGGTAAAGCGCTTATATTTTCCGCACCATATGCATTGGTTAGAGCTCTCCTGCACATCTGCTTCAGGCGCTCTGGTCGCTGCTTGCGATAGGGAAGAGTCAGCTTACAGGATGAGCCAGTGTAGAACTTGAGCAGAAAGAAGATTGAAGCAAAAGTCCTGTGGCTTCCAAACAAACTGAAGAGCAGATTGTTTAGCACAACCCGAACACTGGTCGGTCCATCTTCACTTTGGTAACTCAAAGTGAAGAAAACATCCAACTGGCCACTGTCCCTGAAACAACACAGCAGCGAACAGTCAATTTGTGCAAACTTGATGTGTTTTTATTTGTTGACATTTCTTTTTATGAAAACGTTACAATGACATTACAATAAAATACACTTAATGTCATCTGTTACAGTCAAGCAGCAACCACGGGCAGCAACTACTGCTGTGTCAGCAGGATCATCTTTAAACAGTTATTGCCTAAAAAGATCTCAAACTGGGATGCAGTAATAACAAAATGCATAAATACAACTATGTGTACGAGGCAAAATCCAGGCTCACTCATTTACAAAGTGCCTTCCAGGTGGATGAATACATTTGTGGTGCGCCAAAGTAGTGCTTAAATAAATTGGCTTGCTGATGGTAAATAACAGCGCTGATACATCGACATCTTCTTTGGCCAAATTAGATGTGTTCGTGTTACCCTCAATCATATCATCAGCACCACTGTGAGGAGTTATGAAGTAGTGACACAGCAAGTGAAATTGGTAGGGAAATCTGTTATAGCAATAGTTTTTTTTAAATGAAATATCAATGTTAAGCACCAATGATTCAAATCTTGTATCACAAGACTCAGGCTGACGATAAAGATCAGTATTGATATTTCATCTTAGCCCTAAAAGGGGCTTTATTTTTTTTAGGGGGGCCGTTTTGCCTTTATTTGACAGCTACAGTAAGACAGCAAATGTTGGGAGGAGAGAGTGGGGGATGACATGAAGCAAAGGCCCTTATTCCTCAAACATGTTTGTGTGTTGGAGCCTTTTCAGGACTAAGGACTGATAATATTGGACTAATTATATCGCTTACTGTGTGGCTTTTAGTAATAGCAGAGCATCCAAGACGCATGCAGCTCAGTTTTTATTGTTTTAACACTAACCACATGTGGTTTGTTAGCTTGTGTTATTCTCTCTCCACAGAAAGTAGAAAGCAGAATGTAGTGATGAGAAGACTGGTTCTTTAAGCTACCTGGCAGTGTCACTCACTCACTGTACGCTCTTTCAACAAAATTTGTGTGAGTCAGCAGAGACACCCTACATGCATCACATTATTATATATTTCATTAATAAGCTGCAACTTAAAAAACTGTTTTAAGTGCTTTTATGTGCTAACTACACATAAAAGGTCTCATTTAGGTTGGAATAGCGTTTTGTAAGGGACAACTGGACAAGAGAAGAGCATAATAAAAGTGATGAATGTTAGGTCAATAAAAAAACAAATAAGGGGACCCGAGTGCAGATAATAAAGCTAAAGAATGTATTTAACAAAAAGACCAAAAGGCAAAGAAACCCACAAAAGCTTAATTTATCCAGTTCAAATAAAAGTCCATCAAAAGTCCAAGAACAAATCCAACAAGAAAAAACAGAGCCACGAGGAAAATCAACACAGAACAGGACAGGAAACACTGGGCAAAAGAACTACAAAGTAAACCAGGACACACCAAAGACATGCCTAGGGAAATGTACCTGGGAAATTTAGAAACACGAGAAAGGAAAAGACAAAATAAAACAGGAAAGACAAATAACTTCACACAGGATATGAAAGGAAAAATACACAGGTAACACAGAAACACAAGGATACAAATGACAAAATAAAACAGGAAATCACATTTAAGTAACAAAACCAAGGAATAAACAAACTAAACTTAGGTAAATCATGACATGGATATAAAAAGACTTTTAAAAAGAATTGTACCTGATGAGGAAGGTGCCCAGGGGTGTGTCTGATAGTTTGTTGTGTGCCTCCTCCATGCTCATTGATCCCCAGTAGTATCCACTGTGTTGAAGCTGCCGGTAGGTGTGTTTCACTAGTTTATATTCTGCCGCGCTGCGGAATGGACGAAGGTGTGTGGGAAAGCACTCTGAATCAGCACCAGACAATGGCTAGAGAAACAGAAGGTGAAAATCAGTCAAATGAAGAGATTACAGTGCTTCACCTTATATACGATCTAAATCTTGTTATGTGAAGCATCAAATTTCGCTAAAAGTTACACTGACAAAACACCACTTCATTTTTTTCCATCAGGCTACATATAGGCTAACCTATTTGTGCAGGTTGTTAGTGAACATTGTGTTGTGAACATGGTATACGTTTTCTTTCAGAACTTCCGACCACAAAGCTCTTTCTCTTTCACACAGGTGACAGCTGCTAGTGTCCCAAGAGAAACCGAAAGTCATGGTTGAAGTTCTATTTTAGCCCTACCTATGGTCTTTCCTCTACCTAACCAAATTGGTTTGGTGCCTGACCCTGACAAAACTGTGACAGTTTCACAAATATAGTTAGGTTTAAGAGAAGATCACAGTTTGGGCTACAATATTCTTTCATTTTCACAAGGAAAAGAAACTTAATTTAAGACTTATGTTCAACCCAATTAACAACCCCGACAGACTTAATTACTCCATATACCACATAATCTAAAGGCCTTCTGGCAGAAAGGTCAGGCTGCAACTCCTGCAACAACAGGATGTGCAGCCTGAAAGCAGACCTGCAGACACTTTACAGGACTGAAACAAATTATAGAATAAATAAAGAATAAAAGTTTCTTTATGAAAGAAAATGAAGGGGCAGTTGTAACTCAAAGATGTATTTTAAATATCAATAACACATTTTCATAAACTTTAATTTCAACTCTTACACATTTTGTTGTTCACTTTAAAGTTTATGAAGAATGCTTGATTTCAGAGTTGCTTTCCTGTATGAACATTAATAATATCGTAATAGTACTACAATAACTTTCAATAATGTAATCTGCTCAGTGTTAAACACTTTGTAACAGGAACGTTCAGACTATCAGCCCTGTGCTGAGAGGCTGCAGCCAGATTTGATACACAAAATGATTGTGAAATGTTCAAAGTCCAACTAAAATAAAATCCAACTTGGCTGACTGTGTTGGACTCATCGCAGTTTTTTTTAACTTCATAGTTGAATGTTACTTTGCACATTCCGATTATACATAAATATAACTGCATCAACCATTGTAGTCCATTCATATAATCTATGATTTTCTAATAAGGGTTATTCTGCATCAAAGGTGCAATTTTTCTGTTGAAAAGACTTTTATAAAACTTCTATAGCCACTGTTAAAAAGACTCTCAAAAGGCACATTTTTCACAGACTATTACCATGTCAGAAAAAATACATTACCTACTGCAGGTTCATGACCATGATTGTGCATTTTTCACAGACTATTTGAAGATGTTGATTAAATGTCAATGTTTAAACCAGATTTTACCAGAAAACCTGCTTGTATCACAAGATCCGTCACAGATTCACATGCATGCAAACAGCAATTTTCTAGTAGCACACTACATATTGTGGCATAAAAGGATCGAATTAAAGAGCAGTGCATCACAGTCCCTTTCAAAAAAAAATCAATGATTCAAATTTGATTCAATGTCAAAACTGCCTGCATGTTAAATCCACTGCTTACCACCTCTGGCCATCGATCGCAAAACAGCTGAAGAGATGTGTTGAATAGACCGACACGATTTCACTCTGTTTTCAATCACATTTCAATGTTGAAACAGCAGTGAGTGCTCACCGGGTAACTTTTACTGCTTAAATAATATCTTGATTTGATGCTACCTCCCCTCTTCCCCCAAAATCTGTTCTACTTTTATTACTTCCACACCTGGTTGTAAAATTGACTGAATCAAATCATGTTGTTTGAGTTCTGTCTCAGTCTCTCTTTAGCCATCTGTTCCAAAAGAAAAAAATCCCAGAGTAAATAACTCCACAGACTGTGAGTCACCGTGAGACAACTGTGAGCACTCACCTGGCGCCAGGTGTCTGATTCTTCCTCGAAGTTGAATTTTTTCCAATGCAGTAAATCAAGCTGCCTCTCTGTCGGCTCTTCGCTCTCTGCTTCAACTGTCTCTGGGCTCTTTCTTCTTTCAGGTCCTTCAGGTTCTTCAGGGTGTTGATTTTGGCTCTCAGATGCTTGGTTCTGTTCCTTGCTCTGAACTACTGATTTATCAAGATTGTCTCTGACCATCCTACAAAAGAGAGACCTTTTCTTGACCACCTGTTCCTCCACTCTTCATCAGAAGATGCGACTTTTTTCATTGTGCCATTTCTGGTCAGTCATCAGCGGTCCGGTGCTCTTAGAGGCTCGGTGTTTACTTAAACAACAGCTTGAGGTTTTAGAGGCTCGATCTGCTTTGTCATCTGTCCCTTAAGAACTGAAACAGAAACATGAACACAGACAATCAGTCATAATGTGTGACCCATCTGCACTGCATTTTATTTTAGCTGACTTTGTTTATTCCCTCTAGGGGGCAGCAGTCACACATTATCTCACAACACTAACACGTTATCATATTTAGGGAAGTTGCACTTCTTTTTTACATACAGGTCGTTATAGACACATCCGCTGTTTAGTAAGCAACATCACATTTCAATAAGAACCATGATTCTGCCCAACAGATGAATGTGAATCCAATATTAAGTCTCTTTTGGCTCTGTTCTATCAATTTGAAATGTGATCAATATAACTTGAAATGCTGCACAATCCTTTTTTGTACTGGTGGATTTCATACGTATATTTCTAAAGCGTTTTCTAATGTTTCTTTCCCTGTAACCTGTCTTGAAAATACATGTAAATATATAGCATTCTTGTTGACTCTGTGCGGTTTAAAGATGCACTTAAAGTCAGAGATGTTTACAGATTCTGTGATAAATGTTTATAACTCTATACACAAACTGTCCTCAGAGGACAATTTGGTTGATAGATACAATGCAACGCACAAAGTTATGGAGGGGGCCGCAACAGTGAAACCGTAACTCTCCTGGTAGCCTTTTTAGCTCCAAACAGTGTTCCAGGGAACCACATTTTCCTTTGAATAAAGTTTGTGGATTTAGTTCAGAAAATATAGCACAGAATTGTTACACTTCTCCAACTTTCATATATCACTACCAAATCTACATAGTGCTCCTTTAAACCTTGTTTTAGTTTTATTTGCAAAGTGTTCTGTCTCTTTAAATAATGACATGAACAGACAAATGAGCAGCTAAACGCTCCACTTTGTTTAATAGTGTGTCGGTTCCTGTGTCAGTCTGGTCTTTCATGCTAAGCCGGTCATTTAAGTGTTAAAGAGCCAGAAACAGAAACTTTAAAAGTCACATTAAAATCTATTAAAATCAGATGCTGATTAATGAGATATGAGAACCAGTTTCAAAGCTTTTGTTATCACATGCCTCCGAGTTAATCATTTCCTTTAATCAATCTCAGAGCTAGAAACTTGCAACTAGAACACAGGACAGTCAAAAGCATGGTTTCATTTTACAGAAACATTTGACAGCAGTTGTTGTGTTCATTTGTTCAAAACTGTGATCAGACTTAAAGAAACATAACACCAGAGTAGGTCTCCTTTTCCATCTAGAGAAATGATCATAAAACAATAAGGAAATCTATTAAAAAATGATTGTGTCATCATTGTAGAGTATAAACAGGTTATAATGATTACAACTGATAATAGCATGCTGTCGATTAAATCTTATCAATTTCCATCCTTTGAGGATTGGTGGAATGGACTTCAAGGAACCCTTTCATTTTATACATAGTATTTAAGTATAAGTTACAGCTCTATGATTTAACTGCACACTGTTGCAACTTGTAATCGAGTGTGTGCGTGTGGTGTTTGTGTGTGTGTGTGTGTGTGTGTGTGTGTGTGTGTGTGTGTGTGTGTGTGTGTGTGTGTGAGTGTGTGTGTGTGTGTGTGTGTGTGTGTGTGTGTGAGAGGAAGAGATCAGGTGACTAACCATAAAGAGTTTGTTACTGGGAAGGGCGGATGTAACTTGATTTCTGAGAGGAATGCTTTCACTTTCTCACTCAACCACAAAACACAAGAGTATGAAATAATCTGAAGATTTCCCTTTACGTTGTTAAATTGTGTTAAAACGTGTGTTTACAAATGCAGTAATGTGAGTAAAAAACATGTTACTTATTAAAATCCGTGAAAGTCAAAAAAGACATTAACATAAAAAAACCCTAAAACACAGAACCTTTTTCTTCCATACAATGAAAGAATAAAATACAACTTGAGAAACTGATACTTAAACATGATATGTATAAGCATGCAAGTAGCCTACATTTAGGTATTGTGGTTAGTATTCAATGTATTTGCATTACAACAGATCTTTACTTGCTTATGTAAGAAAATAGACTTGTAAAAAATCTATATATTTTTCTGCTGTACATTATTTTACTTCTCTTTTTTAAAACCTAGAGTGTCTTTTGTTTGACTTTAACTATTTGCTCAAATGATGCAAAGTGGATGGAGAAACAGAGTTTAAAAGTTGTTGACGTTCCTAAACAAAAATGTATGACTCTTAACTTGCATCTTCTGTCTAATTGTCAAAAAAAAAAAAAACATGGATTATTTAGCTTACAAACAAAATTGAAAGAGAAATGCCAACATATTGAAGAAGTTGGCAGCATTGCTTGAAAATAACTTATGACAATGTTCTTTTGAATTAGCTCTACACTGAAAAAAAATAAAAAGACTTGGACAATAGCTCCATCAAAAGTTATTCCAAATCTTGCAAACTGGTTTGGTTTCCTATCTCTGAAAGACATGAATTATTCTACAGGATGTTGTACTAATCTTTCTCAGCTTTACATGTAAAAAAAAACTAAGGATTTTGTTTAGTATATTTACAATAGTGTTCACTTGTGTCGCCATAGGCTACATATAGCTGTACATTCTAGTGTAATGTTCCTGCTAACCTGTCAGGCTTGTTTTAGTTCCTATGAGAGCAACAGAGACAATTCTTTGCATGTTTTAACACATCCGGCAAATACGACTAATTCCTATTCTGAAGGGTTACACATCCATGTTGGGAATAGCCTTGCAGGACAGCAAGGCTGGGACGGGTCTGTGACTCCTGTGTTATTGACCCAAAGTATGTTAACAGTCTGAACATAACTCTATCAAGCAGCATTTTAAATATAGGCAACAGTTTCACATTTGAAAGACAACTACATCTCTACAATAAAAGTATTATGTCCTAATACTGATGGGCTGCACTGTAAGAAAAAGAAAAAAAATCAGAAACAGTGGGCAAAAATCTCTTAAAAATGCAACAACAAAGAAAATGGTTCAAAAATGCACCATCTCTATTATGTTTTTTTTGTATATCGCTTATAGTTGAAGCTCTTTGTGTTACTCTTTTTGAAATGTAATGTTGGAGCAACCTGGCACAACAATGTCATTCGAGATTAATAAAGCTATCTCTTATCTTATCTTAATTCAATTTAAATGATATGTTATTAAGAATGTATTAAGCCTCATCAAACATTCTTAATAACATATCATTTAAATTGAACTAAGATAAGATAAGAGATAACGTTATTAATCTCGAACGACATTGTTGTGCCAGGTTGCTCCAAGACATGACCGGGAGATATTTATTATATATATATATATATATATATATATATATAGTCTATAGCCTACTGTAGGCTAAATGCTTCTAATTAAGATTATTTGGTTCTGTTTCTAAATGACAATGCTGCACCTTTTATTATTCAAATGAACGAAGGAGCAGTTTTATCCTTATTGGCACAAGAAAAATTGAATAACTGTTAATCAAAATTTTGTTTTAACCTCTTGCGTAGGCTCCTTGGAGAACTTGAAAAAGGGATTACACTTACATGCTGCCAGCGCCTGTTCGAGTCCACACAGCGGTGACGGTCGCTGCTCGTCCTCTGAACAAATAACTTTACTTTCGGTTATATTCTGATGCTGGTTGATAAGAGACAGGCCTACCCCACATACATTCATACCAAAAAAAAGAAAAAAAAACGTAAGAGGCGTCTCAGGTGTCACAGACCGGCTGGGCTTTCGCTTTCGCTTTTAAATGTCGCTTTCAAGTGTTCCTCGGAAATATCTTGATTACGCTATCTTCGAGTTATGAGCACATATTAGCCTACCACTGGCCACATTCTTTTAATTCTCACTGCCAGAGGGGCCAAATTGTAGGATACAAAAACGATTACAATCAATTATGTCTCAAATGTAACTCAACATATACCAGTGATTTAATATTATTATGGACATATTTCTGGTTTTCATGATTTCATGACATATTTAGTCATGTTTTCTTCATGTTTTTCAAATTAATTGATATGCAAAAATTGACCTGAGGGCCACCTTGAGGGTTGATGGGGGCCGCATGTGGCCCCCGGGGCCGCCAGTTGCCCATCCCTGTTTTGGATGGTACCCAAGTTGTGACGTTTGCGTGATGTTTCAGGCCATCAAAATGGCAGAAAGATTGGAAACTATGTCATCAATTGACGGTAGGAATTATATTTTATATTTTTTTATAGTAGCTAGTATAATTTATTTTAAGTAGTTGCACATTTTTGTATATGGGTTACATTGTATGGGGTACATTGGCTGTAGCAAGCTATCAAAATGTATGTTACATACAGGGATTACTATCCAGAGTGAAAGCCTACAGAACCAGGCAACACCTTAAATCCTTTTCCAATGAGACATCAGGAACAGGGACAACACACACACACACACACACACACACACACACACACACACACACACACACACACACACACAACTTCTTTCTGTCACACACACACACACACACAACTTCTTTCTGTCACACACACACACACAGAAACATAAAGTCAACTAATAGAAAGGATGTAAAAAAGCAAAAGACTCATTGCCTGCTTCTCACACACTCACACACACACACACACACACACACAGTATGCTAACTAGCCTAGCCAGCAAATATTAGCTAATTATAATGTCTATAAAACAAATTTGTTGTCAACTACATTCTGAAGGACAAAAGAGCTCTGTGATTCTTGCTCTTGGTAACATCGTCCATGTTTGTTGCTTTTATTTTCACCCAGAGCACTTGAACATCATCACCAGGATTGCACAACTGGGAAATACGACATATCCGAGGAGCACGTGAAGACAGCATTAGAGTAAATCACGTGATGTGCCAGCAGCGCGTGTGGTTTTTTGTGTACCTTTGAGTTAGTGTGTATTTCACATGGAATTTCAGCTCATTCCCTTTTTTTGTGGTTTGAAAAAAAAGCATCAGTTTTAACACGCGTAAATGCAAACTGCTTTAAAAGTGCAAGACTGGTGAATTTCAATAACATCTCATTTTTGAATGCACATCTCATCAACTAATGACAAAACATTGCAAAGTCAAAATGAATGTGAAACTAAAGCCTAAGTGATGGGTACAAGTACTCAGAATAATTTGATTCTAGTGACTTCAAAAAGAAAGAAAGAAAACGATTTGCAAAGTTATTTCCACATGTTATACTAAAAGGCAAAACTGATAAAAAGCATTGCAATTGTTACTTTAAACCTATTGTGAGGAGAACAATGCTGTTATTTACAGCACATAGACCAGAGGAGTCTTTGAGTCTATGTTTATATGGCCTTACAGATAAAACAAATTCTTATAAGACAGCAATCGACAGAGATACTGTAACTCAAACACAACACATTGTACAATGTCTACAAGCTCATATATTAATAAAAAGAAACGCACACTTTGTAAACCTTAGTATTTAAAGCTGTGTTAAGGCAGTTAGCAGAGTCTTAGGACAATTAGCTTCTCCTCCTTCATCAGGCAGGTCTTTTTCAAGTGAACGCGGATTCACAACCAGTAAAAATAAATGTGTAAAAATAAAAATTCAGTTTGGTTTCAGTCTCTTCAGCTGCACATGGACACCTTGTGGAGGGACCGTTCTACTACACACATTAATAAAAAAATCCCTTTCTGATGCCATGGCAACTTTTAATTCCCATTATGACACAAAATAATGATCAGACAGTCTTCTGCATTTAAATAGATTTATTAACAGAGTACAGGTAGTGTCGTGTCATTTTCATTCATTCTTCAGGCTGAAGCGTTGGACCTCTGATTCTCTTTTTTGCTCTGTCTGTGCAGGAAGTAGGCGGCAGCAGTTACAGCAAAGACCCCATAGGTAACCAACACACACTGTAACACAGAGGAGAATTACATGTTTTTGTACGAGGAGGACTTTAAATGTAAAAATATCATTCACATCGACTGCAGCTTTTGCGCGTGTATATGTAGTGCATGGTTTACATTTCGGCGTCCCTGCAGTGTGTAGCTATTGAAGTATTTCCTCAAACCCGTCAGTTCCACAGAAGTTGGAGTCTCAATGCCAAACAGCTGCTTCTGAAACCCACACACCCACCCACCCACACACACACACACACACACACACACACACACACACACACACACACACACACACACACACACACACACACACACACACACACACACACACACACACACACACACACACACACACACACACACACACACACACACACACACACACACACACACACACACACACACACCACCACCAGTAAGAGGAAATGCTGCAGCAATAACGCTTCACATTTTAAACACTAAAATCAAAGTGTATTTTTTTTTTTTACAAGATGAAAAACAAACTAATGCCATCGTCAGAAAAAAACCTATCATTGTAAACTATCTAAAAGTTAAATTAAAGACAAGAACAACTGTTACATGGAGAAAAAGTACCACATAACAACACACACATGACAATGGAAGAAAAATCAATTAACCACAAAACCAAAAGCAACTGACAGACTGCAACATTGTTTTCATGATTTTGAGATTTTGAATTTATGTTGAAAAAGGACAAAAAAAATCTATGACGAAGAAGAAGAAGTTGGCAGCATTGCTTGAAAATAACTTATGACAATGTTCTTTTGAATTAGCTCTACACTGAACCCGAGTTGTTTCAGCCGGCCTTGTATTTCACTTTTTTTTTTTGTCCTCCCAGATTTTCACTATCCACTGTCTATTCTGTCGCAGGTCAATTTAAAGAAGTGAAATGATACAGATTTGTCAGATGCTCTAAATTCTTACAACTGGAAGCCCAGCAGGGTGACATTATAATGTCATTTAGGTTTCCCACCCAGAGCATGTCATCAGAATCAGGAGAAAATGTTTGCTGTATAAACCAGGTCACCCTGAGTGACTCTGTAATGGATGAGTGACAGATACAATCATAAAAACATTTTCCTGTGCAGAGGCAATGTGATATTTATTTGACTTGCACACACCCATGTAAAGCAATATAAGAGCTGCGCAGTCAGAATGAAAGTGAAACGCTAAATGTTCAGAGGGACTACTGTTATAGCTGAGATAAGACACAAACGCAGTCTGAGGATTTGATTAATGTCTTTGGAAGAGTACGTGACAGTTGAGACCAAAACATCCAAAAGAAGCTGCATGTACAAAGAGGCTTTTGTTTTTTGGCTGGCACGATGAAATGATTTAAAGCCATGCGAGTCACATTTAACACACCCGTTGAATTAGATGAAAGTGAATTATTCATCAGCTAAAACTCCAGCAAATCATCAGGACTGGCTGGCAGGGCTGAGCTCATTCTGCACAGACTCTCCACTTTGTGTCTGCCTTGGGATTTCTGACAAAAGCTTAAAGCTGTTATTCCCTTTTCTGGAGTTTTTCCTTTAATGCATAGACGTTACTAGCCAAACTGTTAAATTCCCTGCATAATCTTCCGCTCAATAACATGAAACCCTGGGAAAATTCAGTTTTTGTGATGCTGAACACATTTTCATATTCAGCTAAAAATAAGTCTTGTCAAAAAAAAAAAAAAAAAGTTCAGATGATATGCTTTCAAGCTATTAAATAACATGTGCTTGTACTGTTTAAAGTTGTTCCACATTTTGGCACTGTCCTGCATTTAGGTGCATTATAATGTTATAATTATTATTATTATTTTTTTTTTGCCTTTAAGGGAGAGACAGGACAGTGGATAGAGCCAGAAATCAGGGAGAGAGAGTAGGGAGTGACATGCAGGAAAGGAGCCACAGGCCGGACTCCGGACTCGAACCCGGGCCGCCCGTCCTGAGGACCACAGCCTCCACACATGGGGGCACGCGCACTAACCACTGCGCCACCATAATGTTCTCCTTTTTGTACAGTGAGTAGAAAGCTACTGTTAGGATATTAGCCTGTAGCCTGATTAGTCACCTTTTCAACTTGTTAGGATCCTGCATTCGTGGAATGAGCAGCACAGCTAAGCGTGTGGGTAGCGCGCCCAAAGAAAATGCGCCGTCACACACTTCAGGGTCTGCTGACACCAACCACTTAAGTTGTAATACTGGTTTGAAAAATACATTTCTCTTAGTCTCTATTGCTCAACCATTGTAATGTGCTTAAAACAATCACACATTTACCAGAAACAAAACCCATCTTATGTGTTTATTGTATTGTTATTATTTTTTTAGATTTGATTTGCATGGCTAGTTTCTAATGATCAGAATCACATATTTCATGTTTATCCAGGTTTGAATGTCCTTACTTTTGTCTTACTTGGTTGCCTATTTTAATTATATAATCGTTTGTTAATCTGCCCTCCCAACTGGTTATTTTACTGCTAAAGGTCAATAACGACTCATCTTATCTCATCTCATATAATTATTATATAGGCTAAATTAAGATAAATTATCTAAGATATCCTGGAAGTCCGTTTCATTTCTAACTTCATTGAGAAAAATAAGTAGAGACATAAGTGATACTGTAAAATAGCTTATTTGGATTAAAACACTGTTGAGGAAACAAATTGTAGGTTGATTATAGCCTAGATGATAAAACACAATATAAAAATAAAAAAATGCAATGAAATCCTTGTTACTCATAATAACATAAATACTTTTCAGTACCAAAACGGACACAATGTACTACTTCTCCCTCCTCTGAATGGTGGACATGCATTTAAAACAAACCCTGTTCTTACCTTCACCTCTGTTATGAGGTGACCGAAGCTGGTGAGGGGGATCCGCGTTTTAACAGGGGACGTCGGCATTACTGCAGACAGTGTAAAGTAAAATCTCACGTTAAATCGTGTTTCTTGTCGTGCATATTTACTTCACAGTCTCATGTTTCATTTCAATAAACATTCTGTTTGTGTGGCTTCACACTTACTGTTCGGATGGTTGAGTGAGCGCTGGCGGACACTTACACAATATTTTCAAATGCACGTTTTTGTTCCGGGAGCGTAAAGATAATTCTGTCCAATCGTCTGGTTTCTATGGAAAGCGCTGACCAATTGCATGTTGGATGGTGGGAGGGGCTTGAGGGGCCTACTCAACGTTGCTAGTCCCTGCTCTACCTCTATTTAGCCACAAGAGGGCGGCATATGAGTGTTTATGACATGTTCCTTCGGAGCCAGCAAAGTATTTTTTGAATACACTTTTACGCCTTGTTGTATCGGTAGCCTACCATAGTTTTCCTAAATATGTTTCTCAGTTCTTTACTACAATTAAATAATTATGCTGAATTGAACTTTCAACATTTTTTTGGTTATGAAGTATCGAGATTTTACTTGACAAAATGTTGGCCTACCTTATCATGGTAGTACAATTGTGGAAATCTCGTATTGTGCCTCATTTGTTTTCATTGTCTGCTTCGTTATACTTCCACGAAACTACAATCTGGAATTCAATACTGTATTTTTCACACCACGAAATGTATTGGACAACAATAGTCTCTTACCAGATTCATATTGTCCAAACAAATAGTAATCAACTTGTTAACTCTAATAATTATCATGGATTAAGAGACAGAAGTAAGTGAAGTCAACTCTATTTCTACCATCTGAAACAACATGATTAACACAATAAACGTCCCTTATTATACTGTGATATAAAATACATTATTATTTATTCATATATTTTTCTTGAAGCTCCTCCTTAGTAATTTGCTGTTGCTGTTTGACAGGACAAAGTGGTCACTCTTCATCTCTTTGCGGGAAACGACATGCAGGAATGGCGCAGCAGGCCTGATCCCAAACCCAGGCCGCCCACCCGGATGACCACAGCGTCCACACATGGGGTTCGCACACCAACTACTAGTAGGCTACCGGCCACCCCGTAAACTAGGGTTATGCAGTGTGTTGTAAATCACTTCATCTGACACCTATACAGTGGCAGTTTTTAAACAGATTAAAAATAACTTCATGTAAATAATCAATCTTGTGGCTAATGTTCTTGTTTGCTTGAGTAGGTCATATAGAGGCATTACAGAGCAGAATTAAGCCATTTTGCCTTCACTGAGGCATTAGAAACACATTAAAGCAGCTCTGTAACTGTACTCGTAAAACACACTGACTGACTTTGGAGAAACTATAAGAAAAAAAAGAGATATGTTTGTACAAATTGTAAGACTCTTTAGATTTAGGTATAGGAGTCTATTCAGAAAAGCTAATTTTTCTAAAGTAGGTCCTTGAATAAGTCTGAGGATGTTCAGAGGACTCCTAAGTCTCATGGTCACATAGCAGGTAAAAGGCCTCATCTTATGAGAGATATGAAAAACTTTCACAGACATAGAGCTGTTTACAAATCACTGCAGACATCAGTGAGGAACTGTTCGATCTCTTTAAAGTTTATTTCCTTACAGACTTTCTCTTACTGCTTTTGTAGCAGCTCTTATGAGAAAACTCTTGGCTAAGAACTTAAAGCAGGGCCTTTGGTGGGAAGATTAAGTCCTTTATGAATAAGGCCCTTAGGTCAAACAGCAGGACTTGTTTTTATTACATAATTCACAAGCAGCAGAAACCCTCCAAGGCAGGCTTAGAGTTTTGAAGGGCCGTTTGTTCTCAGTGTCTAAAGCATGATGAATATACCAAATGGAATAACTGTTTTGAAGCACTTGAAATCACACCCACTATCCGCAAATCTTTGCATAAGCATGAAAACTGGCAAAGCTCCAAAAACAGCCCAAACCTTTTCTTCTTCTTACTACTTGTGCAGTCCATGATTACTGCCAAACTGCAACATGACCTCTGAGTTGGAAATGATGAAGAAGAAAAGTGCATTTGAGTAAAAGGAGGACCGTGAAGTAGATTGGTTAAAATTCACAACAGCAGGTACACTCTTGAACTGACTGTGAACCTTTGCAGTCGTTTATTGATCTTTTGTTACAATTAGTTGTTTTTTTCCTGGTGGATGCATACTTCACCTTGTACTTCTATCTAATTTCAATGCTCGGGTACTCATTTCTATCATTGCCTATCAGGTTTTAGGCATAATAATAATAATAATAATAATAATAATAATAAAATAATAATAAACTCTGAATGTTTGAGAGGCTTGATAAGTTTTTCATTTCTTTCCAGTGACTTTTTTTTATACTATTTTACATGATTAAATCACTAACTTTTATTAAGAAAAAATCTACTGGTAATAACCCACAAGTCAAGAATATAAAAATAATTTAATTTTTTTCTTTTGGAAGTCTTAAATTTACACACAAATTTCCTCAAAACAAAAAACTGAAATAAAGAATTTGTTTAACAATTTGCCAAAATTGTAGTCTTTTATTTTGTACGATTTTCTCGAATTTTCTGTAAATGTCACTGATGGGTTTGTGATTCATACCAAAAAACTGTTAGTTAAATGTTCCAAAAACAGCCTTTGTACAAAACATTATTGGTAAAACAACGCAATATGCACATTTCATGAATGGTAGAATAAGACATCAAAGTTATATCCCAAAAAATATTCAAACGAAACATGTACAATTTGCCAAAACTATTACTAAAATATATTTAACAGAATAAAAGTGTAACATATAAAAATAACACAGCCGTAGAAAACTACGACTGTCAGTATTAACAAGTTGATCACAATTAACTAAGGTCTAAATTAATACATTAATTTTCAATGGTGTCCACAGTGTCTCCCTGTAGTCACAGTGATGGAAAAGGACACTGCCACATCTTTGAATGTCTCATTTCACTTTAAAAAAACAACTCCAGACAACTCAGTTGAAGACTCAAAAACAGACAGTTCAGTTTTTAAACATCCTTTGATCTGTTTTCCTTTAATTTTTTATCCGTAATGAGTTCCTTTTACAGTGGTTAAGTTACTGTCGTAACCTTCAATCTACTAGAAGGTCCTTACTTTATTTCAAAATAAAAGCAGGGTTGAATTCAAACAACAACGTAAGTAGCCTACTCTCAGCTTAAGACAGATGATTAACTATTGACATTTTGCGATGTATCGCTATTACAAAAAATATCATTTGACAGCCCTAAAAACATCCAATATTTATTTGATTTATATTTATAAGATCTTTTGAAAAATGTTCCAGTCCAGGTTATACAAGCCACACAGAGCCCCCCAAAATCTGTTAAATATGGGAAAAAATTGAGAAATAAAAAAGACTTATCAATTTAGGATTGGAAAATGTTGGTTCAACAACTTAAAAAAACCTGTATAATATTGAGTAATCATCAATAAAATACACTGAATATCATCAGTAGATATGGAGATGATTTATTTAATGTCATAATCTGTGTTACAGAGACAGGCAGACATATATGAGGCAGGGTGGATAGAAGGACATTTTTCGGTTTCCAAGTTTGTTGGTTTGGTAAAAATGTATTTTTGAATGAATGCATCTCTACAGCTAAACGTTGTCATTGTATAAAACAAAAAATACAATAATTATAAGATTTGTCCAGAACTGTATTTTATTTATTGCATTGATATAAAGTGGGCCCATGAGAGATGACCTTTATGGTTTATAATAGATTCATCTTGCTCTTCTTGATTTGATTGATTTTCTTGCATGTGTTTTCATTACTGTTGTTTTACGTTTTATTTATGTTTTTCTGTTTTTCTGTTCTTCTTGGATTTTTAATAATGAAATGTGTGTGGATTTTAATTTTTTGTTTGTACGAGTGGACTCATGGAAGAGTAGTTGCTACTTAGGTGTATTGGCTAATGGGGATCCAGATAAACCAATAAACAGCTGAACATTGCCGTTGTTTGGAGCTGTGGGCAGGTGACAGATAAACACCTTCTTCAGCCACCTTCTGAAACATAACAGGTTCAAGTATATGACAGAGACAGTGGTTTATGTCATTCACACATATCCTCCCAAACAATGGTCACAACACGTACATTTGAAATAGCCCTGACATTTTAACATGCAGATCAAGCAAATCTCTGTCACTCTTTTCTGTCTTTCAGAGGAATAAACAAACATCAAGGTAATGCCTGTTATGTTCAAATGGTCCATGTTGACTACATGGGGGTTGGGGTACTTAGGTTGGGAACCGGAGGGTCGCTGGTTCAAATCCCGGTGCGGACCAAATCTGGAAATTGATATGGCACCTGGAGAGGTGCCAGATCACTTCCTGAGCACTGCAGAGGTGCCATTGAGCAAGGCACTGACAACAGACACTTTTTTAGTGAATTCCTTTGAAAGCTGAGGTTTAATGGAGAGCTTAAATGTATTCACATTTGCAAATTGGTCTTGAGTCTCAAGTCTCAAGAATATTCCTGAAGTTGACACACATGATTCACAGTTTCTTAAGTCTGTCATGAAACAAAAGTAATTCCAATTTGATGGGTAACAAAATCTATATATTTTGCTCATTTGTATTTCTAGCTTTTCATGGAAGGATTAACCTTCCAGAGATCAATGCTGTTATCTCACATAGCTGCCTCTATATAATGTATATTCATCTTGTTCAGTCTGTTTCATACTGAAGAAATAGTTGACATCTCAGGAACAAGCACTAAGTTCTTTGTGTGTCCCCAGTATAGCTATTTTTTGAAAGCAACAACAACTGCTCTCGGGATGTATTTGAGAAAATCTATAAATGAAGAAAAAGCGAAATTCTTGTAAAAATAATTTAAAAAAGAGCAAAAACAAACAAAAAAATAATACTGTTCAAAATAGGTTGAAAATAAGCCAGAAATGCCTCATAATGCATAAAAGAATACATCTGAAATACAGAGGTGGAACTGCATGACAAAAGAAACATCCAAATACAACCTCTTAGCTAAGCATGCAGTATAAGCTACATTTGTCTTTCTTTTACTGTAAATGGTCCTAAATAACAAAACAACAAAAACATAATTCATTTTCTTTACTAATCACATCTAGCTTAGCGTGGACAGTTTTCTTTCCATTGGCATCGAACAGATCACAAGAGAAACAGAAAAAGGTTCATTTCCATCACAGTAAATACTCAAAGCAACACATCTCAATATTTCAGTGTGTGTTCCTCATTTATATTCGAGTTACTTTATCTAGGTTTGTGATCAGATACAGTGTTGTACCCTGGTCTAGAGCATTATATGCAAACTTTATAGGTTACTTGCTTTTTCCAACTTTTTTTTTGTTTTACAATTTCTATTGTATGTTCTATTGTTATGTACAGGACTATCTCTTGGCTGCAGGGAGCAGTGACTTTGAGTGTCAGGCTGGTTACAGGTTGTGTTGACAAGTCTTCGCCACAGCTTATTGATTTATGGTACTGCTACTGAATGTGAATGCACATTCAGCCATGGACTTCTTCTGACTCTCGGCAAGGAAACAAATATCCAAATGTTCAAACTGTTGTCATTCTTTTGCAATGCTGGAATAACAAACTAACAGACATTTGTTGTTGTTTTTTTGCCCATCACAGTTTCGGCAGACGGCTGTACATGAGTCCGGTTCTGCTCGAGGTTTCTGCCTCTTAAAGGGAGCTTTTTCCTTTCCACTGTAACTTTAAATGTTGCTTAGTGCCATATGATGGATTCATTTTGGTTCTTTATAGATAATATGAAAAAGGGTAAGTTATTTACCTGCTCTTTTATAAAGTGTCTATTTGTTATTCATTGGCGCTATACAAATCAAGATTGATTCGTCCACTAATCTTTGTTATTTTACGATTAAATGCAACATCATTTGAATAAAAAACAAAACTCAAACTACATTTTTACAAGCTGTTGCCACAAAAGGAGGTTACAATACATCAGTGGAGTTGATATTGTGGGTAAAGAAATTGCTTTAGGTAGCCTACTTTGAAAAATATCAATAAATCAGACTACCTATAACAAATTGATACTGTGAGGCCCCAGATGTCTCCTCCCACTTGGCCAGGTAAGTGATCCAACCTTGAGTGTTTCTGTGTGTGTGTGTGTGTGTGTGTGTGTGTGTGTGTGTGTGTGTCTCTACTAGTCATGCTTTAGTGAGAGTATGCAACACTTGTGGGTTTAACTTGTGTTGCTGTTGACGCGGAAGGATTGCTTCATAGGCGTGACCCATCCGTGTTAACAGCTGTACACACACATGTTGTAGTTTTGATTTCAAAGAGGGCGTGAGGGGGAGAAAGGAGGGGGAAAGGAGGGAGAGACGACGAGAAACAGAGAGAGAGAGAGAGAGAGAGAGAGAGAGAGAGCGTGTGAGCAGAAACTCATCGGCGAGGACGGGCAAGCAAGCAAGCGGCACGGGGACCCGCCGGAAGAAGGAGCAGCAGCAGCAGCAGCAGCTTCAGCTTCAGCGCGAGCTAGACGCAGACCACCAAAACACCGGCAGCATAAGCGACACCGAGGCGGCCAGCAGGGCGGAGAGGAGGAGGAGGAGGAGGAGGAGGAGGAGGAGGCACCTGCACCGCGACTCGTTCTCCCCTCTGTCTCTCTGCTCTCTCCTTACCCCTCGTCTCTCTCGGACCGCCGCCGCCGCCGCCGCCGCCGCTTCCTCGTTAAGATGGCTGACCCCAGCAGCGATGGAGAGGCACCGGAGAGCGCGCGCGGCTTCGCCCGTCAGGGAGCCCTCCGCCAGAAGAATGTGCACGAGGTGAAGAACCACAAGTTCATCGCGCGCTTCTTTAAGCAGCCAACCTTCTGCAGCCACTGCACGGACTTCATTTGGTGAGTGTTTGTGTGTGTGTGTGTGTGTGAGTGAGTGAGTGAGAGAGAGAGTAAGGACACAGGTGATACACTTGCTGCTGCGACTCTGCTCGGCCTCCTTCCACACTGTTCAGGCACCGCAGTGTTTCATTCAGTGTCATTGTCAAAAACACCGCGATGCGCCATCTCCCCCACTTTTCCCACGATGCGACAGCACTATATCAGGCCTTACGGGGGGGGGGGGGATGTGATGTCGGCAAGCCGCAGAACAGTCACTGCTGTTTGGCGTTTTCCGCATCATCAACCCGCCACCCATCTCTGAAACTGGAGGTCTGGTGGAGGAATGCAGCTGGAGACATGCAGACACAGGGCCCCACTGTTGCTGCAGCAGCTGTGTGTTTATGCATGTGTGTATCAGGTGTGATTGGATATCTGTTTAAACGTGTGCACACGTCATAGTCTGTGCATCTATTTCCCCCCTCCCCAAAAAAACTCACATCCTTCTCTTGTGTCCACAGGGGCTTTGGGAAGCAGGGATTCCAGTGCCAAGGTAAGAGCAGTGCCTCCATTCACAAATCCCTCTGCTGCATATGGCTGTGGGTGTGTGGACGGATGTTCACTATCTGCAGAAGTGTTGCTATCTTGTTTTTTTTTGTGTGTGTGTGTGTTTTTGTTGTATTCAGGGGCCTATGGTCTGCACACTGTTAGAGTGACCTGTTGGCTCTTTACAGAGACGATGTGTTGGTGTTGGCAGGCAGGTGTCAAACTCGAAGCAGGTGCTTGCCAACAGTGATAAATGAGAGTGAGAATCCTCTGAAGAGGCTCAGGCACCAGAGACAGTGTGAGATGTAAGAGTAGAAGAGTCGGCGGAGGGATGAAAGCTGAGATGTCTGTGTGCCCAAGCAGAAATAAGGAGGAAGACAAACCAGGAAGTTACATTTCTTAAGGTTTTTTTCTCCTTTAATCTGAGTTTTGAATCTGATTGGATTAATAAAATGGTGTGTGTGTGTGTGTGTGTGTGTGGGGGGGGGGGGGGTGTGTGTGTGTGGGTGGGTGTGTGTGGGTTGTCGGTTGTGGTGGGTGTCTAGACACAGACCTCTGCACAAAATGGTTTCATGAACAGGCCCTTGCAGCAACATAGTGACACCCCTCAATCACATGAATGCCACCAATTCTGAGTAGTATCACTTCCTCGTCTTCACTAATCTATCCTCTCCCTCAGACACCAACCACTGCTCATCTGGCCCAAATCATGGGACCATATGAGCAGGAAAATGACCAAAGTTTCCACATCATTCTCTTGCTTAAGGCTCCATTTATTACATTTAGTTGCGTGTGTTGTGTAATTTTGTAAGCAGTAAAAAGCTGACGTGCCCCCGTCTACAGAGGCTGCAGACATGTCAACAACTCTGGTGGTAATACAGGAAATACATTGAGGGAAGAGAGAAAAGTTAACACTTTATGTGCTTGATTGACACCTGGACTAAAGTGAGCCAGTGTGTACACAAACACACACACACACACAAACACAAACACACACATACACACACATAGAGCACTACACAGGTAGAGCTGTGGTCAGGTTGGGTTTCGTGTTGAGTTTCCAACAGTGTACTCTGAAGCTTCCTGTACAAACAAACAAACTGCTTTGAGTTGTTTGTGATGCCATGATCATTTTTCACACTGTAGATGGAGAAAATACTTAACATGCCAATTGAGCACTGATATAGGGATTTGCAGGTCAAAAGATAGCATCCTAACACTGGGCTAAATCTGCCAACTTAATGTTTTTTTTTCAAGCTGGAGCATTAAAGGTCCCATATTATGCTTTTTCTGGTTTTATATGCCCTTTAGTGTGTTTTCCAAGTGTCCTGTGCATGTTTAGGCACATCTATGTGCAAAAATTAAAAGTCCGCGGAAACACGGCTTCTCCTACCTCCTCCTGTTAGCTGTAGCATTAGCTGCATGTAACGCTCTGTTCTAGCCCCCCTCAATAAAAATGTGTCAGTGTGGCGTCATTGTCAGTGTGAGATCACTGATCTAAGCCCATTGGCTCGTTGTGGCAAGCCCTGCAGCTCATTTTTAAATTTCCGAGATGCGTGCTGAGCAACTGACCAATAACGACAGAGCGGATCGGCAGACCAATCAGAGCAGACTTGGCCCACGTGGGGTCTAACAGTGGGGGCTCAGCAGAGCATAGCTGACGGACTCAGAGCGTAGAGGGAGCAAGGAGGAGCAGTACATGAAAACAGACACTTTTTTTCGGACTTTAGCTATTGTGAACGTACAAAAGTAGGTACATAGATGAAATATACGAACCCCAAAAAGGGCAGAATATGGGCTCTTTAATTGGAAATCAGATCAGACAGAGTTTTGTTAAATTTAGATGCAATTGATGGAACTGCAAGAGTTAGGCCTTGATCATACTGCAGGAAGGATGTTCATATCTAGATTTGTTTTATACTAATTATCAGTATTTTCAAATTCTGTCATTATCCTTTAAAACTCAGAACAGGGCATTACAAATCCAAGACTGTAATTAATAAGCCTTCAAATTTTATATAACCCCATATCAATTCTTTGCACCTCCAAAACAGTAGTTTATTGCAAGTTGTGCTACATCCTTTTAAAATAATTGATTGACTTCAATAAAAGAAGAGGAATAATAAGAAGATTTTGATTTTAAAAAGCGCTGATTTCAGGCAATTTATTAAATGAATAAAAGCAAACAACAATAGTGTGGTGCTAACATTCAAACTCAATTTGTCACCAAATTGTTGACATTTTGGTGACAAATTGAGTTTGAATGTCCCTCTTGCATAATGACAAGTATGCTGGGGTTCAGATTTGAGGATTAGCTAGTAGTATTCTATAGGGATGGGAAAATGGGCCTACTGCTGTTCAACTATTGTATGCAAACTTCTGTTTGTTTCAATGGTATTTTCTTCTTCCAATCAGAAATTGGGAGGAAAATATTTAATTATCGATTACAAGCCAAAGATATTGAGTTCACCATCATGAAGAAGTAAAAAAACAGAACATTTTCACATGTAAGAGGCATGATTTAGAGAATTTTTACAATAGATGCTAACTATTCATATAATTTATTCAACTCTCAGCTGTTGTATACAAACTTTTCACACATTTCGAGAGAACATGAAATTGACCATGTGGCAGCAAGAAGAGGCAGACATGAGTTTGAAGCTTTATTACTGAACCAAATGAAAAATAAAAAAATAAAGCTTTGTCTGCCAAAGGTTTAAAATGGGTGGAAGGATTAATAAACATGAACTGTAGTTGGATTATGTGAACAGGTCAAAAGGTTACTTTTTCTGTTCAGCATGCCCATGGATCACACAAATCTTTTCCACAAAATAAGTCCTGGATTGTGACCTGAGCATTTAGTTAAGAGGAGCTCTAATTGAAAACATCTGACTTTGTATAAAGTTGATTGTTTTTGTTTTTTAGGGGACTCAAAAGTAACTCGGGTATTATCAAAGATGCCAAAAGTAACTTTATCAAAATAACAAATACAGAAAGCTTAAGTTACAATAACCCTTTTTAATGAAATACTGTGGAGCTGCTGGGACGGCATGGTTAGACTCAATGTTGTTCTACACATGTAAGAAACATGTTTGACTCTAATTCATCTTGATTTATGAAATAGTGTTGTCAGTGAAAAAAGTGAAATTAACATTACCACTAGTCCTGAATGGTGTTACGATCAAATATCTTTCATAATATTGCAGTGTGATTTATTTTCTATAGTCTGCTTCAAATCCCAACTCTAAATGTAATTTTTTCCGAAGAGTTAAAAAGTAAGATTTTGGGAAAAACTATTATTACTCAAGTTTTCTATAAGCATTGATTCTGTGATTTACATTTTACAGGACATAGCATTAGCTTAGCTAAAAACTAGACTTATTGTTGGTTGTGTTTTTTTTTTAAAGATATTTTGGGCTATTTTGTCTTTATAAGTAGGACAGCTGAGGAGAAACAGGAAATACTGGGAGGAGAGAGCGGGGGATGACATGCAGCAAAGGGTTCGAGGTTGGGTTCGAGAACTTTGAATTTTGAGGTCTTCAGGATGTCTAGGGCGGGCGACGTAACTGCTAGGCTATCCTGCGCCCCTGGCTGTGTGGCTCTATACACAGAGTTTGAAGTTTAGCAGTAGTAGTGTAGATTTTGATATTTCCAGATATCTGGTATTTAACCTCATACTGTTGTGACTGGTCAGTATGTTGAGCTGATCTCAGTTTCATTTTAATACAGTCAGACAAATATAGCCACACTTTGTGAACCTTGATCATGCGTAAGACTTCACATGCAAAACGATTCTTTTGGACCTTTTTATGTATTAAACAACAAATGATTTTATTAAGAAAACAGTGGACAGATTAAATGATAATGACAATAATCAACAGTTGCAGCCCTATTTCACCCATGAAATATTAGTACTTTGATTCACTTTAAACAGCACTAGATGACAGGATTGAGCTTACTTTGCTGACATATATAAAAATAATATACTCAGGTTTTTAGTCCCTTTTTGTTGAAGGTGCATTGTAGATTTGGTTGTAAAATGTAAAAGTTGGAGAGGTGAAACAATTCTATGGTATACTTTCTGAACTAAATACACAAACTTTATTCAAAGTAAAAAAAAATGGTTCCCTGGAACACTGTTTGGAAAAGCTACCAGGAGAGTTACGGTTTCACAGTTGCGGGCCCCCCCACCATAACTTTATAAGAGTTTTCCAGGGACCAACATTTTCCTCTGAGGACAGTTTGTGGATAGAGTTATGAACATATACAAAATAATTTGTACACTTAAACATAAACAGGGACACAAATCTCACCTTGAAGTTTGAAGTCGCTGTTATGGAGATTTTTAGTCAAATCGGCGGTTTTCTATACCTTTAATCCCAGGTTTGTTTGATTGTTTTTTGATTGAGATTTAGTAACTTCTGGGTTAAAACTGGCAAGATGTTTTTGGGAAAGACAGCTTGTTCTGCATTACTTAAACAGCATTCTTTTTTTAAAGGTGTATGCCAATTAAATAATGAACCAAAACATGTTCAGTCTTAAAGCCCATTCAACCTACTATGAACCCAGATATCTTATGACCTGCATTTGGACTTTGAGTCCTATTACAGAAGCTTGAAATGTATTTGATGAAGCATGCTGTCAGTGGCTTTTCTTTTTTTTTTACTAACAGAGAAAAGTTGGATATATGTAAACTAGAAACAGAGCGGATTGCAGAAAGAGTGGAGTCATTCAGAGGACAACAGGAACAAGCAGGGTGTAACGCAGGGCAACATGAATGGGTGGTGCTCACCCTTACACACACACTCATACACACACACGTGTGCAAATCATCAGCACTCAGCCTGGTTCAGAGGAATTTCAGACATGTGGTGCAGACTTGTTCAGACTTGGTGAACAGGTTGTTTTGTATAGTTGTTTGATGCAGTCTGTGTTTGAATACTTGTTCTGCGATCAGTCAGGATCCCTCCCCCTTTCTCATAGCTTTTGCTTATATTTTATTTGTGTTTATTTGAATGTGTTTGAGTAGACAAAAAAAAAGAGGAAGTTAGCCTGCTCATTTCCTACTGATTGAGATGTCTGATCAGAGTTTGGACAGAGTATTGTAAGGTGAACTTTCTTTTTTGCTGACATCATATCAGAGGAGATAAGGGAAAGTTGAATACAGAGCTTGTATTAAGGTTTCTATTCTTGAAAAGTACACCTTTTCCCACATTGAAAACAAACTCTGTTGAAATAAATAAATCTATTTTATGATATTATTTTAGCAAACCTGAGACCCCCTTTTTAAAGTAATTCCACCAACAGCCAAAAGATGTTTAAAAAGCAGCTACTAGTACATTAACTTTAACTGGACTTATGGTTATCTGTGTTTTATCATACTTGTTTTTGCATAAGTTATTTTCAACCCCAAAAGTTTACAAGGGCAACAGATGTTCTCCATTTCACAGGAGGCTTTTGATTTCACACCCCACTGACCACATTAGAAATTTGCTTTTTAACTGTTTCAAAAAAAAAAAAAAAAAAAAAAATACAGACTTGTGTCTTAGTCCACTTTACAACTGTAACAATCTCAGTGAGTCAAATACAGGAAATATGCCAAAAAACAGTGGCTTGTTTTACCAGCTTGTCATTGCGATTGATTGTATGGAGCTGTGGCTGAAATTTAATCCGGGTCATGGACAGATAAGTGGTTTGTTTGGTTTGGTGCTTTGTTATTGATTTGCACCAATCTAGCAGCAAGTAGTGGATATTGCTAGATAATTAGGGACCTTTTGGTTTTGGCTGAGAAAACACAAACAGTATTGTAGAGCAGAGTAGTCCACAGTAAATTGCCAGCTCCTTCACAATGAATTTTAAAGCTGAAAGTTTTTTGAAATGGCAGATGTCTCGATGGCTCATGGGGAGGTATTCGTTTCTGGAAAACTATTTCAAAAGTTGTAGAATGGGAAAAGAAGTTCAGAGGAAATTATGCATCAAGTTCCTCTTTAATGTGGTTCGTAATTCACTCCTGCTACAGCCAGTGCCTGCCGAGACTGTCTTTTGTAGGATGGAGAATGAATGCAGACACACAGACTCCTTCACATGTGTATGACCACTTACCTCCTCTGTAAACATTATGCTGGTAGATAGCTAGTGTTTCGCGGCCGATGATGATGCTCGTTTGTGTACGTACGAGCACGCGAGGGAGAGCGAGCAACAGGTTACTGGTACAGTTTGCCTAACATCCATGCGGTATCTCTACAAACGCGGTATTTTTGAAGGTTACATATAGCCCCTTTAAACATCAGCCAGAAGATGGGGCCCATCGGGTACACAATCCACTTATTCAAAGAGGGATAAAAGCTTACTAAAGAACACCTCAAAGCACCGGGCTGCGTTTTTCTGTCAGAAACTGGAGGTTGAGAACAGACCTTTTTTTTTAAGCAGCTGCAGTTTCATCCCACGTCACTAAGACCAAGCTGTCACCTGACATTGCTCTGTTGTCTTACTCATCAACACCTAGCTCACTGTGCTATGGGAAGATCGGGTGGAGGAAGCCTATGACCTCAAAAGAGAAAAGTATGAGGATCTGAGAGACACCTGCCAAAGAAGAGGCTGGAGAGCCCAGTTTTGGCATTTGGAGGTTGAGTATTGGAGCTTTGCAGGCCAGCCACTCTGGAGAGCTTATACGGCACTTGGCATCACAGAGGCAGCGGAGAAAGCGTCTAGATGGCTCTGCTTTAAGAGGGCTGATCTGTGGGTGGCTGCTAGGGCATTGGCTGGGTCAAATAGGATGAAACAGAATAACATCATAAAATGTCTATATTCAAGGTTTGCTTTTTCTATGAATTGTAAATAATAATGCAGTGGTGGTTTTGGCTGAAGACATGAAATAGGAACTCAAAGCAGTTAATGTGACAGGTCAATTTATAAAACAGTGTGCGTTCGTGAGTTAACAAAATTGACACTTCTGTTAATTCTGTAAATGGATGTATTTGTTATTGACTATTATATTAGCTCTACCACTAAAAAAAAAGGCAATACGTTTTCTCACAATTATTGATCAGTACCTGTGATTTGTCTGCTGATTGCTGTCAGGATCTACTCAGCTGACCAAGGTCATGTCAGAACAACAGTGCTTCACATTCTAATCATCTATTCTGACCAAAATAGCATTACCATCTTAAACTCAATAAACTCATATTAAAGCAATTAGACTCAAATGATACAGACTGATGCAACAAAACCTTGTTAAGAAATACTGTAAATATCTCAGAAACCGGGGGGGATGATGCATTGCTGAAGGGCTGTACATATGAAATAAACTGACAATTAAATCGATGTAATGATTCACTGGTTTTGTTCAGTGTATTTGAATCTATTGCAATATATTAGGCAAAGGGACTCTGCTTCTTCATTAGCACTGTGTTACACAGTTACATTTTTAGGAATTGCTATCCATCAGAACCAGATAGAGACAGGGACTCAAAAGCAGACTCACACGTGGCTGAGTTCAGGAAAAGGCGGAGTTTAATAACAGTCCAGGTCGATACACAGGAAGGCAAATCATCGAGGCAAACAAATCCAAGTGGAGCAGGCAAAACGGTAAGGCAGGCACAGTCAAAATCACTATAAGTCTACTAGGAAAAACACTGGAACAAGGTGACACACAGGAACACACTACGAACTGGCAACAAGAGGGAGGAAACACAGGGATCTATACACACAGACAATCAGGGGATAATGAGACACAGGTGAGCAGGGCAGGAAGGCTCAAGGCAGGAAAACCTGAGGAGCAAGATCTGACAGACAGAGACAAGGCTAAGTACAAAATAAAACAGGAACGGACAATAATCCTAAATAAAGGAGTAAAAACAAAACATGACACTAGGTAACTTCACTGATCCTGTCAGCTATCAGATAGTTAAACATGATATGAAAATAAAATCTAGCGTTATGATTTTTTTTACACTCTTAATTAAACTCTTAGTTGAATGAAACGCCAAAAAAAGAACTTAGATTTTAGAACAATTCCAAATCCAATTTTCTGCTTATCCGATACCGTGTCGCGGTGGCAGCAGGCTAAGCAAGTTGCCCCTGATGTCCCTCTCCCCAGCAATGTTTTCCAACTCATCCTGTGGGGATCCCAAGGCGTTCCCAGGCCAGAAGGGATATATACAGTATAATCCCTCCACGGAGCTATCCCAGGGTCTCGTACCAGTTGGACGTGTCTTAAAGACCCCCAAAAGCCTGCGTCCAGTAGGCATCCTGATCAGATGTATGAACCACCTCAGCTGGGGCCTTACGATGTGAAGGAGCGGCGGCTCTACTCTGAGCTCCCACCGGGTGTCTGAGCTCTTCACCCTATCTGTAAGGCTGAGCCCAGCCACCCTTTGGAGGAAACTTATTTCGGCCGCTTGTATCCACACACTCATTCTTTCGGTCACTACCCACAGCTCGTGACCGTAGGTGAGGGTTGGAATGTAGGTTGCCTTATGGCTCAGCTCCCTCTTCAGTACTGCCGAAGCTGAGCCAATCCGCCTGTCTATCTCGTGATCCATTATACCCTCATCTGTGAACAACACTCAGAGATACTTGAACTCCTTGGCTTGAGGCAGAGACTCACTCCCCATCCAGACAGAGCAGTGCACTGTTTTCAAAGAGAGACACATGGCTTCGGAACTGCCACATCCCGACCGCTTGCATAATGATCATTGCATTTATGATTCGATAAATCAATCACTTAACAACAGTTAAATCCAAATATATTGAATATCTTAAAAAGTGTATTTTATTTAAATATTTTTTAGTTTTATCAGTAAACATTTTATTTTTGGGGGTTCTTTACAAACCAAACAGGACATTTGTTGATATCTTCTCGGTCTATAGGAAACATAGACACATTTCAGAATTGTCTGAAATGTTATTGACAAAACGAAAAACTACAGATCAAGAGATCTTATGAAAAACAAAAAAAGCATGTTAAAGCCTGAAGGTGATAACGAGTGTCTCCATCTGTGGGTCCTAGTTCTCAATCGCAAAGGATCCTCTTTTGGATTATCTGTGATTTGCTGCTATCGCTGTCAGTCGCCACAAATGAGGCGGTGTGAGTGAAGACTCAACTGTAGGGCTCAGCCTGGTTGCTAGGCAACAGAGTGAAGACCTCTTCAGCAGGTCACTATGCCTGTCTTTCAGTAGTGTGTGTGTGTGTGTGTATGCATGGCGTGCACAGGTGTGGGACAGAGCAGATTTATGAACAAAAAGCGTTAACGTGCAACTGTCGTGTTTCTCTGTTGCTCCATTTTCTGTTTGAGTCTTTTCTGACTGGCTGAAAAAAAAAAAACTGCACATAAATGAATTCCCCGCCCCCTCACACTGCCTCAAACCCAGCTGTGTCCCATCCCACACACACACACACACACACACACACACACACACACACACACACACACACACACACACACACACACTGTCTATCTCTGTCTTTCTGTTTGACTTGATTTCTTGATTCCTTTTTTTTCTTCCTTCTCTTTCTCTCTGCATTTCTCTTTCTCAGTCACAGTCCGTCTCTTCATTTGCATTGTGAAAAAACTACAGATGGACACAATTAAACCGTGCTAGACAAAGCCAAACACCAAGCAACTACTGTCCTTAATTTCTGAGATAAAACTGCACTCACCAAAATTCACTGTACATGTGAGCTTTGTCAAGGTGTGCACAGACATGACATAACCGTATCTGCTGCTCCAGCTTAAGTGCTTGAAACCTGCAGAAAGTGCTGCCAGTTGTCACGGCTGCCTCATGAAAATGTATTAAGTATGTGAATAATTAAGATCAAACCAGAGCGTACCCTGTGTCTGTTCACTTGTGCATGTGTGTGGTTCTTTGTTTTAATTTGAAGTGGCTGTTGTTGTTCATGTTTCATTATCAGGTTTGTACATTTGGTAGAATTATCAGGTTTGTATATTTGGTAGAAATGTCAAACCAAAACAACAAATTCTATTTCAAGTCCACACTGGTTAAGTTATTGCCAAGTGGAAAGGATTCAGATCAGCGCTGTGCAATACTTTTGAATAGGAATAAGGCCTGCATGATATAAGAGATATGTGCTAAAACAATGTTTATTATTCCAATAATGATATGAAGTTTGATAAATGAATAAAATTAGATGTTATGTTTCTCCTAAATCCCAAATAAATCTAAAAAGCATTGTTTGTTTTCGTCACTAAAGCCGCACCAATTAATCTGAGAGTAGCTGAAAGATAGCCTGAGCTTCATCTGACTGCATCAAAATGCTCTGAAAGCGTGGCTATTTTACCTCCATCCAATTGATAAAATGAACCAATACTGAGTGAGAAAGCAGTTATTGTTAACATAATATTGTTTGTTACATGCAATCACTTTCAACCTTTGAGATGTGTTTATTGCTACTGCTCGTTTTGTGATAACAATGAAGTGTTTATTCGGCAGCCCTAGTAAAAAAAACAAAACAAAAAACACCTTTAATATAAGTTTAACACCTCGTTTCCACTTACAGTATGTATATGTAAGGAGGCAAGTCAACCAGAAGTCCAATTTATTCCATTGGGAATCTCAGTTATATTTGAATGGCCTATGAAACTCCTCCCTATTTCGGTCCAAGTAGTGATAAAATTAAACTTTGTGGTGGATTTCTGAGAGGCCGTATGACAGTGTGCTAGCTAAGATAAAAGGATGCTAAGTGGCTAACATGCTATGTCCTTCCAATCAGTTGTCAATGTTGATTGTAAAGCAAGTTTGTATGAGTAAAAATTACTTGTTTATCTAGTTTTAACTCATTGTGAACCTCAGTAATGTTAATCTGCTAAAATATGGTTTTACTTTATATACAGTTGCTATCAGTTTGATATTAAATACAATGAGATTTGTCAGAAAAAAACAGTCATCCTCTTAAACAGTCTGTTAAAACAGACAAAAGTGGCCTCTCCCCCCATGGCTTCAGGTATCTTCTATCAGGTTTCTATCCATCTGTAAAGAAACCCACTTTTCTTGCGCCTGACACTATTGGCATCATCCGTATATATTTTCAGATTGACCACCAGTCACATACTGTCCGTAAATGAAATCAAGGCGTTACCCATGATGTTGGTGTACAGTAGAGGAGACTGATCTGCCCTTTTTATCTAAATGGAGTTCTTCTGTTGGTCATGTTCACATCTCCATCTCATCAAAATTTAAAGGAACCAACTGACCTCATCTTTACGTGACCTAGAATAAAATAACAAAGGGATGTCTTTATTTTGACTGTGTTCAGTTTGAATTATACTGACTTACAGCTGGATATCTAATATATCAGTAGCTGCTCATCTTAAAGATAGCAAACATACTCCACTGCTGAGGGTTTATCACTCTATTGTTATGGTTCTGTTTTTAGAGCTGTCATTACAATGACTCTGCTGCAGATCCCTTTCTTTATTAGTTGCTAAGTTGTTGCCTTTACTTAAGATTTCTTTAAAAAAATATTGTGTCCGTCTTGTTTGACTGAATACAGGGACACGCACATCAAACAAGATTTTATAAAATGTTTTACAAATTTTAGTACTGACTTGATTACTCATTGTTTCCTCTGAACATTGGGTGTCATTATATACTGTAAGATATTTGTACGTAACCTTTATCATGCACATACCTGCACAACTGTACAGCACCTCTATCCTCTTTTAAATCTTATTCTATTTAAGTATCTTACCAGTATTAGAGTACTATTCTATACCCTTTACTTCAAAACAAAATCAGAGTCCTTGTATGGGTAAACATACTTGGTCATGATATGTGTTTAATGTGCCTAAATCAAGAACATATAAATTAAATGTCTAGCCCTAATTAAACATTGTAAAACATTGTCTTTATTATGCGAAATAGCCTACAACCTTTTATCTACGTTTTTTCCCCTGAAAACCTCTGTGTGAATGTATCATATCTGAAATGGTGTCAACATTTATTTGAGAAAAATGCTTGCAATCAGACATAATAAGGCCATCTATTCAATACTCAAAGTGAAACCAAAAGACAGACAAACCTATTTTTATACATTTGCTGAGACAGTACTTGGTCTGTAAACTCTGGCCTGAACTGCTATAAAGAAATGTACCATGTCAAAGTCTGGTGCTTTAACCGAGAAACACTAGAGCTCCTTGAACCAAAGTTTGAATCATAATATCCAAGACTAATGTCAGAATCCCTTTTTTCTTATCAGTGGTGTCTTGATAGACACTGATAAACCAAGCAATAACCAAACTTTGTCCCATGCATTGTTAATGTTCTTGAGTCAGCATCCAATCAAACAGCTTGTTTTTTTTTCAGGTTATTTATTTTGGTCGTTTACTACCCTGAATGATTTTGACTTCAGACACTGAAGTCTCCTGCTGTCATTTGGATCTGCCTGTGTTGTTTCATACAGCAGCCTCAGTGTTATTGGCTATGATTGAATATCCCACGATGCGTTTGGTTAAATATAAATTCCTCTAAACTGAAGCTAAAAAACTAAATATAGTTGTTGTCTGCACAGAAGGAGCAAAAGTGAACTGCTGAAATATGAGAGGCCTATTGTGCAATGACTAATGCCACATAATTGACATATTGATTCATCTTTTTGTTGCCTTTATGTTTTGCCTCATTTGGCTATGCAAGCAAGCCTGAGTTAACATTTGATTCTCTTTGTCTCCCTCCACAGTGTGCTGTTTTGTGGTCCATAAGCGCTGTCATGAATTTGTCACCTTTTCCTGTCCTGGGGCTGACAAAGGACCTGCCTCTGATGTAAGTAGAGAATTTGTTCACACAGAAACACACACATGCTCTATAGATATGCAGTCCAAGCTGCAACCTGTGGTGTTGAAAAATGCAGCCAATGCAGAATTAAAAAAAACTGCAGTTCCTTATGTGTGCATTTGAGGCTGGCTCAAAAACTAAAGAATCTGCATTAGAGCTCATATTTGCATAAAGGCTAAGAGTTATGCATGGTTGAGTTAACCAGCAGGTTGAAGCTGTTTGTCAGGAGGCTAAGCTTCAGTTTAGCTAAATCCAGTTACTGACCCCTGCTGTTGGCTTTGTTTGTGTTGTTTTCATTTTTGAAATATGCTTGCTTGTTAAAAAGCTGGACAAGCTAGATGGCTGCGTTTCAGCAATCAAGAAATGAATTTAGCACACCTCATCTCCACCTCTTTGCCTGTTTCTAGATTTGCGGGAGGTTAGTTGGATGGAGGAACTGCATAGAAGTAGATTTCCAATATGGCAACTGCCATTGTTGTGCTTGATAACCAGTCTTCTGAAACCAATGGGTGATGTCACTTGCTATGTGCATGTTTTTAACTGTGGTTCAATCCAAGGGCATCACATTGTCAAGTGTTGGAGAGCATTATAATGGAAATAACTACACGATCTAACATGAAAGACTTCTTCAAGAATAGTTTAAAAAAGTAGAAAATATTAAGCTGCAGCCAGCGAGATATCCTGCTAAGTAACTAGACAATAACTGTTTTATTACGGTAAGTCTCTGGGATTCTGGAGTAGCAGCAGTTGGGATAAAGGATTTCTGACCAATAGTTTCTTTTCAGTGGCATTGCATTGACATCATTTACAGTCTTGCTAGCAATCAACGCACAAACATTTTTCCTGCTGAAAGGCTAATGGACTATGCTGCTCGGATTACAAACTGTTTCCAGAACACTCTTAAAGACACAGACAAAATTCGGTCACATACCCAGTGCAGAGTCTGCTTTCTTTTTTAAAAAAATCTGTAAATACATTATTTATATGATGGGTCTTCTTCAAACACCTCAGAACAAGTCAGAATTTCAATTTGATAAAATGCACTGTGAAAATGTTTTCCCCACCGTTTGGCCTTCTATGAGACGAGCTACTAAGAATTCTGAATCATTGCCCCCCTGACAGACTGTTATTGTCTAGAGACTGTTGGACCACTGCATGGAGGCAGGGAAAGATTTTATTTTCACTGATGTCTGAAATTTCATGGCGATTGAGATGTTTTACCTTGTCTTGTTTTCTCAGATTATATAACTTTTTTATTATTACAAAGGGAGTAAAAAAAAAAAATCTAATGAATGTATAATTGGTATGGGTGACATTTATTGTCACTGGTATGGATCATTATGTAAACGTTACCTGTCCTTACACTACACTGTGAAAGTTGAATGTTATAACACAAACACATGTTTAATGATTGTTTCCCGTTGAAGGCTTATTTATAACATTAACAAGGTCAGCATTTGCTTTATGTGTTTGTGTACCTTCATCTAGTTCCTGTTCACACACACACACACACACACACACACACACACACACACACACACACACACACACACACACACACACACACACACACACACACACACACACACACACACACACACAGATGTAACCTCTTGTCCTCTCTCCTGCTGAGCTGTCAGCCCCAAATCACACAGAGACATGTCAGTAAGAGAGAATGTGCTGCCTGGCTGCCTCAGGTTAATGAGCCAGTATCTCTTGTGCACAAAGACACACAAACACAACCACACACTCAATTTGTGAGTCAGCATGGATTTGAAATTATATGACTGATGTTCATTAATCTCTAACTCCTCTCTCTTTCCTTGTTTGTGTTACATTAATAAGCTCTTTTATTGTGTCCCGTTTTTTTTCAGCCATCAGCAATTTGACCTCTCTCAGTTATTTAACATCTGCTCTGCTACAACGTAGGAACTAGTAAAAGGATTGCTCAGCTTAAATAGGACACAATCATTAAGCAATTCCCCAGATAGGGAGTGCTGTTGTACTGAGTATCAGCATGGCTAATATTTGGTCACAGGCCTAAGAGAAGTATAGCGGTGATGATATTCAGTACACCAGCACAAATTCAAGAGTGCTATTGGTTTTATACAAACGCTCTGCAAGCAGCATAGAGATAGAGAGTAAATATTCACAGCAACAAAAGACAAATAGTGTCTGTTTATTTAACAGATACTATTTGTGCGTCTAACATTTGCGCTTATTGGTTCACTTTAAGAGTCGATTTAATTTTACAGCCTACAATTGAATGGCTCTTGTCCAAATTGCTTAATCAAATGTAACGGTTGTTAAGGGAAAAAATCAATACACCTCACACAGAATGAAGACAGACACTCCGGTATAGAGCCAGAAGAGACCTGGTACAAAACGGAAAGGGCGTGGCCATGGTGCCTTTGCCTAATTTGATGTCTTGCCGTTAAAGGCGAAGTGACTGTAACTTAAAGCTTCCTCGATCAAAGCCGAGAAGGTCACCCTCATATACATGTGTATGTACATGACAATTTTCAATTCTGTCATTGTGCCACCTACTGGTGAGACAGCCTTTTGGTTTATATTGTGACGATTCACAAGATTTTTCACTGTTTTTGATTGTCTTATGAAGAAACTGCAGCTGTGCCACATCCCGACTTGCACCACACTCCGACCTTCACAAAACCCAGAGGTGCACTAAGGTGTGAGGGCCGGTTCAGTTGTGCTTGCCGCCCTAGTTTTAAGTGTGCTTTATTTGTCTAGATGTTTTCAACAAACAGGCTCGTAACCTCTTAAAGTAAATAAAGGGAAATCATCATAATGGAGAAAACAATATTTTAGACAGAAGTCAAGGAATGGCAACACATATCCCGGTGAAGTTGAAAGACTATTTCCTGAATAAAAGTTTAATCTCTGTCCTTGACATGACGCCCTCTCTGTCCCATCAACAGGAGCCTCCTGGACATTAAGAATGAAAATACAATGACACTGAAAATAATGATTTTCTTTATCCACTCTTTGTGTTACTGTCTCTGCAGGATCCTCGAAGTAAACACAAGTTTAAGGTCCACACTTACTCCAGCCCGACATTCTGTGACCACTGTGGATCTCTTCTCTACGGGCTGATACACCAGGGCATGAAATGTGACCGTAAGTACACAAAGCTATGTTTAAGTGAGATCACACACTGTTTGAACATGCGACACAAATAACAGCTTTTGTTTTAGAGGCTGTGTGCAAAATTCATTTTTGATGACTTGTCCATCTTTGTGCCTATCAGTCCATGTCTTTCCAGTCATTATGGTTGAGTTACTTAAGCTATAGCAAACTGAAGTCTTATCTTATATACGTATTGATTTATTGCATTTTGTGAATAGGGGTGTTGTATATTGCATCACCTTAAAGGCAGTAGGTGTGACGCTCCCAGCCAAACATGGTGCCCTGTGTTTAAAGATAGTAGCTGGTTGTTATCAGGTACCAGATCGTTAGCATGCAGTGGAAGCTTCTGGAGAGGAGAAGCCAACTGTGAATGTTGAGTTTAAATGGCATCCGACAAATCCTACTCATTCAGCTTTTAATTCAAACATTGAAATCATTAACATACCATTTTCTATGTTTTGTCTCGGGAAGTCTTGTGCAGGCTCTAAAATCTATAAAGACCACTGGAGGAATTTAGTCCAAATCCAATCTGAAAATAGATACACACATCACTGTGCAGAATTTAAAATGGTCTTTTTTATGCCTTTAATTTAAACCATCTTCCACTCTTTTAAAGTTTTTGTTCACTTCATTCGGATTATGGAGGTAAAGTCTACAAAATGATTTTTTTATTTCACAATTGACCTGTGATCAACTGGTTGTTGACTGCAGTTCAGCTAAAAATCTTCTTTCATCTTAGGCCATGTCCATCATTTACAATATTCAAACCAATGAGTCATAATAAGACACAGTTAAATAGATATGATAAGCTAAATGACAGCTGCAGAGATACCATCAGCTGCTCCTACCAATGATTGAATAGTTTTTACAGACCTGATGTCATGTCATATTTATTGCTGACTATTTGCACGTTGTTGGCAACAAAGACACAAACAGAAAGTGGGCTTCAACTCCGCATCTCCAGCCATAATCATCATTATTTATGGGTTAACAGTTTCTCATTAAAGCTTTGTTTATGGACTTTGTTTTTGGGCTCTGGAGCAGTTTTCATTCATTTATGTGAAGTCAACGAAAGAGAATGTGGTTAATTCTCTTGTGACTGAAATGACTGAAGTGTCAACAAAAAACCACAAAGGTGTTGACAGGTTATATATTAACCCACGTAGACAAACAACGTGAATAGACAGTCTGTGTTTCTTGCAAATTTAATTCATATGACCACATTACAATTTTGTAGACTTTGCACTAAACAGTGGAAATAATAAATTAATAACCTTTTCATAATCTGTATTATTATACAGGATATGAGGAAAATTAAAACAAGCAAAGTATTTGGCATCTCATCGATTAAGGATAAGGATGGTTTGGTTGAAATGTTGTATTTGGCACCAGTTACATTTCCAATTTGTAGAAAGGAAAAAAAAGATGTAGCTTTTTGTGGCTGAGCAAAGATATAATGAATGACTCCCTCTGTGATATTTCTCAGTAGTGGGAAGCGAGACCACAATTGCCTGAGTCAGATTAAGTCTTCTGCTTTCTGTTCAAAGTCCCTAAAAGGGAAATTCCTTTATTTTAAATATACTCATATTTTCACTTATTAAGCAGTTTTAATTACTGACAAGTACAAAAAGTGCTTCAGTAGCTTTTCTGAGCCAGCAGCTGTAAGTAAGACTGCAGTGGATGAAACTTTGCCTGATTAACCTGGTCACTGTCTGTGTATTAGTGTACATATGCTTTCTAGTGTTTTTTAGTTTGTAGTTTCCTTTGAGCTACACAACACTTTAATCCCTTCAACAAAACAAGCTCCTTTTCCACTCTAAATCTTCATGCAAACACAACACATGCAAACACAACAAGCTCCTTTTCCACTCTAAATCTTCATGCAAACACTCACCTCTCACAAAAAGTCAGACTTGTCATTTTGCAGAACTTCTGTTTACTGTTTATAAAAGGGCCCCTCTCTGGAGAAAACATTTCTATTACTTGGTTTGAAAATTATCATAAAAAACTCCTGAAGTTTTCGGGGTGAGCTATAGACTATGTGTGAACGCAAACAGACTTATCCAGAATCTTTCCGACCAGCCCAACCAGTTTTTTTTATTGCAAAATGTGCGAGTGAGCTGAGTGAGAACGCAGCAGGATATTAACAGGAGAATTCACTTTGAAGGGAGTGGAAGGGGATGGTGACAATCAGTGCAGGACCATAGACTATGCATGGGACTGTTGCGACCTCCATACACATAATTAAACTGCTGCATTTTTTCCAATCGGTTCTTCTCCACTCTTATGTTGATATTATGATTCTGTCCATCTACACAAAGCGTGTGACTGAGTGCACTGATAAATCGAATAAAAATAATGATTACATAAGTTCAATCCTTTATATTGGAGTAAAATACATCAAAATAATTTACTGTATAAAAGTATTTTTATAATGGGAAAGTGTACAAACATCAACCTTCTGACACTCCACCTCTGCACCACTTCCTTTGAGTGGAGGGAAATATACATCAGAGCAGTCTGACCTCTAGTGGACAAACTGAGGAATTGCAAAAAGAGTGCATTCATATTTTGTCCATGATTAAGAAAGACTTATCTATACTTTATGCAAATTCAACTAAAATGATCCAGGAGTCAATTGTTTTTCGATCTTTTTGTGTATAATAAAATAAATATACGTCTTCTTTTTTTTAATGTTACATTTATCCAGCCTAAATAATTAAGTTTTTCTTTATTTAAATGTAAAATTTACTTGAAGGAATGTCCTTTATGAGCATATACAAATACTTTGCTAATAAGGGCCTTTCCAAGTCCATGGCTTTTTTAAAGCTATTCTTGTCACAGACACATGTATTAGATAAAGTTTGTCAATGGAAGAGTTCTGCTCTTTTGTCCATCACAGCATATCCTCAGGTTTAAACTGCAACGGTCACATTTCAAAGATGGTCAGTTTATTCAAAGCTAAATTACGACATACTTGAATTATTGGCACCTTTAAGACAAGTCTGGAAGCGCAAAATGGAAATATCCTCAAAGAATCCAACACAACAAACATCATGGTTTACAGAGAGGGCTGAGAGGAGGGTTTGTATTTCTCGGATAGTTTGGACACAAGCCATGTAGGGAATATTACAATTAATAACCTTATGTATATAGAAACTTTCATTTATGATGAACATTTGGAACAGGAACAGAAGGCCTAAACATCCAGTTTAAGTACAATCTGGGGAAATTACCAATTGAAACCAGGCAATTGGAACAAGGGTTGCGTCTATTGACCATCAAAGGTCTAACTTGAATAGGGAATTTGTTTCAGGACAAGAACCGATGCCGATTGAACAGATACTGAACGCACTTAATATCAGAAGCGTAATTGCTGCATCCTGTTATGGATAATAACTTTGCCACCTCTATCTGGATTGGAATGATTGATCTGACTGAAATATCACAGTAAAGGGCATATTTCAGTTTTATTATGACATGAGAGTTTCTGACATCATCCGAAAACTCTATTGGCTGGCTTAAAGCTTGGAAAGAAGACGTTCAGGAGAATATTTCCTTGGATTACTGTGGTGTGATTTGTACTGAGGCGCAGAGACGATCTGCAAATACAAAATTAATATTGCTATCATGTAACTGCCTGATGCCATTTTACGTAACAGCAGCTAGATTATGTAAGTTTAATAATAATATTCCAGATGCTTGTGTTAAACGTGATCAGTCTAAAGTCACATTTTCACTGCATGCAGGATTGCAAACAGATAGCAACCTCTTGGTGTGAGATTGAACAAATACTTCAAGAAAGGCCAGAGGCTAAATACTTTGACCCCTTTCACCCAACTGCTGGGCAATGTTAATGTGTCAGACATGTTGAGAAGTGATCACAATGGGAAACCATAAGAGATCTGGTCAACTATTATATGGTACTACAAATGATCACTGGTAAACTTTACTTTGCATAAATAAAGTAAAAATAATAAATAGGGAAGATCCTTTTACCCAGTGACAGGCTGCTCCCCATATTATGTGCACTCTAGGATAATGTTCTTGTCAAGCTCTTGCAAGTTTCTTTTTAACCTGTTCTGTTGTGCTGTCATTAGTATTTGTACTATTGATGATGTGGTTTTTCAGTGTTTGTCTAGCCTAATAATTATGCTATGAAATTAAAAATAAACGTATTGTTAAATGAAACCTGTCATGCACAGATGCAGCCAGAAGTGCTTCTTAAAAGAAAAAAAAGAAAAAAAAACAACACAATCACTTGCATATTAAAGTCAAAGAACAGCTTTTTTAATAACCTCAAGTTCAACCTCTAGCATGCCATTTAAAAAAAAAAAAAAGTTTTTAATTGGATTTCTGGCAGGTGACTTCTGAAGTATTTTTTGTGGATCGTTTGCTTCTCTTGAAAAATCGCTCCTGGAAAATAACCTCCAAATCAGCATGACAACTGTGAAAGAAATTGTCTTGTGGTGTGAGAATTTCACACTCTTGTGATCCCCTTGCCCTTTAAGAAGCGCTCAGTGGTCCATTGCCTGATTTGTTCCTTTGATTTGGTAAAAGTGCAACTCTGAATTGCTACAAAGCTTTCAAATAAGGAATGTTGAAAGCTTGAAATCAAGCACTGAAATCATTGTGATAGTTTATTCTTATATTTGTTTTTTTTTGTTTGATAAGAAGAGTGCACATTTATGAAAAAAGAATAGGCTGAGACAGACATAACAAATGACAATACACTGTTTAAAGGAAATGGCTTATTAGAAAAATAAAAACACTGCAAAGTCAAGTTAAAAGATGACCCATGGGCACCGGTAACCTAGTGATTGTGTTGCTTGCTCCATGTACAGAGGCTATAGTCCTCGTCACAGCAACCATGGGTTTGAATCCGACCTCTGCACCTTGCTGCATGTCATCCTCCACTGTCTCCTCCCAAAATGTCCTATCTCTCCACAGCTGTCCTACCCAATAAGGGCAAAAATGGCTCCAAACATAACTTTAAAAAAAAGAAAAAAGAAAAGATGCCCCATTATTTGAAAAGGTTTGGAGGGTTGAGGGTGTCTGTTGCACAACTTATGATTTAAGCGCTGTATATGTAAAATGAACTTGACTTCTGCCTACAGACTGTATGATGAACATCCACAAGCGATGTGTTGCCAATGTCCCGAGTCTGTGTGGAACGGATCACACCGAGAGGAGAGGACGCATCCAAATCACTGCCCAGATCACTGGGGAGGCTCTCTCCGTCACCAGTGAGTGCGCTCTCCTTCTGTCTGTGTCTGTATTCAATGTGTTGCCTCTGAAACACACACTAACTGAGCTACTCTATCTGCCTAAGACTTTAACTGGAAAGTCCATTAGTCGATCTATGGTCCAACGATTGACCCACATCTCCACTGGGACATGCGGCCACGTGTCCCCCCCCCCCCCCCCCCCCCTTTCTCTTTCTCTCTGTCTCTGTCTCTCTCTCTGTCTCTGTCTCTCTCTCTCTCTCTCTCTCTCTCTCTCTCTCTCAGACAGCTGTGGATTGATTATAGAACACAAACTAAACTGCTGTTAAGTGTTGTTAGATGTGAGTTATTTAGGGCAGCACACAGCTGGACTCTCACAACACATGAAGGTCCTGTTGTCCGCTTTCAAAGGGCTAAATCTAATTTACAAAAAGTAATGTCTAAATGTTTATATGATCCTGGTATGTTTTCTACTCCTTCACTTGTTTAAAATCCTATCCTCAACAGTAAAAGAGGCGAAGAATCTGGTGCCCATGGACCCAAATGGCCTGTCAGACCCTTACGTAAAGCTCAAGCTGATCCCAGACCCAAAGAGTGAGAGCAAGCAGAAGACCAAGACCATCAAGTGTTGCCTCAACCCCACCTGGAATGAGTCCTTCACCTTGTGAGACATCTCCCATTTTTGTGAAAGAAAAAATGTTATGGATGATTTTATGGCTTCAAACACCCTCCCACCCAAAGGCTTCTTTTTTGGCATAACTTTTTTTCTTACTTTTAGCTAACTTAGACCGTTGGTACTCTTTTTGCCCACTATTCTAGAGCTTCTTTGTTGCTCTTAAACATGAGTTGTTTTGGCAAGCCATGTTCTATCAATACTGTATACATGACTGTCTTTGAGGAGAATGAACACTTGTGTGGGGCTTTAATATATTATGGTAGCAGATCTATTTGCATCAACTGCCATACGCATTTATGGCTGTATCTGAGGCATTTCTGACACTGCTATTTAAAAAAAACTCTAGTAGTGCTTTTCTCACCTATACAAAACTCCTGTGTGAATGAAAATAGCAAAACTTTCCACCCCAACATAACCCGTCATTTTGCCCACCAGCACCCTGGTAAATTTTCTGCGTAAAGTCGGTGTGAACCGCTAAGTAATAAGCTCTTTCTCTGCCATGAGAATGCTGCAGAGAAATCCAGGAAAAATATGTTGGTACTATCAATATGTCAAACTTTACTTAGCATTGATTTAAAGGCAATCAATTGTCATCATAGCGCCGGAATCTAATGCTCTATCAGTCTTTTCTGTGTCTTTCCTTTGAGATCACGTTATGATACTATACGATACTAAACGATACACTTTATTATCCCTTTTGGGGAAATTTGTCTAGGACTCGAAAAGAGTGCTGCAAACATTTAGCTGCCTCCCCCGTAGAATAAATCTATAGAGACAAACAGTCCATATGTTAACAGAAAAGCACATACCAAATGCAAAACAAAAACACAACAACATACTTTGCACATCACCCATATTACAGAAGATCTGCATAAAACACAACATAAAGTATATAAAATATAAAAACACCACGTGCTTCCTACTGAGACGACCCACCCCATGCACATAATTAAATTACATTTTCTGTATGTGCTTCTCTGCTCTTTTGTTGATACTTAAAAAAAAAGTGCATAATGTGAAAGCTACTTGGTTTAAGTAGCTATATAAGAAGTATAAGGAGTTTTCTGAAATCAAGTTTTGACCTGAGTTTCAAGTTTTTTACCCACCTTTAAAATACCCTTTTTATGGTCTTTTTTTTTATGTAACCATGTTTCTACTTTTCTCTTATTACTTAGCAACCTAAAAGAAAGTGACAAGGACCGCCGTCTCTCTGTGGAGATCTGGGACTGGGATCTGACCAGCAGAAATGACTTCATGGGCTCCTTGTCTTTTGGGATTTCGGAGCTACAAAAACAAGGGGTGGATGGATGGTGAGATGTCAACATGAGGAAATTGGAAATAATTGGGTGAAATTACCGAGGTGTAGTCTTACATAAGAAATGCCTCGGGAAAAGAGGTGTGACTATTAAAGGGCTTTATTGTTGTAGTGCTGTAATAATTCAGTATTTTATCTCACATTTCTCTGTTTTTATTCTTGGGTTTAGGTTTAAGCTGCTGTCCCAGGAGGAAGGAGAATACTTTAATGTTCCAGTCCAGCCAGAGGGAGAAGAGGGTAACGAGGAGCTGCGGCAAAAGTTTGAGGTAAGACTCAAAGCAAAAGTCACAGACAAAAGGTTTATTTATGTTGTTCTAGATCAGACAACTTCCATAACCCCCCTCATTATCTTGTTGTTCTTTTGGAACTTCTCCTCTCTGCAGAGGGCGAGGGTGGGTCCAGGGAAACCCACTGACTCGTCTTCCTCCTCTGCGGTCTGCAAGTATGACAGCAATGGCAATCAGGACCGGGTCAAGCTCTCAGACTTCAACTTCATCATGGTTTTGGGAAAAGGCAGCTTTGGCAAGGTGATGCACATAATCACATTCTTTTTTAAGGTGGTGGTTAGGAATCAGCTACTAAGTCCCCCTGAAGCTAATGTTTGTGCCTTTGTTGTCTCACTACAGGTGATGCTGGCTGAGAGGAAGGGCACTGATGAGTTGTACGCCGTTAAAATCCTGAAGAAGGATGTAGTGATCCAGGACGACGATGTGGAGTGCACTATGGTGGAGAAGAGAGTCCTCGCTCTGTCTGGGAAACCTCCTTTCCTCACTCAGCTGCACTCTTGTTTCCAAACCATGGTAGGGATTAGAGCCATGGCAAATAAACAACCTGTTACCCTGACTGGTCTGTTCTTGTATACGTTAACAAGGACACTCATTTTACAGTGATTCTAACTTTTTTTATACACAGCTCATGTAAATATTCTTCTCTGTGGACAGTAGATATTTTGCCTTTCCAAAGCAATCCCTCTTCTCAATTTTTAAAGTATAATTATAATTAAACTTAAAATTATAGGTTATATCTTAAATAATTTTTCCTTATTATTAAATGTAGCATTTCAGATAATCATTTGTGGGATATGCATTATTTGGGGTTATGGAGCTTTCTTTGGACATAAACAAACAATGCATTTTGTAATATGCATCACAATTCATTTTTTTAATAAAATTGGCGACACACAGCTTTTGCTTGTCAGTTTTGTTTGATATAATCAAACCAGCTAGCCATCAGTTTGCGAGGCTGGGGTAGATAAGCATGTAAACAACAAAGCCGAAATTTCAAAGCGGGGAAAGAGAAACACTGCAACTTGAGAACATAATGAAAGACTTGAATATCATTTGATTGATTTGATTTATGCAAAAATCCTAAAGCTGAACTCTTCAGGAAAATGGGTTGTAAAAATGATAGATGGAAGCTGTTTAATTCAGGATTAGGACAACATCGAGGTCATTTTGTACATACCCGCTGGTCATTTTTTCTCCTCTCTTTCATTACCATTTCGTCTATGTCCTACAGGACCGATTGTATTTTGTCATGGAGTACATAAACGGAGGAGACCTCATGTACCAGATCCAACAAGTCGGCAAGTTCAAAGAGCCTCATGCTGTGTGAGTACAACCACATACTTCAACTTTAAACTTCAAAAAACATTAAAAGCAATATTTTCTCACCAGCTAAACACTGCATTATATCATCAACTTCACAGTGAATCTGGGTTTCTTAGATGTCTGTACCCTTGAAATATGTTGAGCTTTTGTGACAAACAAAAAACATTTTAAAAAGTTCAGTTTGAGGTGATTGTTGAGTTTTGATATAGCTGCTAATGTGAAACTTAACCAAAGTCATATTTTTCATACAAAATCAGAGCACTGGTTAAGCTCCAAACAGGCTTTTTGAACAAGATGATAAAGTCATGGTATCAATGCTGGTGACTAAAAAATACTACATTTTTGGTAGTCATGGTGCTGAAAGTAAAAATACTTAATATAATACATTTTAAATTAACAAACCTAAAGTTTTCATCGTCATAAAAGTTCCAGAAAGTATGCTCTTTTATTCATATTATCTGTCAATGACACAAACTGTACTACCTTTACACATCATAATTAATATATAAACTGCTGTTTGTATTTCAGGTTCTATGCTGCAGAGATTGCCATCGGACTCTTCTTCCTCCACTCCAAAGGCATTGTGTACCGGTGAGTCCATTTGGGAATCAGTTTAATCTGTTTATAGTTATTTAAACTTCAGGTGTGGTGTTAGTAATACTGTGTGTGTGTGTGTGTGTGTGTGTGTGTGTGTGTGTGTGTGTGTGTGTGTGTGTGTGTGTGTGTGTGTGTGTGTTTTCCAGAGATCTGAAGCTGGACAACGTGATGCTGGACTCTGAAGGCCACATAAAGATTGCAGATTTTGGAATGTGCAAAGAGAACATGTTCGATGGGATTACAACAAAGACTTTTTGTGGAACACCGGACTATATAGCTCCAGAGGTGTGTGGAGTTTTGGATCTGCTTAATTACACTTTTTAACTTCTAAAAATCAAGCAATGTAACATTTTGTCTTCTAGATCATAGCTTATCAACCGTATGGGAAATCTGTGGACTGGTGGGCATTTGGAGTGCTGCTCTATGAAATGCTTGCAGGCCAGGTCGGTATGCACCAGTGGAGGGAACTGCTGTGAACAGATGATTTTTACCACAACAGGAAATGATGAAGTGTTTTTGTTCCCTTTTAGCCACCTTTTGATGGAGAGGATGAGGATGAGCTGTTCCAGTCCATCATGGAGCATCATGTCTCTTACCCTAAGTCCATGTCCAAAGAAGCCGTTGCTATCTGCAAAGGGGTGAGAATGTATACTCACATCCACATTCACACAGAGACTCAGTCCTAACACACTCCTTAAACCCTCTCCCTATCAAATTCAAACACTGGTCACTGTGGAACATTGTAAGCTCTCAGCTGGAGTTAAGAACTTTGCAGGTCATTCCTGGACTCAAAAAGGGAAATAAAAGTACAAATTAATTTACAAAGGAGATACGCAAGCCATCTACCACGATGGGTGGAGATAGGTGTTGGGAGTGGACAAAATTGCCCTGAATTGTATTTAAGATACTGTTAATTATCAGATTAAGTTCAGATAAACCGTAATGCTTTTAATTGTCTTCCTTATGTGAGCTTGTATATTATGTTAGCTCTGTTTAGCTGCAGTAGCACAAGTTTAACATTGCAATCCTCAAACATTGTTGGATACATGATGGACAAAAATGTCAAAATTTCCTTTTTGACTGAACTTTGAACTTTCATTATGAACAATGCTTTCAACTTTTCACACTGACTTAAGTGACATCACTTGAGGTAATTAATTCAAATTAAGCTGCTCTCTCTGTTGCCATAAAGCACTACATAAGCGGGGTGAAGTTGTGGTCAAATGGCTGTAACTTATGTAACTGTTGCAGGTATATGGCATTTATTAAAATTGCACTGCAAATAAAATATAATGTGAAAAATGTAATGGATATTAAAAAAGTAATAAAATTGTATACATCTTTAAGGTTTATTTTATATCCCGAACAGAATGTAATTGATAATTTATCCCCTCCTTCGCTAATGCTTTATGACTCAAGCAAAGTGACTGACTTTAGCAAATGACTAATATTGACGCAGACACACGCATGCATGTCCAAACTCCTCTCACTTTGTGCGTCTTGTATTTGATTTTTAGCTGATGACCAAGCACCCAGGTAAGCGTCTAGGCTGTGGTCCAGAGGGGGAGAGAGACATCAAGGAGCACGCCTTCTTCCGCTATATAGATTGGGAAAAACTGGAGAATAAAGAGGTCCAGCCCCCTTTCAAACCGAAAGCTGTGAGTATATTCAAAATACTCTTAGTTCATAGTTTGAACTTTACCTGCACTGCACTGATTACTTTAAGAATTGTGTCAAAGAATGGAAGGAAAAAGCATTATCAGACTTTCAAGGTAAGTTATAAAAAGGATTAGAGAGGGCATTCTTCCTAACCCGACCATCGCCTGCCATTGGTCACTACTCTGACAAATACAGAGCTGAGGTTTGTGAGTGTAGTCACCAATGATGAAGCTGAGATGTCATTGATTCATGTACGGACCAATGGAATTCCACAGTTTCGGCTGTGAGTGATTTGATTGGTTGATGCCATGTTTTAGTTGTATTTCTCTTCTTTCTCTTTGTTGTTTGTTGTTGTCCTTTTTTTCTTCACAATCTCATCAAACTCACTCCATCCTGCATCCATCTCTCTCCATCTCTCTCTCTCCTCTCCTCTTCACGGCAGTGTGGGCGTGATGCGGAGAACTTTGATCGCTTTTTCACACGCCACCCCCCAGAGCTGACCCCCCCAGATCAAGAGCTTATAGCCAACCTGGACCAGGAAGAATTTCAAGGCTTCTCATTTGTTAACCCTGAGTACCCTAACACAATTCAATGACCATGCTACATATCATTGCGCTGCACTTGGAACCCCCCCACACTTCGGATACAAAATACAAAATGAAAACAACACAAAAATCCCCTTGTTGTCATATCCAGGCTGCATTCAGCTGGGGGAAATGTTAAAGGAATGTAACACAATTTGTGCAAAACAGTTTCTTCTTTTCTGAGGAATGGATGTGGACATTGTTGCAGACTCATATCTGTGCATGAAATACAGAGCTGTAGCCAGGGGGTGATTAGCTTTGCTTAAAATGAAGACTGAAAGCAGGGGAAACAACTAGCCTTGTTCTCTCCTAAGTCAAAATAAAAGTACAGCTCCCCCTAATTGTTATCTGGCTTTCTTGTTTTTAAAAAAAAGAATAATGTTAATATTGAGACATATTTAGTAGTTGTTCAGTGTTACTACTATCAAACATTTTGTCATATCAGTGAGGAGACAAGCAGAGATGCTGCACACAAGTGCTGGTTAGAAAAAAAAAAACCTATAAATTGTCGAGTTGCATCATAAAAATGTCTAAAAGCAGATGATTCTCAAGCAGCCACTAAGACCTGTAAGGCAAGGGTCACATGACGGATTAAGGCAGCTTTAAGCTACATTTTGTTAGCACCATTGTCTTTTCTACTGGTGCCCTTACAAGCTAATAGGTAAAAAGTGAACTTCTTTACAGCATAGGGGAAAATTGCAAAAAGGTTGTTGTTTTTTTTGTGTGTTTTAGCAGTAGCTTACTGATACCTTATCACTGTGATTCTATTGTCTGGAAGGAAAATATAATCCATAGCTTTACTTTTTTACTCTGCCATTATAAGCAAATGTAAGCATGCCAATCTCGCTCAACTAAGATAATGAACACTGTCAACCATGGTTTATACCTACTTAACAAAGGCAAGTTAACATTGTCATTTTGAGAATTATAGCCATAGACTTTATAAAAGAAGTGGACCTACTAACGATGACATCTTGTTTGAGGATCTACATATCAAGCCTGCAGTTTGGCCATTGCAAACGTATTGTTTTTTGGGGCCAGAAGTTACCATAGTAGGATTAAATGGTTGAATTAAAGCAAAAAAATGAAAGTTTCTTACAAAAAAATGTACAAGTTGCTGTTACTTAACTTTATTTTCTATTTTTCTCTGAATTTCACCATAATGCTTAAAAAATGAACATGTGGCTATAAAAAGGAACCCTTAAAAACTTAAGTAAGATGAAAGGTCCTTAGAAAAAAGGCACATTTAAGGCACTTTTGCATTGGCTTCACTGTTGAGATCCAGAGAATAGATCCACTTTAATTATACAGTCTATGATTTAGCTTGCTAACATTAGCATTAAGCTCAGAGCACCAATGTGCCTAAGTACATCCATACAGAGTCACAAATATTGTCTGTGGACTTAAATCCTTTTTTTCTTTTTGAAAAATAAATGTAAAGGTGTGCTGCCTCATAAAAGGACTTGCATACAATTTTGTACCCAGTAGAAGTTAGCGGTAAGCTTGTTAGCACAAAAGCTTACTAGCAGTAGTCTTGTTCACCGATGTGATCCTTGCCTTTTTTGTGTGAGGGTCTTCCCCAATAGAAACATGTTTTGTCACTTCAGCTCTGTATTTGATGTGACCGCAAAAGAGTGGTATCAATCCTATCATCTCATCCTCAGAAATTAAATTAAATCACTGAATCACCCAAAAAGCAACAATCAATTTCTTCTTCTTGGAACAAGGTGCATATGGAAGTGCAGACGGGTGCTCTAGTGCTGATAATCTCTTCGTAATTTGTCAAGTTGCTGGTATAAATCTGGACTTGTTTTTACCAGTGATGAGACAGATTTTTAGTTTTCTTTGGTTTAGCAAGTCATTGTACACTGCTGCTCTCATATCAACTCTACTGGCTGTATTTCTATCTTAAGTGCAGAAATGTTGTTCCTCCACACTAGCAGGTTCATGTCCGAGTCTGACTTCTTGGCTGACCTGATCCCGTTCTGTCTCTGTGTCACCCTCCCTGTAAATGCATATTGACTATGACAACCTATCAGTAATATTGATAAGTGTAGTATGATCACATATTGGTAATATTCACACAGTGGAAGTGAAACTGAAATCTCGCTTTGCTATGATTGTTTGATTACTAATGAGTTTATTAATGTTGATTTCCCTTCTCTAAGGACCAAATAGTTCTACACTTTATGTTCAGTCAGTGCTGTGGTGAGCTTATCTTAGAACTTTTGCTGATTTAATCTTCTACTAGTCAGAGGACAGAAGTCTGAATACCTGCATCTACAAGAGTTTAAGTCTGCATCAAGTCAATGTTTTTGGACTGACAGCTTATTTTTCTCTTATCATTTCTTTAAACATTCACCACATAACACTGTGCTTTGATTATCAGAGGGCATATCTTTTAGATGATTTACAACCATTTTTGCAGGATGTGACAAAGCTCAGTCAAGTCTTGTGAGGCTGGTAGTCTGTTAGCTTACAAAAACAGGATGTTCAAAAGTGCCAAAATATGATTAAGAATCATGAGGATGTTGACAATTACTGTCCTCAAAAACTGTGATGAAGTGCAGCCATCTTGTGCCATTTTGCAGTACATGTATAACTATTAGAATATGCATATAGCTTTTCTGTCCAACAACACAATACCATTGGAAAGTTATTTTTATGTATAAAATGAATGTCTGACAAGATATGTTTTATTGTGAGGCAGATTGTATTTTTTTTCTTTGTTACTGTGTCAGATGCAGGATAGTTATGTGTCAAATCTTGTTCTTTGAGCTTGTATCAAAAAAAGGGATGTGGCATTTCAGATTTGTTTCTGTTATCTAAAGATGCTCGTTGATCAAGACAATAATTCTTACAGGTGTAAAATGAGAGCACTTATTGTGATGATGTTATATCAGTAGTGACATATTGAGTGATAGAAAAGGGATAAATAAATATAAATAGATATAACAGAGAGATATTTGGATTAATTGTTCTGGATGAGAGAGATGCTTCTGTGAATTGTGTAATTGTCCTGTATGACTGGAAACTGATAATATACTCACTGGTGCCTGCCAGACTACATCTGTGTCTGCCTTTATTAATGTTGCCACAACCAAAATGGTAACACTTAAATTTGACACTACGTGTACTTGGGTTCTTGCTAAGCCAAAACAAGATGACTGACTAAGCTTAAAAACACAAAGAAAGATAATATTATTATTATTTTTAATTTCTCTTTAACCTTTATTTAACCGGGAAAGAAACTTGTTGATGGCCAAGACAGGCAGCAGCACAGTTAACAGAGTTTCACACAAACAACGAGCAGCCAAACATACAAATACAAAAATGACATAATTGGACATTAAAAGACACAAATAACAAATTTGAACAGCAAATGCTTGTCAAGATCATCCACAAACACGTCAGGGAAAACATCTACAGCCAGATACGTCTGCCTCCATCATAACAAACTATTCATGGAACATTAAACTGGTTTTGATTACTTTCAAGGCTGGGGTCTTCTAGGGTGAAGAAATAATATTTTTGACAAAAATGAATTCTCAATTTAAGATTAATTTACTAAATGTTTCCCATACCTTTCAGCTTAATGTAATGGGCTTAGCCTTATATGACATTTACTCAGCTATGGAGTGAGAATACTGAGGTTTATAGATACAATGCAAATGCATCCATTCTACACCAAGGTCACTATCTATACATTCGTCATAATTTATCTTCCATTCTTGTTATCTACTGCTTATGAAAAGCTGCAGGCTCAAGAAAGACATGAGATCCACAAAACAAATAAATACACATTTCAGACGTAAACGTGGAGGGTCACACCTGCCTTGTAAACAAAAATAAGCTGAATGAGTACCTGCAATCTTGGACCATTAGGTAGGGATTTTTTCAGCATCTCCTCATTTCAGCTGGAGTCCCTGTGATGAGACATATGGAGGAGGTAGGAAACTAAATGCTTTGTGTGTGTGTGTGTGTGTGTGTGTGTGTGTGCATGAGACTCACTACTTCACCTCACTGTGTGAATCTTGGGTTAGTGGATTGTGGTTTGGTATGCAGCTGGTCTGTCTTATTGATCCTTGTCTGTTCTGCTCTGGAACGTTTCCTCTCTGGCTTCGGACGTTTGTCTTGGGTCTTGCTCGCATCTTTTGTTGTCTGCGTTGAAATGTTTTGATGGGTCCTTTTCATCTTTGGCTTGTAATGCAGGCTGTGTCTGTTTTTTGTTGACTTGCTCCCCTAGTCATGTATGGAGTCATTAGTATTTTTTCTGAGTCTAGACTCCATGCGTTGCCACCATTTTCAGATGAGCAGAGGTGTTGACTAGAGTGTACTTAGGCTTGGAAAAAACAACAACTGGACAACTTGATTTATTACATATCAACACGAGTCTGTTGCTAAAACTAAGACTTAAAAGATAGGTTCAAATGTTTTCAAGTTTGTTTTCAGAACTAAAGGCCAGGCTCTGGAGCAAACATTAAAACAAATGGTGCTTCCTGTCATCGTTAGTTCCACACTAGAGTAACTATCCACATTGACTAGAAACCTTAATACTACGACATTATCCCCTTTAAAAACTGCTATGAGGCTATACCACCTAGCACAGGACCTTTTTGTAGGTGGTGATTTCAGCATTGAGCATTTCTAATTAGTTCAGGGCTGGAAATGTGCAATTCATCAATTGTACCCGTAAAGTTTGGTATCAAACCTACAAAGCTAACAAACGTTGGCTCTTTCATAATTAGGTTTGGTGTAGGGATCAAAATGACTTGGTCATGGATGGGGAGAAGATCATGGTCGGGGGCGGGGCTAAACATGTAGTTTGTGTTTCACATGGGACTCTAACTCCAGTCGTCTGAGAGTAAGTCCAATGCTGTGTTTTACTATGGTACACAGTAGAAATTATCAAAATAAAGACACAGCCACAAGAAAATGTGGCACATCTAGGCACAACCCCATTTAATAATGACTTTGTTTAGGACTATAAACACAACCTCAGTACACAAAGTTGATCTGGGACTTGTTTGTCTTGACTGATGTCTAGATTTAGTATAATTGTGACCAGCAAATCATTGTTTTTTCCCACCTCTGCAAATTGTGTCTTCTTTTGTGCTGAAATGAATAAGCTCTTCTTCTCTAGCTTTCATCACTATGGTTTAAGGGGACAGTTGATCATAACGTCTGTCATCTTTGTACTTCCCTAATAGCCTTTTTAAGGCTGTACAAATTACTTAATGACTTTATTTTTCTTACACATTTTCCATCCTTCTTTTCTTTCTGCCGCAGAAATCTCGCCGTGATGTTGGTAACTTCGACAAGGAGTTCACAAAGATGGTGGTGGAGCTGACGCCCACAGACAAGCTCTTCATTATGAATCTGGACCAGAATGAGTTTCAGGGCTTCTCCTACACCAACCCAGAATTCATCATCCAAGTCTGAAAAGTTCATGTTGATTTGACACAGCTGGAGAAGACTTTTGTTCCCAGTTCAAAGATGCATATCATCAAACCACCTGCACTCAATACCCTTAAGCTAAAGCAACAGCATCTTATTCCAGTTCAAACCAAACCAGCATCTTTATGGAAGAACATGAACCCCCACATTTGATACATCAGAAAACACAAAAGCAGTAGAATAAGGTAAAACTGCCAACGGATATAACCTCTAGTACTTGGTTTCTGGTCAATTTGTCCTATTGTCAACAACCAGTTTTCAAAAAACTTCAAGCATGTGTAGTATTCACAGGACCTCATGGTGAGCAGGTCAATACTAAGCCTGATGACTATGAGTCACAGTGAATGTGCGTCTCTATGTATGTGCTCTTATTGATCTTCGTTAGTGTGTTTGTTTACTTGATTTTTCTTCTCTTTAACGAGATAAAGTTGCGTCATAAACATTCCATGATCAATAAGTCATGTATGCACACGCGCACACACACACGTACACAAACAAACACACACATACACAGCACTTGTAATGATATACTGTTAGTGAAATGACACTTATTGATAGTACAGTCATCTCACCCTAAACCTAACCTGAACCTAAAACAAAGTCAGAACTGTCAAACAGTGAGGACTAGCCAAAAATATCCTCACTTTACAAAATGTCCTCACTCTGAAGGTTTAAAAATGTTTTTAGTCTCAACAAAGATGTATGTACAAGTTCACATACACAAACACACACATATTTTCTAAGTGAACTTTTGAGAACATTACATTGACATACAGTACATTCCTCTCCTGGAGACCAATCCTTACCATTACCTAAACCTTGCCTTTACCTTAACCACTGACAAAACTCTAATTTTTCCTGATAATGGGGGCACAGGTCTTGTCTCCAGGTTGACAACCCTTCCTAAATGGTCTGTCCACTACAACATGTCTCCAAAAGTAGGCAAAGTCAGAACACACAGAGACATGTGGTTATGGTTTAAAAAAAAGAGAACATGTTGAATGATAAAAGTCCTGAATAATAAGCTTATGTCTAAGTTAGTCCTTAAACTTAAGCATGTCTTGTCTTCCAAACTGATGCAAAAAACCCAAGAGAGACCCCCTAAATTCCTGTATGACAGTGATATTAGAAATTGTCTCTGTCTTTTAGTCTCTTGCTCTTTCTCTTTTTATGGCACTGTGTAAGCAGTGGGTAAGTGCTGTGTAGGCCTATACAGTCTTTGTGGTGCAGCTCCTCTATGCATGCCATTTTTTTTGGTACAGTAGCTCCTTAAAATTTGCTTTTCACATCAGAGGAAGAAACCCCCCTCAGTGTTTTGTATTTATTGATGCAAGTGAGTTTTGAAATCAGGTTTCCACCATGAATAACATGTACGCTGTTTCTAATAGTGTCAAAGTATGTGTGGCGAAAGAGTTTGCTTTATAAAGCACGGAACAAAGACTGTTTTGCTGTCCTTGACAAGAAAATATGAGTGAAAAGAACATATAAAGTAGATGTAATATTTCTGTATGTTTTCGTGTATGTGTAAATAGGAATGGGATCTGGAGCTAGAGATGGTTTCATGTTATTGTACATTGCTCTACCATTCCACACTGCCCCATCTCCCTTTCTCTCTGCACTTTATCCCTGCCACGACTCCGAGCTTTCACTGTCTCCCCTTCTACTCCTCCTCTTTCCTTTCCTTCAATCTTAATTTAAACTCAATTCTTTCTTTTTCCTACCCAAGTCCTTTCTTGTCCCTAACTAACACTCACTACATTTTAAGGAGAGGAACTGGGGAAATAAGAAAAGTATAAGACAAGAGGGAGAGGGGGAAGAGGGGAGAATGAAGTGTTTTCTATGCAAAAGGAAGTAGCAGAAGAAGAAGAAGAAGAGGAGGAGGAGAAGAGGGCAACTTTTTTAATCCAACTGAAGATATTGTGTAACAGGACAGTATACATGTTTTGCATGCGCTGTCTTTACCTGCGCGTGAGAGATACTCACAATATGATACCTACATTAAAGTGATTATAATAATGTCATTTTGGTAACTGGTTGGTGTGTTTACTGGTTAGAACAAATCACCATATCAGCATTCGTTTGAAGTTCCTGGCATAATGTCACTGATGTCTTTCCAACAAGTGTGAAAGGTTCAGTTTTTCTTTGTAAAAAATGGTACTGCAGATGTTTTGTTTGACTTGAGTTGAAAATATCTTAAAATTACGTGTATCTACATAAGCAATATAATAACATCTTGACAGCTACAAGTACCATTTCAGAGTGTGGTTACTCTTTAAACATCTTATACAGTGACTTCAGAGCAGTGACTACAACTTTACATGCATGCTCTATGTAACAACTTAACTAGTTGGAAAACTGCAAATAAACTGTTTCCAAAAAAGGTTCTAAAATAAAAGGAGTGTTTTGTATTAAAAGCAGTTAGTGCAATATATCAAAGATACTACAAGAATACTTTCAGGCATGTCGCTGGGTTGGACCGCAAGTGTCTAGGTTGCCATCCAAATATTTGTCCTGTATTATTTAGCTTGGTTTCATCCCATAAGTCTCATGTCAATTTATATTCAAAACCTTAAATATTTATATTCAGATTTTTTTTTTTGTTCAAATCAAGGGGCAACCCTTCTCCCATTTCATATTGGATGGAATCCTGAAGATTTAAATATAAAGTACATATGATAAATAGCTTTCATACATAACTTATAAGGAGTTCAAATGGAATTAATATTTTTAGGCTGTAAATTATTGAGATTGTTATGAAATAAACTTTATTCAGTGTACCTTAAAATGTTATGCAGTCCAATGTTTTTGTTTTTTTGCTATGTCCTAGGCTGTTACAAAAGCATAAAAGGTTCAATGCATATATTCTTCACATATGGAAGAAAAGGTTAAACCTTGTACTCCACACTATTAGCCCATCCTTTCAGTTGTAACCTGGGAAAATAATTATTTCAAAATGAAAATGTGATTTTATTCTACTTTCTGTGTCTATAACTAAATGTTTTAATAGCAACAGCAACAATAGCATGTGTCCTTTTATATGATTACTCTATGATTTACTGAGGTTAGGTTTGTGTTAATAAACTTACTCTAAACTTTATCCACCATATCTCAGATATAAAGTGCCCTGTGATGATTGAAATATTGAAACAGAAGATTTTGCCTCCAATTTTGCCACAAAAAAGCAAAATGGTCCTCCTTTATGGTTGTTTGCGGTTATGAGCAGCCTTAGGGCCTATTGGCTGCAGACACTGTTCAGGGCTACAGCAAGCCCCCAAAACCCTTTCTCATTAATCATTGAACAATGCCCTTCACAGACAATTTCGCTTAAAACACCATCAGAAATAGTTGTTTATTCTTTATTTCTATAACTTCAAGAAAAAAAGGAAATGTGACAATGTTCTCAATGCTGAACAAGTAAGCTCTTTATGTAGCTTTTTTTTTGGAATAATGTTATAAAAAGCACAAAGCAAAATTGTTTGGCAACTTTAGAATTTCCTATTTTTAATCTGAAACTACTCCAATGTTGTCACTGTGCTGCTGTCCATGGTGCTGAATCGGTGGATAACGTTGTGAACTGAATCTGGCTGTGCACTTAGAGGTAGTAGTAGCATGCTGATTAACAGAAACCCACACGTACACACACACACACACACACACACACACACACACACAGTGGGAGGCGGGGTTATGCACTTAATGCAGCACAGAGTTGAGCTTCAATGAACTAGAAGGTGTCCAGATGAGCGCTGATGTATAAGATATATTTTTTAAACGAGCATTTTTTTTTGCCTTTCCTTTAAAAACAATTTGTTTCCGCCTGAATTTACTTCTTTCTCTTCTACTCTTGTTTTGTGGTATGACAACAAAGCAAAATCCCGTGATTCTCTTCTGCGCCCTTGACACGAAAGTATCACAACTCGGTGTAAAGTTCAGGGACGAATGAGTCGTCACTAAACCCGCACAGATATCCAAGAGGACAACGAAGGTTAACGAAAATGTGCGTAAAATCCGAGTTTCCTTCTGCCGACTGGATCCACACAAAGAAAAGACACCGAGGGAAAGTTCTGCAAAGTTGTTAAATCCCGCTGGTGTTTGTCCCCTACGCGGCGAGAAGGAGGTAGCCGACATGAGGGTGTGTAATCGGGGTGTCATGATGCTGCTGACCACGGCGGGAGCTTTCTGCGCCTTCAGCCTCATGACCATCGCCGTTGGCACGGACTACTGGCTGTACTCTCGAGGAGTGTGCCGCTCCAAGAGCCAAAACGACAACGACACCGTCCGCAAAAATGAGGAGGTCCTGACCCACTCCGGTCTGTGGAGGACCTGCTGCACCGAGGGTATGAAAGACACTCCTGTCACTACTGAATTAACAAGGTTCTCTACTACTGAGAAGCGTGTCAGGGATCTCACGAACAAAGCTGAACCTTTGAGTAGCTATAGCAACCAATAGTCATATCTGCGTGCGTGTCTTTTTTGTTCTTATTGGAGAGTAGCCATAGCCTATAGACCTATTTTCTGCAGCCTACTTTTTCCAATGAGGATGTTGCTGAATTATTAAGGCCTACAGTCTAAAATATAAAAATAATCCAAGTAACTTCTTAGTGGGGGAGAAAGTATTCAGACTAGAGTAAATATAGCAATACTACAGCATAAAATAACTCTTAACGAGTAGGCTATGTCCTGTAGGTTAGTGATTATTTAGTAGACTAGCCTTTATGGTAGGCTACATAATCTAAAAACTAAATTTAGCCTACTCAAAGCACAAAAGTAATCCATTTAGAGTGCTTTAGTGTTAAAAAGTTCTCAAGATTATTATTGTCTGAATCAAATGAGTCTAACCAGTGGAGTCAGAGAAGATAGGACAGATTTTTCCCAATTGTCATGGATTGGACATTTGTAATAGCCTAGAAAGTCTAAATAGATGAAATAGAAATACTCAAGTACAGTACAAGAGCCTCAAACATTTAATATAGCCAAGGCTGATAACAGTAAAGCCTGTTGTCGAAATTCAATGTTTTCCTTTGAGGGGAAACACTTAAAAGACAAAAAAAATGAAATAAAACAGACAAAGGTTATTCAGTCAACAAACCATTAGCAGGTATCTGGCACCTTTCCAGTTTCAACAAGGAAAAAAAAAACGACATTTTTCAAAAATAAACACAAAATATGTTGTATTGTACTTTGAAACCAGTTTTCAAACAACTTCAAACATACTATGTGAAAAACTTGATTTCAGATTTGTGGGCACATCTTTTCACTGAGACAAGTTCTCATTTCTTTTAAAATATCTTTACCTACTGAAATGCTTTGTTGGCACAAAAAAAAGCTTCAAACACTCGTGCCTGTATTTTACCTATGGGTTATTTCTGATTGATTGCAAAATTCATGAAGATGCATTTTATGGTGGGCAGGAGGGGGTTAAGTATTGGATATGTTATCTATGGAAATTACATTTAAAATATTTAACGTTTTTCTAATAGAATCAGCTTTTCTTATTTTCTGAAATGAAAAAATTCAACTCTATTGTTCCTCTCATCCCTCCCTCTGCTTCTGCTCCCACTACGTCTTAGCTTAGCTAAATGGTTTAATGGATAGGTAAAAAAAAAAATGCAAAGGACATCGATGCTTTCTCTGGTTCCTCTTTGTTGTTGTTGTTGTTGTTGTGTTTGTGTGTGTGTGCGTGTGTCAACATTTTTGATATACATTATTCGTAGAAGATTTTATTATTTCACTTTAAATCTGTTTAATGTTATTTTATCTGTATTAAATCACAAGAAAGACATAAACAGTAATAGGACATACAAAAGAGCCACAGGTTTCTCAGACAGACATCCTTAATATCCTAATAGTAACATCTTCCCGCTTTCATTTCAAGCTAAAACAGAAGTGCCCACCACATTAGCAGTCTGATAAAGACCTAATGGTGCTTTGAAAGCAAACAAATCGTGAGGTGCAAAACAAACGTTACCTAATCTCCATTTGTACCCTGACAATAATTAGAATAAAAGCCTTCTTAGTTGTGTGCTTTTCCCTCTGACCTGTTCATGGTGGCCCGAGTTGCAGCTGCTGAGCGAGTATTATTTTGGTAACCATGGCGACTAGTCACACCATCAATAACTGGTCAATCAGTGCAGTGCAGAGGGACACGTTTATCAATAAATCCCTGTGTGCAAATGTGGAAAGGCACAGCTGGGCCAAAGGTTAGTGGCAACAGGAAACATGTGTGCAGCTGGTTCATTAATTTCTACAGGAGTTCAATGTACTTATTGTTTTAATTACATAACATTCAATTGTTACTTATTTAATTCCAGTTGTATTTTTTCTTTAATAATTTTAATGTTTATAAGTCATTCTACTTTATGGCCATTTTTTTTTTTGCAGAAAAAGGACCTAATAGGAATACCAAATAAGAAAATCCTTTGAGTCAATATTTAGTTGAAAGACTTTAAAAAAATCAGCCTCTGTTTGATTTAACTACCTTAATGTCGTTCCAAACCTAGTAGTCATGACACTCAGTAAGGTCCCAAGAGAAAACTCTTAAAATGAAAAGGATCACAGATGAAAATATAAATTTCACTTTACAATAGATACTGTATGTTATCTAAAAGACATGTATTTAATGTTTGCATTTTATTACAATATATGGGTAATATCTGCAACTTAGGGCCTCCAAATAGAAATAGAAAAATCTGAAGGGTAGAGTAAGCAGTGTTTCCCCTACCATTATATTAGGGGGGCGGCCCGCCCCCCCAACGGGCCCCCCCCTGAAGGTCAAGTTAAAAAAAAAGATTTTTTTTTTTCTTTTTTTTAAAGATTCTTTTTTGGGCTTTTTGTGCCTTTATTGTAGAGATATGATAGTGGATAGAGTCGGAAATCAGGGAAAAAAGTCATTTAAGGACACCTTTCCGATAGAAAAGGACAGCTGTCATTAAAAGTAACGCACGAACACCAAGATTCCTTCAAGTGTTTGAGTCGTTGTGTCAGCATGTCGGCTTGTCCCCACCCCCCCAACGCAATAAACCTAGGGGAAACACTGGTAAGTAATTGGTCGATCTGCTCAAAACTTCTTTCCAAATTACAATACATGTGATCGTTATTTTTGTTTTTAGCCAAAAAGTGTGTGAACAGCTGATTTAAACCACTGCTGCCAGGCTCTCACATTCATGTCTAAATGTACACAAGAGGTGGAGACACAGTTATTGCTTTTATTCATAGTACTTTTTGATTAGGCTTGGAGCTGAATTGTACAAAATTAGACAAATATCAACACAATACAGCTAATCAGATTGATAGCATCATATATTGCATGTGAACATGGAGAAAACCAAGTTTACAGGGTCAAACATAATGTGCCTGCTATAAATGTCTCATTATGTGTCTCATGTTATATAATCAAACAGGACAGAGAAACCCAAAGGCAAAGTTCTTATCAAATTAATTTATAGTAATACAATATATTTCTTTGAGTTTTTTTTTTTTTTCCTTTATTTTTCTGCAGGTACATTTCGGGGTGTTTGCAAAGACATTGACCATTTTGCTGAAGATGGAGACTATGAGCAGGACGCTGCAGAGTATTTACTACGTGAGTAATAAATGTCTATATGTATAAAATCCTTAATAGAAGGTACATGTAGCCTATACGCAAATGTTATAATTTACCCATTTTATCGCCTCAGGAGCAGTACGAGCCTCCAGCCTGTTCCCCATCCTCAGCGTGGGGTTATTATTCCTCGGAGGTGTTTGTGTAGCTGCCAGTGAGTTCTACAAGTCACGCTACAATGTCATCCTCTGCGCAGGGATACTCTTTGTTTCTGCAGGTTAGAAGCACACCCAAACAAAACGAATAATCAATGTTTTTGCCTGCTGCCTTTATGTCTGTCTACTTTTATGTCTCAGAGTATGTCTTTCTCCCTCTCTGTTTGTCTTCATGTCTGTTTGTCTGTCAGCCTGTCAGTCTAACTATTTTTCTTTTCTACCTGTAACCCTTTCTGTATGTCTCTCATTCTGCCTGTCTCCTTTCTGTCTGTCTTCTTTCATTCTACCTCCCTGTCTGTCTGTCTTTCCCTCCATTTGTCTTCCTGTCTTTTATTCCGCCTTTGTGTCTGTCTGCCTGCCTGACATCCTGCTTGTCTGTTTCCTGTCAGTCTCTCTATTTAACTGTCCGTCTACCTGTCTTTTTCTTATGTCTGTCCATCTTTCTTTCTGTCTGTCTGCCTGCCTGTCTGTCTGGACAGACAGGCAGGCAGTTTAAAAGATAAGAAGACATACACACAGCAACACAACTAACACCAGATAAAACAGACTTATTTCTTCCAGGTCTCAGCAACATTATTGGTATTATCGTCTACATATCAGCCAACTCCGGTGACCCCAGCCAGAGCGACAACAAGAAGAGCTACGCATACGGCTGGTCTTTTTATTTCGGAGCTCTGTCCTTCGTGCTGGCTGAGATGGTGGGCGTCCTGGCTGTGCATGTTTTTATAGAAAAACACCGTCAGCTCCGCACTAAAGGCCGGCCCTCCCTCATGAAGCCGCCCGTCTCCCGCACCTCGTCTTACTTCCGCAATCGGTACTACAGCAACCGCGGCCGCAGGTACAGCTCCAGGAGCAACCACAGTGTAGGAGACTCCAACTTACAGTCCTTTCAGACATCCTTGGTAAGGGACCAAGAGCCGTCCCTCTCAAATGATTCTAAGATCACAATGGCAGGTTTGCCATCACCTGTGACAGTGGGGTCAGAGTTCATACTCTACACTTTGGCCTCACCCCTCAAAGACAGTGAAATTGACATGGATGAAGATGATTTAACTACTGCAGCTGCTCACAACAACACAGAGATGCTGCCGGGAAACTGTGCGGCCAGCAGAAGGACGACGCCTGTTTAAGAGGAGAGGAACTTCTATTAGAAGAAAACATTGAACGAGAAGAAGTTCTCTTCCTTCTTAGAATGAGAATAATGAAAACATTGGAGTCTGAAATGGGGGTGAAGAAACTTATGAGTTTACTATTTTTGCAATATGTTAAGTGTTTGAAATATTAAGAATTGAAAATCCTCCGTTGCATTCCAAAACTGAAGTGACATCTCCAGGTTCCAACCAACAGTCTTGAAACAAAAGACATTAATTTACTTTTCTATTAAACAACAAGAAAAGATCAAAATCATGTTGAGAAGCTATACACAAAGTATGTTCAAAGGATGTTGTTTTCTAATTATCTTAATTTTCCAGCTCTGAACACAATTAATCTGTATCACCAGAAAAATCAAATAAACAGCAACACAATGTTGAAGTCTGATAGTTTTGTGCTCTTATATGTAATTGTGCTTGGCTATTACATTTGCTATATCTTGAGTATATCTTTATTCTCTGTGTGTGAAAGAGTGAATTTGGTTACAGGAATATGAGTGTAATACAGACATGCAGAGAGAGGCAGATTGGAGTCCACGGAAATAAGACACTAGCTCCTAACATTTACAACAAGGAATTACATTATAAAATCTGCCCTATTCTTCTGCTGTGGACTTGGTCTCAAGATCGAAAACACTACATTGAATACTAGAACTCTTTCTCTCTCTCTCTCTCTCTCTCTCTCTCTCCCTCTCTCTATCTCTCCCTCGCTCTCTCTCAGTTTTTTTGGAATGTGTCTGGGTTTGTATTGTAAAAAAATGTGTAACAAGGTGTTGCCCTTATAGGTATGTCAGTGAGTCTTTGTTTACATTAAATACAGATTATAAATTCAAACAAAATTGAAACTTTTGATTGAGACAAGTTTGGTTCTAGGTGAAGTGTAATTTCTTCTGTACTGTACCTATCAGGTGTCTGTCTGGTAAAGAAATAGAAGGAGGATATTCAAATATTTGGGAACAGCAGCAAATGCCAGGTACAAAGAGATTAAAAAAAAACTGTACTGTAAACATAAAGGACTGTATGTATCTGAACATGCATAAGTAAGATGTGTTAGGGATGATTTTGCGGTATAAAGAACAGCATTCGGTCCAAGAAACCTGATGTGTTGCCATGGCAATATAGCATCGTTCAGATGAACATCCATGGCTGTGTGGTGACTATGCTCACAGCGCCATCTTTTTCTGATCGTACAAAAAAAAAATCACCTGACACCATTGATTGTGCAAACACAATCAGGGTCTACATTTTGATGTGTAAATATTTTCTATATTCATAAGAAGAGGTCACATACATTGAGTGTGTTCTTTCTAGTGCATGGGTGATGTCTTTGTAAATTTGGTATAATGTAAGAGTCACTCCTAACGCAACCTTAACATCCCCAAAGAAACAGAACGCAACAAAACAACAATGAAAAAAAAAAACTCGAGCACATACGTACAGTAGACCATACAGCAAGCTACATTATTTGTCTATTTGCATGAAAAAAATCACAAAAGTTCACAGACGATGAAAACATGGCTGAAAAGTTAAGTTAGCAGTCTGGAATAAGCTAAAGTGAAAGCAAGCTATACACTAGCAGCATCCACACTCTACACTGATGTAACAGCTTTGAATACATCTTATCATTTATGTTGCCAGGAGCTGTCCTCATTGTGTTATTGTCTAATTATTTTTTTGACCTATTTATCATGCTTTTAATACAGCCACTTGTATGTGTGTGTTTTTGTTTGTCTTTTGTGCTGAGCTGTGTGCACACTGATGCTCCTTTACACAACTGAAGTTCTACAGGAACGGATAAATCAAGTTATTTGAAGTGTATGTTTTGTCACGTCTGTTAATGTTATAGTGTTATGCGCTCTGATGTAAGTTGTTATATTATATGTTGTCCTGTTGTTATATTTTTTTACATGTAAAATTTCACAGTCACTGTAGACCTATATGAACATGATGACTGATTCTACTTCAGAGTTTGGCTTTGTTTCATGTAAATTGTTAATTGACTTGAGCTTAAATAGAGGTTTTCTAGTCTTCTGACTACTCAATGCGCTTTTTACACCCTAGGCTACCCATTCACACGCCTGTCCAATATGGACACAGAATGCTGATTCATGCGGTTGACCTTCAGAAGATCCTAGAAAATACTGTTTTATGTATTATCACATCGCTTGCTTCATAAGTCAGTGAAGTCTAGCCTACATGCTTTCTTTCAACCTTATATAATTTTCGTATGTACGTAGTACCATGAGGAGTGCTCGACACAAAATCATGGCAGCGGTGGGATTCGAACCCACGCCTCCGAAGAGACTGGAGCCTTAATCCAGCGCCTTAGACCGCTCGGCCACGCTACCCTTGATACGTCACGCCAAGTAAAGTAAATGGAAAATATAAATCTGACTACAATTGAAAGGTACACAGAGCAGTGCAAGTACGAAACATTTTACCCTAAATATAAAGTGTCAATTTAAATACAACTTAAAGCTTAAACTTAAACTTAACTTAAAAATACAAAATATAAAAGAGTAGATATAAGTCTAACATATAACATCAAAAATATATTAGCCTGATGTTATGCCAACACTTAATTTAATAGCAGAGCGGACAAGAACTATGAATTACAGAAAAACACATTTTAATGTCGAGTATATAGTAGACACTTTGTGATTATATATTATATAGTTATTATAAAGTCGGTTAAATCTTAACTTCTTGCCTTCGCGTTTACTTCCGTTTCCGGTCAGCGCCATTTTGATGAAACAGCGAGGAGAGAGAAGCACCTCGGAACAACAGAACCGGATTGGATTAAAAAAAAAAAATCAACACTGGAGTTGTTAATTTATTTTTTACACTATGGAAGATAATCGTATATCGACGAGGAGTGTTGGGATCACAAGCGGTTGGATTTTGTAGATATTTTTTGAAAGCCTACGTGGGCAGTAACTGTTAGCGTTGGTTTAGCTTTTTGTTTGGCAAAGTGGTGTGTAGCATGTTAGCATCGACGTTAGCTACTCGGCTAATTTAACTATTCGGTCATTTTCGTTCAACAAACAAACCCCCCAAAAAACACACGTAAGGACTCTGGAATAACATGAAACTTGTGGACTAGTGGAAGATATATGGACGCTTTTTTCTTTTTTTGGAGTCTCATCTTGACTTTTTAAACATTATATCCACACGGACTGAAGAGATCACAGGCCCTCCGCTGAGCTGCACAGCGAGCTGGTAGCGAGGCGGCCTGTGCTTCCAACAAGGGGACAATTCACCACCACCGGACTTTTGCATTTACATCCAAGTCATAGATTTTCTCTAAACCTCCTGGACTCTGTTGGGATTTTGGTGGCTCACTGTTGTTATTTATCGGACTCGCACAAAGAACTGTGGATGCACACTGGGGGGCCGCTCAATGGCGCCCTGGCCTCGCATCGCGATTATTTTTCTTTGGCAATAACAAGGACTCTGTCGTTACACACGACCTGAACACCTCCCCCACCCCTCGTTTTAGTCCCTTTTCTTTATCTGTAGTGTTTCCAGCCAATATATAAAGAAGGTTTATACATTAAAGTTACCAGATTCAGCCCTCTTGTGTGTAGTGTTAACGCTGTTTTATTTTGATTATAACACAGGCCTGTGTTGTTTTTTTCTTTTTCTTTTCTTGTGCTTGATTGACTTGAAGTTCCTAGACCTGTAAAAAAAAAAAAAAAAAAAAAAATGTCGTGTGTTCACTATAAGTTTTCTTCCAAACTGGAATACAACACAGTCACTTTCGATGGGCTGCATATCACCCTCAGTGAGCTTAAGAGGCAGATCATGGGCCGAGAGCGCCTCAAGGCCACAGACTGCGACCTGCAAATTACCAATGCGCAGACTCGAGAAGGTAAGTCGTCAGCTGACACACAACCAAAATGTGTAACATCCATTTATATAAGGGGACAACTGTGTATCCAACAGTCTCTGCTCTGTAGTTTTTGGGGTCCTGAAAACTGTTTAATGGTCGTTTTTAAACAATCACGATTTACGTCAGTGTTGCATAATTCAATGTTTAAAACTCAAGTTTATTGATCTCCAAAGTGTCTTCTTGTCCCACTCTTGTTGTCTACGATGTTCTACAATGTTTCTGTAAAAGAGGGGCGGATATTATAAGATTAATCTTCTTTCTGCGCCTTTTCATTCAAAATTTGAGATTTTATGTTTTTTTGTTTTTTGAATGAAATAAAATTGACAAATAAAATAAAAAATACATTAAATGTCAGTAATAAGAGAAAAATATAATATGATAATTTCCCCAAACCCAAGATGGCCTCTCCAGATTTCTTGTTTGTCATTGCCACACATCCTCTTCAAAAATCACTTCTTTTAATAAAAGTTAATTTCTCAAATTACATTTTTGTACTAAGTCACATATCTAAATTATGAGTATCAACTGCCAACATGAAAGGTGTAAATAGGTATCCTTAATATATCATTGTTCACACTGAAATTGGGCGGTTCTTCGAACAACAATAAACTTATCGAAGACCACTGGCTTCTCATTTAACTACCAAAAATGCTACATGTACATATCTTAGTTACTTCATTACTGTCTTATTTGGTTGACTTATATTGTTTTAAACTATGGATGTTAAGGTCTTTTAGTATAGATGTTAAGTTGTCATTGAATTTTATGTTTTTAATGAATTTTTACCATGTGTTTTAAAGAGTATACTGACGATGAAGCCCACATCCCAAAACACTCATCTGTGATCGTCCGTCGCACTCCAATTGGTGGAGTAAAGCCCGCTGGCAGGACGTTCATTGTGTATGTATACTTGAAATGAGAAATGAAATGATTACTACAATCATGATGAAGTACACTCTCTTAATAAGTTAAAGCCCTAAAGATAAGCATCAGCTTTTGATTGATTTCTCTGCTATTTTTGTTTCCACAGAGATCGTTCTGACACAGCTGTGGTCGGATCTTCTAGACCCGTATGTAAAACAAACCACAAATCAACACTCTCTTCTTCCCCTCCTCTCACCTCTCTCCCTCTCCCCTTCTTTCTGGCTTTAATCACCTTTCTTGAAAACATTCTGTCAACAAAGATCGAGTTGTTTGTATCTTCTGTTCACTGTGTGTTGGTAACATATGTGTTGAGATCTCAACCTCTACATGTGATTTGATGTTTTTTGTGAGTGTCCCGGGTTTCATGAGGTACCACAGTTGAAGTAGTTTGTTGTTTCTCTATAAAAACCCTGCCTTTGTTTTCAAATGAGCAGATTAAAGTTTTTTTTATTGTGGCTGAGTGAGATGAGGTTGAACAGAGAAACAACAGACTAGCCACTATTGTTTTTTTTTATTCTCCCAACTTATCAAGTGTTGAACTGTTGCCACTTTATAAGTGATTGAGAAACCATTTAAATTGTAAAAGAATGTATTTCATAATGAAATGGTTTTGTAGCCTGCTTCAGGCCAGTTAATGTATTTTTAAAGGGGTTTGTAAAAGGAAAACATGGTTCATTTGTATGAATAATTCATGTAATTTTATTTTCTGTGAAAATATTTGATTTAATATGTGGTTGAAGACCAAGCAGAGTCAATTGTGGCTGGGATTGATTGTATTTATCTTTTATTACAGTTACAATACTCACCATTGATATTTATTTGAAAATCTTACTCTGATAACATCTACCAATGTCTCATGTTTTGTCCTGTACAATTTCATCATGAAGATGTTCTATTCTGCATTGAGTATGGATTGCACGTTACTCTTAAACCTTAAAGGTTCACAGATTCTTCCTGATGAGTTAAATGTTTTGAACAGCTTAGATTCCTAAGTGTTTGTTTTACAAGGAAGCAGAAACTAGATCTAAGTTTACTGTTACAACTGTAGTTTGGAAGGAATGGGGTGAAGCTAGTTTTGAAAACTGAGATGCTGTGACTTTGTCACTGAAGTAGACGTGATCTGAGACGCTATCAGTAAACTAAATACCATGTTAATCTCTGAAAGCCCTCCATGGTTGCTGCAGTGAGACGTATACTGGTGTAGTGTGTCCTGTAAGCTGTAAGCTGCAGAACCTGTCAATAAAGTTGTTCAGTGGTTCAGTGTCAGAACCACTTTCACCAGATCCATGTGTGTTCCCTCCACAGCATTCTGCAATACCCAGTCTTTCCTCCGAACTCCGTTTATCATGACGGACCGCTGTGCCCACTAGCTTTTTTCTTATGGATTTAAAGATGCTTCACTTCTCCACAGTTGAAGTTTTGTTTGTTGTATGAATAGGATTGTTTTTCATCTGTGCTTGGGACCTAATTACAAAGATGTTTCATGCATCACTTTGTTGTTTGAGGGTTTGTTTAGGTACAAATTAGAAGGAACTCTGGACCTGTACTTATGTTTCTTTAAAGGAACATCTCTACGCAAGGGTCCCACCAAAAATCCCTTTTTGAAGTTTTCGCCCTATTTTCTTTGAAGCTTCTTCGCACCATGCCTTGCTGGCTCATTAATTTACAGAAAGCAGAACTGGTTTTGATGAGTTTGTAGAAAGTTTGTTATCCGCAAGGTGATGCAAAAAAATAAAAAAAACGACTGATGGATGGCAAAGACAAATTGTGAGCTAAAGTTAAATTATATTTTCTCTCAGAAATTGGCATTGCAGCGGAAGCTTTAGGACCTCAACTGAAAGATGTGTGACATGAGCCCAGGATAGATACTGGTCTAGATTTGTTAATATGGAAAGTAGCTGTAGTTTGCCATACTTTTCAATGACCCTTCATATTATTCTGGTTTATCACGATTCAAATTATTTTGAATGCCCATACAGAGACAATCTTCATCATTTAATTTCCTTTTAAAATGTCATACTGGGTTTCTTTTCTTTTTTTTAACCAACAACTAACTGCACAAAGGTGCATTTTGTATGAAGGCTGTAATACATTTATATTTCCTGGCAAGGGAGTAGACACTACTTTCATTATGAATACTTTTTTTTTTTTAAGGTTAAAATAACATAAGCATAAAAGCTTTTATTTTAAAATGTACCTTCCTCTTCATAGATAACATAACTGTTTAAGGTATTTCTGGGTATATTCTGTCTACAATTTAGATCTCGTCAATCTAAACAACTCTGAATAGACATAGCTGTAGATGAGGCTTTTAAAACATTTTCCCAAAGCATGACTCAGCGGTGTCAGCACAGGGATTATATTCGCACAGCAGAGTAAACCTTGTCTTGATTTAAACCCTCATCCTCGCATACCTTTACATTTCAAGTACTTGGAGTATTTAATTTTGGTGAGAAGAAATGGATGGAGACACAAATGGACTGGACACAGATGTGGTGGAGGACTATCTGGGCTTATATCTTCCACTGTTTATTTATTACACAATGTGTTAACACTTTTAATATCTGTACTTTGATTCTCCTGCAGACTGATTCTTCTCCTTCTATGTCACTTGCCCAACTCGCAAAGGTACTGTTTGTATAAATACCTGCAGTACTTCCTTATTATTTGAAGTTCAATCGATTTTTCTATTTTTAATGTCTGGTTCACACCCTGCTTTTCTTTTTGTGTTTTAGACTGCAAACCTTGTTGATGCAAATGCATCAGAAGATGACAAGATTAGAGCCATGATGTCACAGTCAAATCACGAATATGACCCGATACAGTTAGTATTCACAAACCTAGTGCTTTTATTGGCTTCAAGTCAAAGTCTTGGTTCACATTTAAGCTCATGTATTAGTGTACTTATCACTTGCTAGTTGTTTATAGTTTTGAAACATTTATGCAACTTGTCTTTTTAGTTACTCCAAGAAAGCGGTTGGGCCTCCACCTGCTCACTACACCTGCTTCCGTTGTGGAAAGGCTGGTCACTACATTCGGCAATGCCCTTTACTCATGGTAATTATTGTTTGATTTGTGTAGCCTTTGGCATTAATTTTTACTTCAGTGTTGTGTAACTTCTAAAAAGTAGTGATTCACTTTTAAGAAGATGGTTGTGTTTTGTTGTAACTTTTCAGGTGCAGGATAAAAGTGTGGAGGGTCCGAAGCCAGTAAGAACTAGTAAGGGCATCCCACAGAGTTTCATGGTGAAAGCAGAGCCAGGCACCAAGGGAGCAATGTTAACCAGCACTGGAGAATACGCTATACCTGCTATAGATAGGTACGTCGTAAACAGGGACACCCACAAATACACTTTTAGTAAACCTGTGGAGCATATTAGTGTTGAATTGTTCTTTTTCAGCCCTCAAAATTAAAATACATATCTGTTTGTACAGGGAGGCGTATGCACAAGGGAAGAAGGAGCGTCCTCCGTTTGTTCCACACGACCAGTCGTCATCTGAAGACGATACAGACCCGATCCCTGATGAACTCTTGTGTCCAATCTGTAATGATCTGATGACCGATGCAGTAGTAATACCCTGTTGTGGAAACAGTTACTGCGATGATTGTAAGTTCTACATCATAAAATTGAAAATCAAAATTATAAAAGTGAAGTGCACTCCAGAAAATTATTATAGAGTCCTTTATTATTTTCCTAAAACATTATTAGCCTGCATGTATCACTGTCCATGTTTGTAGTGCTTGATATTAAATCCCCATTTGAAATAGCTCAAACAATCCATTTATCCAACAGTGAACTCTCTAAAGAACTACTCTCCCAGGACATAATGCATTTTAAGAAGCTGTCGAAATTCTGTTTTTGATTTATTTTTTTTAACACAATGGTTTCTATATGTTTATATTCCATTGTGTATTTGTATTTGGTTGTTTTTATATTAATCCCTGTGATGTTAGAATGTTCTAGGGGATATGTAGACTAGGCAGGTTGGGGTTATGTCTTCTTCCTCTCGAAACTCACCTTCTCTGCAGGTTGTGAAGAGTTTTACTTTTCTCTTTTCAGGTATCAGGACTACGTTGTTAGACTCAGAGGAGCACATTTGCTACACATGCAAACAGGCCGATGTTTCACCTGATAATCTCATTGCCAACAAGTTTCTTCGACAGGTAACAACGAAAATGCACATTTTTCGTCATGTTTCATTGTTTGGTTTATTTACGGTAAAATCCGGAATAGAAATTGCACCGCTATATAGCACGCAGCCAACTTTTTAGGGGGAAAAATAGGTATTATACGTTATAAAGTACGCCTTATACACTGGATTTTTTTACGGTACGTGAACTCTATTCAACTCAATAAAAACTAAAACTTCTATTTTTAAAATGTCTTTGTTTTTGTCTTTGTGCAGGCCGTGAATAACTTTAAGAATGAGACTGGATACACCAAACATGCTCGCAAACAGCTTCAAAATGCAGCTCCACCTCCACCTCGCCCTCAACTCGTTAGGCCTCTGCACTCAAGACAGCAGGACCCACTGCTAGCCAACATCTCACATCCGCCTCCTCCAAGTGTCCCCCTCACAGCCCCTCAAGCACAGCTGCCAGCTCCCACACCTGCACCTGCACCTACACCTGATCCGGTTGCCCCAGCTTCTGCTTCTGCTGCGACCGCTGCTCCGACTCCTCCTCATGCTGCTGTTGTTCTGGAAGAACAAGTTTCTTCACCAGGTCCTGCACCTATTGCTGAAAACCATTCTCCTCTTCACTCTATCAGCCAGGGTGAACCACCTCCACCGGGGTAAGCTTATTCTTAGATACGTTAAAGTCTGTGCTCAATTGATGACATTTGAAATGAGGACCAATATTTTTTACCTGTTTGTATGTTTTAGTGAGTCAGATCCAGAACCTACGGTGACACCAGACTCATCTCAAAACTCAGAATCCGGCTCACAGGTGTGTTCGCTTTACCTCTTTTAAGGGCAAACTTCATGGCTTTGAGACTGTAGATCTGAAGTTATTTGACAAATTGTGAACAGGAGAAACTGTAACTTAACCCATCACTGTCATATCTCCAACAGGGCTACCATTCAAACTTTGCTGGCCACTTGCCACCAATAAGACAACCTCAATCATCAGGTAAGAAGTTTATAGTCGATCTTTTACACAGGGTACCCAAAAAGTCTTAAATTCAAGTAAAATTAGGGCCTTTAAAAGTCTTGAATTTCGTTAAAAAGTCTTCCAATGGATAACCTAGCTGTTAAGTTGTGCGTCCCATGTACAGAGGCTATAGTCTTCATCCCAGCTGCTGTGGGTTCTTCTCTGACCTCAGCCCTTTACTCAATGTCATCCCCCACTCTTAACTATCATCATTTCCTCTCTCTCTTCGGCTGTCCTATCACAAAAGGCATAAAGACCACACAAAAAAAATTGAACAAACAAAAACCTCTTAAATTCAGTTTGCACACAGTCTTCCCTTCCCTTCGTTTTAACAAGTAGCGTAACACCATAAATAACTTTCAAATTAATTTGATGTTTTGTCTATATACATTTTTAACTCACTAGTATGGATGATTTTGATATTATGACAGCACAGCTACTGATTACGTCAGGTACTTCACTCTTTAATGTACTGATTTGAAGCTCATATCGGAATCCCATTTTGTATAATTTACCCTTATGTCTGTCTTACATGGTGCGGTGGCTCATTGTGTTAGAATTGAAGAGGGTAATTTTAATACTCTCTGGCAGCATTACCCATAATACAAGTGGGTTAGCCCTGCTCCAGGAAATGACCGTGAGGCCCTATGTGGTTGGTGCCGCAACACTGTCAGGTTGGGCACTGTGGGTGTTCTGGCTTTGGAATCCTACATGAATAGGGCTAAACAACAACTGCAACTAGTAATGCAGAAAAATTGACAGCTGTGCAGGAAAGTTTTAATCAGCATCAAAACCAACCTAAAAATGGCATTATCGTCATTATCATCAACCTGATCATCATTTTAAATATTAAGTGCGAACTGTAGGTGTTCATTTAAGAGCACTTTAGCTTTTTCTTAAAGGTGCTAACAGAGAGCTAGCAGGAGTGTAGACTGGATGAGAGAGTTTAGGGAAGGAGGAGCTGTTTTTGTCACTGTTTTGTCAGCTAGTAACGGGTTTAAAATGTAAACAATTATTTTTATGGCTTAAATTAAACTTTGAGAATCCTTGGGGTACCCTGCTTTCAGCAGAAAATGTGATCTGAAGCTAATAAATTGTCTCTGCTCTATTAGGTCACCAGTCACGAGCCCACCACTCTAACAGAGGAGGAGGCAGACACTGGGAGAGGTAACCTTGTCTTTAGGACTGTCTGCAATTCAAACATTTGTATTGTAATACACAAGTCTCACATTGTTTGTGTTCTTCTCTTCATAGCAGGCCTTTCAGAAGTAGAGGAGAGCGCCCCTCCCCTATGCTCCATACAGCTCCTCCTCCTCTTCCAGTTCCTCCAGTGTACCCAGCTCCATCCCTGTACCCGCCTCCCCCGCAGTCCTACCCTCCACCCTACACCTCTGCCCCTGGCCTCCTCCCTCCTCCCCTCAGTTACCAGCCCCAGCCTGTTTATGCCCCTGGACCACCAGTGCTCAACCCTCCATGGGTTGCCCCCGGTACCCAGCCTCCTCTTCTCCCTCTCCCTCCCCCCCTCTCTCAACCCCCCCTCTCGAAGGAAGAATTCTACAGACAGCGGCACCACAGACAGGACAAGTGAGTCTTTTCTATTTTGGACTTTAAGCGCTGCTAGAACTTGTGATTTTTATTGTTGATTTCCAATATCAAGGTATATTTATTGGAGCACGTATCAATACCCGCAGCAACTCCAAGCTAGTCTCTAGCATTCCTCTTTTTGCAGTGAACTTCATTGTTTGTCAAATATTGCTAAGATAGCTGTTTCATGAGAACTTTAACATCATATAGTGTGCAAAATTGGAGACATTTTGAAATTAAGTGTTTTTGTCCTTCTATCTATCAGCAGAGTAACATCCAAACTGGATGAATTTACTAAAGACTTCCACAAAGAGCTTATGAAGTACAGAAATGCACCAAAGAGACGAAGACCATCTTATTCAAGGTAAGTTCATAAGACCGCCGATCTAATCAACTTTTAGTTCTTACATGAATTACATATGTTTATTTCCTTTGCACAAGCTGCTTTCTTCACTTGATTCCTTCTGGTCTTCTCAATCCTTTCCTTTCCAGATCACGGTCATACAGTCGCTCTCCATTCAGCCGTTCTCCTTACTCTCGCTCTAGGTCCAGATCTAGATCCAGATCAAGATCCAGGTCTTACTCGTATTCTCCCAGTAGATCCCGCTCCCGGTCACGCTCCCATGGCCGATCTTATCCACGCTCGCCTTATTCCAGACGCAATGGACGCAGCTATGGACGCTCACGTACAAGATCCCGCTCTCGTTCAAGGTCTTTTGGGTATCAGCGCTCTGGCTCACCACGGACTCCTCCCCCCTACCGTGGAGGAGCCTGGGAGGGAGCGGAGGGAGCAGGGCCCTTCAGGTCTAGGTCTCGTTCCCCTGGTGGTTACAGGAGCCGAAGCCCTGGTGGGCGAAAGCAACCTCCGCGGGAGCCTGAACCTTATGAAGTGAATGGTCCAACTCCTGCAGGCCATGAGCGCTGGGAAAGAGAGAGGTATCGGCAGTGGGAGAAGCAGTACGCAGACTGGTACAACAAATACTACAAAGATTATGAAAACCAACATCCCTCTCATCATCACAGAGGTCGTGGCAGCAGAGACAGGGAGCGAGACAGAATGTCTCCATTACCAAGAGATTATTCCCCCCAGGGCAGAGGGAGAAGAGGGAGAGAGGAGAGAGGTCCTCCACCTCACCATCCCTCATCCTCTTCCACATCTGGGACAAAGTCCAGCACTAAAGTCTTGAAGGCAAAGAAAGTAAAAAAGAAGAGGACTGGGGAGGATTCAGAGCCATCACAGTCAGTAGACAGAGGTGATGCTACACCTGTCAGAGATGAACCAATGGACGAACTTCCTTCACTTAATAAAACATCCCCCACTTCATCAAAGCCTCCAGGTGGGACTACAACCACTAAAGCTCCAGCCTCTAAAAGCTCTGCTTCATCTGTTAAACCCTCAACCAAAGCAACATCCAAGACTCCGTCTGACAAGACGAAGAAGGACAAGGGACTGAAGGTGAAAGCTAAGATAAAAACGGAGGGTGTGAAGGCGAAGAGTGAAAAAGCGAAGAAAAAGATAGGTGAAGGATTGTCCACCAAAAAGAAAGAATCCTCATTCTCCTCCTCTTCAGCCACAAAACCGATCAAGACTAGTAAAAAAACAGAAGAAGCCCCCAACTCCACACCTAAAAAGGAGAAGAGTAAAAGCTCTTCAGTGAGGCCTCCCCTACTTAAGACCCCTCCTCTTCCCTCCCACAACCTTCCTCTACTCCATCCCTCCCTTCATGACACTCCTAGACTGGGTCATGACATTCGGGGGAGAAGAGATCTTCCACAGGGTGGCGGTCTCCTTCCTACCCCCCATCAACATGGACACCCACTCCTCCATAGACCTCCCTCCCCGGGCGACAGCCGGAGAAGGATGGGAGTTGAGGGTCGCTCTTTGCTTGGACCTCCTCCTGGAAAGCTGAGGAGAATAGATGGATTAGGGGCTGATGTCATGTCCCTCTCACACATGTCTCATCAGCCCCCGCTCCACAGACTCCCACCCCCTTCAGACAGACCTGGTCTTCTGCCCTTACCAGGGAGCCGTGAGATGAGTCGGGATGATGCAGATCGAGGATCAATCAGACCTCTGATGGATCTTCAGGTGGGTCTACTGCTTGTTCATTCTCCTCAAACAACAGGAGCAATTTGCAATTCTGAATAACTTTAAAATCAGGCGTTACGTTGATGAAGTAACTTCCCATCTTATCTGTGGCTCCTGATGGAGTCTCAGAACATGTTGTAATCAACCTTTTTAGAGTTCTTTAATGTGAACTTCTTAATGTGACCATCTTCTGGTTGCTTTCCTACTGTATGACAACTGAATATTTGAGTTTCAGGGTTAGACATTTTAGAGCCATTTTGGCTTTTGAAAACCTTTACCCCTTAATATTTAATCTAAATAATTAATAGTTTAGTAAAGAATGAAACTCATTCTAAATCGTGGCCCTAGTATAAAATGTATAGTACTAGTTATTTTTAAGACAGATATCTAGAAATGACAGTGATCTTATTTATGGTTATGTTGGTTATTACATTTCTTTTGATCCATACTTTCTAAAAGGCCTATCATTTTAGAATTGGTGTGTCCACTTTTTCTGATGAAACACCTGGTGAATTCTTGTCTCTGACTTTTGTCCTTATTCAGGTGAAGCCCTTGGCCCAGAGGAGGATAAAGCTAAACAGAGATCTGGGAAGAAAAGGCAGCACTGAGACACCACCCTCAGACAGAACACCAGGTTCTGAGAAGACGCCTTCAACTTCGGATCGATCTGCTGCTAATACTGAAGGAGACAGACCCAGCAGCACAGCGGAAACTGCTGGAAAAAGGGAGCGATCGTCGTCTGCTGAGAGGGGAGTCTCCAGAGAAAGACAAGGGAGTGCTGGAGAGAGACTGCAGGGCTCAGACAGAGAGCCGAACAGAAGCTCAGGACCAGACAGAGAGCGAGACAGAAGCTCAGGACCAGACAGAGAGCGAGACAGAGTCTCAGGACCAGACAGAGAGCGAGACAGAGTCTCAGGATCAGACAGAGACAGAGTCTCAGGGTCAGACAGAGACAGAGTCTCAGGGTCAGACAGAGACAGAGTCTCAGGGTCAGACAGAGACAGAGTTTCAGGGTCAGACAGAGACAGAGTCTCAGGATCAGACAGAGACAGAGTCTCAGGATCAGACAGAGACAGAGTCTCAGGATCAGAGCGAGACAGAGTCTCAGGATCAGATCGAGACAGAGTCTCTGGATCAGACCGAGACAGAGTCTCTGGATCAGACCGAGACAGAGATAGAGGCGTGGCATCTGACAGAGAGAGGGACCGGGTCCCTGGATCAAGCTCACAGAAGGTTTCTGTAACAGTAGACAGAAACTCTGACGGAGAAAGATCCGTGAGGACAGAACGAAAGAGGTCCAGTAGTGGAAGTGCAGGAGGCAGGTCTGTCTCTCTGGATAAAATGACCATTGGAGAGAAATCAGCTGTCCCCAAGAGAGCAGTAGACCATCAGGAAAAACAAAGCGCATCTTCCAAGGAAAGAGGAGAGGGGTCAGAAAGAGCTTCAAAATCTGACAGGTCTGTTAAATTCAGTACCTCTTGCTTATCAAAGCAACATCCCTTGTCTATGATAGAAAGAAGCCTGTTACAGTGGTTCTGTAAACACATTTAATAAATGTAATTACATTCTCCTATTTCTCCCAGGAGTGTTTCCAAGGACAGAGCAGAGAGGAGTGTACCCTCAGGGGAGAAACCACTTGCTGCTAACCGAGAAGGTAATTTGAATCTGTGTGTAAGGGCATGCCTCTGAGAAGACTTTGATTTCGTTTTGTGCCGTCTGGTTAAGCATTGATTAATAGTGTTTCATTTCTGTGTCCCACTTCCTCTTCCAGCAGTAAAAGATGGTGAGGAAACTGTTGTGAAACGCAAACCGAAGATCAGCCGTAAAGCCCTAACAAGCCCAACAGCGAGCTCCCTGAGGTGAGACTGTTGTGCCTTTCTATTACTTATTTTGTTTAAAAGTCCACACAGTTAGTCACACAGTTGTTACTAAATGCAATGCTCAATCAGTGCGTTTTAATCATTTTTTCACTCTGCATTAGGTCAACTCAAGAAACAAGGCAGGAGTCGGACAAAGACCAGAAGAGTGTCACCTCCAAACCTGCAGAAGAGCCCCCATCCAGCCCTGTGAACAGCAGAGGCTGCAGCCAAACTGTCAGCCCCCCACCCAGCCCTGCCAGAGAGGAGCCAATCATTCAGCCTCCTCCTCGCTCCAAATGGGAGAGAGAAGATGATGAAGAGGGCCAGGAAAATGGACCGAGTGCTCCCAAGGAGCCGTCACCAGTGCCAAAGAGGGTAAGAGGCAGAGAGGTTCAGGCTGAAGCACAGAAACCTGTCAGAAGTACAGGACTGGAGACAACAAGGGAGGAGAGGAGAGGAGTCATGAGAGAAGAGAAGAAAGTGAGACCACCAAAGGAGGAGGGCAAAAGTGGCAGGACAACACAGACCAATTCAGATAAACAAAAAGTAAAGCTTGTGAGGGATGAAGGGAGAGGAGTAAGGGAAGAAGGAAGAGCTGCAGGAAGAGAGGAGGGAAGAGGAGTAGGAAGAGAAGAGGGGCGAGTAGTGACTGGAAAGGAGGAAAGAGCAGCAGAAGGGAGAGGTGGAGGAGGACGAGAGGAGACTCGTGGCCCAGAGCCCAGGAGACAGCGTCTGTGCTCTGACCTGGGCCGTGAGACAGACGAGGCTGCTTTTGTTCCAGATTACAGCGAAGGAGAAGGATCTGAGCCGGAGAGAGGGAGGAGTGGCAGCCTCAGTCCCTCTCTCAGCCAGGCCTCCAACAGCCCCACCCTGAGCAACCACAGCGGCTCGGGAACCACCACCACTACCACTACAACAGACAAGAAGAAGAAGAAACACAAGAAACATAAAAAACACAAGAAGCATAAGAAGCATGGCAGCCAGGAAAAAGAAGGGGAACACAAGGTGCATAAGCACAAACACAAGAAGAAGAAACACAAAAAGAACAAAGATAAAGACGCAGAGGAAGAGGAGGAGAAGACAGAGGAAGAAGAGGAAAAGGTTCCATGTTAATAGGCAAAAACTCCTGTAACCTTGAGATAATGATGAATCCAGGAATAACGGCTCATGCTGCTCCATGTGCTACTCAAAGGGAAGAGATGAGATGGATCTTAGACTGTTCGAGACACTGGAGGAGGGCTGTGTGACTGTTACTCAAATACTTCATGTCACTGCAGGACCCCAACACTCACACAGTTTTGTCGTGCCTGGCTTACAGCTACTGAAGTTTCTGCATCTTTTTTGACTTTGGGTCAGGAAAATTTCGAGAGACATGCCGTACTGCACTACTGTGATCAACCTAGAGCGAGCCAGAAAAGACTGGAAGATAACTGATCACACACAGCAGTATGCCAGAGCGACTGGAATAAATGCTGTGCTCAGGGATGTGATTGCTTCTTTGCAGAGAAAGAATAGCTTTTTCTCTGTATGATTCATTTGTAAATAGAGATGAACTGTTGCTTCACATACAAACAATTTTTTCCTCAGTTTATTTTGCTCACATCCCTTTGTGCTGTTCAAGGCTTAAATGCTGAATAACCTTCATGGCAGAGGGGATACTTGTGTGCTCTTTTTCAAAGACTACTATGTGTTTTAGCATGTTTTAGCACATTAGCTACAAATCAATTACAATATCTTTCTGCTGACCATTTCCAAGTTGATAATCTCGTTTTTATTCAGCCAGTCATTTTCAGTTCATGCCAGTGCAGTTTTGATTAGTTTTGAACGAAGTTGTGATGTGAATAAAAGAAGGCAACAAAAACAGATAAGCTACTACTTAGCCAGGTTTAATCTCCATACATATAACATGTTTTAATCCAGTTAAAACCTGGAAGATTATGAAGCTCTGAGGAAATAGTCGATAGTAAAGAATTTGTGATTTATGTGCTAATACAGGCAAACTCACCAGAAAGGTCTTTACAGTTAAATCAAACCTGTATGCATTCATGCTTCACTGGATTGTAAACATCTAGGATGTGTTTATTAATAATTGAAAATCAATCTGCATGTTTTTGTTCCAAAGGTGCAGCAATTGTCCATCACATTGTCTGAGTGAGTGAATGTGTGTGAGGTGGTGTGAACATGATGTTAAAGTGTGATTTCCGGCAAAGTGGAGGATTAATGTTCTTACAAATAAGTAGTTATTTTTTTCTTTTTTTTATTAAAATGTTTTGACCTCATGAAACTGTCTTAAGTTTTACTCTAATCGGTGTTTGAACTGTTCTTTGTTTTGTGACCTCACAATGATGGTTACACAGATGAGAGGTGTGACAAAGTTTCAACAGGTGTACAGCCAAAACTACTTCTAGTACTATTAAAATACTTAAGCTGAACATTTTTGGCCCGGTTATTACATGTCACAGGTAAACAATAACGATACTTTATAAAATAAAAAGAAGCATACATTTCTAATTAAAGAAACCAGTGATGGAATTCCTTGTAAACATATTGTTGGTTAGAGTTAAATTGTGTTGAAAGTGCACACAAGTGTATCGTAACACAATTGCTCCATAATAAATGTCTCACTGTCTCTTTAAATGATAACAAATACCAGAGCAAAGACAGTAATAACATTAAGTCTTGGGCTTTCAGTGTCTGTGGTCTATTACAATTACTTACACAACCCAGCAATGGCTTGAATTAAGGGAAGCATGCACTAAATGATGATTAAAAGGATTCAAGGGATAATGACATAGTATGTTCTGAGGATATGATAAGGATTATTTAGTAAGAGGCTCGTTTTAAAAGGAATGATTCATTAATATAGACTACCAAAGCATATCAAACAGCTAAATTAAAAAGTATGTATGAGAAGTCTTACATAGACTGCGATGAAGTATATTAGTGATTTTTGATGCACTTTAAAACTCAATGTCGCAAAAGGACAATTATAATTTTTGTACTGGTGAAATAAACATGATAAGGGAATGTTTGCTAAAAGACAAGAAACATTGAGATGAATACAGAGACAATACACAGACAATGTATAAACATACAAATATAATATAATGGATCTGTATGGACAGGTCTAGGATCTAGAGTTATAATATCGGTAGATAATCAAGTGGGGGGAGAGAGGAAAGAAAAGTATACAAAATAATAAAATAAATAAGCGATAATTATTGTAATAAATGAATTGGTGTTTTGTTGAGTATACAAATTAATAAACACATGCATACAGACGTATTTATGTGTAAATAACAGTGGACTTCTACAACAATTATGAGGGGGAAAAAACAACTATATCACTTTTACAGTGCTTATCAGTAGTGATCTGCAGGGCAGGGCCAGGCCACCAGAGAGGCGCACCACCAGCAACCCCAACCAGTCACCCCAAGCAGCACAACTTGTTTTCAGGCAGTCTATTTATCCAGAGCTGTACCCAGACCAGGAGGAAGGTGCCAGCCCAGTCGAGGACTGTGTCTTCCTAGAGTAGTCAGCTGGTCAGTATTTATTGTTTTTAGCGTATTCCTTTTTATATATTTTGTTTCCCATTTGTTTGATTTCCACCCTCTTTATTTAATTGTTGCTTGTTTTTGTACTCCTTCTTTATGGAGGACAAATACCCCCCTCCACCCCCAATGCATCCCCCCACTTACCAGCCTCTGAAATAACCACCCCCAGCCAAGGGCCCATCCCCGGCCAGTCCCACAGCCCACCACCACAGATTGAAAGCACAGGTGTTACCACACAGTCACTGCTGAAGAACCGATCATTGATAAGATAGGAACACACACACACACACACACACACACACACACACACACACACACACACACACACTCAAGGAAAATCACCTTAAAATTGAAGGGGTCTCTGCAAATATGTATTACTTCATGTTCACTGTGTAAGGACCAAGTGATCTTTACCAAGTGAACAATAATTGTGAGGTTCTTTTTACATAAATGTGTGACCGTGTTGCCTTTTTTCAATGAAGCATTTTTAATCATTTTGGGGTTTTGGGTCAATAAAAAAATAGTTATTAAGCAGGCCATTATTTAAAAGAGAAAGGATTGTTTTTAAATCAAATGTCATTTAATTGTTTGTGGATGCTTTTGACTTCAATAAGATCAAATCTTTGTTCATTCCAGCTGATAGATGAATACACTTTATTTTACGATTACAATACAATTATTTCAGTCAGAAACGCAGAAGCTGATAGAACATGTAAAAACACACCAAAGACTCAAACAACTTTTTTAATTAATTGGCTTTAATGTGAATAATGGTTTTCACAACAATTAGTACAAAATAGACATAATGACTAGATCTTTTCCAACTTTTCATCATGTGCTTCTGTCATTATTTTTTACAAGAAACCCAAAGTACAACAGGGCCAAATATAACCAGCACCTATGGGTGATAGAGATAGCTGGATTTACCTGGTACAATGCCCTCGAAAGCAGCTTGCTGACATAATGGTGAGTTTCATGGTCTTTGGCAGCTCGTTCCTTTACAAACATGAATAATTTAAAGCAAAAGGTCCCAGAGGGAAGCGACTGCAGTGAGAAGGACTGAACACTGTGTGGAGCTGTAAGTCTTGCAACTTTTAACTCGGGAGGGGAGACAGATTAACAATAAAAAAATCTTCTCCTATATGCATCAGCTCCAAAATACAGCCCTTTATACTCTCTCTTTCCCATAGCACAAAGCAATAAGCTTCATTGTTTTTGTGTTTTGGTGTGTGTGTATGTGCATGTGCTGTTAGTGTGTGTATCCAGTTGGGGGGATGGCGTGACTATGGATCACAGATGAAGGAAGTCGAAGGCAGGAGATGAGTTCACAGGCGGGTTGAGAGAACTCTGAGAAATGAAAGGGAAGCAAATGTATTGTAGCCTACTTAAAAGCATATTCCCAGCTAAGTCCATGCATTTAAATGGGCGTGTGTATGTATATATATCTAAGGTCATCCTTAATGGACTCATGGATCAGCGAGACCATTAGAGAAGATTAATATATTGTTTTAACCCATGACCAGATTATCATCACAACTCATTATTCCACCCTGTGAGGGTCACTCTGCATCTGTGTGTGCGTCTGGGTGTCTACACGTTTGTGTGCATGTGTGCACCTGTAAGCTGCCAGTGCATTTGTGTGTCTGCTTGTGATTTGTCTTACAAGCATGACATCATTTCCTGTCATCAAGGCCAAAGGTTGCTTAGCAACTTCACTTCTGCCAACTGTCAGAAAAGATGCTTCTCCACTGACTGGCTCACAAATTCACTCTCCTTTATCGCTCTGTCATAAATGTACTGTTTGTGTATACAAGATGCGGCTGTGTGTGCATGATTGCCCATGCATCTGTATGGACCACAGTGCATTTGTGCTTGTAAACACGATGCAGACAAAAAGCGGAGAGAGAGAGAGTGACAGGAGATGGGGTTGTGGGAATGTATTGTCTGATAGAGTTCTGCTTTTCCTACAACTAATAAAAAGGATGAGTCAGTTATATGGTTGTATGATAGAATCACTGTTGTTGTTTAAACCGAGTGTGACTTCAACTTTTTGTTGCATTTGAATGGCTTACTTTGATAACGAATACATTGTTTTACATTGCACATTGTAAATAACAGAGTATTATAAAAATGTGTGTCCTGAAGAGAACATGGGAGCCTGCATCAAATGTCATGGTAATCAAAAGGTTGATTAAAATGTTGTTTAAAGGTTTTTCAACATTTTTAAGGCCAAGATTATCAACAATAGTTTTTTTTTGTATCTACATTGGGTGTGGCTGCACAAGCTCCGGTATACATTTTAAGGAAGCCACTGTCAAGGTCCAGGTCTAGAGAGGAGGAAACAAGGTCAGTGAGTGCCAATAAACAGCTTCCAGTCAGGTCGGACAGACGTAGGTGCTGACAGGCAATGCACAGAGAGTATAGAAGTAGATTTAAAAAAAAAAAAAATCAGTTATAAGTAGCATCAACAACATCCTCAATCATCAATTACATCAATATTAAGTGCTAGATCTTGAGCTTCCTAAAGGTTGTAAAGGGACTGCATATTAAATCACGTTCGTTAATTCATTCCACCAACATCTACATCCAAGAATATAGAAGAGTCTATCTTGGGACTTCAGGCTCTGTTGTTAAGGTATGACCAAGCTCCTCCCATTGGCAGAGGGCAAGGTTTGTTGTCAATATAGGTATGGGGCTGTTCTTTATTTTTATTGCATTGTCATGGCCTTTTATTCAGAAGGATGCACTGAGGGTTTAATTAACTGGAGTTTTTTTTAAATGCTATCTGGTCTGGCTAATGATCACTTGTGAATGTGGATTGCAAACATCGATGAAGCGCGCCTCAAAGACTGTTCTCCTTTAAAGACTGCATTTTAAAAATCTTTAGCTTCAGTAATAAGTTGATTAATCACGTAGGTCATGAGAGGAAAACTGTCAACTCTTTTGATAGCCCATTAACCGTCTGTCATTTTCAATCAAAAGTTATACACATGGGAGCGCCGGTGGCCGAGTGGTAAGGGCGCGTGTCCCGTGTACCGAGGCTTTAGCCCTCAAAGCGGATTCAAATACGACCAGTGGCTCCTTTCCCACGTCATTCCCCACTCTCTCTCCCTAATTTCCGACTCGATCCACTGTCCTATCTCTACAATGAAGGAATTATAAGCCCCCCTCCCCCCAAAAAAGCCAGACATTTGCCGCCTCTTGCGTCTTTAATTGAAGGATTCACTGATTTATTTTGTCATATGTGACAGTTACCGAAGAGTTGTTTGATTTTGCAGTGTTGGTTCGGTGAGAGAAGCAATTTGATCACATCACTTTGGACATTTTAAAAATGTAATAATAATAAATTGTGAAGATAAACAGCACAGGGACTTTTTTGCAGCATGTTTTCTTATTGCAAATTGTTACCCCCCCCCCCCCCCCCCTTACATCCTGTGCTTCCTTCCTTACCTTCCAGCAAGTAGTCATTCACTTTCTATCAATGATAGCACACACAAACAATGGTTACACCGCATTAGTCAGGCTGTAATACACTGAGACATTGCCCACATTTTTAAAACTGTATAAGCAGACACATTAAGGTAAAGACTCCGAGGCTGAAAAAAGACAGGTCTGGAGTCAACAAAGTCGGATAATTACTAATGTTTCCTTAACCCCTGCTCGGAAAATTGACACTTCAACATGATATGACACCGCTGACCACGCCATGTGTGTGTGTGGGTGTGCGCGCTCTTTTTAACCTCTTCATGTACTCCTTCTTTAACCAGGTCATGTGAAGCAGTAAGCAGAGGCTTGGTGTCATACAGCTCATGTGTTCCTGCACATTTGTGTGGACATGCTGTATGTACTGTATGTGTGTGCATTCACACCGGGATCAGCATGTGCCCTCAGGAGGTTTTTATGGCATTTTCAATGATTGATCAGGATTATTGATCTGTAATCCAATTCTTACAGAGTGTCCGTATTTGTCACAATGACATAGAATAAAACACTTCCACATATATAATGTTATGTGATGGTCACCATGGAAACACACCCAAGGGGCGCTTAGCACACACTGATAATAATGTTTGGCCTAGATACCCATCCTCAACCGATAACACAGGGAAAAGCATTTCTGACCGTGTGTGTACATGAGTGTGTGTGAGTGTGTGTGTGTGTGTGTGTGTGCACATGCTTATTCAGTGACTAATGTAAACCATCATTTGAACATCATACTGTCAGAGCTTGAGTAAAAAATGTATGAAATTATCCTGTGGAGCAGAATGAGTCTTGCTTGAGTTACACGAGACAGTAAGTGTGAGCAGGATGAGACGAGCTGGAAGCAGAGGGGGAAAAACGGATGGGAGTGGGAGTGGAATCACACAGCCAGGGAGACCCAATAACAACCAATTACTGCCAATGCACACACACACACACACACACACACACACACACACAGAAACACACAAATACACAGCGACTTCCAACAATGCTCATCAGTTTTCTTCTCTGTGAGAGTAAGATGTTTGCAGTGGAGGTCTGTATGTGTGTGTGTTTGTGCGGCTGAACGTGTCCTAGATATCTTAAACTGTGCTGTTGAGACACACTAAATGTTTGATGTGTGCTGCTGCTGTAAGAGCTATGATAGCAGAAGGAGTCTGTCTGCTGTGGGCGTTGATGGGGTATTGCACGGTGTTTCCCTGCTCGGAGAGGAAATCTCATCTTAGTTTATAGCCACAGCAGTAGGGTCTGCAAGTCCAGCAATTTAGTGAGGAGGTTTTTTTTCCCACAGTTTAGTACAGACATTCACAGCCATTTGTCCAAAAGAGTTCATCACTAAACAATAATAAATATTAAACAAAACTTACAGGTGTATAGCAAGGTGTTGCTGTTGCATGTTAGCGTTGGCAAATTCTGAAACCCTCACCAGAGAGTACGACTGCGGGAAACATGATTTTACAGGGAAAGAGACTTTGCCTACTAGACTACTAACTGGTATTTTTCATCTTGTGTGATCATTTCTCATGTTATTCATCAGGTAGCTTAAGATACCGATCTGCACCCATTGTTTCCTCTACAGTATAGATTAGGATACATTTAGATTTAAGTATTGGCTGAAACCAAGTACTCCTCAGTTAATAGTCTGATTAACAATTAGCAACTATTTTGGTTGGAAAAAACCGGTAATGGATTATATTTGCAAACTTTGATGAACATTACACTTTCTAGCACATTCACATTACCGCATTTTAGGCAGTAACAGAGGCCAACACTTAAATCAGTATTGGTATCAACTTCACTGAATGCTTATTTACCTCTAATGTATGTGTTAATTCACATTAACCCCTAACCCTGTTTTAGAGCATGACTGACTGCTGACTTCTCAATTAATAGGTGTCTTACGTTGTTACGAATCCCGTTTCCTCTATGTTGACGTAGACTCTAACCTAAACCCCGGAGAACACAACTACGGGAAACACTATCTTACAGGGGAGCAGACTTTAACCCAACACAAGCTCCCCTGTAGTCAAGATGACTTGCCCAACTTCAGTGGATTGAAACATACCTTCAAGTTCACTGAATGAATCTGAAACTACTCCAGTCCAACCAAGACCAATTGACGATAACTTATAATGTAACATCCAAAGAGTACCAAAATACATCTGGCAGAGCAATCGGCACTCAGTGCACTTTCTAGTATCTTAAGGATTTCAATTTGTTAGCTGTCCAAGGTGTAAACTAATGACTAGCATCATTCTTAATTATATAATGTCTGTCCCCAAATTATCCCAAGGGGACGATAAAAGTTATTTTACATTAATCGAGGAATGAGTGTTTAGCATGCTAACATGCTTAAGTTAGCAGGCTAAAAGATTTAAAAGCATAAAGCTAACATAAATTGAGCTAATAACAGCTAAGGAAGAGATGCAAATTGAAGTAGCATAAAGCTTTTTTCAGCAGTGGTATATGCACCTTTTTTCTAACTTCTGAAGGGTATTTACAGTGTGTATTTATAAGCCTGCAATACCCCAAGTACCAACCGTAATGCCATAAGGTGTAGCTAACAACCCCCTTAAGTTACATATTAAACGTGTGCCTGCCAATAGGTCAAATTAAAATATTGACTAAAACTTATTGTATTTCTGTTGACTTTCTCAAGTTTCTCTTCCTTTCTCTAGACATGTTCTATCTGTCTGTACCACTCTTGATTTTTATTTGGCTCAAGTTGAGTTCATATGCAATTGCTCCTCCATTAAATTCTGATTGACGTTAAGTCTGATCACACTTAGGGAATGTAGAGTTGAGCCTGGAAGTTCAAGATGTTTGAAATTTGTCCATGAACAGAGGGTAAGACCTTTTAATTTGAGGTCACAACATGGCTTTCCTCCAGCACAGCCAGTAGGATCTAATAATAGCAAAGTTCTCTATTTTTAATCCACCCAAATTTGTTTTCTAGTGTGTATTATGGCCCCTCTGAGTCACAACCGTGGGGCTCTTGTATTCTGTCTAATGGAGTGTAAACATTAAACATCCCCAGAATATTATATGGAGGCGATATGTAGAAATTAAACAAATTAACCAGGGAACATTTCAGAACTGTAAGCTGTTTTCTTAGACCTACTGTATACTGTACTTCTTATATTAGTTCCCAAAGTGGGATCCAGAGTGTGCTAAGGGGACTTTAGGGAATTGGATATAGCGCCCTTAGGAAAAATGAGCAGTAGTTGAGTTTCAGCACTATTTAAAGACGTTAAGGATGCCTATTCTGCCTTTTTCACTCTATGCCTTGTTGGCATCAACCCAATGTCAATTACTGTAGCCTAAATAATCACCTCTTTTCCCTTATGAGGGATTCTGAAAAAAACAAACTACAAATATTTATTTTCAACACATGATTAATAATGTTCCTAAACATACGTAAAAATGTCTAAGGGCACATTTCTGAATTCACATTATATACCACTTTTTAGGCTACCACTGTTCACAACAATTAATTATTTTTTGATCTGAGCGATTCTGAATGTTGGCCGATTTTACATTAAGTAGTTGAAATGTATTGCTTCCACAGTCTTTACCAGGAGCACATATCGTCCTGTGAAATGTAGTGTGTTGCATTAGATTAAATCTTCAATTAATGCATTTCAAAATGACTAGTTATTACACATCAACATATTAGATGTCATATACATCCAACAGTAATACAATCATAAAATGAACAAACATTGTTATGAACGCAATGCAATGTATATCTTTTGGTATAGGCTATAGCTACTCTTACCTATAGGTTGAGGATCTAGACATTTCTTGCATCATCATTATGCAAATGATATTCTCTACAGAACAGTATCTGTTATAAGTAATTCCTTGTCCTCTGAAACCTGACATGGCATAAGCTGATTCAAAGGTATTGTGCTGGAGCTCTGCCACATCCTTGGTTTTATTGAATCCACATCCCTGCTGAGTGACTGTGGACTATCATCCCTTGCATGACAGCATCACCCACCCAGCGCTCACACACACGTACACACACACACACACACACACACACACACGCACACACACACACACGCACGCACACACACACACACGCACGCACACACACACACACACACTCACTGTCCGGCGTCTTAGATTGGGGAGGCAACCGCCAGAGAGAGGGATAATGGGATGGGGAACAGGCTAAATACACTGTGAGGCGGAGGAGATGGGACAAGTCACATGCTCTCTCACTTGCTCTCTTGCTCCATCACTGTCAAGTTATCTAGTATTAAGAATACGACGACCCAGTTAAAACTTTCAAAATAAAGCTGTAATATAGTAGTGCCCCACTATATGGAAGCTATGTGTATGATACCAATGGAAGTAATTCAGTCCAACAACAGCAATATAACCTAACATTACATTTTAAAGGTAAGAATAAAATGAGTGAAGTGTCCTGACTCGGAGTTAGTTTTTTACTTACCGCATATTATTGCCAGCAGTCAAGTTCTCTCTCTTTTTTTAAGACAGTGACTTCCCCTAGGATAATTTGTATAACTAACACCAATGTTAAACTATCAATGAAAGTTGGAAGGAGTGTGAAAGTTTACAGAAAAGTCGAAAGAAAGGACTTCGTCAACCAGTATCTGTCAGCTAGTAATCTTAAAGCTATAGTAAACAAAACAAAAACTACCTACACATAGAGCCAAAACATTGGTGCACAAAATACTAAGTAATGCTGAACGAAAATGTAAGCTGAAATCCGTCTGTCAATTACCATTTCAAGAAGCTGCTGTGTTTGTTCAATATCTGTGTTAAGCGACTTGTTATTGCATTTAATTTAATACAGTTTTAAGAAGCTATTTTACAAGACTGTGGAATTTAGCTTCCGGGACGAGACTGTCTTATTTTGAAGGTAAAATTCGAGTTGAGCAGTCTGCCTCATTGTGGCTCGCTTGACGCGGCTCTCCCTCTCCCCGGTGCGCCTGAACTCCGGTACCTGACACCGCAGAGCGTGTCCAGCTGAGGGGACACAGACGCACGGAGAAACGCCTGGTTCTATTTAACTTTACTTTTCCCGGGTATATAAACTTCTGCGTCTCATTCCTCCCTCATTTTGCCCCTCTTTTCTTTTTTTCATCATCCCGACTGAAGGACTGAGTTTGGATATCGGCAAGGGGGGGGGGAGGAGGCAGAGTACCAACGGGCTGCTCTCAGATGGAGCAGCAGGGCTCCGGGAGCACAGGGCGCACGGCGGACCCGGAGTGAATGACGCTGGTGAATGGACGCTGCTCCAACCAGGTAAGGAGGGCAAAGTTTTCCCTTTTATGTTTTATGATGTACTTTTTTTTATTTGCTCTTCTTTCCCAGGTTTTGCGCTGAGGCTATAACGTGGCAATAGAAAATGTCCAGAATATGCTGATGTCGCTCGTAGTCAGTGGCGGGGTGTCTTCCACGAAAATTACAAAATGAAATAATAGCCTAGGTGATTGAAGTGTAGTTTATGTGGTAGGATTACTCTATGAATAGTTTTACACCTTATCTGACTTTATGGTATATCTATTAGGGTGCTTAATTTGATATCAAAAACATTTTGAGCCTTGCTCTTTTTTTTCCATTTGATATATATCCACAGTTGATTATTGGGTGAATCACACCTTTTCTCCTTTGTGTGCTCCCACACAAGCTAGAGCCCCATATGTCATTGGTAGGCTATGATACTGGTTGGCCTTCAGAAGGGTGTCACTGTATGTTTACAGTAAAAACTAAAGGTCAAATTTTTAAAATTTAAATTTTGTGGAGGTGCATATTTTGATGTTGTTTCATTGCTTACGATTTGGAGCAATCTATGCATTTAACAGAGCTTGATAGGGTTTCAGAGATCTTATAAATGTGTGAATATATTTGGTTCTGGGTACTGGTTGTGATTAAGTAAGAAAATTACATTTCCACATGCCCCGGCTATTAACAAAGGTTCATACTGACTTTAAGAACTGTTTTAAAAGAACTTATCAGCAGGCTTTTAACTGCACAGAAGAATGCTTTATTTTCCAATGGTCAATTGATGTCTGTCCAACAGCTACTATTCAAACACAACAAAAAGCCTTAAACTGTGTGGCTCTGGACTCCTCGCTCAGTCTAGGCTATGTGCCCATAATGGAAATTCACAGGGAAAAAAAAGATACTGGCAGATTCAATCTCATTATTTTCATCAAACACACTCACACTGATACACTCCTCCCTGTGCTGAGAACTTGCATTGCCAGCTCTCCTGTTGTCCTGTCACTCTGTAGGGGAGTATGTATCCCTGCATGGACTCATGGTTGGCTAGACTTCTATTGTCCCGAGTCTTCTTTATGTTCGTCATCCAAATAATCCAGCTCTTGCTCCAACTTGATAACAAATTGGTATCTTTGGAATTAATTTGCCAGAATCTCTCTGGGGATCAATAAGCAATTGGAATGAGCAGACTGTGGACCTGTGAGGAGTGTTTGCTGTGTACTCGTGACAGTGAGGACTGTGTCACATGCTCCATCTCCCATATTTTCCTGCCAAACGCCAATGATTACTGCACAATAAAGGGAAAAAAAACACGATGGCATTCTAAAGTAAAAAGGCTCCATAGCAAGAAATGAATCCACTATCATGGTCATGCTCTTAATTTATACTGAGATTATCTTTCAATTTGACATTTCCCGCTTGATATTCCAATGCTTCAAGAAATTCAAGTTAGTACTTAACAAATTAACCATGGCTGCTGGCGCTCCACAGTCACATATTACAGCTCCTTAAAATATACAAGTAACACTTTCCATCATGGATATAAAACTGTAAATGAAAAAAAGAAATAGCTGACAGTGTCGGTATTAGACTACACACTTTATTCTCCTCATTGCAATTTGAAAAAAATGTCTAAGCTACTTTATCTGTATGTCCAGATTGTTTAAAGCCAGTCTGGATTAAAGGCATCAGCAGTAATGGCCAGTTGTCATGACTGAATTGTACAGCTGTAGGATTAGAATAAAGGGGTCTTAATGCTTCCAGTTGCCTCCTCTGACTCTTGCGTTTGCACCTTTTCCTGTGTCTATTAGTGACTTCTGTTTGGGTTTATTTAGATTTATATTTCCTGCACAGAACTACTCCCCGGCAACGATTCTTCTACTGAAGGTCGCTTTTGGTTTCAGAGAAACGTTTTATTTCTTTTTCCTGTGTTGCTTTGCTGGAGGGTGAAGGGTCTCGTGGACAGGATAGCAGGCTTGTCAGTCAGCACAGTTCCGGTTGTTTTTGCGAAGCTGCAGTGCCAGCCGAAAGGCAACGCAACAGAAACACACACACATGACCACAGATAAACACACATACATGCATCCATATGTTGCAGTGTGCCTCTATGCCACCCCTTTTTTTTTTTTTTAATTTTAGGTTCAGGCTGTTCCCAGCACGGCCATGATGGGCACCCAGGACCCAGACCTGCATGAGCAGCGCAGAGGACCAACGCAGGAGGAAGGGGATGAGGAGGAGGAGGGGGAGAGGGTGCATGTGTCGGTTGAGAGAGAGGAGCGGGATGGGGATGGGGAGGAAGAAGAGGAGGAGGAGGAAGAGGAGGAAATAGAGGATCTGCCGTACCCCTCTCTAGCACCAGTGGTTCTCTTGGCTCTGACCCAAACCAGCCCACCCCGCTCTTGGTGCCTCCGAGCTGTCTGCCACCCATATCCTTCACCACCAGGGATTACACCTGAAATACTGCAAATGTGTGTGTGTATGTGTGTGTGTGTGTGTGTATGTGTGTGTGTCTGCGAATAAGTGTCTGCTGTTGGAGAGGGATTGTGTGTTTGTGTTTCCGCTCTGTACTTTCTCAAGGCTGTTGTACTGACAAGGCACCCCGCGCCTTAATGTTTACTTTACATCTAAACACAGGGATGATCGAAAGAAGGTCAGCGCTGGGTGTCAACGTGTGTGTATATGTAGGCTTGGCTTCAGGTATTTCCTCGGACCCATTAGCTATAGAAAAGGATGGCAAACATTTTTCCCTGATTGGAGGTTTCCATAGTGACAAGCCCTAATGAATCTCCAGGGTTACAGCCGCCTGTCAGTTGCATTGTTACCAGCCTCCAGTTTTACAGCAGAAGGAGTCACAAATAATAAAAAAACTCACTTCACCTCTCGCACTTTGCTCTGGTTCTGTCTTCATCGTCTCACCTCCCATTTCCCCCCATAGCTCTCACTCTCTGTCTCAGCCACTTCTGCTGTAGAAGTGGAGGTGTTATTGTGTGTGTGTGTGTGTGTGTGATTGTGTGTGAGCGTGCGTGTGTTAGCAGCTATGAATACTCTGAGGCATGCCTCAACGTCAGCAACACCTCAGGGATTTGTCAACCCTCTCCAAATTTAATATTTTCCACTAGTTTTGACTCTATTTGTGTGCATGCGTTCCTGTGTTTCTTCGCTTGTGCAGTTGTCATTGTGCGCCTGTCTGTGCTCATCTGCTAGTATTTGCCATCGTCAGCACTCTGTGTACTCCATAAAATATAAATACATAATTGCTGAATAAATAAAAAGTACACCAAGAGGATAAGAAAGGGAATAAACTACAAATGCCATGCTGCTCTGTAGCCTGCTGGGCCGTAACCAGAACCAACTTACCGGACACACTTACTAACACACACACAGACACAAACACACACACACAAACACACACACACACACACACACACACACACACACACACACACACACACACACACGCACACACACACACGCACATGCACACACACATATACACACACACACACACACACCAGCAAGTGAATGCCCTCACACAAGCGAGGGAATCTCCCATGGAGACGCTCTTTAGAGGAATCACCTGGTTGCTTGGCAACAGCGTAGGTCTGCCCCGATGGCCACGGTTACTTCCGATTGCAGTAGTTGTTTGTTTTTGTGTGTCGTCTGTCTGTCTTCCTACAGCTGTCCATACAGAACCCCTAATGGCATATGTCCATTTTATCTGCGTGATCTTCATACTTACAGTGTGTGTGTTTGTGTGTGTGTGTGTGGTTGTTTATGGGTTTTTGTGAGTGATCTGCGGAGGACGTAATGTGGGTGGACATTGTTCGACAAGGACATTAATGTGAGCCCAGTAGGGTGGGGGCAGTCCCCAAGAGCTGAAATTCACTTTTCCCTGAGGTGACCCCTGCTTCCTTTATGTTTTTTTTTTTCTCAGTACAAAACTAATTTCCTATCTCCTTTGCTCCCATCTCCTCCCTCTCTGAAAACACACTCATTCTTCTTTTGTGCCGTGTTTACAACGTACTGTACATCTCTCCACCCTGGTGCACATCTAACAAATTTATTTGGACCAAAAACAAGATTTGCTTTTGCTATTATATAACACTCTTGTTTTCCTTCCAGGCTACATTGATGTCTGTTATTTCCGGTGTCTTCGCTGTGAGAAGCCTCCTTTGTGAAGTGCTGAGCTTTCCATGTGGAAGTCATCACGCTCCTTTTAAGTGTAACATATGACACGCACAGAAGCACGTGCATGTATGTAGTGAGGTGCGGGGGAAGACACACATACTCAAACACACACTTGCACAGGACATTACTTATTCAGCAGAGCATGAAACATTCAGAGCGTTTCCTTTTGTTTAAAGCTGAGAAAAGCTGTATCTGTCACTCCTTTACAAGTTCCTTTCTCTTCCTTCCTCTCTTCTTCTACTCTGCATCTCTTTTTATTCTGTATTTCATCCCTCTTTACGCAATATCCATCCGCTGTCCTGCTTTTTATCCCCCTCTCTCTCCTTTTTTATAAACTGCCTCTTAATTGGGCTGAGGTGTATATGTGTGTCTGTGTGTGTGTCTGTGTGTGTGTGGGGGGGGGGGAGACAACGATAGATGGGAGGAGGTCTAACTCAAACTAGGGTGAGCTGTCAGAGTCATTCCAGCCAATTAGCATGATTCCAGCAAGTGTTTCCATGGTTACCAGCTGTCACACTCGTAGTGGGAGGAGCCAGAAGACTTGACAAACTTGACAGTAACTTTACTTGGTCTCTGTCTTAGGCACTCTCTCCCTCTCTCTTGCGCCAATAACACTGAAGCACACACATACTTCTGATCAAGCTTAACTAGGTTATTGTTTAATCAAATCTGTGTGTTTGGAGTGTGTAGATCCAAGCAGCAAAAAGCAGAGACTGAGGAAACTGGCAAGCAGGTCATTTATACACTGCATTTCCTATTTGAGGATTCCAACATAGACTTTAGATTTTTGGATTAATATCATCAATACATCGGTAATTTTTTTAATGCATCACAGAACAGATTAATTCTGCAAATAAAAACAATTTCTTGCTAAAATTTGAGGCTCCTCTAGTAGTGCCCTTTTTAAGGTTTAAGTCACTGTATTTATTGGAATAACAATGCAATAACTACAGACTTGATAAATGATGCTGCAAATAAAACCATTACTTCCTGTTTGGGTTTAGCTTTTATTTTCAAAAATATATTTTTTAAAGAAATTTAGTTTCAACTCTTTTTAATTTATCTTAATTTTTTTTTTTAATCAAAAACAACAACTATACATTCATTAATATTAGTATTTAAAAGGTAAATATGCTCTGTTTTGATGATTGGATAACGACAAAGCTTATAACAAGATAAGATAAGATAATCCTTTATTTATCCCGCAACGGGGACAACTACTGCTAGCAATCCTTACAATTGTTTTTGATCCTTATTTTGATTCTTTTTTTTCATCTGTTGTTTGGGAAAGACTAGCAGCAGACAGGAAACAAGCAAATAGAGATGTGCATTAAAGATTATGCAAAACTACTCGACTGAAACAAAACCAGGGTTGTTGTCAGAATTACATTTAGCTGATAATCGAGTGAAATATATACTCTTCACTAAAAAACATCAAATCATAAGAGTTATTCTGAAATACATATCCAATGTGTTTCTACAACAGGTCATTGTATACCAAGGCCCTGTCACACCACTTGTGCACCTTAGCTGCACAAGGTAGCCTCTGTTTTCTTTCTTTCTTTCTAAATGTAAAATTGAGTCATTATAAAGACTTTGATGTTATAAGCTAGCTGTTCTGCAATCTAATGTTAGTATGTGATTTGTGTGATGTTATTTTACTCCAAGTCATCAAGTCTACAATATGTATGTGGTAATAAGCTTGTAATTAATTGATTATGTACACTCTCCGTAAAGCTCTTCCAGGCCTTAAGTGGTCAAATGGGCCACTTGAGAGGTCCTCCTTCCTGGTCAATTTAAGAGTTAAGTAATAGGACAGTGCAAGTGCCACATTGCAATGATATTAAATAGCCAAAGGGACCTTTACAACATGCCCAGAAATTCTTCTTCCTAATGGTTCTTAACTGATTTATAAATCTGTAAGACCCAACCTTTAACCTTTTATAAGGGTGCCTTTGAGGCAGAGGTACCACTCTGTAAAACCGCAGGAGAAAAAAAAAATCGTATCCTGCTTGTATCCTGACGGCCTGTGTGTCCTGAGGGATGATCCTTTTAAGTTAATGAATGTTGCATATGAAAACGTTTCCGCACGCTGTATGTGTATCAGAGCCAAGGGTGGAGGATAATGCCAGAAAGATCAGGGTGATGTTATCTGATTTGATTTACAATGTCTAGCTGACCTTTATTACCTGTGTTGGCACTCGAGGAGAGAGAGTTGTAGAGGGGGAGATCATGGGAGATGAGGATGATGATGATAATGAAGAGGAGAAGGGGGTGGAGGATTCTTGAAGATGGGAGAGTGGAGGAGAGGTCTAGAAGATGAGGCAATTCGGAGGAGAAGTAGTGTGGAGGGGTCGTAATGTTTTCAGTTGTTTACACTCAAAGCTTGAATCGCAAGGGTCTTAACCTCTCTCTTTCTGCTGCTCCTTTTCTTTGTTTTCTGCATCAAGCCAGATCTTCACCTCATCTGTAATTGCACTTGTTTCTTCTTGTTCCTATCTCTTTTTATACTCCTTCACCTCTCTGTTGTATCTGAATCTCCATCCCTCCCCCTTCCAGCTCTCTGACAATGTTCGTTATTAAATGTAGATGTAGTTTTTGTGTTGGCTGAGACTCAGGTTCCTGACCGAGACCAAAGCCAAGGTCAGTCAGATGTGGGTGATGGCAGAAAAGAAAACCTGAGAGAGCCAAGGGGCAAAGCAGCTGGGAGAGAAAGAAGAACATGGAAAATGATAAGAGAGGCAAAGAAAAAAAAAAAAAAAGGAAAAAGAAATGCGAGAAATTATATGGAATGAAGATGGGAAATTATACGGCGCTATATAAAGGAAGAGGGATAGACAGAGTGCAGTAGGAGCGGAGCAGAGTGGAGCGTGGAGAAAAATAATTGGGCCAAAGAGAGGGGGAAAAGGGTGTAGAGAAAAATGAGAGATGATAGAGGGAAAGGTTTAGTGTGAGGAGGGGAGATGAAGGAAAAGCAACAGATGGAATAAAACAGAGAGAAGGAGGAGAGGACGTCCCCTCTGTGTATTATTCTCGATGTTGAATGATGGGCCGAGCGTGGAAAACTCCCATCTCATCCATCACTCACACCTTGACCCTGCCTCGTCTCGTGTTTAACTAAGCGCGTGTGAGTTTTCAGTTTATGTGTGTTTAATGAACATTCAGGGTTCTCTAAGCTGCTGTAATTTACAACAATAAAACGGGATTAAAACAATCCTCCTCAGCATTGAAGGATGCTTCAGCAAGAATTGTGCTGAAGGGCAGCATTTTCTTTTGTGCGTGTGTTTGTGTAAGTGTGTGTGTGTGTGTGTGTTTGTGTTTGTTTGTGTCAGTGTATGAGTGTTTGTTTGTGTACGTATTAATCGGATCCAGACCAGACAGGATGCAAGCGGATCGTGAAACTCAGAAGTCAGTTCCCACGGTGAGATGGGGGTTCCCATAGCAACCACAGCAAAGGGAGGACACTAGATTACCCCTGCTCCCTCACTCTCTCTCTCTCTCTGTCTCTCTCTCTCTCTCTCTCTCGCTCTCTGTCTCAAGGGTGATAAAGGATTGTACACTCATTAATTTTTCCGCCCTCTTGAGAGCAAAGTGTCCGGGAATGGGGACTCTGTGTGTCAGCGCATAGTGTGTATACATGTGTCATTGCGTATGTGTCCGTGTACATGCTCTTGGCTTTGTTATGTATGGGTCCTTGCTTCTTGAATACATTGCTGTCAACCGTTTGGCAGTTTTCGAATTTGCAAACAAATGCAAGCGTGTGTGTGCATTTGTTTGAATCCAACACAATCATTCCTTTAACACTCTACTTCAGACTATTTTCCCCATGTTTCAAACCCAATCCAGTTCTGTCTAGTTTGACAGTTAACAAGCAACAAACACCCGCCATACTCGAGTTTACACTTAGCCTGACTTCAAATGTGTTGCAGTCTGTTTCATGGTAGCTGTCTTTCTTCTGTAGTTGTGAACATGAAACATGTCAGAATGCCCTGTCAAAAGTTGTTCTTATAAATTAAACTTGATACATTTAAGCCTATTTTTGCAAGTTGCTACCCTATTAATTTTTTTTTTCAGGTTAGTGCATTTGGTTTTCTGCTCCCAAATGTGATTTTTCAAGCAGTGAGCCAAACATTCACGCATAGATTCACGCCTCCATGCATGCTCAGATGGATAGGTTCAGTCCTGTATTGTTTTTTGCACATCAATAAAATCATGGTTTCACCTTTCACATATACCTAAGTCTCATCAGGGTCACTTCAGACATTATCATTGCCTAATGTCTTAAGACAGAGGCGAGAAGAGTCAAGGGCAAACACTGAATAAAAGAGAGAAGCATAATTCATGCAGATGGCTCCATGCAGGGCAAGAAGGGGTCACTGAATGGTTTGATGAGAATGGAAACTATGTGAATAATTTTCTTTGGTCTTTACAGTAATCATATCTCAGTGGAAGACTCCAGAAAACATTGACCATGTTTCTATCATCTATTTGCATCAGGTGGTACATTTACTATCTGGAATTTTGAACCAGAATATTAATGTTTGGACAAGGATGAAGAACTCTGGGTTAAGCTGAAGTTGGATATACAGGCAGCAATCTACTCAACTTGTTATTGGCTGAGACTCTTGTCAAGTAATTAATTGATCAACATTTGCAAACACAGCTTCATGAAACGTGCCTATCTAGAATAGTGTGAATGTAATCAATGTTTAAACCCTGCTGTGTCGTTGAGCCTTAACTGTGTGTCACATGGTTTGAGCGTGTGAGCATTTTGGCTATCCTGCTGAACTGTGTGACTCTCGGGATGTTCCAGCCCTGTGACCACACGCCCTTCCTGCTGCAGGTAAAGCACACACACGCATTCACACACACACGCATTCACACACACACACATTCACACACATTAACTCACATAATTACAAACTAATTATGTTCCGCTGTGAGACTTTATTATCAAGGGTCTGAAAAGTTTTTGCTTTAATTTTTTCATACTTAATCTGTTGACGCTAATCCTCTTGGTGTGTGTGTTTGTGTGTGTGTGTGTGTGTGTGTGTTTGTGTGTGTGTGTGTGTGTGTGTGTGTGTGTGTGTGTGTGTTTGTGTGTGTGTGTGTGTACGCGTGCACAAAGGCTCTGGATGATGGCATCTTCGTGTTTTTCGCTGGGGAAATGGTAGTGAAGATGGTGGCCCTTGGGGTCATAGGTCAAAGCGGTTACCTTGGCGACACATGGAACAGATTGGACTTCTTCATTGTTCTAGTGGGGTGAGTGTTCGATGGGCTCACACATGGCCACGCGCACACGCACATGTGACATTAAATATGAGCCAAAAATGTGTGTATGTGTGTGTTTTGTGTAAAGCTTAGACACTTGTTTAATGCCAGTTAAATGTCAAGTGTGTGTGTGAGTGCACGTGGGTGTCGTGTGTTTGTGTGTGTGCGACGGCTCTGTAGAATGACAATGGCATCATTCGGTCCTTAGAGACAGAGACCTCAGTGATTGGTAGTTAAAAGGCGATATAGCCCTGAAACGCTGCTCTGCGTTCTACTGGATTCCCTGTAGACATTTAGGGTTTGCCAAGGTCAGGCTGATCAGGATGCCACTGACACAGCACTTGCTTTCCTTCCCTCAGAATGCTGGAGTACTCCCTTGATGGACACAACGTCAGCCTATCAGCAATCCGGACGGTCCGAGTTCTCCGCCCACTGCGAGCCATCAACAGAGTCCCCAGTGAGTTTCTCTCCTCTTTCCTCCAACTTACACCCACAGTGTATTACACCTTTTTTTGTCTTTCATTGTTCTGGCTCTGTGCTCAACCTCATTGTATTTTAAATTAAACAGTTACTGTGAGGTTAGAGTGCATACTTTAATTTTCAGAAGCTTTAAAGTGTGTTCACATCCAATTTGGGAGTTAGAAGCTCTCTTGACTTGAGGACAAAGCAGGTCAGAGATTGTGAAGAGAGAAGTGAGGTGGCAAAAAAATAGATTTTTATGTTCAAAGCGTGTAATGTTCTTGACTGGACAAGTCGTTGACCTGACAGCAATCCTACTCATTGTGTGTTTGACTCACTGAGGAGCAGATTTAAGCCTCCGAAACAAACACGAAGTGAAGCAGACTGCAGCACAGGGTTGACAGAGCATAAGAACGAACATGTAAATTGTCTGTTGTAGACTGTCGGTGCAAGGCAAATCTCCCATCGGCTATTCAACTCTCACAACATAGGTGTTACTGACTACACCATACATTTCACAAGTACCTGTTAGCTTAGGGGGGCTAATGCTACATTCATGCAGCCCTTTAACTGTACTTTTGGCTGTCATCAGTGACTTAATACGCAATATGATTTTAGGCAGATCCCTGACAAGCACGGCGTGAACTTTATCATTCTAACAACCTTTGTATTCAGTTTAAATGTTTGTTTATTTTTTAGCACCTTCAACAAAGTGCTGTCCGCCTGTATCCATGTAAATGTAGTTATATTTAGAGTTCAATACTCTGTTATCGCTCTTCCGTTGGCTGTTTATTTATATGGCTCACTGTGCTCCAGTCACATGATTAGGGAAATCTTACTCCTGCTACTCTAAGCTTAGACTGCCGCCCCTGAGGCAACTGTTTTTGGACTATTGATATTGATGACGTGATTTAAATAAAGGCAAGTCATTTGACTGACATAGGCCATATGGCTGTACGTGGATTAAAACTTTTAACACCAATTACTTCTAGTCGAGGTGGTTGTAGACTTCAGAGAGCCTTTGTCTGAGGTCACTAACAAATAAAATGACTGTGCAGGATTTCTTTCATCTAATTTGAACTTGTCCAGTCAAAATATGTTCCCTTAATTAGCGAAGCATGTGTAGAATGAGATGCACTTCCACCACTGATCATCTGATGTAGAACACCCTCAGCTGAAAGTCAGCAACCTTATTAGTCACAGCCAAGATATTGAATAATGTGTCTCTGTCCTTGTGCTCTCTGACCGCACTGTAAATTCCACTTCATTTCTTTAACTTACTCTAGATGCTGAACCTTTAACTGCTGCAGCTTTCTTTTTGATGGATGCATGTGTAAACAAATCAGGGCACAGGGAACAAAGTCATGGGAATCATTGTGATGCTCGTGTTGTTCTTAACAGCTCGATGCACACACCGGCCGGCCAACTTTTTTTCTTTTTTTTTTTTTAATCACACACTGTGACCTTGGCAGAGTCCAGGCGGAGTTCTTATAACACCGTCGAGAATGTCTGAAGTAGGCAAGTCTAAGAGCAGTAGAGGAAGATTTCAGATGTGTGCTCTTCAGCAGAGTGGAGTGGAGGCCAATTATCAGTGTTTGAACTCTAATTATTGCCCATTCAATAATTTAAAGCTGCTCCAGTTTCCTGCAGAATACATTAAGGGATTTTCTCCTGGATGTCCAACACTTCTTTTGACTGACAATTAGCTTTAAATGCAGATTTTGTTAGTTTTTTGTAATTTCCAGTTAATCATGGTGTTTTTGCTTTTTTGTGTGTTTTTGTGTGTGTTGGTAGGTATGCGTATCCTGGTCACCCTTCTCCTGGACACACTCCCCATGCTGGGCAACGTGCTGGCACTGTGCTTCTTTGTCTTCTTCATCTTCGGCATCGTTGGCGTACAGCTATGGGCGGGGCTTCTAAGGAACCGCTGTTTCATGGGAGAGGAAGTCAAGATGTGAGTTGCCATAGTGACAATGAGATGTCACCTCGTAGGATGCACTGGCCTCATTACTCTGAAACACGGTGTCAGAAGTTTGCTCACGACTGATTAGCGTCTTTCACCCAGCTGTTATTTGTAAGAGGGGATCAAAATCACAGATCATCTGATCCTGTTTGCTCTCTAATCAGCCCCATCTGGGTGGATGTGAACGTGCAAATGTGTATCCTACTGGAACCTCAAGCATTGCAGATCACAAATCAGGAGATTAAGGAGGCTAAGTAAATTCTTGTTGTTGTTATTCAGACACTCAGTGGCTGTTTCGGCACCCACCTTCAGAGTTTTACTGACGCTCCTGTTCTCTCCCACATGACCCCTCCTGCCAGGCCCCATCACTGTCTGATTGACACTGTCAGACACTCTCAGTCCTCCTCACATGGTCTCAAAACCCAGTCATATAGTATCACATAACATCACCTCCTGGCCTCACATCTGGTCAACCATTCTGCTTCGATATTAATCTAGAGATAGTGGCTTATGTGAGTTTAGGCTGCATTTGGGACAGTCTTTAAATTATGGTTCTGTGTGGATTAGTTAGATTAGATTACTACTATTAATTGTTATATAATCAGGGTGCAATTCATTTTATTATGTCCAATTTCAATGTTAAGTGAATAATAGTATTTTACTTGCCAATCACTATATAGCTATTATACTTTTTTTGGTTGGCCAGTAAAGCAGTGATAACGGGCTCTTGCTTATTTTACCCTTATTTGGCTGGAAGCGAGTGAAAATGTTCTACATTGGTATATAATATTATAGATACTTCTTTTACTAATGCTCATAATAGGAAACCTTGTGTTTTTTAGTTCTTTCAAAATGAAAAGCAAAAATTAAACAGGCACCAACATAATTTATATAACAATCTTGAAACACGTCTACTATTGTCTGACGACAGTATATGCCTCTATGAGCCATGGTCAACATCTTAGTAATTCAGGTCTAGCCCGGGGTTAGCCATAAATGACTTCAAGCCGAGACTTATTTTTCCATGCACTGCACAAAATACATTTTTGCTCCATGACTGCTAAGTAAACACCATAATTTCTTGGTTTATTACAGTTCAAGTGTAAATAGTAAGTGACACAGAGGCTTCACTCAGGCACATTCACGTAAGTGGTACTATATGATACTGATTTTCTGGTGATTTATTTGCAATTACCAGTCTTTACCTGAAGAAAACCATCATGCTTTTAAAATTATTGTCTGTTGAATTGACTCTTGGATCGATAAATTCTGATGCATTTTAGATAGTGTCCCAATGGATCAGGATTCTCAGGGTTCAGATCGGATAATCAATAACAGTGTTTGTTAGCCCCTCAACTAAGGACATTGACATTAAACACAACAGAGACCATTCTGTGAAAAACACATTTGCTGTAATGTTCTTTTTATCACTGAGACAATGTTAAACACAGAAGATGCTACACACATTAGCGGATGTGTGTGTCTGTGTACGGGCTTCTCCTGCAGCATGAGTTACCTGAGTTAAAGACCAGACAGAGAGTTTGCATTTATGGTATATTTCTTCAGTTTTTAGACCAAAGTTTCCATACACAATGAAATAGCAACCCTTTACGGCCGTTTATTGTGTGAAGCAGCAGTACATTTATTTGATAATATTATTATAATACATTCTCCGTCCATCCAAGGATCACAGGTCGTCTGAGCTGTGGGGGCTGATCTGAATGGCATTGGGATGTGTTACACTACTAGTTTCAGATAATCCAAGAATCTTAACGCTGATTGGCAACATGATGTCAAGCGTTTGTTCACTAAGTGTTTTTAGCTGTTAGCTGCTCTTTTGTGCAGATATCTATTTATAGAGATAAAACCATTGTTGTCCAACTACAGCTGATGGGATCCCATTCATGACTCCATATGGTCTGTTTTCATGCATACACCAAAGCCTGCTGATTTGTGATTGTTCATGACTACTTGGTTTGCAAACAGAAACCAGAAGACTTAAAGGAAAAATCCGACTTCCAAGTACAGATTATATTTTTTTTATTATAAAGAATCTGTAAATAGAGATTACATTTTTTACCATGAAATGTCCATAATATGATCCCTAGTTAGACAATAGAGATCATATTTTGGACATTTTATTATAGTAAGGTTTATTATGACTACAGCGTAGCGATATCAATTATGTTTGGATTTTAAGATCTTATTAGTGGAAACAACTTTCTAGCACTTTGTCAAACTCTCGTCATTTTTTGATGATGTTTTTTTTAATGTGGATTAGCAGAACAAAGCTCTATGCCCAAGACACAATCCTTGTGATAACATTTCAATCATGCTACAGCTGTTAACAGGAAAGGCAATATTGTGTTGTCATATGTTCATATCTGGTCATATAAACCTGCAGTCTGCATATTGAACAGAACCTTCCCTTCCATTGATTTTGTTTTCACTCTGTCGTTTGTATTTCTTTCCGCTTCATAAACAACAGAATGACCTTTTCTAATTAGAAGTGAGGGAGTCGCGCTCCTCTGTGACCCCTCTCTACAACACACATGATTGATTGTTTATCTCTCTGCTGTACTCGCCCCTCTTTCTTTTCTTCCCTTTCCTTCATTCGTGATTCTCTCTCTGTTTTCTCATTTCCTCCTTTACCACCCTGGTTTATTTCATATTTTTCTCTCTGTTTTATTCAATAAAAATGGCGTCTTTTAGGAATAAAAGGTCAAAGAAATTATTGATATTTCAAAAACTCTGTTGAACTTAACACGAATGTATCTAGTAATTTCTGTTTGAGACTCTTTAACGTTTTGAAATTTTATTTATCAGCATTTTTTAGAAATAAATGAATTTTCTAAATTTCAACAAATCCCATGTTAGGGATTATCCAACAATTAAGTGATTCAACTAGGTATTATTTTGCAGCCAGAGCCTGAAATTCCTCTGAGCCATAGCGCTCCAGTGTTTTTCAAAACACATAAGTGGTTCACATGATCATTCTTTTAAATGAGCATGGCTGCTGTAGTTTATGTTACACATACCCTGCTGTACTAAGTACCCACACACCAAATGTTGTGGCTGAAAACAGTCCCAAAGAACCCCAATGTTTGCACCTGTCTTTAAAAAGTACTGCTATAGTATTTTGGGACCTACTTTCTTAATGACTTCCATCTTCTTTAAGAATAGTGTGGCTGTGTTTGGCTCATAGCTTTCATTTGTGTACATCAATTGATATGTTTTATGCATGTGTAATAAATAAAATACAATTAATTTATTCACCTCTCACTCTTCTCCAGGCGATATAATATATCCTTCCTGAGTGGCTACTATCAGCCAGATGGCACAGACGACCACCCCTTCATCTGCTCAACAGATAGAGAAAATGGGATGCGTAGGTGCTCCGATGTTCCTCATCGCCATGTAGCCGGGGCTTCCTGCTTCCTGGGTGCTGAGGAGGCTCCTCCTGAGATCGGACCTACAGTGGATCAACCAGTGTCATGTGTAAACTGGTACCAGTATTACAACCAGTGTCGGGCCGGGGAAGTAAATCCACACAAAGGGGCTATTAATTTTGATAATATTGGATATGCCTGGATCGCCATTTTTCAGGTGAACGGTAGCAGGATTTGTGTGCACGGATTCACTTTTAATGCTTCTGTGATACAAACATGACACACCACACTTTGCCGCTTTTCTGAGTGTGTGCTTGCTTTCATACAGGTGATTACTCTGGAAGGCTGGGTCGACATCATGTACTACGTCATGGATGCACACTCTTTTTATAACTTCATCTACTTTATCTTTCTCATTATTGTAAGTTCACACAGGCACCCACTTACACGCACATTTAAAGTTACTTGTATTACAGCTTGATGTCATGCATTGTGCTCTGCGTATGTATATGCTGTCGTCACCAGGTGGGCTCCTTCTTCATGATCAACCTGTGCCTGGTCGTCATTGCAACCCAGTTTTCTGAAACTAAGCAGAGAGAACACGCCTTAATGAAATCGGAGCAGCACGCCCGACAGCTCCACCAATCAGCTTCCACTCTGGCCAGCGACAGCCAACCGGGAAGCTGCTATGAGGAGATCATCCGCTACCTGGCTCACCTTGGCCGCAAAGCATGTCGGCGGCTGTTGCGCTGCTATGCTCAGAAACGCACACAATTTCACTGTGTGTGTGTATGCAAGAAAGACCGGGGCGTAGGATCCGCAAGAGGGAGTGGAGTCGGGGAAATGAACGGACTTGCCCACAGGCACTCAGGCCACGCCCCCAACAACCTGTCACACCTTCATCAGCTCTATCATCATCATCAGCAGCATCATCAGCAGACTCAGCAGACTCAACAGTCGGAGCCGGGAGTCAGTAATGGAGGGAAGGGTTTTAATTATCCATTCATAGCACCGCTCTTCAGTCACCTGGATGCAAAGGACCAGAACCCGAAGAGGCCGGTTGCCATGGAAACTGTCAACAGACTGCCTCAGCTGGTGGTGGAGCATGGTGAGAACAAAGGGGATATTTGTTTGTGGCTGTGCGCATGCTCTCAAGGTTATATTTTGCCTACATAAGTCTTGCAGGAGTGGATGCAAAGATGTGAGGGCCATTGGCATAAAAACAATCTAGCACATATTCTAGCAACTTTAGCACTTTTATGCCTTGATAAGAAAAAGTTTTCTCTCTTGGTGTGTCTCTGTTTGGGTTTCAGAGAAATGCAGGTTTATATATATATATATTTTTTTTTTTTTTTCATTCAGTCCTTTGAGAAAATCTTTTTGGTTCAGCTTGTAACCCAAGTTACAAAAAAGCGCTTTCCCCCTCACTTCCCCTCAGTCACATTAAGCCATGCAAATCACAGACCTCTGATGCCTCCGTCACTGCAGAGGTGAATTAAATTAAGTTTTTTTTTGTGCTCAAAGCATTATAATAAGAAAGAAGGGGAACTTCAGAAGGCTTCAGTCTGCACCGTTTTTTTCTATTTCATTGGCAAGCTTTCAGTCATAGACCTTGATCAGGTTTACATGGCAAAACAGATAGCAAGAGCACAGTGGTGTTTTTATACTTCCAGGTAATTCGCCCAGAGTCAACACATCTGTGTATCTCTTACATAAGATCCCACCAGGGAATTGTAGTCCCATGGCCTTTTTGAAGTCTGAATATGGAGAATAAGGGACTAAATGTGTAAAAGACAAAAAACAGGCATACACACATTCAGAACAGATGCATACTCCATAAAAACAATGTGACAGATGTTTTCATGCCTAGAAACACAGTTGTTTAAAGAAGAGAATACATGCATGGAATTAGAGCATAACATTTAGATTAAGTCTCCAGACAGCTGATCCCACATCAGTTCTATCTGAATGTACTTTCTAGATCTCCTCCCTGTGTAACATGCTTTGATTCCCTGAAGCCTGAGGGCAGATAAAGGACACAATGTGGAAGTCAGGAAGTAATTACTCATGAAAATGACTTGCAGATCTTTGAGGATCTTTTCTTTATTCTTTGCGTTACGTGTGATAACAACCTTGATGGAAAATCTTTGACTTGTTTGAAAAATATGAACAGGTGCCACAGAGGTTAACCAAAGCATAATTAACACTTATTTTTCACAGATTTAGCAGGAGCATCTTCTTTAATGTTACCTGTTTAAGTTACTCTGAGTAAACCGTACACCATTTTTGACCTAAGAACTTAGAAAACACCTGAAATGTCCACTCACAACTCCCAGTTGGTCTTTAAGGTTTTAAAGTTGTTGATTTCCCGGATGTGAAGGGTTTAAAGGGTGCTTGATAAAACTGCTCTTCCATCAAATTGGAGAACTTACTTACACAGAGAAAGTGAAAATGGATTTTCAGATTATAGCTGGAGACTCCCAAGATATCCTGACTTTCTTAATCCTGGGTATAGGCCAAACTCTGAAAACACAACACACTTTGCAAATTTCACAGCCCTGGTTTCCAATGCATGTCTTCCATTAATGGTTTGTAGTCTCTATGAATGAATGATGTTGTCGGGACCATTTACCCCCTTCCTGCTTACCCATGTAAGCAGGAAGCTATGGCTTCATATGTAGGACAGTGGATTGAGTTGATAAAATGATAAGATAGTGTTGGGAGTGACATGCGTGAAACGACCTGCTGATTGGAGTTGAACCCAAAAGTCTTCACACATGGGGGCTGGGACATAAATCCTGCGCTCTGATGACAATTATTAAAAGAGAAAAAATATTTTAATAAAAAAATTAAAGAAATGAAAATCACCTTTATCAATTTAAGCCTGATGATAAAAATACCGTTTTCTATCTGGATTGTGTACTGATAATTTAACAAACAGATTTATACATGAATGTTTAACGCTATAATTCATTGCTTCGATTCAGCTGTGAGGATATGCTGAATGCGCTGACAGCTATAGAGTCTGAATTTACACATTTTGCCTGAAAAATATAAAACAATCAGTCAATTCAATTGTATTCGTACGGAAGCGTATTGCATTCATGTTGAGAATTTTTTTTTTGCCTGGTTTCTTGTTATAACGAGAAAAGATCTCGTTATAATGAGAAAAGATCTCGTAATAACAAGAAACCTCGTTATAACGAGATCTTTATCTCGTAATAAGGAGATCTTTTCTCGTAATAACAAGATCTTTTCTCGTTATAACGAGATCTTTATCTCGTAATAACGAGATCTTTTCTTGTTATAACGAGATCAAGATCTTTATCTCGTAATAAAACCAGGCAAAAAATTCTCCACATGAATGCAATACGCTTTCGTATATTTGTGTAGCGCCAATTCATATCAAATATTATCTTAAGACATCACAAAAAAGCAGGTCTAAACTGTACTCTTTGGTCGGTTTTGCACTTATTTTCTCAGACTCTGAGGAGCTCCTCCGGTCTCAGAAGACATTAAACTGTTTATAATCTGAATAGTACTATCATTGATTATAAAACTATTCTTGATGTGAAAAAAATCAGTTAAATAACAGAGGAAAGACCTCATTATTTAATAAAATTCACTTAAAACATTTATTGTATCCGGGACACTTCCCATGAACAAAAAGTTGAGTAGAAATAATTCAGTATGCTGTTTCATGCACTGGGGATGCTGGGCCCAAATTCTGAAAATCACAGTGTATTTTATGCATATGTAATGCAGAGCCATTTTCTTTTCTAAAGTCTGCCTGCCGAAAGTTTCCTCACTGCCCACATTGTCTAAAGACACACACCACAGAACGGCCAGATTGGATTTACTATATCAGTGTCCAGTGAAACATGAATTTGTTGTAATTGTGATGACAAGTGAACTGCTCGTGCAAGATTTGCGTTTGTTGTTATGTCATTGGAGCGTTCCTCCCGAGCTGCTTGCTAATGAATTCCGCTGAAATGTTCACTCCAAGCTCCTTCCCCCCAACACACACACACACACACACACACACACACACACACACACACACACACACACACACACACACACACACACAAATCCTCACATCCCTGTTCTAATAAAAGAACTCCCCCTCTGCACAAAAGCATCCCAACTGCTAAGTTGCTTCCATGTTATTGAATTTTGTCTCCTAGAAATGAAATGAAGGGGCTCTCCTATATCGAGCAGCCAATATATATTGTATGACGTAATGTCAACATACAGAATTAACTATTTACAATCCTCCTGTCACTGTGCATGTATGACCTTTCTGTAACACCTCTCCTTCTGTCCATCCAGGTGGGTGTGCTGGGCATCCTGCTATAACATTGCCAGGTGAAGTCCCAGTAGACTCCCCAGCATGCCCGTACTGCATGTACTACAACCAACTGGGCGACACTGAAAATGTTCGTGAGCAGATTGAAGACCAGCAGCATGGGTACAACAACTCGTGCCCTGGCAACAGTCCTTGTCATAGTAACAGCCCCTGCCATTGTAGCAGCCCCTGTCATGGTGATGCCCAGGTGTCTGAGCCAAAGAAAAGGCTGTTGGAGCGTTGCTGGGCGGGACCCCGAACCAAACTAGATCTCATTGTTGGCAGCAGATACTTCAACAGAGGAATCATGATTGCCATCCTTATAAACACACTGTCAATGGGCATTGAGTACCACGAACAGGTATGTTTGTGTTGAGGCTGCATGCTTTTGTGTGTGTATGTGCAATTTTACATGCGTTTATGTGACTTCAGTTGATTGGAAATGGATGTGCTAATCACTGTGTGCGGAATCAATGAAGTTACTCTCCAATCAACACTTACAGCAGCAGACACATGGGATCACAGGGTGTTTTGTGTGAGTGTGTGTTTGTGTGTGTGTGTGTGTGTGTGTGTGTGTGTGTGCGTGCGTGCGCGCGCACATGTATCGGGATATGGAGAAACTCATAACCTGAAGTGTTAATTAAATCGTGACCCTGGGACGGGAGAGAGAGTGAGCTGTGTAGAGACAGGGCAGAGTGAGAAAGGCGATCAGGATAGGTTGGGGGAGGAGGAGGAGATCTGACTTTGTGATTGGCTGAAATGCAAGACTAGACTGAGGGAGATGATGAAAGATTTCATTTGGCCTATTTCCTGTGCATTATGACAGATCCGGTTGGCCTTAACTTCTTGGAAGACTAAAAAATAAGACCAGCCCTATTTAAATACTTTTTTTACGATCTAAAGAGACCCAAACTAACAATGGAAATGTATTCAGTCATAGTAGTATATGACTACATTTCCCTCATAGCCTGATATGACTTTTCTTCTCTATGCTGTAGAAATCCACAGTTAACTAAACCTATTTAGTGTAAATAAAAAGGCATGCATTTTAGTGGGCAACATTCCCTCATTTCAGTCAACATGGCCAGAACAGCTCAGTCTGAAATACCTCTGGGACTTGTTTTCTGATCTCTGGAGAGTAACTCTGTGTCAGGCAGATGTCACTGAGCATGATCCGATACACATACTACATGTTTGCAATGCTTTGTTGGTCTGATCAATTTGTGAGAAATAAATCACAACGTCTGATTTCTAGATATGAAAGGAATGCCATCCAATGCCATAGCTACTTTTATGTTTCCAAAAGTTAAAAAAAAAAAAAACAGAGTACAATATATAAGACCTTGGTTAAACAGACAACTTTTTAAAAGTTTAGTTTGCCCTTTGTCCCTCTGAATTGACTCTTTTAACTGTGAGTCATATAATGTGAATATTCCCAAGGATAAATCCAAACAATTAATGCATTATTCAACAGTGTTCAAATAATCAATGAATGCCCCTGTAACATATTCAATGGTTAAAAAAGATCATTGTGTTTGAATGTGAAAGTATAAAAAAAAAAAAACACAAGCCAAGTTTAATTTATTAATTTAGATGAATTCCTGTTTTGTAATCTGCTGTATGCTTGTAATGCCTCTATGGTCCAGAGTGGGGCCCACCCAAAAAGTTGACAACCAGTACTCTTAGCATCTTCATTAGTATAAATAATGAAAGTACATTCACTCTCTCTTCTCCAAAGGACTGTGGGAAGAAGCTAGACTGTGTTCACATCCTGGGGCTGCTTCCCTTAGAGACTTTATCCACATAAACTGTTGCCTAGAGTAGCATTTAAGAATTCATAACTTGTTTATTTTACTGCCAATCTCGCTGCTAGTCTCCTTGTTATTGTTTATTTTCTCCATGTTCTTGCTCCATATCTGTGCATCGATCTCTTGTCTTTTTCTCTGCTCTTCAGCCGCAGGAGCTGACAGATGTTTTGGAGATCAGCAACATGGTGTTCACAAGTCTGTTCAGTTTGGAGATGCTGCTGAAGGTCATGGCTCTTGGGCTCTTTGGATACCTTAAGAACCCCTACAACGGCTTCGACAGCGTCATTGTCATCATCAGGTCAGATTCTGATAAAGGATCTTTTAGGCTGTCAGTTTGTTGGAAAGTTGTTGCCATGGAAGTGCCCTGTCATTTGAAAGTCCTCGGCAACATTGCATTTGCATCATCTGAGACTGTCACAGTGATGCTGGCTTTGGCAGTGAGGCCATTTAGTTGGACTCTCCCATTCCAGAGGGTCTGTATTCACTCCATTATGTAGTACTACAAGCTAAATTATGTATCCGCACTTGAAGGCTTTGCTTGTTTACTGTGCCAGTGCACACTCTTTTCACCTTCTTTATTGGCTGGTTAGTTGTAAACAACATTGGCCCATTTCCCTTTTTCACTTGCCACAGGCCACACGGAAATAATTTGAAGCTTTTTCCACCTTGCCAGGGGGCTTTTGTGGGTACAACTAGTGCCAACTTCAGAAGAGTGGCACCTCCGTTTTAGGACACAGATATTCCCTTGGTGCTCTGTGTATGACTTTTGCTTTCTGTTTATGATCTGTTTATTATCTGTGTGTGTGTGTTTTAGTGTGTGGGAGATTGTTGGTGAGGCAGAGGGAGGCTTGTCTGTGTTGCGTACCTTCCGACTGCTGAGAGTTTTGAAGCTGGTCCGGTTCCTTCCAGCACTGAGGAGGCAGCTGGTTGTGCTGATGAAGACAATGGACAATGTGGCCACGTTCTGCATGCTGCTGATGCTCTTCATATTCATATTCAGGTACCCTCTTTTCGCTAAATGTGATGATGCATTCTGAGACTCAAAAGCCAACTGTTTGCAGCGGAAATGATTCTGATTATACTGTACCTTACGAAAGTCATTCTCATTACAACCGACCTTTTCCTTCTTTGTTACAATAGATATTAGAACATGTACGAGAACATCATTGCTCACCCAGACTGCATTATTATGCACTATTCCTAACATCCAAATTAAAATGTAATGAAAGTAATGTTTTTTTCTCTGTCTTTCTTTTTTTTTTGTTTGTATGTGTGTCTGATTGTGTTTGCCAGTATCCTTGGTATGCATCTGTTTGGCTGTAAGTTTGGTTTGCAGGAGAACAGTGGAGACACTTTACCTGATAGGAAAAACTTTGACTCTCTGCTGTGGGCGACCGTCACTGTGTTTCAGGTCAGAGAAATGTCTGTTTATGAGCTCACATACACCAATAAACAACCAACACTATTCAATTTAGAAACATCTCTATGAATTACAGTCTAATGTAGCTTTTAATTTATTTGGCATGAGAGTGATATAGCAGCTGCTGCTGTCACACGTATTAGCGCTGATGATCTTACACGTTATTTCATTTGCTCCAATTTGGGAGAGCTGCACTCCACTTTTTCTATGAAATATAAAAACTCTCCCTGTGGGCAGGTGAGATACGCAAGCTGAGGGGGGAGGAAGAGTAATAAAATATGCACTCCACAGGAGCTCATTACACACTGATGAGCATCGTTACTGTTCAGCTGACAATGAGATATTAAAGGAGAAATATATACACAGTTTTTTACATGATTACACTCACTATCGCTTCTTTTAATGATGGTTGTATTTCTGTTTCATTTCTGTGTTTCTTTTCAGGATTTCTTATTTTGCCAGCTATGAGCATACTACTTGTAATCTGCAGTTATGATAGCAATAAACAAAGTATATGTACAACAAAATGACAGAAAAACAAAACAAAACAACCTTCAACCCTGCTTCCAAAATGTGTCTGTTTTTCCTTCTGGGCACTTTTTTTGGGGCCAAACAATCATAGTAAAATGTAATAAAGTGGTTTGAAAGTGGATAGGAGGTAAAATATTGTCAGATGGAGATATAAATGAAATCAGTTCAGATCAGCTCTCACATGTCAGTCGGGGTACAGCATCTATAAATGCGTCTCTTATAATTTAAAGTAGCATCTTCATATTTAAAATGATTCTATCTGGGGTAAAGTATGAACATTGTTTCATGTATTCCCACCTCCAACCAACAGATCCTCACCCAGGAGGACTGGAACGCAGTGCTGTATAACGGGATGGCCTCCACCACACCGCTGGCTGCCCTCTACTTCGTCGCCCTCATGACCTTCGGCAACTACGTCCTCTTCAACCTGCTAGTTGCCATTTTGGTGGAGGGCTTTCAAGCCGAAGTAAGGGCAAAGATGGGGTTTTCTATTCGAGCTACTTAGAGAATGAGGCGGAGAGAAGGGGACTAATTGAGCTCTGTTGTGTTGTTGATACCAAAGCTGCTTACACCGAAATAATCTCCACCATCCTGTCTGTGTGGCTGCTCCCCTCGCTCTCTTTATCCATCACTCTTTTTTTTCTCAGTTGTCCTCTCTTTCTCTATCTATCTCTCACTCTCTTTATCTATCCCCTTCTCTCTTTCTCCCTATCTTTCTCTCTTGCTGTTAGATACACACACACATACACACACCAAATACTCTCCAGGGGTGGGATGTGTTTGATATCGCCTGCCATTCACAGCTGGTGAGCTTTTGTTGTTTAGTTTTCATCTTTTATCTCCAGCATCAGAGAACACACTCTCTCTCTCTCTCTCTCTCTCTCTGTGACTTTCTCTCTCTCTCACACACACACACATACATACAAATGCACAGATACCCTTTGCCAAAGCTGTCTGCCTCCATCTTTCTGGCGTGAATTTTAATTAAATTCAGTAAAGCTTTATTGGCGTGACTACAGGGAATCGCTGCCAAAGCCATGCACATAACTCAACTAGAGAACACTGGAGATCCCCTCCGCCCGTCCCTTTGTCTCTGAGTCTTTCACTCTGCTCAAGCTCACATTTTTCACTTTTACAACAGTCAACAGACAGCGAGAAAAGGAAGGGGATGATGATGAAGATTATGTTCATGGTGCTGATACAGTTGCTGCGTGTGTGTGTGTGTGTGTGTGTGTGTGTGTGTGTGTGTTTTTCAGGGAGATGCAAACAGATCTGAGGCAGATGAAGAGAGACAATCTCTCTCTTACGAGGATGAGGAGAAGTTGAGAGAACTCTATGCTGCAGGTACAAACTCTTGGACAGAAATATCACTCACATACAATTACCCCATGGGATCTGTTTGGCATATTACAGCTTGGCTCCTTCTGTCAATGTTTTCACCTTTGAGGCCAACTTAATTTCTGATTTTACAAACAAACAAAACCTTTTCAAACAAACAGGAATGGTAAAATGATTTCCCAGAGTGCCTATGGACCTTTGTTCACTAACAAACTTTAACATACACCAGAGATTGGCTGCTAACATTTCCCTCTGCTCTGCTCACATTTACTGAAGAAACAGAGTAGGATTTTCTGGCACAACTTCGCCAACTACCAAAGTGCACAAAGAGTGAAGGGTTTGAAGAGGTCCAAAATCTCCAGCAACACTTGTAGTATGAAGATCAACTTCTTGAACTTTATTAGACCTTTATGGATGTCTAATAAAGTTAATAAAGCTGCTCACATTTACGCTCATTTTCTGTTTCTATTTTTTATTTTAATTGTTTTACCTTTCAGCTTTATTAGATAGAACAGCTGAAGAGAGACATGAATCAAAGGGCCGAGGTCAGGAGCCCAACCTGCAGCCGATGCATTAAAGGACTTTGCCTCAGTACATGGGGCAGCTGCTCTTCTGACTGAGCTAAACCAGGGTCCTACTTGATCTTTTTATTTGGAAAAAAAAACAGAATTAAGTCTGCATTGCAGTCTACATATTAGGTGATCTTGTAATGATATTACACATGTCCAATACAGCAGCCCTGAGTTCATAATGATCAAGAGAACTGTTCGGAAAACTATTCCGCTGACCTTTTGATGACACTTGATGTCAGCCTATAACAACCAATGAGAGCCTTTATTGAAAGGAGGGGCCACCCCTCTGTTCTGACTGCCAATTGCACTTGACTGCGACAATGACTGATGTCTCTTGTAGCCAATGAAATTCTCTAAACGTGGATATGCTGCTTCTATCAATACTTAGGGGGGATTTCTTTATGCACCCACTAAGGAGATTGATATAAAGTACGAGCGGTTTTCAGAACTGCATTAGAAGTCTTTTATTTACTTATTTTTAATAACAGGCTATCTGTCAATTTGTTGGAATGTTGTTGGCTGTGAGTCATGAATTATTTGGAGAAAACAGACTAATCTATCTAAAATCAGACATTAAACATCCCCATATAGGAGGAATGGAATTATCATTGTGCTCGACTATGAGACTGGCAGTTTTGTCCAGTACTCGACTGTATGAGGTCACCCCTAGGACCATGCAATGGAAAAGCAGCTTTAGTGTAACTGTTTGTTGGCCATGAGGTCTGTAGTCTTTTCTATCCCATCACCTGTTTTTAAAGAAGACTCCAAAAGCTCCAAAAAATATTTGGATACTTTCCAACTTTTTAGTTTGCTACATTTTCTGTCAGAGAGAATTCTGCTAACTTTAAATGATTTAATTCATTTAATTATTTTCAAATGTTCATTTGATTATAAATTGAACGTAAAAAAAAGTCTTGACATTTCGTAAATAATTAGATATTTCCTTGACAGTAATGAACCCTCCAGCCCCTTGTTACCCAAAAAGGGGCAGGGGGTTTATAAAATGGATGGATGGAAGAAAGTTCCTCAAATAAAATAAACAAGGAGTCATCTCTTTGTCTTTTGTTGTAGCAACAGGTTGAAAATGAAAATGTTCACGTGAGAATGTTTGTGTGCCTGTGTGTTTCTACAGAGCTCAAAATACAAGCAATGATGTTGAGCCCCAATGGTCTCCTGAACCCAAAAGCCTCCATGCCCCCCCCTCAACAGCCTCCTCTGCCCGTCATCACTCACACTGCAGCCACGCCCACCATAAACTCCAGCCAGTCACGCCGGGCGAGCGCTGCTTCCATGGACATCAACAGCATTGAGCGGAGGTCAACGGTGAGTCTGGGTCCCGGGCTTTTATAAAAATCATTGCCAAGTTATATATCTGTAATAAAGTTGATGAAGTGAGGAACTCAAACGGAGCAAGTTAACAAAATTAAAAAGCAGACAATGATTTATATTTGTTAAGAGGTGCTTTTGCAAGAAAAACAGTTGTTAGGACTTCACTGGAAGAAAACTCAAAGACCTTGGATGAGGACCTGAATACAAATTTAGTTCAGTTTATGTCTGTGGAAAAAAAAAATACAATTGTAACAGGCTTTTTTAATTTCAATGAGGAGAAGCATAACAACCTCAAAAGTGATCTTTCAAGGTACCACCAGGCAGAATTTTGTCTCAACAAAAGAGACACACTTTTTCGGCTAGCTTTAAAACCTAGCTCATCACTAAGTGCATTTCCTTCTTCATCAAACATTTGAAAAAAGGAATATTTTGTTACCAGCATTGTATTAGCTGGCAGTCTGCTTGTCAAAGACTTTTTTTTCCTGGCACATGGTCTTCTTTTCCTTGGCACATTACTACCGCTTACTGTTTATCAGTTGAGTCATATAGCCTTCCTCTGACTGAAAGACAAATGTTGATGTAATTGAGGAAATGCCAGATTGGGTTTATCATGACTGGTGGATTATGAAATAAATACTGGATGGTGTTAGATGTCCTTAGAATAGTGGCTGACTTGGATGTCACAACTATGCCCTTGCACAGGTTGTATTGGTTTGTTTTCTGTTTTTCCTTTTTGTGTGTAATGAGGTTTTCATGGGTCCTCTTTGTTTTGTGTAGCACAGATTTGACCCATATACGCTAGTCGAGCCAGGTTCCAACAATATTTAGTCTACAGCCTAATTGAGTCTGACTGGTTATCTTTTCTATTGACTGTCTTAGTGTATGTGTGTAAATGTGTCTGTTGCACGAGTGGAACCAGGAAAGTGTCCTATCAGCTCTGATCACATGGTGAAGGAGAAGAATGTGGTTTTCGAGGCGTGACAGAGAGTGTAACCTGTGCAGTGCAGGCAAAATCACACGCATTGCTGCTCTTTTCGACTGTCGCTGCCTGTTAATTGGTGGCATGATGCTGTCAGTGTTGGTGTTCTCTCCAGCTGTGGATGTTTGAGAGCTTAGCGGTGGGGAATTTCCACTGAAGTTTTGCCTCACCTTTTTTGTGCCATTTCAAGTGATTGTACTAATTTGCAGCGTTTCCTATAAAGCACATCTTCACGTCTTCACAGTACAATCACGTTTTTTTCATTTGTTCCTCTTGACATAATTTCAGGTTTCTGTGACTTCCTTAAAAAGCTTCTCCTGTCATTGCATTTTGCTCCTCTCTCTCAAACACGTTGGATCTATTTACACTGTTAGATAAAATGAAATAATGTCCTGCCACTTCCTCCTTCAATCTGTTTGTAATTTTAAGAAATGCCTGTATGTTGTTTGTTTATGCATCTTTGGCAGAAACTAGGAGTGTTTGTTGTAATGCAACCGATCTTCCTGCTAATAATTATTTGACAGAATTGTTGTCATATGAGAAAGAGATCCCACAGATATTATTATTTAAAATCATCCCTCAAGTTTCTCCTCGTGTGCAGGCTGGTAGAGCATAAAATCCTGACAAAATCCATCGTCAATGCATTGTTCCAAATCATGGCAACATGGCAGCTTAAATCTGTCAGAAATTTGTAACTAATTGTTCCTGTTTTTCCGCAGCTGTCTTCACAGTCTCTGTGGGACAGCGGGCCTGAGAGCCGTCGCTCCAGCTGGACCAGCATAGGCCGAGCCCCCAGCCTCCACAGGAAAAGCCAGTCAGGAGAGATGGAGTCCCTGCTGTCTGACACGCACACCAGCTCCATCCCGAGCAGCAGGGAGCAGTCTCTGGACCAGCCCGAGTACCTGCAGGTTCCCATGCTCCACCAGGCTGACTGCAACGGCACCTCCTTTCACCCTTCTGACCACTGCTTTGACGACGCGCCGCAAACCACACATTACAACAGTGACCAGGAGGACGAGGAGATTGAGGAGGTGCAGCTCTTTGCATTTTTGTCATGCATTTATGTGCAAACCTGAGAAGGAAATATATCAAAGTGGTTTATGTTGAGGTCAAAACAAAAAAAAAAAACATTTTAATTGTCACGCTTTGGTTATTTTCAGTCAACACAAGTAAATAAAGAACTTGTTTAGCTGTGCGCAAAAGTTGAAAAACTGCTGCTAATTAACTTGCCAAGGCATGAATTCCAATCTCTGTGACCTTAGACACTTGCATTACTTTGAAAAATTTTAATGAGCTTATTTCAAATTAATATCAGGCTGGAATTAACATGGGTAACATTGTTTGAAAACCTAGTTTTGATTTGAATTCATGCTACAACAGATAGCCTGCTTAATTTTTGTTCTTTTTAAACATTTTGGATGAATTGAACTATGTAAGTTATTGCCATATTCCTTCCTATTGGTGCATGTAGGTGAGCTCATTTTCTTATGCAAATAAATGTGTGTGTGTGTGTTTGTTTGTTTGTTCCCTTCAGAGTTTATGTAAGAAACTGAAGAAGATTCTGGAGCCATATGAACCACAGTGGTGCCTGGAGCATGAAGAGTGGGCTCTCTATCTGTTTTCTCCAAACAACCAGTAAATACACTACACACACACACGCACACGCACGCACACACACACACACACACACACACACACACACACACACACACACACACACACACACACATAGATAGAGCCCTCGGTATTCTCCTGAGTGGTGTAAATGGCTTAAGCCTCATCATGTGTGAAAATTCACGGCCGAGGTGTGAAGGATACCGCCAAGGCTTAGTAACACTCTTTTCACTTTTATCAATAAATCTGTCCGAGTGAAAATTTGCACATTATGTTGACAAATGCACTGATGTGTAATAATTACATGTAAAAAATGATGGAGGAGAAACTGAGTATGCTTTCTTTGACCTTCTCTCTTTCTCTTTCTCTCTCTCTCTTTTAAGTTTCAGGCAGTGGTGTCAGAAGATCATAGGTCACAAGATGTTTGATCACATCATCCTCCTCTTCATCTTCCTGAATTGCATCACCATTGCTCTTGAGAGGCCCGACATACACCCCAACAGCATGGTAACACACATGCCAACACATACAGTCACATGTTTTTCTCTCTGTACTTGTGAGGTTCCCCGTTTGCGTAATGTGTCTGACCTTTAACTTAAACATTTAAGATAGTCTTGATTTTGCACTGAGTCTGTAATTATTGTGTGGCCTGGCTTGTTTTAATGTATTTTGTTGATTTTAATGTCCTCATTGTTTTCAAAAGTGTTTTTTTTAAATGCATTTTTCCCTTAGGTTAAGCTATGTTAAATACACTTGCCTCACCTAAGCAACATTTCCATCAAGTTCAAACCTCAAACAGCCTTACAAAGCAGTGTGAAGGGGCTAACATGTTCTCAGAGCAAATGTTTAAAACAGTGAATCAGTCATCACAAACAGAGAATGACACACACAAACACGCACACCAAAACAACACAATCTGTTCACTTGCTAATCTGCTTTTTGCTGATGGAAGTGGGGATCATTATAAGAACATGTGCTGCACTCAGTATGCTTTTTATTATGTTTCTACAACAGAGGTAATGGATTTATTTCAGCTCATTATGTAACACGTTGCTGTGAGTTTGAATTCATAAGCAAAGCTGAAGCCACTGTGACTCGAAGCCCTTAAATTGACAGATGTGTGTGTGTGTTTGACAGGAGCGCGTGTTCCTCAGTGTGTCCAATTACATTTTCACTGTGATCTTCGTGGGCGAAATGATGATCAAGGTAACCATAACAAGACACGTCTCACTCCAAAGTCATTTTCTCTCCTTACTTGTAAATGGCACATTTTCCTCCCTGTTGGGGATCAGAATTGCTTTTAGTCACATTTTACACCTCATATTATTGTATTATGTTCGATAATTCAGCTGGAGCTCTGTGTTTCTCCATATGTGTGTGTGCGTGTTAAGGTGGTAGCTATGGGGTTGTACTTTGGAAAGGGTGTGTACCTGCAGAGCAGCTGGAACATTTTAGATGGAGTTTTGGTGTTTGTGTCTCTTGTGGACATCCTGGTCTCCATCGCATCAGCTGGCGGCAATCGAATCCTAGGCATCCTCCGAGTGCTCCGTCTACTCCGCACACTGAGGCCACTCAGGTAGGACGACTGGGTGTTTGTGATCACTGCATTGATAAAATATTGTGTTTTTGTAGGCTGGGAATTGTGGGGGAATTTACAGTACAATACGACAAGAGCCAATCTGATACGATTTGAAATGATAGACGGCCCACGATAACAATAATATCAGGATACGGTCATTCTGCAATAATTGATCAACGGCAAGACAATCATACAATAATACATTAAGATATCTGACTAACTGAAGCATATAAAGTGCCCCTTAACGGGTATAGTGCAGAATTGATCTATTCATGAACTTCATTTTGGTGTCAGCTTCACTTCTTATCATGCTTCTATTCTGACCTTCTTTTCACCGCTGTCATACTTTATCTGCTGTCCTCTTCTTCTTTTATCCCACTGTCCACTTATGCTTGGGCCATTCTTTTCGGTTCACGTCACCCTCATTCATGTCATAAGCCACATCGTGAGGAGTCATGAAGTAGTGACGCAGTGAGTCAAAACTGCGGAGAAATCTGTTTAGGGCTTCGTTTTTTACATTTGTTTACAGTGATTTGATAATTATATCACTCAAGTCAGGGCAGCAGTATATTGCCTTATTGATGTTTTGTTCAAACCCTAGTGTGTAGTGCATTTGTGATTGTGTGTGTTTGTGTGTGTGTGTCCCAGGGTGATAAGTCGAGCTCCTGGTCTAAAACTGGTGGTGGAAACTCTGATCACATCCCTCAGACCCATCGGGAACATCGTCCTTATCTGCTGTGCTTTTTTCATCGTGTTTGGAATTCTGGGGGTTCAGGTAAACATTTAAACTGTAAAGTCCCCGTTCATCCTCTGTTGTTTGAAGATATGCCTCATTATTTTGCATGGGAAAATACTCATTTTCACCCAGGATTATGTGCCCAAACATCCAAAGCTTGTTGTCTTTTCTGCTGCACGAGGACACTGTTCAGTCGACTCTAAAATATTCGAGGCGTATCTCAGAGAAAGCTCCAGGTAATAAAAAGTGAAGGGAAAAAATTGGGAGAAAATGCTAATGAGCTGCTGATTATGCGCCAGAAATCCCTGAAAGTAATTTTAAAAAAAACCCAATGCTTTAACTTTTAGGATTGTGCTGAGAATGTTTTTCCAATTAAATTCTAATTAATTTTTGTGGATTAATGAAATATAGTCATTTTAGATAATATTGATAAGTTTAACCATTTTCAAAAACGATTGATAAATTATGTACTAAATCAAAACTGCAAGATAACATGGCCCTATGGTCCAAAGAGTCAGAAGATAAGCATGTTGTTAAACAGTGCCTCCATAAAAGATCCATTTGATTAAAGGTGTATGAAAGGCAGGAATATATTAATTCTAAAGCTACTTTTTTTTCTAGTAATTGCTTTTTTACTTTCTTTCTTGTGAAACAGTGGATAATTTCACCTCTTTTCACCTCACATTGCTGTTTTATTGTACAACAAAACATCCACCTTTCCACACTCCAGGAAGCTTTGTTTAGCTTGACGTTACAGTTTGAGTCTTTGTGCGCACATCTGTCTTTGAATGGGTGTGTGTGTGTGTGTGTGTGTGTGTGTGTGTGTGTGTGTGTGTGTGTGTGCAGCTCTTTAAAGGGAAGTTCTTCTACTGTGACGGGCTTGATGTGAGTAACATCACCAACAAAACCCAGTGCCTGGAGGAAGGACACCGCTGGGCTCGACGGAAATACAACTTTGACAACCTGGGACAGGTTTGTCTGCCGCATTTACGCACACACACACACACACACACACACACACACACACACACACACGTCAAGGACTGCTCTGACACGTTTTCTGACTAAATGATTGACAGCGTGACATTGATTAATGTGTGTCCCTCTCCCTAAGGCGCTGATGTCACTCTTTGTGCTGTCATGTAAAGATGGCTGGGTCAGCATCATGTATGATGGTCTGGATGCTGTCGGAGTGGACCAGCAGGTGAAGACGCACACATAAAAGCACACACGTACACATACAGAGGATGAAAGAGGTTGTGGGAAATGAAAAATGAATAACAGGGGGACTTTTTCAGCCAGTGTTTATTGTATTTCACAGTATTTTGTTCCTGTTTTTTGTCAGTCTCAAGCACAATTTAAGTTGTTTTTTTTCCAGCAGAGAGGAGAAATATTTCAAGAGAGAAGGGAAGTGTAGGAAAAGAAAAGGCAGACAGATAAATAGATGTGGCTTGACAGTGCTTGCTGCTTCACTGCTGACTCAGGATTTACATTGTCTCCTTGTTTATGCTCTTCTTCCTCTCCCCCCTCATCACCCCCTGTCGTCACTCTTTGGTCCTCCTTTTTTTTTTAACATTTTGTCCCCCTGCCACCTCTTCTTCTTCTCTCCCTCCTCTTAATTCTCTCTCTGCAGCCAATAAGAAACAACAACCCTTGGATGCTGCTTTTTTTCATCTCTTTCCTGCTCATTGTCAGCTTCTTTGTGCTCAACATGTTCGTGGGCGTGGTGGTGGAGAACTTTCACAAGTGTCGGCAGGAGCAGGAGGAGGAGGAGGCACGGCTGAGGGAGGAGAAACGTCAGAAGCGGTTGGAGAAAAGGAGAAGAAGTGAGAAAACAGGAGGGGAATGGGGGAGAGGGAGTGCAAGACATGTACAACATATGGCTAAAAGTTTATGGAAACCTGAACATTACGGTGACAGTATATTTTGAACTCATCATCTGAAACCATGAGCATAAATCTGATTTGTTGCTTTCGTGAGGCTCTTATAATCAGTTGTTCTGACATCTTTCAAATCAGTTCTGTTTTGGCTGGAGCAGTTCTCATTTCTATGATGTAAAATTCCCTTTATAATACACATAAATCGCATATTCTTTTTTTGTTCAAATCATGGTTTTCTTAAGTTTCTTTAGAACAATGTCTGCTACAAAATAAACCATTGCAGATAAAGCACTGTGTAAATAATATAACAGAAGACAAAAGAGAAAATGTATTTTGAATAGCTTAGTGTTAAAAAACGAAGAGAATGTTCTTTTTTTTAATATCATATAGATACAAAATCAGACGTTTGATGTTGTAAATAATTCAAGTAAATCCACTAAGTCTCTCCTGCTATGATGAAATCTAACCGCTAAATAAAATAACCCTTTAAAAACCATCCACCTCTGAAATGCTTACAATCAGCACTTGAAACATGTTGGCAGCGTGACAGAGCTGTAGTGCAACTGGAGTGTGATGCGGTTTTGTGTTCAGAAGACATCCAGGATTAGTGAGATCTGGCACTGATGTTGAGCGATAAGTTCATCCCAAACGTGTTGGATTGGTTTGAAACCAAGGCTTTAAGCAGACTCGACAAGTTTTTCCAACAACAAATAGGAAATGTATTTATGGATCTTCCTTTTTGGTGCCAGACATTGTAAAGTTGAAATAGGAAATTCTTCACAAACTGCTGTATGCTAACTCACTGGAAGCTCTTGCATTGGAAAATAAGACAGGGGTATCCACATACTTTAGCAAATGGGCTGCATGTATAAAACACTTTTTTTTATTCTTTTGACCACTGAACACTTGAAGCTATACGTCAACATACTCCCATTCTCCCAGTAATGACTCTGCCATGCGAGGCTCATCATCATCTAATTCATTTACACACCAAAGGATAGTCCTGAATGTGACAATGTGCTCTGCCTCCTGAACTACAGCTGCCACATATATTATATTTAAATACATATATGTATTTATGTAACGTTACACACATGATAAACCTCTTCTTTTCCACATACATATTGTATGAGGACATGCATAATTTCTGTTCACATATGCTCTGATACACTCTTTACACTCCTGCACACGCTCTCTCTACCGCTTGTGTGTCTCTCCATCCTCCCCTCACTGCATTGTAATCTCTAGTAGTGCTTTTCTCTTTGTCAGTTAGATGTCTGGCAGTGGACACCAAGGGTTTCTGCCCAAAGACACCTTGAGGTGCCATGAAGTGTGTGTGTGTGTGTGATGGATAGGACTGAATTCCTGAGGTGGCACTTTTAGTTTTTGTACACACACACACACACACACACACACACACACACACACACACACATGCACACTCACACACACGTAGCAGTGCGCCACTTGGCACCCTCTTCATCAGTGACTTCATAGCTGATATCATATATTTCTCTCAGAAGCATTTTAATGGCCGTGTGTATATGCATGTGTGTGTGTGTGTGTGTGTGTGTGTGTGTGTGTGTGTGTGTGTGTGTGTGTGTGCGTGTGTGTGTCTCGTAGGGGCCCAGGAGAAGCCGTACTTCGCCGACTACTCCCCACTGCGTCGGTCCATCCACACCGTGTGCACAAGCAGCTACATGGATCTCTTTATCTGCGCCATCATCTTCACAAACCTCCTCACCATGAGCATGGAGCACTACAACCAGCCTAAGGTAACCATGGCAACACCTTCCACCACCTGCCCTAGAACCATAGTAATGAAGCGGGATGCAGCGGTACAGTACAGCCACAGCGGGCCCTTTTGAAGTGTGTGAGTTTCTTTTGTCTGTGTGTCCTGCAGTACCTCGAGGAGATTCTGAAGTACTGCAATTATGTCTTCACTGTGGTTTTTGTCATCGAGGCCATTCTCAAACTCATCGCTTTTGGCCTGCGCCGCTTTTTCAAAGAGAGGTATTCACGTGCTCTCACATGAATACAAAGAAACTCTCAAATATACATTTGCATCCTTGGAAAAAGTCAAATGGATTGTGTGTATGTTTAGATGGAACCAGCTGGACCTCGCCATTGTGTTGCTGTCCATTATGGGAATCACGCTGGAGGAAATAGAAATGAATGCCTCCCTGCCCATCAACCCCACCATCATACGCATTATGAGAGTCCTAAGAATAACAAGAGGTACACACAAAAACACAATGACCCACACTAACAGGACGCTTTGTGGCTGATAAGAGCTGACACATTGTCATGTTTCAGTGCTGAAGCTGTTGAAGATGGCTACAGGAATGAGAGCTCTGTTGGACACAGTCATGCAAGCTCTGCCTCAGGTAAGAGGCAGCACTGATGCTGTAATATATAAGGTGACTCTGCCCAGTTTCCAGATCTAAAGGACCACAGACAGCTTGTTTTGTTTAGCAATTTATCAGGGCTGGCACTGACCCCCCCTCCCCCCCCATATGATTTACTAACCTCACTGAAACCCCCAAAAGACTGTTCAGTGTAAAACCAGTGTCACCAAATACACACATTCTATTTTAAGCTGAAGGCTTATTGATGGTCTTTTAACTTTCAGAGAGGCTTTGGTGTCAGTGTTTTGCTACTGGGTATCTGTGAGAAGATAAAATATGAAAGAAAGTCCAGTCTGAAAGCCTATCATACATAAAGACACCACACAGAAATGTATTTTCCTTTGAGGCAGGATTGTAAAACCCTGTCAAGTTATCACAGCAGAAATATTTTTTCATTTCTGTTTAACTCCTCACTCTGAGAGAAGATCAACACAGTGGTACGAGCTACACTCAAAACAAATAATTAACCAGGTACGGGCCATTAAACAAATCTGATTGGCCAAGAGACAAGCATAGATGTCGTGGTTCACATTTACAATCCTCAGAGGATGCATTAGTAAGGCTTTTGTGATCCCTTAACTTTCATCTAGTGCCCTCATTAGGTCAGTGCTCTAATTCTGTTTGGGTTTTGATCAGATAAAAGCAAAAAAAAGCATTACCACTATCAACAACCTCAGCTTTAATATGTGTTAAAGGTATAGTAGACATAGACTGTAAGAAGTGGAGGTGGTAACTGAAATGACGTTTTGTTTGTAGATCAATGTTTTGAAGCCTCATTAGACATTTTATCTGTCCTCATCTTTGATTTTTGGAGCCACTATTGACCAAATTTAGACAAAGGGGTTCATGCACTGTCAAAAGTCTGTACTATTTGAGCATTAGCCAAGGCAGGAGTTCAAGATTCATGACTGTATTTATTGTCACTTACACAATACGATTTCAGCATACACAGGAGCGAAATATTACTCTCCTCCGATTAGGCAAACTTCTTGAAACTTACATTTTGAAGAAACAAATCAAATAAGAAAGTAGGGACATTTTGTAACTATTGTTACAAAACTATTGTAACTATTAGCTACATTTTAGACGATGGTAATGTAGCCACCTTACATCTTATCGTGTAATAAGGTGCTCATGAGTGCTTAATAATGATGAATGAGCAGCCAGTACGCTGCAGCTCTGTCTTATTGGAAAGGTTCCTTGTGTCTGGAGAGAGTTCCTGTGGTGGAAACAGCTTTAATCTTGTGAACACTTAATGTGAAAAGTGATTGGGGAATGAGAACGCTGAATGCTCTAGGGCAGGGGAAGTCCTCAGAAAGGATCCTCCACAGCTCCTGGGCCCAGTGGACCCTCAGGGGAACCTAAGAGAAATGAGACAGTAGAGAAAGAAAGGAGGAGGAGGAAGAACGGTGCAGGGTAAGAGTGAGATCTAACAAATATTCAGCGCAGAAATATATATTTAAAGACCGTTGTTCCTGCTGATGAACTGCAGCTACATTATATCCTCTCAAATGTGCATGTGTAAGTCCAAGATCACAGAGTACTATCCCTCTAATTACCCATGTCCTTCTTCATGTGTGATCCAACATACCTCTAAGAATCTCTAGTGTAGCAACATACTCTGCCTTTCCACCCAGGAATGTCTTCAAAGTGATGGATCATTGCTGGGGATTGAAACCTGGTGTTTGCAGTGCCGCGTTTCCCCTTGCACTTCATCTTGAAATTCTCCATACCTCATGGTAGAATGCAAGCCAAGTCCCTGTGAATTGCTTTGTAATTGTAATAAACAAGACAGTTTGTGGCTCATGAGGTCTGGATCCAGGCTCGTTTGTTTCTCTTTAACTTCAAATCTACAATCTAACTGAACTCCATGCTATTAGGATGGCTTCTTGTATTTTTAAGATGAATTAAACATCAATGCAATGAGGCTTAGCAGTCTCTAGCTACAGCCTCTTTTTATCTGTTTGCATGTTTGCGTCTCAACTGGTGTATACTGTACATGTGTTTTTTTTTCTGTGTAGCATACACTGAATATATCTGTGTGTGCGTGTAACATGTCCGTCTAGGTGGGGAATCTGGGTCTGCTCTTCATGTTGCTGTTCTTCATCTATGCAGCTCTGGGAGTTGAGCTCTTTGGAAAACTGGGTTAGTGTGTGTGTGCTAGACGTGCATGCATGTGCGCGAGTGTGCGTGGGTGTGAAAATGTGTGTGCACACATAAATTGATGCTGATGTTGTGTGTGTGTGTGTGTGTGTGTGTGTGTGTGTGTGTGTGTGTGTGTATGCCACAGCTGATACTGGAGAGATACCGCTGGATTATGTAACATGCATAAATTGTGTTGTTACTTATATTAATTATGTCAGTTTAGAATCGGTGTTGTAATCACAGCTCTAATCTGCACACAATTCTCCTTCATTCTCCCCCCTCGCCTTCTTCTTGCATACTTATTGCCTCTGATACGCTTTTCTTTGTCTTCATCCTCTTTCAGAGTGTTCAGAAGAAAACCCGTGTGAGGGTCTTAGTCGCCATGCTACTTTTGACAACTTTGGCATGGCTTTCCTCACACTCTTCAGGGTGTCTACCGGGGACAACTGGAATGGGATCATGAAGGTTATTTTCTTTTCTCTCATTTGCTCTGTGGGAGATTTATTAGGCAGAGGGATGGAGGGAAAAGTCTGTGTTTGTGTCAGTGCAAATGTGTGTGTCTGGCAGCATTAGTTAGGAGACAGGCCTAGCATTCAGCAGAGAGAAGATCACTGTTTATATTACGGACTAAAAGCTGCTGACATTAGAGGGTTAGGAGAGCGATTTATTCTTCTGTGACAGGCTCAAAGTCCTTTCATACTCTGAGCAATATCCCCCCCTGTTGGAGAAGAGAGGAAGTGCAACATAGAGAATTTATAGATCACCTTAAGAACCTTCATCTTTTTGACAGTTTTTCTTTGTAATCTCAATCCTGTTTTTTAAATTTACGTTGTCCAGGACACATTACGAGAGTGTCGCCCTCAGGAGCGCCATTGCCTCACCTACCTCCCCCTGATCTCCCCTGTGTACTTCGTCACCTTCGTCCTTACGGCTCAATTCGTGCTGGTCAACGTGGTTGTTGCTGTACTGATGAAGCACCTGGAGGACAGCAACAAGGAAGCACAGCTGGAGGAGATGGAGGAGAGGGAAGAGAAGAGAGAGATGGAAGAGAAGAAGGAGAGGGAAGAGAGGAGGGAGAGAGAGGAGGCCAACCGACGGCACAGCATGGCGTCTCTGGGCGGAGACCTACAGGGCCCAAACGCAGACATACCTGCCCAGGTAACGGACAAGCTGCGTGTTGTGTGAGGGGAAAGGGAGTGGAGGCGACAAAAACTTTGACAGTAATGATGATCTCATCTGGCAGGTGCAGGTGGAGGATGAGGAGTGTTCCCATGGCAACTTGCAGAGCATGGGACGCATGCTGTCTCTCCCCAGCGACAGCTATGTTCAGCCTCTCAGATGCTCCCCCTATCCTCCCATTGGCCAGGAGTCCTACTCCATCTACAGCTACTCAGGTAGTTTGGCTTTTTTTTATATATAGTCGACTGAATTAAAGAACAGTTTTCCATCTGCTGTAACCACCAACTGATGCTGTAAAGATTATTGCCTCCAGAAATAGCACAGAAAGCAGTTTAAGTGTGATAGAGTACAACCAGAGGCAGTGTCATTATAGACCTCAGAGGGAGATTTATTTTTTTAATGTATGTGACAAATTGGTAGGATTAGTGTATGCCTTTGAAGCATGTGTTTATCCACTACTGCTTCTATCCAACCTTGAGTATTTCCACTTTTGACATCACAATGGAAGGCACTTTTGAAAGATCCATCAAATGCAAACAGTTTTGCTGAGTTTTAGGTATACTGGAGTGTACCAGGGGTAATACAGGAGTTATTTTTTCCTCCTGTCCCATTCCAATTCAATAAAAATACTTGTGTATCGTCCCAATTTAGGAAGAATGACTCCTATCCCAATCCCATTTTGTTTCATTTTTTCATCCAAACTCTGGGAAGTTCTTGTTTAATTGAAATTGTAGCTCTACATTTTTTCTTCTCTCATCACTTTTTTCTACATAACCTTTGCCACATTATTTTCTGCAGGATCCATGTCGTCTCTGGGCTCCAGCGGCGGTGGCTCACTGCTGCAGGTTCCCGGTGCTCTGCCCACCATCAGCCACGCCTCACTGGGCTCTGGACGCAGCATGAGGCCGAAGATTTTCCTCAGCACCTCTCAGAGTATCGACAGACACTCTTCACACAGGCTGAGTCCGGCCAACAGCATAGAGGGATGCAGGTTGAGCCCGGCTCACAGAATAAACAGACTCAACTCAGCACACAGTATCGATGGATACAAGTTCAGCCCGGCTCATCGGATTAACAGACAGAGACTGAGCTCGACTCGCAGTATGGACGGATACAGACTGAACCCAGACCACAACACAGACAGACCCACACTCCTCTCCAGCCACAGTATAGACAGACATTCTTCACTCAGACTAAGTCCCACGTACAGTGCCAGCAGAAGCCCTTCTCATTGGCTCAGTCCTGAAGACAGTTTGGACAGAAACATGCTTAGTCCGTCCTATGTTCCTGAAAACTCCGCCTTAAGGAGACCGCCGTCCTTCCGCTCTTCAAGCAGACAGCTACAGAGACAGGTTCGTTCTTATCCAATTTCTTCTGTTTATTTCTCACACAAGGGCTTCAACTAAAAACATTTTTATTCATCTTAATTTCTGCTAATTATTGTCAGGATTCAAATTTATATTACGTTTATAAAGGAAATGTGAAAAAAGTCTCATCAATTCACTTTTAATAGTTTTCATCCACTCGATAGTCCAAAATCAAAATATTCTTTAAATACCTTCTGATAAAGAAATAAATCCTTACTTTAAAACAAACAGTTGAATTACTGCTTTAAAAAAATGTTTATTTATTTCAATAGCAATTTTTTTTGCAGCCAACTTATCCATTAAACAAGAACATTTTATAGTGGTGCAAAGAAAGTATAAAAAAGTATATTTTAGAAATCTATAAGCAGACTCTTGAGTATGCACACTACACAACGTTTGCTAAATGTTTATCTCAATTGTAAGGAAGACATGATTTGTAGTATCTCAATGTAAATGACAGAAACATTTGAATAACTTCTTTGTTTTTTTGTAAATTGATATGATATGCAATTAGACATTCAAGTCCAACCAACACTTACATGTCTTTAAGTAAATCAAAACAGTCATTAGTTGCTGTAAATGTGTCTCCTGCTTCCTAAATGACGGTGATGATACGGTTCAACATGGGTGACTAAATTCATCCCAGTTGTTTTGTACTAGAATGCATTTTAAAGTTCAAGGTTTGGATATATTCCAAACTACAATGTTTGAGTAAAATTTCCTTTTTCCTTTGTGGTTTTCCTTTTTAAGGCTAGATAGATGAAAAACAATGTCCACTTTAAATGACTCAGCAACTTAGACTCTTTAGCTTTATATTAGCTTCAAGATTGCAAAAAGAATACAAAACAGGACTGTGTATTTGTCTCCCAGTGTTTTACAGTTTTGTTGCTTCAGAAAGGGATTGCAGTTGAGAATTTGATCCTGGCATCTGTTAGGTGTTTATTTCTTATAAAACATACAACTCATAATCACTTTAAAGTTGTGTATTTGTGGCTCTGTCTATGTCTGCAGGAGGCAGTACGCTCTGACTCTGTGGATCAGAGCGGCTCAGCTGACGATCTGGCAGAGACTCACCTTACTGTTCCAGCTGTCTCTTCCACACCACAACGCCAGCGATCTTCCAGCGTACACACACTGAAATACGCACACGCCCAGAGGGTTATCTCATGCAGGAGCCACAGCCGCAGCCACAGTGAAAGCACTGGGCAGGAACATGTACCTGAGCCGACCATCTGCGATTCTGAAACAGATGTGGAGAAGAGGCCCGTCAGCCAGCAGAGCCTGTCCAGTCAGAAGGTCCCAAGCGGCGACTCCACATTATCAGCCCCGCTCTGTAGCTCCAGGGCAGTGAGCCCCGGTCCCAGCTCAGCCCCCAGCCCCCATTTAGACGCTGCAGATGAGGAAGTGAGCAGTATAAACAGTTCTGTTCACACACACTCACACACACAAACTCCAGCAGGCTCCTCACACAAAAGCAGACACCTTTCTCCGAGCCCCGGGGAGCACCGGAGCCGCCTCAGCCAATCAGTGTCTCCGGTGTCCAGCAGGAACAAGAAGCAGAGGATGAGTCCGCCGCCAGGAGAGGAGCCTGTTACTATAGCAACCCAGCTGATGAACAGCAGTGTTGAGCTGAGAAGGCGGACTCTGTCCTTCGATGCCACAACCCTCTCTCCTAATCTACCAGAGGGAAGTTCTGTGGAGGACTGAACAAACTCAGTGGGACAGGAGAGATCATTTTCTGACATGGTGGACCCTGGTGCCACTGGCGCACATAAGTGGGGGCGGAGCCACAGTCCAAAACAGGAAAGATACCTGTTACTATTTTTTAAGGACCCGCCAGACGCCTCATCCTGCCCAATCACTAGAATTTCACAGGGTGTTTGAGCAGGACTCTTCCAGGCCGAGTGTGTAGGTGTGTAGGAGTTCAAGGACCCATTGTGAAGTTTTTACACAATATGCACACAAGAAGATATTTCCTTTTCTTCTATCATAGTCCTAGCTTTAGTTCAAACACAGTAGCCCCCTTCCCCCTTCTATATTTACTCCAACACTAACCTGCCCCTTGCTTGATCTCCTCCTTCTACTCTCACTCTTAATCTTTTTCCTCACAACTCAAGCCTTGGTGAGAGTATGAGATAAAATACCACAGAGATGCAGCATGGAGTGAGCTAGTGTGTGATCTGCTCGTGTACTCAAAGATGTGTTGAAAAAGAGAAAAACACAGCTTCTGATTGCATCTTACGATTATTTAATTATTGCTCAAACAGTTTTGTTTCTTGATAGACTAGTTGTTTATATTTTGGTTTATAAAACATCAGAAATAATAGAAAAAGGCTCATCACATTTTTTTTTCAAGAACCTTTTTGTCCTATAATGTGCTCAATATCCAAAGACCCCCTCTATTCAAATGTTGAACAAGAGAACCCAGAATCGTTGCATTTTAGAAGATAAAACATCAAATACTCAGCATGTTCAATTATCAATAATGAAAATGAATCACTGATTCATTTTCTGTTCATTGTCTAACAAGTAAACAGTGTATAAGCTTAACATGGTTTTCCATTACTTTACCTTATATCCTGCCCTGATATCTAGAAGTATAGTTGAGTTTCACAAAAGCTGACAAAGGATTTCATTAGCCATTTATAATGGCACTCTTACATAAATTGGTGCAGGCACATTTTATTAGATAATTAATTCTACAAAAATAACAAATATAGTACAGAGCATTACAGCATCTTTTAAAAGTTAAGCAACATGAGAATTCTATATATTTAACCATGTGGCATTTTGTATGTTTATTAAGACTAATCTTTACATACCTCATAATCTACAGTAAACTGCCACTGGAGCCACCACTTTTTCGATCGTTCTTAAATTCCAGCCAAATTAAACATGGATATCTTTGTGGAATTTGAGAAACTCCTGCCCTTATATACATCCTACCCTGACAGATGGAAAGAAATACATTTGCACTAAGAGCCTCTGAGTAAATAATTGTCTGACCTCGGCTTTCATACTCTCTACCTCGCTTCTTTTCCTGACCCCATCTTTTTGAACATTCGGACTGCTAAGTTTCTCACTCACTCCCTCCACTTTCCTTTTCTCTGTCCTAGTATTCTCAGGGTAGAGGTAGTTCAGATGCAGGCGAGTGTGATGAAGCATGTGATTAGAGGTATACAGATTTAGACTGCCCCCTGCTGTCTGAAGCCGGAGCTGGTTCGTCTCTCCTGATGCGTAAAGACATTAAGCTGTACGGGGTGAAGTTTAGACAGATGCAGATGTACAGAAGGGCTTATTCAGGTGATTTTAAGGTGTGTAAAACTTTGTAGAAAAAGGCAAAGAGTATATTTTATTAACACAGCAGCAATGATGTGAGAACTACAAAGGGGAATTTATACATTTTTGAATGTCAACGTATCTGCTGGAAATGATGGATGATGAGGATGATAGTGTTATAGGATGTTGATTATAATGATGATGATGATTATAATGACGACTCTGGCTGATGCAAATGTTGATAACATTGGTCCGCCAGAATGAAAGCAGGGAATAAAATGCTCACTTGCTGTAACATGATTGGAAAGTGATGGAATAAAACCACTTCCTGACTGACTTTTATTTCCCTACATTACTTTGCTAAAGATATCTTCTTTCTCCACATATAAAGATGTAAAATGTGTGATTCACTCCTCCAATGTCCAAAAATAAAGCCAACACATCTGTCGCCTGCTGCTGCTAATGAATTCAACATTCATAAGCAACATTCACACTTTCTAATTATAATCTTCCAGCTGATGTTGTTTAATATGCCTAACACATCCTTGGATCTTGGTCTCAATACATAAAAACATTTTAAACACTTTCACACATAGCAGGAAGCGAAGTAAAAAAAAATGATGTGAACAAAGGCAGACGCAAAGCTCCGGTGTAGTGTGCGGTGTGTTAAAGGACCGATTTTATTTTTTATATTTCATTTTGCCACTTCAGCATATCACAATAAAATATTGAATCACATGAATATTTCACACTGAAACACTACAGCATTCTGAATGCATTCATCTGTCCTGCCTTTATTTCCTTGCCAAGAAAATATACCAAATTTACTGCATCTCATTTACTGACATTCCTATTTGTCAAGCTGCCTGTCCGTCTTAAATTTCAGCCAATGACAAGCCCCAGGTCTGCAAGCTTGTGATTGGTCACGGGGCAACAAGAGCCTCACTCTCTGTATCTCATTCTTGAAAGACCCTTTTCTAAGGCAAATGGAGCTTCTTCACTGATCTACATCTATGTTAATCTGCACCTCACCATATGAACATGCAGTCACAATGTGCATGTGTGTGTGTGTGTGTGTGGGGGGGAGGGGGGGGGGGTTCTTCCAAGTATACACGTGTTTCCAGGTGTGTTAGAGTGAGTACAGTTGTGTTTACGTGCGCTGATTTCTGTCTGTGTGCGTGAGTGACTGTGTGTGCATGAGCAGAGGACAGTTATTCTCGACACAAGAGAGTTACAACTAACCAAGCAGAGCTAGCAGTTGCCATGGTGAAAATAGATCATACATCACGTGACCTGAAATTCCCCCCAATCCAAAGAGAGGAGCGGGTCTGTGCCCGCGTCACTCTCAGTGTTGTTCTCGTGCTTCCTCTGTCTGACTGTCTGTCCGCCTGTCTCTAGAAGGCAGGAGCCATGGGTCTCTGCTGTGTGAGCTTTTGCGGGTCTAGGGTTTCAGTGAAGGGCGGGGCCTGATAGGGGTTGGTAGTTACAATGGTAGCTCCGCTTGCGATAGGGTATGGTGTGGCTCGAGCATTGCTAGGAGCGGGTTCCAGGTGTTGCCATGTGAACAAGTTTCGGCTGCTTCCATTTAGGAAGCGACGCAGCGCACTCAGAGTCAGCACAGCCTGTTAGTAACACACAAACAAACACACGTATTAGCAGAAGCTGTTAGTTACACTCTGTGTAAATACAAAGACCACTGATGGTACATCAACATAGACCACACGTGAAACCAAAATACATGGCTATGGGCGCTGACATATTGTACTGGCAGCGTTATTTTGACCAGCAGGATTAACTTTAAAAATGTAGAGAGAACAAATTCAGTTATTTTGGAAAATTCAATGACTGTATTGTTAGTTTTTCTTTATGTTTCTTTTTTTCCTTAACTTTTCTAATTCAGACACACACCTGAAGATCATGGAAGTGCTGCATGTGTCAACAAGCTGTCTAACATGACATTACATCTGCTTTAGATTCCACTAAATTTCTCAGAAAAATTAGCACTAAATCAGTAAAAACTATCACGACAGAATCCCTGTGTGAGAAAAATGTGACGTGTCCTTTAATTAGTACTAGATTAGCATATGACCTATCCTGTAGTCAGTCACCAGGGGGAGCTGGAAGTCTTTTGGCTTCAATTCCTGACAGATTTTTTTCCATCAATCTTGATATGCAATCTATGAAATTGGTTTACTATAATGATCAGGGGGTACAGTATTTGCTGTATACTGTAAATGGAAATCAGTCCATGTGAAGTTCAATCCTGGACCCATCAGCAGTTAAGATTCCGGAAATCAGCATTCTAGTGCAGCTTACGTAACTGGTCTGGTCATACACGTTGTCTCTAAACTTTAACCTAATTCTATATTTGCTAGTCAGACTGTAAATAATTCTGCTGCATGGTGAAAGGAAATCTTGCCACAGATATATTTTATTAGTCTTTCAAAGCACAGCTGTCTACATTACCTGTTTGACAAACTAGCATTGACCAGCATGGAAATCATGCTGGTCATACCAACCCCAGTTGCCAATGTGTTGCAACAGTAACAACCATGTAAAGAAGTCCTTCAAGGCTGTGCCTAGGTAGCACAAAATCAGTGCTAATGTCAATAATGCCAATGCTTATATGCTAGGTGTTAGGTGCTAGTGTGTTAACATGCTAATTTTGGCGGATAAGCAGGAATGACAATCTAGTTAATGCTGAAAGGAGAGCCTTTAGTTTTGCAGGTATTTGGCAATGAACATCATTGGCTGAATCTTTTGATGGCTCTTTAAAAAGTCAAAGGAAAACCAAGGTTTGTTGGATTCTTCCAAACGACCAGAAACGCATGTACAAATGTAATGGTAATCATTTCACAAAGTTGTTGAGAAACTTATTTTGGATTTAGAACATTGATGCCTTCACTAAATCAAGCCATTTATTGTGGAAATAAAAACAAAATAGAATAATTCCTATAATTGATTTAGTTCTCTGTCCAAGGCTATACATCCTCCATAAAAGAAGAATGGCATTATGTCTTCATGGAACAATAAAAAATGACTTCAAAGTTTAAAATAAGATCTTTTGTAAGATATTGTACTTCTTTGACACAATTACAGGTTAACTCCTCGACATTCTCTGACAGCAAGATGAATGGCTGCTTTAGGTTTGGTGGTAAGATTGCTATATTATGCACTGTGGGTTTTCAGTTGAAGATAAATCAGTCTGACTGGTCATGTTTTCATTTATTAAAGCAGGGAAGTCTGGCTGAGAGAAGGTCCTGTTTCCACACTCTTTCCTTGAAACCTTACAAAGAGCACTGGTGGCTAATCTGAAGTGTTTCTTTTTTGTTTGGTCAAAGTCAGACTCTAGCGTGAATAAGTCTTGAAGACATGAAACTCATTTGCAGATTTTTGCAGGTTCATTGATCTTGAAATAGATTGAGTTTTTTTTTCTTTTGTTTAAGATATATTTTGGGATTTTTGAGCCTTTATTAGAGAGACAGGACAATGGATAGAGTCAGAAATCAAGTAGAGAGAGTGGGGAATGATATCCAGGAAAGGAGCCACAGGCCAGATTCATACCCGGGCTGACAGCTTGGAGGACTGTAGCCTCTGTACATGGGGCACGCGCACTAACCACTGTGCCACCCACCAAAAGGGTTTTTGGTTTCATGGCCGAAATAAGGTCTGTGGTTATTGCAAGCTAAATAGATTTTCCCATTTGTCTTAAAAACGGTGATTGTTTGCAAATGGCTAAATGAGAATCAGCCAATTCTATAGCTTAGTATTATTAAATGAAACCTGACACTACAAACAAACTTTAGCGGTTCAATCTGAAATACACAGGTTGGACTTTGTTTGTGCACGTGTTTGTGCATGTGTGTTTGTGTGTTTGTGTGTGTGTGTGTGTGTGTGTGTGTGTGTGTGTGTGTGTGTCTGTGTGTGTTAGACTAGAGAGAGGGTGGGAGGGGTCCTGGGCAGGAGCCTTTGCTTGTCCTCCATGAAGGAAATACTCTTAAATCTGCTCATTTCCAGCAGACACTGATACCCCTGGAATACACGCACACACACACACACACACACACACACACACACACACACACACACACACACACACACACACACACATGATGATGGACACAAACACACATGAATGTAGACACAGGCGTAGGACACGTTTACACAGACAAACACGAACAGGTAAAAAAAAAAAAAGCATACAATACAGACCCAGGAAAGGATGGAGAAGAAGCAAAAAGCAATGGTGGCTCTGGCAGCATCCGAGCCCTGCGCCAATGGGAGCTCATCTGGAGAGGTCGACTGCCACTGATTGGCCAGAAAACAGAAGCCAACAAACCACAGGAAGCTGGCAAGACCTGGAGGTAGGGAAAAAATGTATCATCATCATTCACCTGTATGTTGCATACGTTTTTTTGAACTGTACTTTAATGAGTGAACCAAAGACTGTATAAAACATGAGCGCAGTCTAAATGATGTCACCCAGTGGTTTCTGAGCATTTTGAAGCCAAACAATAGCAATTGCCATAATGATAATGCAGATTCCAACTAAATTTGGATCTAGAAAAGGCAAAGAGCTCCTGTTGAGGTGGACCTAAAGCCTCCAGGCAAACAGCTACAACGTGCATCCGTCAGTCAAAATAGCTATGTCTTAATTAATGAAAGTGAAAGCATAACTTTTGCCCAACATAAAAAACCAACCAGATACATGATAAATCAACTCAACAGTTGTCTACATTAAACAAAGGAGATACAATTTTTAAGTTGCTGGTCGTTGCCTTTCCCTCTGCAAAGTCTTTCTGCTAAACTAATCTAAGCGAGGCAGTTAATGGCTGTAGCTTCATATTGGCTGTACAAAAAATTATAGTTAATAACACAACTCTTGTCAACTAAATACGAATGCATATTTTCTAAATATATTAAACTAGTGTTTCAAGTCTTTGAACAGTGGAACCAATAACCCAAATTGGGTTATGTCACGTATCTTGGCCATTTTTATAATCGTGGATTAGAAGGTCATGGTTTCAGCCTGTTGTCAAGAGGATTTAAAAAAAAAACTATGAGGAAGATTTCATGAGAATTGATTGGAAGTGTAGCATTGGCTTAAGAAGTATTTATGATACTTTCTAATCATGTATTTATGATACTTTCTAATCATGAACAGGCAATAATGACTGACGTAATTCATTAAAGCAACAATATGTAACTTTGCCACCTTAAAATAGTAGTTCCGAAGGTCAATTTGATCATACAATAACTTTTAACAGAGAGAATGGCGTCTTTCCAAAGTCCAGGTTGCCTGTTTACTGCACTATGTAACTTTGGCAGCGGGCCGAGGTCATCTTGCGAGAAGCTTGTACGTAAAAAAGCAAGAAGCCGGACATAAAGAAACCATCCGATGGTAGAGTGCACCTCCTTACAGATATTATTCATAACAGACTTGGATGTAACTTTAGGCTGTGTTGTTATCAACAATGTTTGGGACCACTTGATTACTGCGTATTCGGTGTCATCGTTGACTCATGTTTGGCAGCTTTATCGGGTGCAGAAGGTCATATAACATAAGTAATGTCTCAGTAGTTCATACAAACAAATCCTTCTTAAGTCAAAAAGTTGACTCTTTCTTTGTTGATCTTCTAGTTAGCTTTTTAAGTTTAGAAACTTTCAAACAACTAGCACAATAATGACCCTCTCCAATGAAGCCATTTAGCCACAGCCTAAAGATAGCATGGTAACAGTTGAATACGCACACAGATACTCCACATGCAAATCATTTTGCAGACATCGGGGTGAAGACACTTTGAGAGTCATATCTGTGAAAAAGCCTCAAATATTATGTTTGGTTTCTAACAATGTAATGACAGTTTGCACTCTCTGCTGTTAAACAAATGCAAGTTGTCTAAAAGGTGTCGTAACAGCACTGTGTCTTATGACTGTAATTTCACTCAGAGACCGTGACACCCACCAAACCTACATATTGTTGCTTGAACAAGGCCTCAGCAGAGGTCTATGCACTCTAAGAGTCTTTCTAGTTACTTTTTATTCTTAATACTGGATATTTCTTAATGTTATTCCGTCTTCAAAATGATACAGATGTTAACATTTTGCCATTTCTTTCGGATGTTCTTGCTTTTTCATGTTGAAGCCTAACTATAAATGTTTAGATTTCACTGCATATTCATTTAATTTTCTTTCAACAGTGGTCCATTTATAATTAAGTGTACCAGAAAAGACAAGGTCCAGCAGGACAGCACGTCTTCTGTCCTTGACGCTACTGATGGAGGGAAAGTAAACATCCAGGATTAGGAAAAAGATGCTGCCAAGGAAACAGGCCACGCCGATAGTGACTCCGTAGTTACAGGCGTCTGCGTTGTTGTTGAAGACGCAAAGCAAACGCTCACTGCCGATATTGATGTAGCCCTCGTTCACAATGCAGCTGAACACCACCATGGAGAAAACCTGCAGGGAAACACACATGTGTTGATTTATTATCTAACAGGCAGAAGAGAATGAACTCACACTGGAGTATGAATGCCTATCATTCCTCATAAAGGCCACAGATGAAACTGATTTACGATACAAACACAATGAAGTTTGTAATAGTTATTTTGGGTCTACAAACAACCAAGAATGGATATCAAAACTTTAGACAGGCTGCTTTAAACAGCTCACACTGAGGAAAAAAGAGGGAATTAAAAAAAACCTAAAAAATCAGCATCAGAGAAAAGCAGATCAGGGCCCGAGCAGAAGCGATCAATGAAAATACGTTCATAAGATTGTCTACTAACTATAGATTTTCCTCCATCCAAATTGGGATGAAGAACCATTCAAGGTGTCGTTGTTTGTTCACCCATGTTGCAAAAACAACAACATAATTCCAACTTTCCCTTCCTAAAATGTTTCTAGCCAGGCAGATATGTTCTGAGCGCTTGGTTATTATTTATGTATCAAACCTGCAAATGTATTGCCCCCCGGGGGAAAATAAAGTTTTTTGAATTGAATTAAATTCAATTGAAATGTGGCTTATTGTTTGTTTAGGTAATGCATGTATTCGGAATATGTTGTTGTTTATGTATTTGTGGTCATTTTATGTCGGTCTGTAGTTCTGCCCATTCAATCCATTTTCATTTAAAAAGAACACAATATGATGGACTTTTTCTCTCACTTAACACTTTACATAAAGAGCCTGTCTAGACAGCTCTCTTTGTGATGTTATTTAGAGACCCGACATGAATAGCTTTGTCAAGTACTTGGGAACAGTGGCAAAGAAAAACTTCTTTCAACAGGCAGAAACCTTGAGATGAACCTGAGTCATTGGTGAACACTGGACGGTCATGGAGCGACGAGATTGTGATTTTGAAGCTCTTCACGTAATTAGAAGGATGCACTTTGATTTCAGCTGCTTTGTGTCACATTTATTGAAATCATTGTCTTGATGTGTATTGTAACATGATCACTAAAGCATTTAAAAGCACATGACATTAAGGCTGCGGTTAGAGTAATTAAACCCAATCTAAACAACCATTATCAGCGGCTTAAACCTTTAAAAATCATAATCATTTTGTGGGTGATACATTTAAGGGCTATTTGAATTTGAAAAGTAAATGGTAACTTTTGTAGTTGAGTACAGATGCTTTAAATGTAAATTCTTGAAAAGCATGTAGGGCCTATGTATGCTTATTTTTTTTATTATTATTGTTTAAAGTGCTGACATGTTACAATTTGTATCTGTTTTTTCTTTAGATATCTTCTTTTTGACTTGATTTTGTTTCTCCTCCCTTGTTATGTTTCACTGCTTGGTGTGCTTTGTTGCAGATGTATCATGAAATGTAATTATAAGACAGACAGGGAGAAGGTTTCTGTCCCTCTTTTGAGCTGCGCCTCCTTTAAAAAACGAATTACTTCTTATATATTCCTTCAGGGCACAAATTAAACGCTGTGTGGTGACTCACCGCTGCACTGACATTACACAGAGAGGTGTTACATTCTGGCTAGCGGGCATTTTAATCAAACACATGAGCACCATCTAGACACAAAGAGGCTCCAGATAAACATATGGTAATCAGAAGCTGCTGCTGAAGCTCGAGCAGCATCACTCACATGATTTCTGATCATCCTTATCGATCTACAACACATCAGTAGTTAGATCTTAATTTAAAATCTGGAGTATCCTATATTAATCATGAGCTGGCTGTGTATGAACAAAGCGCGAGATATACCAAGACAATGTGAATGAAACAGAGCAGGTTGCAGGTAGGCCTGTCCATTCATAGAAACCTTTACGTTGCAGAGGATGCTCACTTACCCATGACATCAGCCTGAGGATGGTGCGGGGATGCGTGAAGAAGGCGACCGGATCAAAGTTGACGCTCCCGGCCTTCCCGGCGCCGTACGCGCCCGCTGGCTGCATCCCTCCGGCTTTCTGCTTCACCGACGGTCGCTGACAAAGAAGAGGAGACGGAGAGAGAGCTGCTCGGAGCGGCGGCGTCCTCCTCCAGCCTCCGTGTGAAGTCACAGCGCGTCACCGAGAGCTGAACACGCTGCACCGCAGAATACAGACTATAGGCTACAGACTATGTCTGCTCATTATGGCATTACATAGAAATCCTTAATGTAAAACCATGGATTTTTTTTCAACTCGTTTTTATTGTGTGTAGCCTATTGTTTTGCAATTGTATTTTTATTGTTCTATCTTTCTCTTTGTCTCTATTTCAGTATCCATTTTTTTCATTAAGGGAAATGCTAATAAACTTACCAATGCCACACAATACAATAGGCTAATTCAGGGCAGGCAATATTTAAAAAATAGTGCAGTAGGCCTATCTTCTTATTATTTTATTGGATTACATTTAGCCTAATCTAAAGTTATCTTATTAACAGCGGCAGGTTAGAGCTAGGTCGGTCGACTGCACCCCTACAAAGATTTTGTTAGACCCACCAATGATCAATTAATGATCAAAAGAAGCCAACCAGTTCCGTTTTCAATTAGCCTACTTTTGAGGGCTATAGCCTACTGCTATCCATGGTCCCTAAACCTCTCCACAACACGATTCACAGTATAGTAGCATCATCACAAGACTACGTCACTCACGTAAATGTAACCCAATAATAAACAGGGAGGGTCAAATATACACCTGCATATTTCATAGTTTTTCTGGTTATTTACACAAAATTGTCTGTTTCATGTTTTTCTGAGAGTTGAATTCCTTCTTCCTTTGTTTACTTCTTTGTTATTTCTATATACTCAGTTGCATATGTTATGGGTGTCCATTGTTTTGGCTAAGTTTTATTTTTTTCACACTCTGTGTGTGGCACACAAATTTGTACAGAGCCCCTAAAGTCCCAAAAATAAAATAAAAATGACAACAAAATGAACCTTCATGATGTGTCTCTTTTGTCATACATTTTGACTAACATGTCTAGAATCTTTTTTAACATGTAACTGCTGCTGACAAAGCTTTGCCCCACCCACCCCAGCCTCCTCCTTTGTTCGCCCTTATACGGGGGTTTAGCAATGTTTTGAATATGGACTGCAGTACCCATTTTAAATGCTACGTGTCAGAATTACATATTGCTCCTTTGACATCAAATATGACAACAGAGACCCAAGAAGTGAAATAAATAAAAGATGTCTTTTAAACCTCTGTGTTTTTGATCAAAAACTTTATTGGATTTGATATGTCTGACGGCTAAATACAACTTGATTTAGTAGAAAAATCCATCTGGTTTCAGAGAGATGCAAATAAAAGGTATCAAACACACACGCGCGCACACACATACACACTTTGCACTACTCTCTTTGTTTTTGGATTAAAGCTCCTCTTTGATTTTTTGGACTTTTTTTGCCTCTTCAGCTTTCAGGGCCTTCATGTACTTCCTCCTGTCCTCATCCTCCTGCAGACACAAAAAAAACAAGTTTATTTTTATCACAGAAAGAAAAAAGGAAGCTCATACATACTCAAACCATGGTGGTTGATGTTTTCTGTTCGTGTGACAGAGAATTTAGGAAGTTAATTTACCAGAACTCTGTATTTTTTGGCTTCCTCCATCTCTTCATCAATAAACTTAATCAGGTCCTTCAGCTTCCTTTTACCAGTGTAAACCACCACCTAATAGAAACACAGATATCACACACAATATTATTCCCTCAGCAATTGTTAACCCAACAGAACAGGGATAGGATATCAAACATCAAACTTTGGATAAGTTATTTTACTAATATTTGCTTCTCTAATGGGTATGACTTAAAGGGATTTATTAAACTACTGTATGTATCTATAATTTAAACAATGTATGCTCTTAATTCATAAGGGAAATAATGTCCCCAAAATCATCCCTCTACATTTTTTATGTCTTTACTGTGTCAAATTATCATAAACAGAAAAATATTGACAATAAAGATAAATGCTGCAAAATAACCAAAGGACTGCTTACCCTTTCAGCATACAGAGCAGGGAACAAGCAGAGAGATGGGTACGAGCCCAGCATCGACATATTGATGACATTAGCCGAGGCATCGATGCGAGCGATGACCGTGTCCTCTCGGTCCTTTAAGGCCTCAGCTAACTCTTCCCACAGAGGAAACACAGCGTGGGACGCTTTACTGTAAGGAAGATCTAAAACACACATTCAGTATGGGCCTCTACGTTCAAGTGGTGTGAACAAGTGATATAATAACAGTAGTTTAGCCCAGGAAGCAAGGATTGTCAACATGTCCTCACACCTCCCCAACAGAGTTTTTTATTGTCAATAACTCCTGAAACAACTTTGGATCTTTCTCCAAAACAAACGTGTGAAACAGTTGCACATACAGTGAGTCTTGCTTTCATTTAACTTATGCACTTATAACACGATGTAACCTTCCTTTTGACCATCATAATAATACTGCCGCTTGAGATCCCCATTGAGAAATAAGGTAAATGTGAGTTGTAAGAAGCTGATGCAAACACAACTGATACCACCATTTTATCTGATGATGTCTTAGCAACCAGTCTTTCACAAATGCAGCATACCATAGCAACATTATCAATCACAGGCAGTCATATATCTGGTTAACTGATAAAGGTCAGTTAAACAGTTACACTATTTAGCTCTAATTTTGTATCTTACTGATTCTTGTTTCTGGGTGAGAAGAAGGTCCATGAGAGCTTTTTGACGACAGCAGTTGCCTGCTTTAATAGTGTTAATAGGAGCAAAACAATGACCTTAAAGGTGCTAAAATTCTCCATACTGATTGCTTCCCCCCCCCAGTTATTTTAGTTTATCAGGTTGAGGCTGGTTAGAGCTTCTATTGCAGCCATGTCCTCAGAGGCAGATTTAGTTGCAGTTTATAAGTATATAAGCTTATTTGAAGAGTCTTCAAAGTCTTCTTAAGGTTTCTGCTGGAAAGTGAGTTTCATTTTACAATTGCGCCAATGAATGCATGTTCTAGCGAGACAACCGCAACCACCCACCCCACCCACCAACCCTTCCCTCTAAAACAAGCCTGATACTCAAAACGATACTCAACTTATGTGAGCGCATGAAACCATAGAAAGATGTTTTCATAACATGAAAGTGGCTGCGTGTTCACTTCTCAGCCAAGCCATGTTAGCACATGCCTATGATTGTAAACACTGAAACCGACACAAGAAGGAGGTAGAGCCGTTTGGTCAGTGAGCGTGCGTATCAGCATCACTCTGCTCACAAAGTCAGAGCAGAAAAAGCAGAAGACAGGGGTTCAATGACATTGTTTTTGTAACAACTCACTCTGTTATGTTCATTATATTTACCAGCCACTGTTGCTAGTAAGTAGAGCAAATTCACACCACACACAAGCATTTGGTGGGTGGAGGGTGCTAGTTTCCAACCCTGGTATTAACCCAGATTTGTTTATACCTGCAAATGATAAACTCCAAGCTTCCTGGACAGTATTTAAATTAAGGAGTATTGACTTACAGAAGAGGACAAAAACAGTCTTGTTGGGGTTAAAGGCCACTTCCTCCAGTGTCATTCCCACCAGCTCCTTCACCGGCTGCTCTTCCCATCCTTCAGGTATCTCCTCGCTCTGCATCTTAGGCTGTGATGTTAACATGAGCACAAACACATCATTTATATAAGGATTCGATTTTTTCCACTTCCTGTTATGTATCACAACCAGATGACAGTGTTGGTTACCTTAGCAGTGCCCTCCAGGTAGGATTGGCAGAATGTTTTAATGGTTTCTGCGTCCAGAGTTTCAGAGGGCAGGTGGTAGGTTATATGGTCTGTCAGGTTGACCAGTCGAATGAGAGGAGCCTCAAAATCCCGAACCCGGAAATACTCCATCAACCTGCCATTACGTGGCTCCTCAACGTTCACCCAAATAAACAAAATCTGGAAACACACACATGCAGAGTTGAAGTGCTCCAATGACGAACAAGAATATCATTCTAAAATGTGTTTGAAGGATGGTGTTTGAATCATTCTTGTGTGTGTGTGTGTGTGTGTGTCGTTGAACTCTATACCTTTAGCCTGAACGCTTCTGCAGTGTTGTGAAATGCAGAGTGGATCTCTTTGAAATCAGCAGAACTTTCTTTGATGAACAGCAGAGCGTGGTTTAACACAGGTGATGTTAATATCTGAGGGGCTGACTACAAGAGAGAATGACATGAAACCATTTAAGATAAGGTTGTGTTTTCTATAAATCAACATTAATGTTCTCAGCGGTTTTCACTGTTGGCTATTCAAAGTACTGAGAAGTAAAGGAGACCTATGGCAGTCAAAACTTAAAGGGATACTTCACCCATTTGCATCAAGCTTTGTATCATTAGAAACCTGGTAGTACTTTTGAATGGTCGTGCATCCCGCCCTCATTTCCCCCTGAGATGCGAAATCTTTGTATTTCTAAGTCTGAAAAGGAGCTTCTGATGACACAAAAATCATCATTTTGCGTCACTGGAAGCTAGTGCGGTTAGCAGGGTGAAACTACAACGCTAGTTCCTCATATTTTCAACCACTGAAGCTACAGACCAATCACAGATCAGTGGGTGGGAACTCATTCCCAGAAACGAAACTTAACGTCCGCCATATTGCTTGGAAGCTATGCTAACAGGCTCTATGGAGAAAGCTGATAATGCTGATAAAAGTATGTTTCAACTTCAAACTGATATGGATGAAGGGAATTTTGTAGGTCTTGTGCTCGAATCAGATGTTTTTGGCTATCTCTACGAGATGCAAAATAAAGTCAGCTTCCTCACAGCCGCCGACAGGCAGGCCTTATGTCTCGGCTGCTGCAGCAGGGACATAAGACCAGCCTGTCGGCAGCGGTGAGGACGATGAGCGGCCTGTCGGTGCTCTCACTGTTTGCCTATGGACACAGACATAGAGTCTGTTTTCTGGAATTTCTAAGATACCAATTCCTTCTGGAAGAAATCTGGGAATCAGTTGAGGAAACGGCTGTATGTGTTGAAGTAAATGTCTGTAAATAGAGAACCTTAGTGGGAGTGGCCTGCGGTGCTGTGCATTCTGGGATTTGGTGTCTTTCATCCACATGAGCCAAAAAGACACTTTCTGCCTTTTCTCGGTCAAGAAGGCCCCAACTTCAAAATTGATTTCACATTTCTACTCCATATATGACCCAATGTCAATACAGATTCATGTTTCAACAGGTATCACTGTAACTATTAAAATATGACACCATGCAAATCTAACAAACAGCTTGTTTTGTTATAGAAAGACAACTCCCCTTACTTAATCTGTTTAAGTAACACACAGTGCTCAGAAGGTGTAGACTTGAAACCTCAGTCGATAATAATAATAATCATTAACTGTGTCTATTTGCCAGATAGGCTGCCCTCCCTGGGTGCAGATTTTAAATGTGAGGGGGAAAATTTAAAAATCTGGTGAAAAAGCTTATATTTGTGATACTCATCACATTTACATGAAAAAGGGGGTACGACAAAGATCACACAAATTATTAATGTATAGATATCGAGAAGTATTCTATCTCGGTTAATTGATTACAAAAGAAGGCCACATAACATTTCCACATGTGAATCCATACTCTACTGTACCTTTCCAGTGTACTCAGTGACGGGATCCATCTGGTAGACGGTGATAAAAACGATGAGCTCCTCTTTAGCCGTCTGAGGCAACATTTTATAAGCCTGGGTGAGCTTAGACTGCAGCAGCCAAACATAGAAACGGTAACACACACACACACACACACACACACACACACACACACACACACACACACACACACACACACACAGATAAGAAGTGATGAACCTCCAGTTCTGAACTATCTAATACATTTCCTCTTCTTGATTTGATGGTTTTATGATTTAAATCCAGTCCTATTCCTCGTCATTTCATAAAAAAATTTAAAGGTATTGAGGAACGAGGCAACATTCACAGTACTCAGAAACATACATACCATTTCATCAGAGACGTGTTTGTGCCTGGCATGTATTCAAATTACCTTTTTAAGCAGAAATATAGTGTCATATGTGAGACCATATTTGCTGATAACTTCAATGTTCTGTGTCACAGCAAAATGAACATCAGGAAGGTCAGTTGCTGCAGCGTAGAACACTTGGATGTACTCCTGGTTCAGCTCCTACACACATATTTAAAAAAAAAAAAAAAAAAACTGATGTTCAGACAATTTGATGACAATTGCAACACCAATGAGGAGCTGAGGAAAACTGTTCTTACTCACCTTGAAGAAGCCAACCACTGTTAGTTCCTCTCTGGCTTCTATTTGGCTCAGATCAGTAATGAGGTCCGAAGCAGACCCCACTCTCCTTTTCAGCCAGGTCAAGATGGAGGCTGCACTCTGAGGAACTAAACCACAATCCAGCCAATCAGCTTTCCCCTTTACTATATACTTTAGCCAAACTACAAAGACCCAGCTCTTTCATGAACATCTTCACACTTAATGATACTGATGATGATTTTCATGATGATAATGACGGTTTGTGCTTTTGTTTGATAATGACAATGATGTTATTTAGGATGGTTTTCATGCTGATTAGAACTCTCAAGAACAGCTGTCGATGTTGTGTTATGCCTCTCTGCATTGCCTGTCAGCACCTGTGAAAGCTGTTGGTTCTAACTTACAGTACTGACGTTGTTTACTTCTTTCTAGACCCTTGCTTGTGTTGTTGTTACTCTCTGATGTACGTCGCTTTGGATAAAAGCGTCTTCTAAGTGAATTGTAGAATTGTACAAATGATTAAACAGCTTTATGGATATTACGCAAAAAGTTAAACACTTTAGGTAATGTGCCTAGTTGCATGTTTGCCACAAGTTAGAAAAAAGGATCAATTCGACTCTCATTTCCATGATTTAGCTATCCCTAGAGCCATGGAGGTGGTTAGCTTAGGGTCAGGAAACAGCTAGTGTGGCTGTTTTTAAGTATAAAGTATGTGTTAAGTGAAATGTTATAACCCAAGAGTTTAATCGGTACATTAACAGAAGCAAAACAAGTTGTCCTTTTACTCAAGTAACAAACTAGCCAACACATTTAAGTGTTTTTTCATGAGGTAAAAAGATAGGTTACAGCAGGATTCTAACAGACAGATTTTGGCTAATGTTGTTAGCCAGTAACCTACAGTGGGGCTATACTGATGATATGCGGGATGTATTGGATATTACTCCTTGCTTCAAAAGGCATAACATTCTACATTTAATTTACAAATTTGGCAATGTTTAGAAATAAATATATGTCTATACACAAACAAATGTGCTTTAATTGCTTACCATAGCCATTCAATTAAATGAATATACATATAAATTATGTACTGTTTTGTTTCCTTTGCACATACCAGGACAGGACACAGGGTTGTGTTTATCTCCAGAGATGTACAGCCTGATAGTGTGGTCTGTTGCATTTAGTTCTTCAGCCAGGTTCTTCTCATTTTTCACATCAATCACTGCCAGTTTGACCTCCGAGCCCTGAAGCTCTGCAGCAGCTCCTTCAAATGCCTCTGAGACCCGATGGCCTTCTACAGTCAGAGGAGCAGCTACACAAACACACAGAAAAACAGAAGCACTTTCAGTGAGTAGGAATTAAGAAAATAATAAATCGACTGCTGTGAAGTGGCTGTTTAGCTTTCTTTTTTGTTTGTTGTTGTGTCTTTCACATCTCAAACAAACATGTGGGTCAACCTGTTCTGTGTGTTACTTACAGAAGTACACCAGCAGCTGCTCATATTTTCTCAGTGCCCGTTTGAAATTTCCTTTCGTCAGCTGTAAAACCTCATCCTTCTCAGGGGATAAGTCGTATTCCTGTCCTTTAGGTTGTGTGTCAGCGGCGACAAACACACATAGACACAAAGCCCACACCCCCAGCAGCAACAGTGTCCTCATGACAGTTCAGACTGATGGATCAGGTGTCGAAAGAAGCTTCAGGTAGGTGTGGAGGGACGGGTGGAAGGGAGGAAATATATTAAGAGTCTTTGTGTGTGTGTGTGAGTATGTGTGTGTGTGTGTCTGTATCAGTGCTGAGCTTGTAGTTGTGAATGCTCTTGTTATCTGCCGACTAGACCCACCTGCCTGTTGCTGATTAACTTTGCTCTCTGAGCTTTGCTGTATCTCTGCTATTGGCTGCTGTTCCTATCAAGTATATCACTAATATCTAAATGCCCTTGTGCTAACACAGTTAGCCTAAACAAGGTCAAAGAAACACACACGCTCATAATGCTCTGTCACTAAAGCCTATTTTCACACATGTAGGAGTCACTCATAAGATAAAACAACCTCACACCTTTGTTAGAGTAACCAAGACACATTTTTATTTCTCTATCAACATGATAGAATGATAAATAACAATACAATGACAACATTTATATCTTAAAAAAGAAAGACTTATTTAGCAGGCATTCTGAGCATCATATTTCAGGTAATAACCGGGTATTTACAGCAGGTTTATATCACAGTATGTTAAGTTTATATCACTAGCGAAACAACTTCATAGGCCCATGTTTTTACATCCTGTAAGTGATGTACTTAGCAATTCATGATTTAGCTGAAATCATTAAAAATTCTTAATCATACATCTTTATTTACTTTGCATGAATCGAATTATAACCCGGTTTAAACTTAACTGATGTAAAAAAAAAAAAAAATTGCAGTTACAATTAAAATATTTAACGTAGCTATCGTCTTGTGCACCTCTTTGTTTTAAAATTTCTTTCAGTTCATTTGAGTTGTAGCAGTTTGTACCTTAAAGGAGCTTCACAGCCACACAGGTGTTCATGAAGCTCATGTTCAAGGTGGGCAAAGTTCAAACTGGAATTGTATCAGGTCATTTCACTTCCATCTACTTAATAAAATGATAACGGTGCTATATAAGCCAGCTTAAAATGTGCAATAAAGTAAATAGTATAGTGCAGGAGAGGTCAGTGGTGCATTCGGTGCATACTCAGACAGAAAAGATAACATGTCAAGTCAATGTGTTGTTGTTGGCTTTAACAAATAAAATCATGTCTGAAATCCAAGCTTGGTAAGTTGCCCATTTGATTATCAGTGTAAACATAAAATGTAACTTTGTATGCATTTAGAAGTAACACAGTTTGATCTTTTGATATTAAATATAGAAAATGCTTTTGTATATGTAAACTATGAACTAAATCCCGTAGCTGGAAAAGGTTAGGCCAAAAAATTGCTCTGTTCACTTTGGTTTAGCTGTTGTTGTAGAATATCCTGCACCCATTTGGTAAAGTAGTGCACAACTAAAACAAACTCTCTTACTCTGATATTGACATTGTCATTGAATTATAAACCCCAAAATACATTCTTACAAAAGTTCAATAGTGCAACAAGTGTTTTTGCCTTGTTTCTTCAGTGTCCAAGAAATGCCTGTTCGCTCTTTAAAGAACTCTTACATTTTCCAGAATTGTAAAACTCGACCATCTCAACAGTCAGAGATGGTATTTGAAAAGAAGGTTAGTAATAAAAAGTGAAAATAAAATGTTTTTAGGCATAACATATTAAAGACAGCAATTCTGACTGCCATAAATGCAAGCAAGGGTATCCTTGAATTTACAAGATTGTGACAACAGTGACCATACTTCTTAGAGTAAGTGTATATAATTTCAGAGGACACTTTTTAAAAAGCTCCTGCAGCTGAATTTACAGATCTGTCCTTCACTTTGATCAATATTTCCTTTAAAACCTTAAATAATATATATTTTTTATCACCTATATTCACTTTGACTTCACTGAGTAGCTTATGCAGTGAACTGTTTGCATTCCTATCGTACAACATACATTTTATTCATCCATACTGCGACAAAAATATCTTATGAATGTTATGAGATTTTGGGTTGATCCTTGGAGGAGAGGGGTCGTATTAATCCTGACAGTGTCATCTTGAGTTTGTGTACAGATGGTTTTCACAATGCGGGCAGGAATGATGTGCGTTCTGTAGGCTACGTACCATGAACGGGATCAGACAGCAACCGCAAATAAACCTGAAACACACACACACACACACACACACACACACACACACACATGCCAAGAGAAAACACAGATGAAGCTTTGTTTAGCACACTGACGTTAGAAATCATGCATGTGTGGGTTTGTGTCTCACCCCATCATGAAGAGAAGTAAACACATGCAGCAGGCAGCCGTCCCAGGCAGGTATGTGACTTTGGTGGTGACAACACGGTGGCAGTGCGGGCAGCGTACCACGGCTGGGACGTCTCCCAGATATGTCAATGCGACAGGAACAGGCTGCGGCTGGGTCACGACTGGCTGCGTTTGTCTGCCGCCAACAGACGATGATACACCTACTGGCATTCAGAGGGTACAAGAAGGATGGGGGGGGATATCAGGAAGAAAACAAGATGCAAATGAGTCATGATTTACCTTCTCAGTTTGTCTGATATGCATTCAAATTCAGAGTGTAGTAGATTTATACTTTGTGTAGTTGGATGGATTATGACTCCAGTGTTTCGTGAAGGTGATGTCACAGCAGTTGGCAGCCGAGGTGGAGTCAGGACAGGAAATGGATTCTGCTGGACTACTACTAGAAAGAAAAAGTGCTTACAGTATGCACGTATTTACATTTTATAAAGACAAAATACCTTTTTATTTTAAGTTTTCTTCGGGCCTTTTTGCATTTATTGATAGGACAGCTGAAGACAGTGGGAAAAAAGGGGAGAGCGTGGGGTTATACATCAAGGGGCCAAGGCTTGGAGTCAAAACAGCTTCATGTGTGCCTTCTATAATGACAACTTTCGAACTAATTATTTGTTCCATTTTATCTTGGGTTCACTTTAATTGTCTGGCTCAAACCTCACTCAGATTTGACTAATTTAATTCTTTTCTCCGTTTTTTTCTTTTACTTTGCTTTGTTGTGCTCGGTTTCTAACTTTTTTCCATCAAGCAAACAAATTAATTATTCTTAATTACTGCTGAACACAAAGGATGATAGATATACCCTCAAACAGTCTCCAAGAAACAGAAACTCAACTCCAGTAGAATAAGACTATTTTCATTTAAATCTACTCATGAATGCATCACAAAAAAAAGTTGACATTGACCAGTATTCAGTGTTTTGAGTTAGCAAACAACAAAACAGTGTGTCAAAGCAAACATGGCAGGTTTCCGTCACCTGACTAAGAGGCAAAAGAAACGTAACTTTTTTAATTATTAATTTTGGGACATTTGGTCTTGATTTAGAGGACAGCTGAATAGAGACAGGTAATGTAGGGAGGAGAGAGTGGGGTACGTGCTGGGATACGACTCTGCGAGGGATGCATCAATGACTGCAGTCTCTGTAATATGTAACGCATCCTCTACTAACCGAGCTCAACCATCGCCCCAGAAACATCAGTTCTTAATTTAATTAACACAAAGTCTGCTGTGTCTGGGTATTCTTATGGGATTATTTTTTAAAAACAGAGTAAGAAAGTTAAGCTCATAGAGCCAAAACAAAGACTGAGAGGTTGTTTTCAAATCACCTGACAGTGATAGAAGTGGTATTAAAAAGATGAGGGAGATTTCTTTTACCTGCTTCTCCGTAGGTGGGTGGAGGTGTTGGAGGAGAGTGGAGGGAGACATGATATGAAGGGGGAGGGGGGATGTTGTATCTTTCTATGTGCAGAGCAGGAGGGTGGAGACGTGCCTCCTCATATGAAGGGGGTTCCATCAGGGGATCATCCAGTCAGACAGGAAGCTAAAGAGAGGAGACAGCAGATCATTCACATGTAATGCAAACACAAACGCACACTTGTTTGACTTTTCGCAGCTTTTTTCTTCTTTGTGTTGCATTTTTTTTTCTACTTGATTCCTTCTAAGAGGTTATCATTTTAGACCTGGATTTATAACCCTTTAAATTCAATTCGATGCAAAGTTATGAAACAGAACAAGGAACAAGAGTTTAATGGGTTTTTTTTAAAATAACTGTCTTCACAAGTGTTCAGCTGTATTGAACACTTTCCATCCATAGGTATAATGAGCTCCGGTGACAACAGCAAGTGTTCAGCAGAGAAGATCAAAACAATCATTCCTCATTCACTGAGTGTGATCAAACTGCAACCCACTGATGAAGACAATGAGAACAGTGAGACGAAAGCTGTCAAAGATGATCTTTTTCTGACAACATGCAATAAGTTTTGTTTTACATCATTGTCTTGGGACAACACATTTATTACATTTTAATTCAGAAATTAGCTTTATTATTATTATTTTTAAATATAATGTTTCTTAATTCTAATTAGGTGTACTAAATTTAGTCTATCTCTCTATCTACTTATACAACAAACCAAAAAACAGAACACTTCAGAGACCAACAGTTGGCCTTGTGCTTTCAGATTCTGAATTTGTATGCAGAATCTGTAGAGGTTTAATAAATTCTAATGTAATACTTTTTCATTCATTAATTAATCCCACTAGGGGTAATTGTGGTTTATTGTTGAAAGGGGATGGCAGTGACTGTGCTGTTTTGTCACTGCTATCTGTCTTGTTGTCTTTCTCCTTGATGAAAAAGGTTCTCTAAACCCGCTTGTTTTTTATGATGTCACTGGACATGCAAGGTGAAAAAGTTTTTGGGAATCCCAGTCAAAAACTTTTTGACACAGCTCCTCTCTAGCATGAATTTACTGTCAAGACCAAAACCTCACACAACACAACAGTTTGTCTTAAATGTACCTGGATACATTACAAGGCTGACTCTGAATATAAATGAATTGTACAGTATGGAGCCATCATACAGAGGCTAAAGACTTGAATCTGATTGCTGTAGTTGAGTCTGATGCGCTTATACTCTTATTTTTGTGAGAATTTCTGGTGTCACCTCCTCCCTCCATTTTTATAAATCAGACAATAGTGAGGCACTCTTTAGATAATATTGTTTTCACCAGTTTTAACTGTGAGGGGCGCCGCAGACATTTAAAGACAGAGTATTTGTTTTTAGTTTTTAAGTCTGACATTAACACACTGTGACACTGTGTGACTGTTGCCAAGTGAAATGTGATACTGTTTAAAAAAAAGATGTTTTAATTCTTTGTCTGCTACTAAGTATTGCGTTGGATAACTTATATTTTTAAACTTCAGAGCACAGTTTATACAAAAGAACAGATATCATTTAGAGATATCAAATCTTTAAACTCTTATTAAAGTAGTTAAAGTATATTTGTTGTCTAAACTAGGTCATCATCTCCATAGATTCTTAGAATAACACGATAAGGTTCAAAATATCATAGAGTTATACCTAACATGTAACAAAGTAATCCTGAATCATGTCATCTCACTGCATTGCTTTACCTCAATCTGTGATTCCCTGCCAATATGATACCTAAAACCAACTGTAGCCATTAAACACACTTGTTGAAAGTAGCTGAGTCATTCCAGATCACACAAGACTCCTCTCTTATATAAACAAGAAGAAGTCCGGCCCTGGGTATCTGGTCCAAACAAGTACAGGTTTGCAATCCACATAGAATAAACTCCAAAAACTGCCTGCAGGGTATTAAATTTCCTCTTTTCAGTCATTCACAGTTGAGTTAGATGAAAGCAGTGGTCTTACCTGGGACGTTTAGGAAGATTGTCTGGCAGGAGGGAACACGTACCATATTGGTGACAGTGGTGACATCACAACCTGCTGAACCTGTTTTCCTCTGGAATTAGAAACATTTTACTTTCCACAGACTGAAAACCAGCTCTGTGTACTTGTTTACCTCGTCTATAGGCTTAGCTCAGAACTTTATATCTTTCACAACAGACATCTGTTCCTCTACTCTAAATTCTTCTGACAAACTGATCAACTTCATTTTTAGTACCGAAACTGACAACATATTAGGTTGTAATGTCTCGTTTTTCCTTAAATACATACAGGAATAAAACTACAAACCGAAATACAAATTAGGTCAAAACAAAAATTTGATCAAATATATGAAATTATTATTCACATTTTCATATATTTGATTTACTTAATTTATAAATACAAATATGTATTACACCCTGTAGCCCAACACCCACAGGGAGAGGCATGGAGGTTGGGTACATGCTAAACCAGGTAGCAGGTATAGGCTGGGGCCTAAGTATGCTATTCTCTTGGCAGCACAGATTGGTTTTAGGGACGTGGAACTGATGCAGGAGGTGGAGCACTACCAGCTAGATATAGTTGGGCTTACCTCAATGCACCAGAGGAGTTAATTTGAACCATAAATTCATTATTTTCAATGTTATTTTGAAAACACATGTGACTTTACAAAACATCTTTTCTGCATCAAATGATGCATCAATCTCGACATATGTTCTGAGCAAGTGTTAATGGACTTTTTTCATTATAGATGTATAACTATAATATATATCTATAAATAGTTTTTTCTCTCTCTGTATATACATGTATACTATCTATATACATAGATAGTATACACAGAATATAAACAGTATCGGCAGATGTATGTACTGTATGTATGTATGTATCAACATATTTATATCATTAACCACTCATTAATTATTGATTAGATTGGATTAGATTAGATTAAGTATTAACTTTGTCCACTAGAACGGATGAATTCAATCCTAATAACAATTTTGTCTAAACTGAAGAGGAGCTAATGCCTGACTTACAAATAAACTTAAAAAACACTTAGCAGAGTTTGATTTGAAAGACAATCACCAACCTTGCAGACAAAGAAATGTTTTGGTTGTCTGCTCAGCTGGTGGGATATTCAAAGCCTTGAGGAAAACACATATACACATTGAGTGAGGGACAGCTGTTTTTATACATCTTTATTTTGCACATTTATTACCACAGTGAAATCAGCATAAGTCTGGCAAATAAAAAACGATTATGTTCTTTCTCTTCTCAAACAATTTGACATTATCTTGAATACTCAAATTGAACCTTTTCTCTCCTTCATCCTCTCTCAAATACTACATGACGCTTTTTCTGGCAACAAACTGAGCTAATTTATTCTCAGTCATCATTTGGACCAGCATGTGTTTGTCTGTCTTGCAGATTTCATTCAGGAATATGAAACACGCACTTTGTTTCTGTCCTACATCTTGCTCTTTTCCCTTCACTGTATCAACTTTGTTGTTCTTTCTATCCACACTTCTTTCTTCACAGTTCAATACAATCTCTTCCTACTCTGTAATTTGTTCCTTTTTTTTTCAAATTGCTAAAGTAATGATTATGTTGACTTTTATGGTGCCAATATATCTCATTACACAATACTGATTTATTTAAACTTATGTGACAGGTCCATCGAGAACGTTGATGTTTATTGCGTTGTTATTAGGGACCCACAAACTTGTATTAGTCATTTAGAAATTCTTTATTTACGCCACACGGTGGTGTCAGTGAGTGAGAAACAGTGACATGCAGGAGTTTAGAGAAAATAAATGTTGTTGTGATGCTCGGGAGTGAGCGAGAACTCTGTTGTGTTTATTCAGCAGCTGAAAAAAGGCGTAGGCAGAGTGAATGAAGGTACTGGGTTCTTTGTTAAATGCATAAATAGACAAGACAAGTGAAACAGCCTTTCAGAGACTGCTCGCGTTTTCCGGCTGCAACACATAATTAATTTCTGTTTAAAAAAAGTCTTAGGAGGCAAATGTAACTTATTTATAGTAATTTACATTTATAGTAGGCTATAGAAAGCTCTATTGAGTTTATGTCAGAATTTTTAAAAGGGAGTATGTGTTATATAGAGTTGTGTTGTTTAAATATATAAGAATGAGGACACCCATTACTGTAAGCCTGTTTAATGAGTCATGTGTGGAACTCGCATGTATGTTTGTAAACCAACTTCATTTTAATATGAAAAAATTGAAAGATGCTAGGTTGATCCCGATTGGCTGGAAACCAAAGGGACATCACAGTTCATCTTTAGATGTCTTCTCGGTTGATCCATCTTCAGACTCATCAGCCTCCTACAGAGAGAAACATTTGATAGAAGGATGGTGAGTCAAGTAGATTCATTTTGATGAGAATAATACATAGTGGTAAAAATACAAACCTTGCTGTCATCATCAGTGTCTTCATCCTTCTTCTCTTCCTCCTCAGCACCACCATCATCATCATCGTCATCATCATTCAAGTCATCGTCATCCTCTTCATCACTCTCCTCTTTAGGCAACACTCCTCCGTTATCCAGGAATTTAGACATGGTCTCAAGATCTCTCTTTCCAGTGTAGTTTATCACCTGCAGGACAACAAAACAGGAGAATAAGAATGAAAATTACAGGACAGGATGAAATAAATCCCCGAATAAATCATCTCTGGAATTATGAGTGTATGTGTGAGTACCTCTTTTTTTTCACCAGCTGGGAAATATTGGAGCGTTGGGAAACTTTCAACAGAAACAGACTCCACCTCGTTCACTGTGGAGTCCATCTTTGCTATGATGATGTCGTCATTGTCTGCGTATTTTTCACCCAGCTGATCCCAGATGGGAGCCAGTTGTTTACAGTGTCCACACCATGGAGCATCTGCAGGCACACGCACGCACACAAAAACAATGTTAGAGGGTCAAACAGCTATATATCTGCAAATACGTAATTCACTGAAAAGGTAATTATTAGTTTGGCTAGCTGGGTCTTTTTTCTGGTTTTATACCATGAGACTTCTTTTCGCAACTAGTGGAGTTGCTCCATACTGGCATTCACAAAGAATGCAAATTTAAGGCTCTTACACTACACCCTTTTCTTATACACAATCTAAAGTGTGACCTGGGAAGCTCGGGGGTTGTACCCATTCAATTTAAATCTAATTTTAATGAAAAAATATTGATATAAAGAAATTGTTGTTGTGTTGGTGTTGTACAATATTTAGAAAGGGAAACCAGACATTTGAAATGAATGTTCCAATTTGACCTTTTTGTTGACAGTGCAGATAAACAGACTTACAGAACTCCACAAATACATTTTTGGTCGGGTCCAGAGCGACAGACTCAAAGTTTTTCCCCACCAGAACCTTGACCGGTAGTTTGTCCCAGTCTTCTGGGATGTCCTCAGAACGAAAGTAGGGCTGCAACACAACACAAGATTTTGGGTTTATTGTTGCTGTTTGACTAAATATGAAACATGTGCATTAATGTTGTTATATCTGTGGTTGTTATTAGTTGTATTGAGGTTTATTTTTTGCCTCAGACTGGCTTTGTTGGATTCATCAGTATATGTGCTCTCTGTTTGAGTGCCAATCACAGGAGGTGATCTCCTGCTTCAGCAGGTCATAGGCTACAACGGAAGTCATTCCTTATTTAATGAGCATGTTGAAGGTATTGCAACGAGTTAATTTATTAATTTATTGGCTTATTTTGACAGGGACAGTGTACAGCCACTTAGCTTTACCAGAGTTAGCTATAGCTAATTTACATCTGTAGTCCCTGGGCAGGAGACAGAGAAACATAATATACACTAAATCACATAACGACTATTTTTTTTTTTTGATCTTGATACCATTTATTTTTTAAAAAAGCTGCTAAGCAGAGAGTGCACCAGAGTAGTTGGGGGTTCGGTGCCTTGCTCAAGGGCACCTATCCAGCTACCAGACCAACTTCCAGATTTGATCCGCACCGGGACTTGAATCAGCGAACCTCCGGTTCCCAAACCAAGTCCCTACGGACTGAGCTACTGCCCCCCCTAGACTATACAACAGCATTAACTTCATCCATGTTGAAATTTACATATGATATTAAAACATTAATAATATGTTAATAGACTAGAAGAAGTACTCTTTAAAAACTACACAGTCACATATCTCCCCTTTCCTATGCTTCATTTTAGAATTTAGGAGATATAGGGGTGAATCGCCAGTTTATTTAACCTTGTTTTCTCCTGTTTTTGAAAGTTAAGGAGGTAAGTTGATTGTATTTGGGTTTATTTGATTTCTCAGGTTAGGCCATTTCGGTAAACTCTCCATTAGACTTGTTTTGTCTGTAATGTTGGCCCTGATTCACCTTGAAGTTAATTCCTGAGGGAATGATATGTAAATGTAACCTGATATACAATTTTTTTAAATTTAAATAATCTTTTATTTATAAGATCAAATTTGAGTTTCTGTGGCTGCTTGGGACTTGGGAAAATGTGTTTTTTTTCATGTTGTGTCTGAGTCACCTTTAGACAGGGCTAAACAATGTGTGTCTGTGTTACCTTAGCAGTGCCATCCAGAACAGCCTGACACAACTCTCCCAGTGACTCTGCTGTCAGATCCCCAGAAGCAATGGCAAACTTCTTTCCTGTCTCCATGTTGACAATGCGTGAAGTTGGGGCGTCTTTCTCTGACACGCCGAAATATTTCAGCACATGAGAAAGAGCTTCAGTCACATCTATTGAAATGAATAGCATCTATGAAAAACAGAAGGGACAAAAAAAACAAGACAAAAGCAACAATGGTTAATGAAGTTTTATGTGATTCTGTTGATACATTATTTCTAAAGACACTCTCAAACAGATTGCTATGGATCATTCTATTACCTTGCCCTTGAACTTTTTGGCCACAGCCTTGGATTCTTCTATCAGAGACGTCTGACTGTCCACAGATGAGTTGATGAACAACAGACTGTGCAGGCGGATGTTGGAGGAGAAGATCTTATCTGCAATCTGAAATAAAAAGAGATTATCATTTGAATAGAATTTTGGATTTATGTTAGTTTGTAAACATTTTTATTTGTCTACATATGTGTGCGTTTTACCTCTTGGCTGAATGGGATGATCAGCAGCAGACTTTTTTCATTGATGAAGTCGATCAGATTTTTTTTGTCCAGTGTCCCATCTTCAGACAACGCAAAGTCTGCTCTGCCTTCATCAAACTAACAAAACACACACACAAGAAACCTTAGGTATCATGGGGAAAAAAAATGTACACAGATGTAACTCAACACTTCACAAGTACTTTGAGAGATTTGGCAAATTATGACATAACACAAAATAACATATTGACCTGGTGATCCTGGTAACTGTCCTGACCTGTCCTATTATAATGATTAAAACAATTATTTCCTCATATTATATATAGATAATAAAAATGAACGTTGCTTAAGCCTTGTCCCTCTTCTAAACAAAAGCCCTCAATCTAAATCTTAAAGTTCAATATAATATTTTGAAGGAGCTAGATCAAATACATTTCTGCCCAATCTCAATCTCCACACTAACAGTACTTTCCCACTCTCAAACATAGGCTACTCAAATAAAGTCGAACATAAACCCCTAAATGTAAACAAAGCAGGCTAAGATGTGACAGAGAAATATGCAAATATGTCGATTTTTGAGGGCTCATAATTGTCTTTCTATATGCACCTCCTCTAAACACTAGATGGCAGCAACACTAACATCATGACTCCTTGTACAAGGGATTTTTCTTTCTGTGATAAAAATGACTGTGTATTTTACTTAGTATCAAAACTATTCATACCTTTTTGAAGAGCACCACTGTGTTGGCTTTCGCCTCATACTTCTGGAAAACCTCAGGACTGGCTGACAGAGCAAACTCAGTGTCAGTAACATCTAAAGCGAGTTCCTTGAACGTCTTGGCCGCCTCGCTCTCCAGATTCTGACACAAATATCAACATTTTAACATAAGAATACAATCTTAAGATTTATTTAGTGAGACAGATAAATTAAGATACACATACCTCAAAGAATCCCACAACAGTTATGTTATGGGAATCGATAAACTGAGCTGCAGAGTCGGTGGATTCAAGCACTGCAGCACCAGGGCCCATGCGACGCTTCATCCACTGGATTATTCCCTCTAATGACCTCTTACCTTAAAAAAAAAAAAAACACACAACACAAACAAATCAAGTTATGCAACAGTTCTTTCATGTGTGTTAATAGAATATGACTTGGGATTAAAACAGGTTAAGAAGTGAATTAAATTAAATTAAAATGCTGTTGTGTGACCGATTAGGCTGAGGTGTGTTTAAATCACACAACAAACTCTAAACATGTAAGTTACACGATTATACTTTATACACACTATGACTCAGACATGGCATTTAAAGTCATGATTTGAACTGTAAATGTACTTTACTGTAGGTACTTATGACAATTATTCATTAAAATTGCTTTGGTTTTGTTGTTTTTAAATGTGTTTGACAAATGAGTCAAACTTGACTGGACTACAAAACAGCATTAAAGGACCAGTTTAACATTTTGGGAAATAGTCAAACATGTGCTTTTATTCTTGTCGTTAGATGACAACATTGATGCGTTATGTGCGCAAAAAAAATGAAGCGTAGCAGCCAGTTAGCCAAGATTAGAATAAATGCCCTAAACAGAGAGAAACAACTAGCCTTGCATGCTCTTAGTTCAACAAATATTGCTCGCCTGTGGGCGTTGATGCCGGAGCCAGATTGTTATCTTAATTTAGCATCGAGACTGAACAAAGAGTCAACTGTCATGGCCTACTTGCTAGTTAAAAAACTGCCACCATTACATTTTAATAACTATAGTGATTGTTTTTAATTTCTAAAGTTAATGATAGTTCCTGCTGAGAGACTCCTTGTGTGTCTTTAAGCTAATATGAAGCATACAGGAAGCGTGGTTTTGTACAAGATCCAGTTCATAAATGAAAGGAAAATATTTGTGGGGAGTATTTACCCTTTCCTGCTTGGAGTTTATTGAGAAAATCACTTTCTTATGTTTGTATTTTACTATTGTAAAGTGATACCGTAATTATAAATCTACAGCCAGTACTTAGCTAGTCTATGGGTTGGGTAATGTTTTTATTTATTTATTAATTTGTCTGTTGTATTACACTTAACAACAAAGTACCTACAGTACATACAGTGAGTATTGATTGTACATACAGTGAGTATTGATTGAATGATTGGTCTTTACACTAAGCTCGGCAAATCTTAACATATCTGAAGAAAAGCATAAACGTCCACTTCACAAATAGTATCTATATACTTTGAATTCCTGAACAATTGGGATAAAGAAGCATATTTTTCAGTCAAACTGTTTTGACTTGATGCTAAAAGACAACGAATGACACAAGAAAATGAACAGATGAGATCATCATATAACTGAAGGATCTGAAAGCTGGTAGACAGGTTCAGTGAGGGAAAGTAAACCCAAACAAACAAACAAACAGACACACACACACACACACACACACATACACTCTAGCCACAGAGGTGACTGTTCAGGTAACACTCAGGCTTAGTGGTGACATTGGCACATATAGCTGTGAATTTGAAAAGCTGAACAGCAGCTTCAACCGTGTCTGAAAAGTGTATCTCTGTGTGTAGTATATGTTTACCGGTGTAGTCAAAAGGCTGCTTGCGATCTCCTTTGACGAACAGTTTCAACGTGGGGAAGCCTTTGATGTCAAACTCATCAGCCAGCTCCTTCTCCTCTGTGACATCCACTTTGGCCAAACGCACAGCAGGTTCCTCCGTCTTGAGCTTCCCGGCAGCCTCGGCGTAAACCGGCTCCAGCGTTTTACAGTGACCACACCAGGGAGCATCTGCACAAACACACAAACACACATAATATAGTTATCTTCTTTATGCAGCATTGGACTGAAACAACATGCAGCCTCTCCACAGTCCTCTGCTCTTAGCCAGTCACGGCCAGATAAACATGGAAATAAGCTGCTGATAGCAACAGTGGCAGTTGGGACAAGCTTTCCTTTATTCCCTTTGCTCGTTTCCTTGTTGGGACCTCTGCCCTCGCTGTGCTGAACTCATCTGTGGGAGAATTGACCCAAGAGAACATCTGGACAGGAGAGGCCATGTGTGCACATTTGTATGATAACGCCTCAGTACTTCTGAGGGGTAGAGCAGAAAGACATCAAAGAAAACTGCAACAGTTTTACATTCATTCTGCGAAACAACTCAATTTTAACTAAGTTAACGTTTCATGTGGCTTTGGTTCATCTCCCGTGGCTTTCTTCAGCTTCATTGTAGTTTTTGCAGCACAGGAATTAACTTTTTGATTTTCTTTTTCTATTTAATTTGTGCATTACTCCATTAATTATGTGTAAATAAGAAAATGAGGAGCACTCTATTTTAGCTAAATATATGTTGTTGTTTGGTGTAAAAACAATATTGCTGTTTAACAATAGTAACAATAACAATGGTACAGTGATACTTACAGAATTCGACAAGTAAAAACTGGGTTTCACTGAGAGCTCTGGCAAAGTTGTTGATGTGGAGAACCATGACATCTTTCTCCTCCTCTATCTCCTCCGTTTTCTCTTTCTTTGGTGCCTCCTCTTCTTCTTCCTCCTCCTCGTCCGTCTCTCCTGGAGGATCTGATGATGTCTTTTCTTCATCTATTTCGGTCTCTTGGTCAGTTTTGGCGTCATTGTCATCGGCCCTGGTGCAGGAGGCCCACAGCAGCAGGCCAAGCAGGGTTATGGACAGAAGAGTGCGTGTCCTCATGTTTGCTGCTCTGGCCTACCTCCGCTCAGGTAACAGCACCTACAGTACATGTGTCACTGAGAGATCGTACCTTTATTTGTGTAAGATGAAGAGTGTGTGTCGAAATGTAACTGGCCTTCCTGCTAAGCCAATCAGATGATGCACCTGCAGGGGACTTTTTCCAGTCTTAGCCAATCAAATGTTGCCCTGTAGATTCTGAAACAGGGAAACTGGCTGATTAACTGTTCACTTCTTTAGCCCTGTCCTTTCTGGAAACTGTTTCTTGATCATTTACTTAATTGTGGTCCAAACAAATTACCCAGATAGAAGCATGTGTACACTGTTTTTATGTTCTCTTTCAACAGTGTCGCTGCTCTCTTTAGGCCTTATTAGACCCCCGTTTACATAAAAACAGCAAGAGCACAGTTGTTGGATCTCCATATCCCTTTGCTTGTTAAATGATCATATTTGTTTTTTATGTTTACTCTGCAAACACTTTCAACCGACTCTCCTGTAAATGTCTCTCCACATTGTGGTTTATCTGAACTGCTGGGCTGCTTTAACGATAAAAAGTAATTGTTGGCACTGAAACCTACTGTTACTGTCACTGCTGTTTGTCTATATCTGAAGAAAGTAAATATCTCAAAAAACTTGATGCACAAAAACAAGGCATTCTGCATCACTGGCACTTGGGGTGTTGGAGGAAATATGTTTTTTGGAATTAAGGTGAAATGGATCTTTCAACCAAGATTCACATGAACGGAGGAACTTTCGCGTCGTGTCATTTTTGGCACCCCTTGTGGAAAAGTGGTAGCTCTCATCTTTCGATTTTTGTCCTGTAAATGCATAATGCTCAAAGGAGCCACAGGTTGGATTTCGAAACCTGGGCTGCCCCACTTAGAGGTCTTAAGCCTCTGTATGTGGGGTGCACACACTAACCAATAGGCCCCCTAAAGCCCCATGTTTGTTTGTTTGTTTTTAACAACAAATGTCACTCTGCTTTCTTATAACAGTCAGATGTATCATCACTGAGAACTTCTGCAGTGAAAAAAAATAAAAAAAATGAAAGGGCTGTTTGGGCAGTGCACAGTGAATAACTTAGTTTGACATCTACCCTGAGGCAGCATTAATACTTTAAAAAAAAACTATAAAGAAATAATCAATCCTGTCCCTAATGGTCTTCTTTGCTTTTTTAGGTCAGTAAATGACGTCAGTATTAATTCCCGCCTGTTTGATAACCACCCAAAAACTCCTTACAAGAGCTGTAAAGAACTCTGCACAAAACATATTGATTTTCTTTTCTTTTTATTAAACTTTTCACAAATATATATCAAGTTCAAAGGTCAAAGTATTTTGTATGTTTAGCGCTGCATGTGTGTGCTCTCCGTCAGTGTATGTGTGAGCTCCGGGTTTGGATCCCAGTTTGCCAGCAGGTCGCTGAAGTCTGGCTGAGCACTGTCCAGGGTGTGTGTGTTGTGGTGTGGCAGCAGGTTGTAGTGGATCTGTGTGATAGCGTCCGTGTGTGTGCTGTCCTGTAAAAGGTTCTCACTGTTTGCTTGTGCGACATCAGAGGTGTTAAAACCAACAAGCAGAGAGCAGCATGGGATCGGCTCAGTCCAGAAACTAAGCGGGAGATGTCGCTTTATCATGGGGCGCCCTCTCCCGCGGCCCTGACTCTGACCCCTTTGGTCAAACAGTTCAGCCAGGGGCCCCAAACCACTGTTGCTTTTTGGATGCCTGACCTCCTGATCATCCGCACAAGTAACAAAGCAGTTTTCCTGCTCCTCTGGACTTTCTGCTCTTGCGATTTTCAGGAGATCGTCGTAATACCGCAGGCGTCCGCTGCCTGTCACAGTGACCGAGTCGCTGTAGATGTTGCAGGCCTCTTGATCGCTGGAGCAGCGACCAAAATACCGCTGTACATCATGGCTTATGAGGTCTGCAAACCTCAGAAGCTGCTTGGTCACATCTAAGAAAACATCCTCTAAACCTTCCTCCTCTTCCTCTTGAGCTTCTGATTCTTCATCCTCCTCCTCGTCCTCATCTACTTCTTTTTCTTCTTCCTCGTCCTGCGCCTCTGGCTTGTCCTCTTGCATCTGTTCTTCTTCCTGGGATGGAGAGTGTTTGAAAAACAGAGGGAAGTAGGATGGAGTCTGGGCCCGGACGAGGAAGTTTGTCACCACGCCTGCAGCCATTTGTTGTTTGTTTTTTAACTGGAGAACAAGTCACAGAAGAGAAAAAGTTAAGAAATGAACTGGAAATCAGTTTCTTAGAAGGATACAAATGTAAAGCTTTATTCCTTCAGAAATGCACTCTACCTGCAAGGTCAGTTGAATTTTTGCTGTAGTCAGAAGCAAGATCTCTCAAGGGTCATTGAAGGATCCCCTTTTTCTGATTGTATGTGTGTGCATGTAATACAGGACTGTCAGGATCGTCTCTGTATATATACCTCCGCACATCACCGCAGACGTGTGTGCCTCCTGTCTGAGGAGGACGCTTCCAGAACAAATATTTGCATGCTGTATTGGTCAAACACACTTTGTTTACTTTATCACTGGGCAACCGGGGAGGGGGTCCAAAGCTAATGGATCGTCTGCTAGGGGATAGTGAAGAGTTGTTATACATACAAACACACACATATCATTGCTTTTTCCGTCCCTGTTATCAGGCTAGTTAAAGTATAAAAGAGCATGAAATCAAATCATACGCTGTTTTGACTTTTAGAGGGGGGACACTCTGAACTGACAACAGACTGAGAAACAACACAACCTCATGAGGCACGAATCAACTATAAAACAGACAGGACGTTCAGCTCTTTGCATGGCACTTTACGTGAAATTAAAGGACAAGGATGGATTGGCCTGTTTTTCAGGGATTGAAATAAAAAAAAGGTAACAAAACAGTAGTTATTCTCCCCATAAACATTAGTTGGCGATTTTACTCCAGCTCTTAATCGGCACCATCCCTTTGTAATGGTTTTGACCTTCTTAGTCACTTTTAACATTTCGACCCCGACTTATTTTTTTCTCATGGGGTGTTCTGCAACTCTCATTGCCTGTATCCTCCTGTTTTCCATCTATAATGTTCTGCTTGGCAAAATGATCCTGAATTGGGGTGCCAGTTTAGCCCACACCCCATGTACAAAGGCTGAGTCCTCATTGCCTAGGTTCCAGGTTCAGAACAGACAGGAACAGAAATCTTTTAATTGCAGTCAGAACTTGATAACTTCATACACATAAAAAAAACAAAAAAACAAAGGAGAGCGTACTTCCTCCCCCCAGCTCCTCCTGCACTGCTGCCCAGTCTCTCAACCAGTTATCCAAATATATCAGACCTTGTGCAAAAAAACATTGGAATAACATACAACAATAATCTGAAGTCTGATGGTCAGGTTAACTCAGTTGTCAAATACAACTTCTATATACTGTACTTCTATAAATATAACTTCTCCTAGATCAGAAACACATGAGAGTTCAGAAGTTCATCCTGTCAAGTATCAAGTCATCCATGCTCTGATGTCCTCAAGATTCAATTATTGTGAGGGCTACACCCTGTACTTTGGTATCACCCACACCTTCATACACAGCTGACGGAAAACTGGAGCCTTACCTCTATGTGGACGTTAAAAAGTGTATATTAATTCTGCACTAGCATCTTTGTGGGATTAAATTCCTCATGTGTACAGCTCCTGTTTGTTTCTAAAGCCCTGTATAATGACATGTAGTTTGTTTTTTTTACAGACCTTCTTTCTCCCACTGATCAAGGCTTTATTATCTATGCCCAGATGAAAGTGATAACAGATTCCACCGACATCTGCAACTCTGTAAATATGTGCATGTGCGTTAGTTTATACATGCACATCCAGTATGAATGTGTATTTCTGTGCTTGTGTGTGTGTGTGTGTGTGTGTGTGTGTGTTATCAGGACATTCTGACTCCCCTGGCCTGCCTGTCATCAGTATCCAGGCTTCCATGTTGATTTTGGGACTAAAGATCAATAGCAGCAATATGTCAGCTCTCAAGAGGCCGACAATGAATTACACACGCTTTTAGGCACACAAGCACATGGTCACACATGGTGCATTAACACAAAACAGACAAAATACACACACACACAGCTTGGTTATTTGTTTATAAAGTAAATATTTTTAATGTGAACAAAATCATTACAGAAAAAGAGGTTAAATCAATGTTTCATAAAGTAGCTTTTAAAGAGTTTTTTTTTGTAGGTAACAAATACATTAGAAAACCAAAGTACAGCTGTTTATATAAACTAAATGTATCATGTACACAGCGTTTCAAATTGTATTCATGATGATCAGTTTCTCTGGAATTCTTTTAGGATAATTTGTGTTTGTCAACCATTTTTTAACTTACATTTAACATACTCTCAACTATATCCAACATTTTACTTTCACCCTACACCTTTTTTTTTTTGTTCATAAAAAATTGAAAATAAAAAGTAGATCAAAAGTACACAGAAACTGGTCTCAGGGTAACCATGATGGAGCACTTGTGCATCCCTAAAAGCATCTCAGTTAAATGTATAGGTCAGGTGTTGTAATGTTGTGAAATGAAATAAAAAAAAATTGTTAACATAAACTTTGAGTAATGGATACCCAAGAGATCCAGTTCTGTTGCTATAATAAGCTGGCACATGTACAAGCTGCTGGACAATTAACCCCTTAATACAGTTGCAATGAAAGAGCAAAAGAGCTCTAGTTGTATTTTCTGACTGCATTTTTATTTATTTTGGGAGCATCTATATGAGGAAGTCAAATGCACTGGCTGATTCTAATTCTGATTAGCACTTCTCTAGTCTTCTGACTACTCAAAGCGCTTTTTTCACCGCATGTCAAACCTACCCATTCACACACTGATGGCAGAGGTTGCTACCATCAAAAGTAACTAATCCCATTAATACACATGAATACACCACCGAATAAGCAGCGGGAGCAATTTGGGCTTAATTGTCTTGCCAAAGGACACATCGGACATGTTTCTACAGGAGCTGGGCATCAAACCCCCAACCTTCCGCTTGAGAGACGACTGACTCTACCAACAGAGCCACAGTCGCCCTGTATTAGCCCACAGTGTCTCTTTAAAAGTTTGTATCATCTGTCTCAGGTCTCATAATAGCTGTTCTCAGGCTCTGCCAGAATCTAGGGATCTGGTTGTCATCATCAGGCCACTCCAGGTACGTCCTGGAGTTCATGACCCTCCGCAGCTTACAGAACTTTTTAGGGATGCTATCTTTGTCTATGGGCTCCAACAGAATCAGCACAACTGTGTCCTCGTTATGATCGAACAGTCTAAAATGAGTGTAATCTAGCTCGTACTTGCACCATTCACTCATTACAAAATGCTTAGAGATGACAAACAGTGTTCTGTGACTCCTCTCTATGGCATCCATGATGTTGTCCAGGATCCAGCCTCCGGGAATAAAGTCTCTCTTGTGAAGGCAGAGCCGGAGATGAGGCTCAGCCTGCTCAAGCTCTGGGATCAGGTGTGCATCAACCCACCCAGAGTCCATTTCACTGTAGGACACAAAAGCATCAAACTCTAGCTCTCCCTTCTTCAGCTTTGGCTTCCTCTTAGCTCTTAGCCAGGTCCAGGTCATCTTTAAATACCACAAAACGTTGAATTTGAAACACAAACCTGCAATGAGAAGAATCACTGCAACAATCGCTAAACAGAGTAAAGAAAAAGCTAAAGCTGTATGACACTCAAACACAGACAACCTCACATCTCCCACACTCTCTCCTCTCTCAGCGTCTGGGGAGTCGCAGATGTACGACTTGAACTCATCCCCGATTGTGACCCGATGGTTTGTCGGGTCACTTGTCATGAAAGCTACAAAGTCGCATGAACAGACATACGTGTCAGAACTGGCCTCCAGACTCTTGAGGTTATCATAACCATTTAAAATATCTCTGCTGAGCGTGTGTAAGTCGTTGTTTTGAATGGAGAGCACTGCGAGATGAGGATAGAAACCCCCATCTGGCAAACAGTGTAGCTTGTTTCCAGAGATGTATAAGTCTGTGAGAAAAGGCAGCTCGATGTTGAACACTGTCAAGGCATTGTGCGACAGATCGAGAATGCGTAAACTCACCGGCAAACAAGCGGTCACTTTAGTTAAACGTGATGATGAAAGGTTCAAAAACTGTAGACTGGGTGGCCAGTAACAGGACTCAGGAGTACTGTCAAACGTATTTCCACTCATGTCGATGTTTTCAAGCTTTTCCAGTTTGTTGAAGAGCCGGCTGTTTATTACCATCAGGTGGTTCCGGCTGACATTGAGGGTGTGCAGACTCTGTAGAGCACCTTTGCCGTCACACATCATTTTGCTAAGAGCCAGATCTGTTAAATAGTTTTCACTTAAGTCCAAATACTCCATTTGTGAGAAAAGGACAGAGGACTCACAAGGTATGGCAAACATCTTGCAGTTTACAATAGAAACCCGACGCACTACCTTCAGCAGAGGTTCCAGGAAATTTGGGGCTGGAAAAGTGTAAAACTGAGGGATGTCGATATTTTTGAAAACAGCCTCCTCCAAGTGTTGAATGTTAAGTCGAGTTGGGAAAAAGAATTCAAAACTCAAGAAGAGCGTTATATCTTCAAGTGTAAACATAGTTATATTTGAGTCTGACAATTGATTGATAAGTGCCAAACAGGCTGCAAATGTCATGATCATATTTTTAAAAGCGATTCTTCTGGTTCCACTTTCTGAGACCACATGAAATGGTAACATCTGAGCTATTGAAAAGAACCGTGTGTCGGTGAAAGTCAGGGTTGTGTTTGCGTGAACGACATCGGACAAAATCGTTTCTATCATTGATGATTCTGCCGGACGCGGAAAATACAGACTGAGTGTTACGAACTGAATTGGCCCGATTTGTCTCAAGCTACCTTCCCCATAATCCTCAAGGTTGGGTCCGTCAAAAACTACTTCTTCAAGATGACTGAGGCCGGAAAAGTCACTTTTTCTGAGATTTTGAAAGTTTGGTCCTCCAAAAAAAAGGCTCTTTAATCTCTTCAGTGGCTCGAAGAGATTGCCTTGACCTAACACTGTGTATGTGTTCCCTAAAAGATTCAAATGCTGCAGAGAATAAAGGTTCTTGAACCATCCAGCAGACAAATTCCCCAATCTGTTAAAGGACAAGTCCAGTTTCTCCAATGTAGCCAGCTTGACAAATGCTTGCTCGTGGATTGTGTTGATTTTGTTGTTACTCATGATCAAAGACCGTAAACTGGCATATCCATCAAAATCACTGTTACCTATTGTCTTTAACATGTTGAATGATAGATCGAGTTCCGTGATGAGCTTTGAAGGGGCTGCAGGGACGTCGCTGAGATTTTGTCTGGAGCAGTCACAGGATGTTGGTTCACAGCTGTGACACTGAGGTCTTGAAGATGAGAAGCTTTGATGCATAAGCAGGACAAACATGAGATAGGTCAGGAGTTTCATCTTGAGCCACTAGAAAAAAAAAAATATATATTTGTTTCATACCAAATTTAAGCCTATCCATTCAAATTCGTTATGTCTTTGTACAACCTGAAAGTTTATCTAATCAAAACAGAAAGCCTGCAATACTACCAGTAGCTTACTTTACACTGAAGTGTGTCAGGGGAATAGAGGTAATACAAAAATAAACATACCTTAATGAGTCCTTTATGTCTTGCAGGTTCAATGCTTGTCGATGTTCAACAGTCAAGGCATGACTGAATGAGGAATTAACTCGTTCATATGTTTCCTGGCAGCTTCTCTAACATGCTAATTATTTCCTTTTCAGATGATTGGTAACCATGGGGAAATAGTTAAAAACAAAAAGGAGAAGATGAGCTTTGGATCATGAGATGAGTCACTTGTTTGTTTGGTTCATCCGTTCAGCTGAGATGTGTGGAGCGCAGGCTGAGCCAAAATCAGGATGTGGATTTAAGTCAGCACCTCAAACAGAGCAGTGCATTCCCTCTGTCATTCCCTTTGATGGACAATAAAGGTTTGAATCAGTGGGTTACAGGTTTCTAACGGAGTGTTTTTGAGTTTTCTGCAACTAACATGGAAGAGGAAGTTGGAATCATTTCACATCAAATCACATAGCAGCAGTATTTCTGAGGTCAAGTATCGAAAGTCTCAAGTCTTATGTTTAGATTTGAGGTGATATGAAGTTCACATGAATGCAGGAACAATCAAAGTGGCTGCCATGCTTTTGTTCCAACAATAGCTTAGCCAGCAGACTTCTCTTTCGTGATTCAAGTTTTCATATGCTTAAAGCTTTATGCTTGTGTGGAAAATTAAAAATAATTGATACAAATGAAGAACAGTCGGTGGAAGACGGCAGACTTTTGAGATGGTCTGAGAAAGTAAGAGAGAAAGTAGGACAGACAGGTATATGGATAAAGAGTCATTACTTAAATATGACAAACCGGTAATGTTGTAGAAAAATAACTACTTCAAGTACAAAATCTTTTTTTTTATTTTCTATGATCAAAACTGCAAAACATCTAGAAAAATATACAACAAATGCTTAACCTTTCACAACATTTAACATTTGAAAATGGGAACATAAAAGAAAAGGAATATTCACATTTCCCCCAATAATGATAAAAGAACATTCATTTTCATTTCCTTTCTTTTACATATCAATGTTTTATACGTTTGCACTTATTGTTAAGGTCTGCCATTTCCTCTTTTTTTTTTTTCCCTTTCAAACATCTCCGCAGTAGCCAGAGTCGTTTGAGAGCTGTGAGTTGGAGCTGCGGTTTGAAGAAGAGTTCCAAATGTCCAGGTTCATGTGCGGGCCGAATGGGTTGAAGCTGGAATACTGGATGGGAGCGCACCTCCCCTCTGTCTCCCGGCTGAAGGGAGAATGAGGAGGGGTGATGGGGGAGACGGGGGAAATCGGGGCTGATCGCTCAGGTTGGAAGTGGTGGCTCTGGTAGGGTTCGCTCTGAGGGGTCCAGATGGACCCAAACAGGCTGGACATGGGAGATAGGCTGCGGGTCCCAGAGAAGTATGGCTGTGGAGGACAAGAGAGATGACGATATAAGCTGTCAAACACTTTTTGATCTATTATAGATGGACTGTGCACTGTCTGAAGCAGTTTTCAAAAGACGTATAACACTTCCATGATATTTTCTGACCTTACCTGCGACTGTGTTAATACAATTTTGCTGTCTGCTCCCTGCAGGGATACCTGGCCTAGGTTTCACTTTTTCAGGTTTGCTATCTTGTCTCTCCCTTTTTGGCTAAAACAAAATGACCTCCCTTCTCTAGTGAAGATGCCAGAGTTCCTCCTATTCCTCAACAAAATGTCTCTTCCAGAGTCGTAGTAAACACTGCTTTAATTCCATGTCAGTGTTTCCCACAGAATGAAACTATACCTGTGGCGGGGGCGAAGGTAAGGAAGACATGGGGGGGGGGGGGGTTCTTGTTGATTGAAAGTATTTTCTATAAATAAATAATCACATTACCCTATTTGTATTAGATTTGGTTTTAAATCACATTAATTGTGCTTTAATCTCTACACAACAGGTGGGCGTTGAGCAGGGATGCCGTTGAGTTAATCATTCTTGCTGCACAAAATGATTAAATCAACGGCATTAGGAGGATCATGTTCAATATGAGGCGTTGCACCACAATCATTCATTCGAAGAGGAAGGCAACAGTTCTCTCTCCCTTTATCTGCAGAGCATCCAGACGCTACACTCAAATGCCGACTGTATACGGATTAAAATCTAAATGCAAATGTGGAGAGCAAATATACCTGGGCAGCCCATACACGCTATGTGTGGGATATACCTCATGTATTGTCCCCTTCCCCCAGCCCGTTGTACCCTGTTTAATTCCCCGAAACACTTTGAAAATAACAATCATAATAATAAAAAAAACATAGATGTTTAATAAAGTAAGTTTCTTTTAACACTTAGCAATATGGATTTTAGTTATATCTGTATAACTATCGTCTAATAACATCAGCCCACCAGCAGTTTGCTTCATTATTTCATTAACAAGAAAAACTGAAAAAGCAATTAACGTTGCTTTATATCGTTAATTGCTTATTCCACACTAGACAGCTTGTTTTAAACTACATGTGTTAACTGGCCCTCTTATGTGTTGCTGTGGTAACAGGGATATCGAAGCAAATTTATTTATTTATTTTTTAAATGTAGCAGAGAAGCATCCAGGTAGTTCTGTAGTGTGAATGATCACCTTGCCGCCCACACAGGCTGCTGTGTCCCAGGTTGAGGGTGATTCCTGAGACTGTTCTTCACTCCAGCTGGTCTGACTGCAGTGTGCATTCTGGCCCTCTTGACTGGGATAACTACTCGGAAATGTTCCATTACCTGAAAGATTATTAGGAAAAAAAAACACAACAACTTAAAAAACAAACTTTAATCCAGAGTAGAGTCAATGATGTTTCAGTAACTTTTCTTACTAATTTATATTCTTCATTTTCCTCTAATTTAAATATAGAACTCATTCCTGAGTTAGTACCTATGTAGTTGTTTCCCTCACTGTAGGTGTAGGGACTGTTGCAGTGGCTGTTGGCATTACTCCAAGTAAACCTGCAGGAAACAAGGGAACATTTGATGCAACAGTTTCAACACGAAGAGATAAAACTTCAACATGGAACTGCTCAACCATAAAGACACATCAAGTGAAGCACAGGGAAGGTCTTTATTCAAACTGTAAACCAGGATCATTTCCCTCAACACAGAAGAACTACGTCGTGTGTGTGTTTGGTTGGTTTTATTAGCTGTGTCCATTATGTCCATTACACACATAAATAAAGTTACACAATAGCAAATTTGACGACATATTTGCGCCACAGCAAATATGAATATTAAAAGTCTAACATAATGTTGTTGTTGCTATGGTTAGAAAGTCATTTCTGAAGTGTAGCTTACATTCAGGGTAAGATTTTTGACACATTAAATCCAAAAGTCAGCCTCTTATTGTCTATGTTTCATTAGCAGCTCTAAACATTGAGCTCTTCAGATCGTCTTATATCCAACTCTATTCATCAGCTTCTTTTCGGTGCTGGGTTTCTTAGTAAGAGCGGAGTTTCACACGAAAGAGATCTGTATTACTAGATTTTATTGTAAAAAACAGTTTTTTGGGTTGAGCTTTGACAAAAGTGCATTCAGAAACCTACCCATTGTATGCTGCGGTGGTTGCTGGCTGAGGTATGTAGGGCAGAGCTTCAGTGGTGTTGTATCTGAACTCATTGGTGAGTGGGATGGAGGGAGCGGACCATGTCTCCTCAGGCAAATACTGACCTGTCAGATCTGGAGGATACATGACAACTCTTCAGTACATATCAGAGGTCATGCACACATCTTTTTTTGTTGACGTCACAGACAGATGTACCCTAAAAGAAGTATGTCTTTTTACTGTGACTATACCTGTGTTTCTGTCTAGTCCGGCAGCAACAGCAGCAAAACTTGGGGTGAAGCTGGGAGTTGTGGGTTCTGGGCTTTGGCAAACTTCTTTACGGTACAAGCTGTTCATGCTACAAAGATAAAGAGTCACGAGTTAGACAGGGCAGGGATACAATTTTTTTAATATATTTTTAATATTTAATGTTGGCTTTCCTCAAACAACAGTGTTTATAATGGGAACATTCTCATCAGCGGCCATGATGTGCAAAAGCAAATAAACTGAAAGCTTAATTTGTACTCTGTTAAGTCTCTGATGCTATTTTGTAGCATTGAAGAAACGCTTTGCTGTCCAACATAGATGTTTATTTACATCTACAACATTAAAGGACTTTTTAGTTAAATTTTTACTCACCATTTTTAAATTGATCTGAAACAGTTGTCAGTAGCATCTATGTTCATAGAAAATTAATTTAACTTCAATTTGACAGAAATTTGACACCTACAGGTATTCCTATGTTCTTAACTATTGGTTAAAAAGGAAACTTGTTTCTGTGGAGTTTCATACAATCTTCAGAGCCACTTCTTGTATGCATATGAGTGCGTGTGCGTGTGCTTACCTGAGAGCCTTGTAGTTTGTATTCATGCTCTGGTAGCAGTCTCGTTCTACTGGGTAGACGCCATACTGCATGGATTCCCCTGTGGGAGGAAAAACATGACCAACAAGATACCGTAATTATAGTGACACACATTGTTATTTCAACACTGATTTTGAACTTCCACAATCAAACTTCATAGTCGTTCAAAAGCTATTCTGTCTCTTTGAGATGGTGCACAGGTATTTCTCACTTTTTTTAGATGAGGTAGTGCATGCGTGTGTCCTGGCACTGGGGTCTTTGTCGCCTTCCATGCTGCTGGCGCTGCTCCAGCTGCCCCAGCTCCCCCTGCTGGCTCTCACACTGCCTGACGAGCTGCCAGAGTCTGAACCCGACTCACACACTCCTCTGCTGCACCGCTCGGTGGCACACTTCCGCCGTGTACGAGCTGGAAACACACCTGATAAACATGGACAGGAAGAGTGATATTAGCTTTAGGCATCACTGTCAGGTTATTAAAGCAGCAGAGAGAGAACAGTGACAGGTCAGGATGAAACCAACCATTCTGATTGAGGGCGCTCTCAGTACTCTGTCCGGGCTTTGGTGCTTCTGGCTTGGGGCCGTTGCAGCAGCGGTTCCTGTTGCGGGTCCCACTGATGTTCCGGTCCCCTGTTTTCCATTCAGATTCTTTCTCCCTCTCTTGCATCGCTACAACATTGTGCTCAGGAGCACTATGGCAATAATCAGGAAGAAACAATGAGGGCAGGGATTCTAAATGTTTGGAGCTTTATCACAATGTCTGTGCTTTATGTTGTTTAATGTAGCAATTTGTTCAGTTTGTATTGTTACACAACCAAGAAAAATATCACATAATATTTCACTGTAGAATGATGACAAGATGAACATTTACAAGAGGATTTTTTAAAAGAATAGTGAAAATGGGGTCTACCTGGAGAAGTTTTCTGTCTTCCTGCGACTCCTCTTTCCCTTATTATTTACTGGTACAGTGCCAGTCTCAGCACTCTGTGCTTTCTTTTTCTGCCCTTTGCCGTCTTCTCTTAACTAAATAGAGATAAAATGAAGACATGATGTTTTTTTTGTTCATTAAAAGACATATGCTTTGCTTTACATGTCTAAATGTATAAATAAGGTCAAAACGTTGAAAACTATCTTTACCTCCATTTGAGCATTGTCCCTTTTCTCAGAGTCGATCTTCTCTGCAAAGTGCTTAGCGCAGCTGTTCTCTATAGGACTGCACACCAACAAGCCTGGTCTGGGTCCTGGACTTAACGTGACGTTATCTGGGAAACCAGCAGGCATTTCCATGGGAAACATAACTGCTACGCTATCTTCTATAGTGCTTTGGGGGTCTTCTTTAAAGTCTGCAGGTATCTTTTTGTCCAGCTCGCTAATGAAAGCTGGTTCGTTGTTGTTGCAGACATCAGGGTCTGGGGTCAGGGGAGAGTCCGGTGTTAAGTCTTCATGGTCTTCATCCAGCAACAGAGCTTCAGCGGCTGCTGCGGATGAGCTGGACTTGTATTTGGTGTAATAGAGTGAAACTTTGTGTTTCTTTTGTGACTGGGATGGGGTGACAAGTGATCCTTTCTTTGAGGACTGAGGACGTGGGGCGGGGCTGTTGGCCAGGGCTGGAGAGCCCCGCCCTTTACCTTTATCTGAGGTGTGACCCGTGTCCACATAGCTCTTACAACTGCCCTTCGTTTTACTGCATAAGCAAGAAACAAAGATGCAAAATGAAGTATACAATAAAATACACTTACAGTATTAATCCAAAAGTTCATAGTCAACACGTGAGTCTCTGAGAAGTAGACATACTTGACTCCATTGGGTGTGATATTATTGACGGGGCCGTTATCCTGGGAGAGGACAGAGCTGTGGTTGCTCCTGATGCTGGGTGTGGAGAACTCATTCAGGATATACTGGGCCTGATGGAAGGCCATCAGACACACACCAAACAGTGAGAAGCTGAAACACAAACATGCAGCAGATATTTAGGGATAACTCCTCAAATACACCTAGAAAATTAAAATATAGTACCTGGTCTAAAACAGTAAAAACTGTGATTGGTTAATGTTTTTAGTGAAGGACCATCAGACACTGCTTTTGTTTTTAAAACACATACTTTTCACATACTTGTTGTTAAAGTGTCTGTTTTTTTAATCACATGATTCAAATTGGCAATTAAAGGGACAAAAAGCTTTGATAGCTGTCAGTCCTGTGGGATCTCACTGTTTGAATACTACTCATACATATAACATTCCTCATAAGCAAAAAGAAGCAGATTTTAACCTCCTTTATATTTGTGAAGACAAAAAACTGGAAAAATATGATAACACACAGACATTCCTAAAACATGTTGATGAGAGAGCTCATCACCGTAATAACTTATATCTACCAGGTGAAAATGAGGGTGACCACCCAGAACGTTTCCTCCCAGCTGGGGCCAGGGACCACCTGAGCGCAGAGAGGCAGCATGTGGTGAGGCAGCGTCACATTCAGGGTGAAAGGGAAAGAGGTGCCTCTTGATGTCACCAGGGTAAGATCCCGGATCACCCAGGATGAGGTGAAGTCTGGAGTGAACCTGAGGACACACGCAGACAGAGACAATGAGAGACAAAAAATGGACAGGAGTAAAGGGAATACAGAACAAGATAATAAAAGAGAAGAGGGAGATAGAAATAGGACAAAAGTGTTGAAGAGGAAGTAGAGAGGAAAGAGAAATTGAGAAATAGATGTATGCCCTGCCTCAGCAATAAATAAAAACCTTGTTTAATTTAGACTCAGCATAAATGAGGCCACATGGAAATATTATTTAAAAATAAAAAGGTGCAATCCACTGTGCAAACTTACGCAATGGTGATTTCAGAGGAGGAGTTGTGGTCGAGGCTAAATGGGCGACACTGCAGAACCTCAAATCCAAACCCCTGACACTTGTATCCATTTATATTCATGGACATGACGGTGAGAGGAAGCTCTCCTGCATTCTCCACTTTAAAACTCTTTCTGATGGCGAAGAGCGGCTTGTCGGTGCGCAGGCCTAGGTGTAAAAAAAACAGGAACTTTATATGTTTGTCACCGTTTTTATGTTAATGGTAAATATTCACAAGTGAACTTTGTTGCTCTACAGTCAAACAGTGATATTAACAGGGATTTGATTTACAAAAAAGCAGGAAAACATTAATGCAGAACATTTGATGCCAATTTTCTTTTAAAGGTTGACGATATTTGGACAACTGGACGGTGTGCCCAGGTTTAGTCTATTTATGGGGAACACTATCAGGAACAAATAAAGTCTTGTGGTTCAACTATTCAAGTTATGAAATCGAGAGATCCGTATAAATCTGGAGTAATCACACCCCTGTTTCAAGTTTAAGGTTAATCTCACCATCACGACACTCCATTAGAGTCGACTGAGGAACATTGAAGCGCAGCGACGCACCAGGGCCGGGCAGTTTGCCTCCGACTCTCAGGAGCTCTTTGGCCCCATGACCCTGCACTGTCATCATGTCAAACACTGTCACGTTGTTTCTGAAACACAGTTAAAAAAATCTGTTAAGATCATGTTTCAAAGAACCGTCATTGCACTCAATGTTATGTATTAAATAGTGTTGCCAAATTACCCAAAACACACCATAATGAATGACCAATAAATTTCATTTCACAGGTTTAGTTTTAAGGTCCCTGCATCATGCATGCTGGCTCACCAAAGTTTTGTACGAGTTTGCTTTCAAACGGTCAAGATTTTTTTACGAGATGATAAAACCAGATATACATATTGAAAATGCATGAACAAACACATCTTAGTGATATTAATGATTACCTGATGATGAGAATGGTAGAGCTGCGTTTGTGCTCAGAGGGAGTAAAGACTACAGCGACTTCTCTTGCCTCCCAGGGCTGCAGCAGCAGACGCACAACGCCCTCTCCTGTTTGGTCCTCCACACTGTTCCGCACCTGAACACAAACACACAGGAAGAAATGAGGTAAAAAGCAGCTTAAAAAAAATTACTGAAAAATGACAATTACAGTGTTGTCCATGTGTTTAAGATAACAAATAGGATAAGAAAAATTTAAAGTTAATAAAACAACATTCCAAGTTTGCCATTAGATTATTCCCCAGGATTTCTCAGGATTTACCTTTGGAGGAGAGGCCAACAGAGAAAACTCTGAAGTGCTGATGTTGACCGAGAAAGGGCTGACATCAAACCTGCCAATCAAAAAAGAAAACACAGTTAGACAAATCAATAACAAGAAGGTGTTATCAGAGGGGCACAGGGCTTCAGACAGATGAATAACGCTTTTCTGTATCAAACAAATACCATCAATTCCAGAATACAAGTGTCACCGGGACACAAGATTTCTGTTTTTTTTTGCTCAGAGGACAAAAGAGGTTCAAACTGTCTCAATGTGCAGTGATTTCAATTTTGTTAAGCAAATTTTACAACATGCAGTTTCTGTGCAGCTCTTTCTAGTACCATCAGTTTTCTCCAAGGCAAGTTTGCAATCCTGCTAGCTATGTAGTACAATAGTTTAAGGGTTCTGTAAGCTGAGAGCTAAAGTACTGACCCACAGCCTGTGACCAATTTACCCCAAGTTGCGCAACCCACCCCCTTAGGTTCACTTGTCTTAAATTGAGGATTTTTTTAAAAACTCAATCTAGTACTCCACAATGTCTATTGTCTTAGCAGTATACCAGTGCTTTCTTTAAATGCATGGTTATGACCTAATGCGGGAAAAAAGTTTAAAAAGGGTTAGGGTTAAGTCATCAAGTTTTGCGTAGCCAAGCAACTGCTTACAATACACAATGAATGGTGGCGAATCTTCAGTTGCATCCAGTGGGTGCTGGTGGCGGCTGCACTTTCGGTCTTGATGGTTCATGTCACGGCATTTTACACTGGTATAATGGTCGCACATTCATATAGGATGCAACACACTTTTTAGATGAAATAATGGATATCTTGTGCACCCAATTTTTGGTTCTCTTGCTTACCATTTGGTTAGGAGGTCGAGGGCCTCCAGGGGGGCAGGGTACTGAGAGAGGCATCGAATCTCAACAGAAACCACTGAAGAAGTAGGATTTTTCAACGTAAATGTCTTCACCTGGAGGGAATGAAATCAATAAAGTAAGTAAAAATTTGATAATTTGTGAGCAGAAAATGTTTTTAATTTTTTGGTTGGGGATTGTGAAGTTTTGCCCACCTTGCTCTCATTAACAGGTGTAGCACCAAAGTCCAGAGGATGGGACGTCTCTAGAGGGAGTCTTGGCCACCTGAGAAGAGAAAAGAGACTTCCAAGATCAAACACTGTACAATCAGAAATGACATGACACACATTGGTATGAAAAACAAAGCTGTGATTTGAGACTGACCTGCAGGGCAGTTTCTCTTTGTGGTTCCTCCAGCGGGAGCAGAGTTCAGCAGCCAGTTTGCTGTCTGTGGCCCAAGTCGAGGTAAAAAAGTCTGGGAGGAGGGTTTGCTGCCACTCTGAACGACCTGATGAGACAAAAATGTAAATGAACGAAAGAAAACTCAACCTTTTCTCTCACATAAAGGATTTTTTAGGTGCACTATCTCACCTGTTTCAGACAGTCTGAGTGGGCAGGGTCTTCCGCACTCTCTTTCCGCTTCAAACACCACCTCCCCCTGCTGACAGACACGTCATTTATTAACACATTCAATCATGTCCAGTGTTTACAAACGTAACACAATCATGCTTTCATAAATGCACAAAACTCAACCTGGTGAAATGTCTGTGTGAAGTCAGGGTGAGCCGATGTGTAAACACAGCAGGAAATATTCAGGAATATTCACATCGTGTTAGCAGACAGGACGGATGACGTTTACATCATGTGACCAGTGCAACCTTCTTGCACAAAATAAAGCTGTTCTTTTCATTTTGTTCACTGATACAGTGAGTAAGTTCAATTACATGTCGCATTAATGTGGTGTCCCTAACATGTGTCCCTATTCACACATGTCCCTAACTTGTCATTAGGGAAATGTGTGAATAAATGACTCAGGAACATTTCAGGGACAGACAGTATGACGTTTTCAGGGGTGCATGGGTGAAAAGAGCTCAATACATTCATCCAATAGAGCTGGTTATTTACCTTAGAAGGAGTAGAGTGAAAGTAAAGGGGAATGTGCAGCGCTGTGCCCAGGCTGGTTTCCAGACTCAGGGTGGAAAGCTGGTTGACAGGAAGGGACCTGCTGATCAACTGGAGGGACAGGATATGCCAGCAGCCTTGAGGAACCAGCAGTGGACTGCTAAAGTTCACCACCTGACAGACAGGGGGCAGCAGAGACTGTAGTGTCAAACCCAGTCCACAACTTTGTAATGCAGTGCGCTAAGGCACTGAGTTAATGTTTTCTGATAGGTTTTATATCATCACATGAAGCAGTGATGCTCACCTTCATCACTCCCTGCAGCTTCTGTGAGAGGCTGACGTTCAGCACAGTGAGAGGAAGACTGAGGGAGTTTGTCAACCACAGATCCACCTGGGCAGCGTCCCTTTGTTTCAGCTGGACCATGCTGGATAAATCCCCAACGGTTCGTCTGGAGAGGAGGAAAAAATGGGATTTGAGATTTTCAGTATCTGTATTCAGGGGCCTTGTCACCAAGTAGAAGAACAATTTGCTTAACTGTAATAATTTCCAAACAACAACTTGAGTGTGCAATGGCGAAAAACTCCAAATTACCCTTGTGCGATATGGAATCCCGGGAAGTTGTTAGTTGTCTGGTTTCCCAGAAAATTTAAACCGATATGACTTGTGCATTTCCTTTCGTGGCCGGGCAACGAACCTGAAACGAGACACAGAAGTCTTGTTGATAAAAAAGTTCAAGACATTTGGGTCAAATGCCATTTCACTTATTATAGGCTTTGGCAAGAAATGATTAGAAGTTAAGTGATTAGTCACCTCTGCAGGCAAGTGTAGCCCCTTCAGTGAAGTTCTTTGCTTCTGGTCTCAGGAGAACTTGATTAAATTCCAGGCTGGCCTCCACTTTTGATAACACCTGCATGTCCTGGGGAGATAAATCATCTTGTTAGAGTCTATAAATTGCTTCCTGTAACACACACATAATAGAAAAATAAAGGACAAACTTCTTACCTCTATGTAGAGCATCTTGCCTCCAGAATTTAACAAATGAACTCCTAGCCTCAGTTCCCCTGTAAAAAGAAAAAAGAAAAAGTGAGACAAATAAAATCAGTGTACAGTATATTATATAAAATCATAAAATTAATCATTATATGGGATCCTGATGTATAAATGTACTTAATCTGCTATTGGAAAGTCTCCTTTACATTACTTTGATGTCAATAAGGAAAATTTGCTTGGTAAGACAGAAAGCAAATCTTGAGAAAAGCAATGATAATAAGTAAATCATAAAAATGACCTCCATTTTAACTACAAATCCCTCAGAATTAAGCTGTCTGCTCTTCAGAAGTGATGATGTCTCATTGGCCTCCAGACACAGGATCATGAGTTATAAAAAACCCACCTATGCCAGCGGGGGCCATCAGAAGCACCAAAATGTGCTCAATGACGTAGGGTTTGAGCTTGTCCAGGTCAGCGGGCCGTTCGCCTCGTGCAGACAGATTAATCTGCAGACTGAGGCGCTCCTCACTCTGGAGGCAGGAGCCCTGAAACGGGACAGGAGAGTCGCATCAGTCATGCACCAAACAGGACGAAAAGCATGGGAGCATGAGGAGATATTTGAGAGATAAGACATTCAGTAAATGGAAACAGAAACTAAGACAAACAAGACAATAAAAGAAAAGGGGTCATTTGGATGTTTAAGAGACAAAGTGTAATATATACAGGTGCAGCTCACAGAATTTGAAAACGTGGAAAAGTCTGTGGTATAACTGCTTAATTGGCCGGCTAACTCATCTAACCTGAACCTCATAGAGAGTGTTTGGGGTATTGTCGAGAGTAAGATGAGAGACACCAGACCCAACAATAAGAGATGAAGGCTGCCATCAAAGCAACTTGGGCTTCCATAACACCTCAGCAGTGCCACATGCTGATTGCCTCCACGCCACGTTGATGCAGCAATTCTATTCAAAATGAGCCTCGACCAAGTATTGAGAGCCTAAATGAACACACTTTTAAGAAGGGTCGACATTTCTGTATTATAATCTCTATTTAATTAATTGGTTTTATGTAATATTCTAATAGTTTGAGATCTTGGGTTTTTGACTAATTATAGCCATGAACTACAAAATCAGCTGTAAATCATAATCTTAAAAATTCTAAAAGAAAGGGCTTGGAATATTTCAATCTAGAATAAATGTTTTACTTTTTGAATAAGATTATTTAAAAAAAATCTAACTGTTTTCACAATACTTGAACTAATATGAACTCACCAGTGTAAATAAAAACTGTTAAAAAATATTTAATATTCTTATTGAAACATGGGAAGATAGAAATAAGCTGGCAGCAGCCCACTTCAACCCCCTTAACCACCCATACCCTGTGAGTTACACTCTACAGAAGCCGACAAGTCAATGCTGGGAGAGTGCAAATTTCCCCGTAAACCAGTGGATGAATCTGCTCTTGACGACCTGTCGACAGAAGCCCTGGCCTGGAGCCATGGGGGCTCAAGGATGCAATAGCAAACCTAATCCCCATGAAACCAAGACTACTTCTAACTTCCTTCAAGGTTTGTTTGGTCTATTTACAGCGTAGACTCTGACCAAAGGCCAGTCCTTGATTTTATTAATGAAGTTCTTTAAAACGAACCAGCAGCAGGTGTTGATCTTGGAATGTCACAGCTGTGAGAACTTAAGGTTTCAGTTTGTATCATCACCACATTACTGCTGTCTGCAGATGACTTTTGCATCATGTTTATTGCACCACATTATCACATGGAACCAGACGTCAATTATGGAGTCTCTTGAGAAATTTTAAATCTAGCGGAAGATCTCCCCCTCCTCAGGGGCTCTGCCAAAAACAGAAGGCAGAGGGCCAGTAAGTTTGAAACTTAGAAGAGTGGGTGAAACGAGAGCCGTGAAAAAGACTCTTTGTATGAACAAGCTAAAAATAATGCAGGATTATACGTCATTAACATTTAAATAGTTAAACTCTCTTTGTACTCCCCTTTTTCCTCAGAAACAGCTCATTGTTTTCTTATTAACAAGTTAAATTCCTACAGTGTATATTATCTGAGTAAAATAGTTTATTTCTGTCTCCATTTGAAGAAGTTGGGGAATCATCTCTTATGGAAAACGTCATTGCACAAACTGAAATCAAAGGTTTACTGAAATAATCTGATTATTCATAGTTTGTGTTTTTTTCATTATGAAGAAATAGTAGATGCAATTTAAGAATTTCTGAGGTAATTAAACGTGTGTAAACTGAAACAAAACATATAAGACACATATATTTAGTGTAAACAGGATATGCGAGTACATCTTAGAATCTGTGAGGCGAGGTTCTTTCAGTAAATGTAATCTTAAATACCTGAGGATTGTTGAACAAACTCTTGGGTAAGCTGCACTCCAGGAGTAGACCAAGTATGGTGATGTTAGAGGCATCTTCCTGCAGGAGGCACAGAATGACAATATAAATGGGGAAAAGGCCTTTAGAAAAACAAATGATTGTCATCAATGTTTACATCCAGCATTGTCATTAGCATTGAAGAATATGTAGAAACATCAGCAATGACACTTATCTTTTTCCTTTTACACCCTACATGACCCTTCATGACCATTAGTAACTACAAAGCCAAATTTAACTGAACTCTCCGGATACACGCTGTCATGCGCAAATTATAGAAACGCAACCTTCTACAGAGCAGCATTGGTTGGTTTGGTTGCTAAGTGAGCAAATCATTTAAAGCAATTAAACAACTTTCTACACTCACAGATCTGCAAACACAGACTTCTTAACAACTGAAAACTGTGGTTGTAAACTTCTGAAATCTTTGAATGAGGATTCAATGTTGTCAAGTTCATCACTAATTCTAATCATGATCATTTTAGACCAACTATATTTAACCAAATATCTGCAGTTAAACCTGTCTGTCAAAGGCTGTCAGTTATACATCTTGAACAACTACAGCATCCACAAATAATATGCAAAACCCCTGACAGGCAACTTAACACTTAATACAAATATAACCAAGAATTTAACTTGTTTTATCTTGATAAAATAAAATTGAAGTAAACCACGATAGGCTGTTGGTTTAAAATGTTTGTAGGTATTAGATTATAAACATTGAATAGTGGGCATGTCATTTTACAAGGAACAGCTGACGACAACACAATGATGCTGATGGCCACATAATTAGATAATTTAAGATATAATTAGATAATCTGCAACTAAAAAATAAAGATTTTAGTTAAATAGGCACAATGTTTTTGTCTCAATTGGTTGGGGCAAGCTAGGATAAGCACACTTCACATGTTTTTTGCAGGAAGAAAAACATGATTGGATTCAGTCTCTTGAATATACCCTCATTTAGCTATAAAGTGTTTAACAGGTACATAAAATGATCTGAAATTTTGGGTTCTTTTTTATTCAATCTCTAACATTCTCATTTAGTATCATGCTCCACTATCAAACTCCCCTCACACTTTTATGCACACCCATTTATCATAAGCTTTTAAATATCTAATGGCCAGACAAAGTGTTTTAGCCTTTAAATATCACGTGAGGCAAGTGCAGAAAAGGCTGATGAGGAACCCAATGAGGATGATAAGAACATAATATAATATAAGAATATTTTAGTTAAGCATATGATTAAAAGGGAAACTTGCTGAGAGATTCTAAGTCTGCATTCAGCACAAGCAGCAGCTGTCTGAGTGATTGTGGAAGCTGAAGTGTCTCTACACTCGGCCAAGATGACATTTTGCAACTGCTACCCCACTTCCTGTTGTGTGGGCGAGAATTCCTCTCAGATCTCTCGCACTTCTTCAAAGAGCGTGAACTGAATTTGTCAATGTAGTGGTGTTTCTGTAAGGCTTTAAAACGTGTTCAAATGAATGTGCATAAGCATGAGTATTTTTTAAAAGGGTGCGGGTGAGATATATTCTGTATGCAAACGAATAAAGAACAAATAAAAAAAATAATGTGAGATTATTCATGCTGACTGCACGTATATTAAGTCATTTTATGACAACAAGCGCTCGTCAGTGTGTATCACAAGGCTTTCTGTGTTCATGTATGCAGCCGTCTGTTTATCTGGGCTGGAAGGAAAGGGGAAATCAGCTGTTTCCAATGATGACCTCGTACTCACTTATATGCATAGACTGCACAAACTAACACACAGCAGTTGTTATACATACCTGAGTTTGGGTCAGCTTAATGCTCTGGATGTGAGGGAATATCAACGAACTGTCTTTTCTTTGGACAGACTTTAATGAACCCTGGTGAACTCCCACACCAAATACCTGGAAAACAAGCATAGTTACCATTAAGAAAAAGATTATGAACAGCACATTAGTTATTATTACAAGAACTGACAGTGTAGAAGCAAACAAATGTCTGAACTGAACTTCCACAGGAGCTTGTAACACATTAGCTGGTGTTTTGTGTTTCTAAATAAAGAAGGTCCATTTCTTATAATGTAGCAGCACAGATGATGTCGCATTTTCCAAACTGTTACAATTATGTTTGACCTGTTGTTATGTTCTTAAAATAAGGAGGGCACTTTGTAGGTTACAGAACACTTCTAATGCTACCTGGAGTAGGATTTAATATTAACATAAAACTGAAAACAAACAGCTGATTTAGCCAAATAAAGTTTGTAATCTATCAGTGGGTGGTGTTAAAAATACACCAAGATGCCTAGAGAATCTATGTATAAAGTAAAACCCTACTTTATTATATATTTTGACAGGAATTGGTACGTGCCCAACTTAGTGGTGAGCAGAAAACCTAATTTTAGCTATATAAAAAGATTTGGGGTTATGGTTTAATGGCAGACAATAATGACTTATACAGTACAAATAGTAGAAAAGCAAATGAATTTCTGAAACTTAACAGGTCTTTGAATGATGTGAAGGAAATGGGACTGTTAAAGGCAGTGTATGCATGTTTGGGTGTGTTGTTTACATATGAGAAACAGTGGCCCAAGTTCAACGTGGAACAGGTGAAACATGAAACACCTCTAAGTTGATTTCATTACATTTTTTTTCATATTGCAGTTTGACACAGGTCCAGTTTTACCACTGGTAAACGTTGAAACCAGCATTATAACAACTTAAATTAAGATTTTAAAGACATTGAAATCACACAATAGTTAAACACTCAAGAGACAGCACAACCAGTTCAAGAGGAATAACAACAAGGACTCAAAGACTGGAGAGTAAACCTATCAAGAGGATGCAGCAGTTAGAGGCAGGCAAAGTGCAAGTTACCACACTGTCTTCTAATTATTTCAGTAACACAGTAAACAGGCACAGATCTCTTGAGGTGAAGTAAACGCAGTGTTTTATGTTAAAGGCAATGGTATATAAACTGAATAAATGTTTTTTTCATGTAAAAAGAAAAACACCACTCTGATGCGGAGTGTCTATGAGTAAAACTTACACAGCCATGACTGATGTAAACTGACCTGGTATGAGAGAAGCCCATTGGCTGATGTGTTTATAAATAATGTGTTTTCTACATTGCCCTCCTCAGATGGCAAGAAAATTAGTTTGAAAGATGCCTTCCCTCTGGGTGGGATTACCTAGGACAGGATAGGAGACAGGAGAAGTTAGTTCAGATTTTGTTTTACAGGTAAGACAATTCTGCTTGAACACACAGATGAACACACACACTCACTCTTCTGTGAAAGAAGGGTATGTAAAAATGCCTGCTGGATGTAAACATTGACAGCAGTGTCACAGGAACATCCTGGCTGGGATTTTGTATATATATGGTTTCAGCTCTTGCCAGCCCCAGCGGCCTGAAACGACAGACAGAACAGCATCTTAAACAAAGGGCTCTCAATGAAACAGACACATTTGAAATTAGATTTGCATTAGGACTGAAGCAGTTGCAGTGGTGAAAGTTAATTTAAGGAAGTAACATTTTCCCATGTCAAATGATCATTTATTTAATGCTAGATATTAAAAAAAAACATTTACCATAATTTATTTCCTTTGTTGTGTTGCACCACAATTAGAGCAACATTTAATATGTAAACCATCAAAGCCAGGAAACAAAATCATTCAAATATGTCCATTTGCATTTTGAAGACTAGAGAAGAGAGGCCTTTAATCCATCCTGAGTCAGTGTTCATAAGGAAGAGATTAACCGAGTAAATTGGTCACTGAATAACTATGTTTTGCATTGTGTCAATATGGGAAAAGCTTTAGGAGTAAAAGCTGACAAGTTGATTGGGTCTTTTCAAAGAAAATACTATTGAAAAAATAACTTCACCATGTACGGGTACTATAACTACACTCAATGCATTTTATTTTAAAGATCATTGATTGAAACCACACTGGAGCTTCTTCCACTTCCTGTTTGTTTTTGAAAGTGTGAATTTACTTTCACTTTAGGCAAATGAAACGCCCACTCAGCAGAAAAACATGGACAGGTCAAAGTAGACATTTCCTTTTTTGGTTTGATGTTCATAACATGAGCAGTATTTTTGGCTTTTTTGTCAAACAGCATACTGCCGACATTCATTCGTTTGCTAACCTGTCAAAACACAGTCTGCTTCAAATGTTGTGTGAAATCCATCAGTAAACAGCATCTAGCCACACAGACAAGCATACTGCTGCTACATTACATAAGCTGCATCATTGTATATAATTCAACATTAAGTTAATCAGTTAGTTTTTGATTCCATTAGTTTAAAACTAATGATTTTGTCAAAGCTTCAGGATTATTTACTGGTGATTGCTTTTGATCTGACAGTATAAATAGAAATGCTCCCACAGTTTGCACAAAAAAAAAAAGAGCACAACACTGTGGGGACTTTGTTTGCACTATTTAAGTGTCCAAATATTTTTCCAGTACTTTTTGGTGACTTGCCTGCTTCATGGATTCCAAAAGTACGGAACAAAATGCTACAAAATAGACGCAGCTTGTGAATTTTTTGTATTAAATAGGCAATGGGGATTGCCTTCCAACCATAGCATTACGTCTAATGTTCTGGGAGTATGGAGACAAACAGTGAAGTTCTTGACCCTTCTGACTGAGGTCAACCATCTCCACTATGTGTCTGGATGCTGGGAAAGGAAGCCTACTGCCATACTTGGATATCCTGTCTGTTTTTAGGGCTGAGGGCCCCCAGCTTTATGAATGTTCCCTTTTCTTAATACTGATCACAGCGACAGGTGTTTGAAGGTCACTGTCTTATTCTAATTTGAATTAAGTACGGTAAGTGTAGTTTTAAACTTACTCAAGACTAAGAGGAGTTGAAATGAGGGATAGTTGTTATTGGGTGTAGTAAAGTATTTCGTCATTGAAGCTGAAAATGAATAAGCTGTCGGCATGTCAGAGCATGTAAAACCAAGTCTAGTGAACAGGACTTACTGCGTCCCAAACTCCAACGTCGGGGGCTGAAAATTCAAGGTCCTCCCATTCTCCCGTGTATATGGAGAGGAGCTGGTGGGGAAAAAAAACAACATTAGCACAGTATTTATATCTCATTAGTATTTTCCCAACATTTTGAGACAAGAAAACAGCGTCCTGTTTTCCAACAGGGCATGTGACGGTTCACATGGATGCATTTACAGGCAACTATTACTGCCCCAAGACAGAGGTCAAACCACTATTAAAGAAGTTAATTATGCACAATGAATAACAGGAGATTGCAACACAGTAATGTTCACAATTCACAGAAACAGGGCTGCAGGGTTGTCAGCCTTGTCCACACATAGTGAGTCTTTTAAATGTACATTTCCCCCTCTATTGTTTGAGAAAAAGATCCTGCAATTTATCACTTTTGCTTTTAACACAAAAAAACTTTCTGAATATGTTGTGCAGTGATGAAAAAAAAGGACAATGAATTAATTAATTTAGCTGTTCTCAGAAACGAAAGAGTAATACTGCCTCATGGTAAAAATTAAAAATCCCCTTTCTCTCTTCCTGCTGTAGATTAAGTTCATTATCGCAAATTCAAAACCATAACTCTACAAACAAACACAAGTTGCCGGTGTGGTTTTACATGATAAGACGAGGGACAGTGTCTCATTGATTGCATAACAAGAGCTCTTCTCTATCCCTCTCACTGCAGTTGTAATTGTTAGTTAATTCCTAACCTGTCATAAAGTATAACTTCAAACAGCGTGAGTCAGAGCAGAAAAGCTGTGTGGGTGAGCATTTGAGGGGTCAGATGTGAAGTGGAAATGAGGTTGTCTGCCTCTGAGGAGTGTTGAGTGACGGCATAGAGCTGCTAAAGATCATCTAGCATGCTTGTTTTCATTTTGGTTTTAACATTTTATAATTGTTCATCTAATTAAAAGCAGATACTTGGGCAAGCACAAACTAACTACAACACAAATATATTTTTAAAAGCAGGTGCACTCTCCTAAATGTCTAGTATTTCTTATCGATTTCTTTTAGTTTCAGCTCCTCATGTACTTCTTTCAAAGGAAGATGAGGGCTTTAAGCTGGGCATAGGTTTAAGTATTTTCTCCAAATTCAACAGCAGCTGCCCTGAGAGAAAAACTTCACCTCTCTCAACAGGCGTACCGCTGAGTTGTTTCCAAAGGGTTCTGTCCACTGCCACAGCACAAAAATAACAAGTTATGTTTGGCGCTATTTGATCCCCTGGATCTAACTCAAATAAAGTCAATGTTAGCAGTGACCTCAGCCGTGCTCCATGGGAGAGGTTAGGATCAGTGGAGAGTTTGGGTCACCTTGTGTTGATACGCTCTTGTAAATACAGGCAAGAGAGTTACAACTTTTTATTTCTTATGCCATAGTATTTACAATAATCTGCAGATATGGATAGTTTTGTTTGAGGAAATATATATTTAAAACAGCTCAAAAGGAAGAGAGATGAGACGTTTTGACACTGGGCTGGACTGAGAAAGAGATATCTTTGACCTCTGTATCTGCAGCCTGCTTTGCTCCTCAGGCTGGGAGAGAGTGATGGCAGGCCTGCTGAGTGCCTGATAACCCAGGCACGAGAGGGCTCGCAACCCACAGCTCGACAGGTCAACCAGTAGTACCTCTAACCCTCGATTAGAAAAGCCCATATTCCCACACTGCTCAGTATCACTATGGGGCTATTAGAGTCATGTTACTCAGACTTTGGAAAAGCTCCCTCCAGAGCCAAACAAGACGTGACTAGTACTGTTCACGAGTAAAAAGCTGACTTCAGCTTGACCATGAGCAAACCTCCGGAAATGAAAGTATTGTAATCCTATCCTTATCCTAGTACGTTATTAAATGTTAAAGACAATACTCACTAGAAATACCAGTTAAATCATTGTTGTTTATTAAAATCTTGTAGAGAAGAGTCAGCCAAACTGTACTTTGGGTGCTGGGAACATACTTGTAGCTTTAGGCATATGATGGGCTGGGCTCTTTACATTACTGGCATGGCTTCTCTAGAAAGATAAAGACAGAAGGAGCCAACGCAAACAGTTGGATATGTATGCTTAACTTGAAAAAGAAATAAGTATTTAACATCAGTAAAAGGGACTGATCTGTTTATGAGCAGGCTGCACTTAATGAATTGTTGCTAATTTTCTGCAAACAATTATTTTCTGAAAAAAAAAAAAAAAAACAAGAACAAAAACAGCTGAGAAAGACAGAGCACCCCCCCCCTCCTTTTTCTTTCAAGGAGTTTCTAAAATTAGTCAGGAATTCAGTTCTGTGCCTCTCTAACACACGCCCCCAAAACTCTCCCAGTCACACACACCCCCCTCACTCCCCAACATAAACAACATCTCCTTCATACATTTTAAGACTTTTGGAAAGCTTGGCTTTGGCCAAGTAACCAAAGCAAATGCCATTCATGAACAAGTGGAAACCTTTCATCAACTTCCACCATTCCTTTGTCTCTTGTGTCTTTTCATCTGGGTCTTCTTACTGCCATGTATGACAGTCATCTCTCACTCAAGGTGTGATAAGTAATCAAATGTGTGAAAACAAAACAACAGAGCAGTCTCAGAAATCTGAAATAAGAAATGGGTACCTGTCTTCAATTGGAAGACCATCTTTTCTTCGCTCCTTCTCTATCTGAAAATGGAAGAAAAATACACATAAGTCAGTGTGATCAAAACAGCACATTGCAACTCTTTCTACATTCACACTGTGGCCTAGAAAGAGTCATATCAGGAGGCTGCTTAAGTCAAATCAAGTTAATACTAAAAACTAGTGGTAGTGTGTAAGTGGTAATGAACCTTGACAGAAAAAACTACTATTGGAAAAATGTTCACAGTGCAAGAGTTTATATTTGTTTATATCTTCAACAAAGCCAAAGGTTTTATGTTGCATAAAATATAATTTCACTGTAAATAAAACAAGTATCCCAAGTAGGAAACTCGCATAGCCTCAGGAAAATAAAACTGTCATTGCATCTTTTTCGACTCTCAGGGTTAGAAAGCAGGCAGCAATTTCTGCAAGTGTTGGTAGATTATATTACAGTTCTCAGAATAAAACAAGGAACATCCAGTTTGATGTCCTATCCATGTTCACACAGTGGTCGGTCAAGCAGGATAAGTGACGCTTTTATGACGATCTGCAGCAACAAGTTGTAATAAGGCTATAATTAAACAAACCGCTATACAAAGCAGCAGATGGCTGCTGACATAGAGATTTCATTTTTACTTTGTCTTATAAAACAAACAGTAATGTATATAACTAGACTTCAAATGATCATTCTAATAATACACCTTGTGTTGGTTTAGTGAGTTTATCAGAAATCTGTATCCATCTGCCAATCAGCTAATTAAGATGCTTTGCTTGTGGTTGGGGAAATTTTTATTGAACAAAACAAAAATAAACATCAATAAAATATGTACATTTGTGTTTTCTCAATTTGCAGCATAAATAACATTTCCTTTTTGGAGCATCATTTCAGAAAGTCATTTGATTATCACAAATCAAGTTAACTGAATTTCTTGTGAAAATCGAGTTAAGATTGACCATGTTCACACTGCAAGGCATTGCCTAACCAGGTTACACTTTGTCTGTCAACATACTGCATGTACTGAGTGTTGTTTTGGTTCACTCTTCCAGAGGGGGAAGTGGACTGATCAGTCAAATTGAGGTGATCACTGTGCTTATCCTCTGCATGTTCATATGTATTGAATCTATCCTGATGGATAGCTCAGTTTGGCACTGACCCGAGAGTGAGAGTAATCTTTTCAACATATTTTTAAATGCAGTAAAACAATTATGAGGGATGAACATTTCCATTATTATTAAATGTGGCATATTGAGTAACCCAATTAAAATAACAAGAGAGCACTTCCAACAGCAGTTCAAACACTGGTGAAGTGTACTAGGCTATGTTCTTCATGTATGGCCGACAGAGATAAGCTTTTAGTCTCTTCAAACACAGATCATACAGTTTCCATAGGAACAATCCTTGGCCTTATAGCTAAATCATGTCCACACCACTAACAACTGTAAAGCGGGACACATAATTATAGTGACTGCAATAAACACTACTATGAATCTTCAGTTGACATGCTATCTCCTCGAACCTTTCCACCTGTTTTCTTCCTAACCCGTCCGTGTTGAACACTAAGCCCAACACACAGCTTAAAGAAGTAAAATAAAAATAAATCTTGAAAGCAGGTATCTGATGCTTTGCAATCTCTAATCTGAAGACAAGTTCAGCAATGACACCATTTGCTTCCGTTAGCCAGTAATGCTTTAGACATTCTTATTCTTAAGAGCAAGAAACTCTCTTTTATATGTATTCAGTTGACTGTATCTTAAGGTGTAGGATTGTATTATGGCAATCAATATAATATGCTATAATATGGTGTCATACCAGGCTTCTTGATTGCAGTTAATAAGCAAAAAACACACATTTCTATTTAAATATCTACTAAAAGTTTCTCAATCGTCGTACTTTAAATTTTGCAGAGACAGACTTTGATCTACTGATTCTTTCTATCGTTACACGACCACTGTCTTAATATGGCAAAACGTGCATGTTTTCAGCATTAAAATTTCCAACCAATAGATCTCTGTATTATATCCTATAACACCCCCAACACCTTCATAGCTGGGCTTAACTGAAAGAGCCAAAACAGATTTTCCAGCTGATTAGGCTCAACAATGACAGAACACATTCTAGTGCAGCTTGTTGCAGCAGGTGAGCCGGTAATACACGACGAATATTCATTGGAGCATTTGCAAAATCATTTAATTCTATTAACAGGGGTTAAGAAACTGCTTTGGTCTCTAGGGTCTCTCCTAGGTGTATCTGTTAGGAGGGACGGCCTGCATGATCAATTAAACGAAACAAACACAAAACCAATTTCACTTAACTTCAACAAAAGAGTTTCCCCCCCTTTTGTTAGTAATTTTAATTGTGACTTCAGAACAACATCTGTTTTCCTTAAAGAATCAGGCTAAGTTTTAAATGTTTGTGTAATGTTATTTCATAAAGTTTAAAAATGATGCCATAAAGATACTTCAATGGAGGTACAACTCCAAATGGATGTCACTAGTCTATAACACAAATTGGGTAATGAAAGTGATAGAAAACTGTATCTTACAATGAGGAGGAGACTGGAAAGCACCTAGTTAGATTTACAGCCAATCCAAACATGTGAACCCTAATCAAATCCAAAACTGGGAGTAAATGTTACAAGAGATTTATGAGGTGAAAAATAGAAAAAATGACTTAACTCTAGTTACAGACAATATCTGCTTAGTGATGATCACTGCAGCCTAAACTTGACCTCCAGTTTGATATTTACTCTGCGTTATGACACTGCATCTCCTGCATCACTACAGTAGCTACATACAGTATGCTATTTAACCAGCAGCTGCACTCTAATAAAGAGGAAATAAAGACACCCATGTCATGCTCTATTTCACATGGCCCATGTAACTGAGACAGCAGCATTCACTGCTGCCTATCTAAACATGACACCTAACAATGTCAACATTTCTGCCATCTGCCAACTGGTCAGTCAGGTAGAGATGAGTGGAAAATGTATATCCAAGCACTGACAACAACCCCAGGCCTCTTCCCTTTCTTTTAATCAACAAAATTTCAAAAGCAAATATATTAACACCTCCTGCGTCATCGCTTGTGTTTCTATGGTTATTTCTGCAGTGTGTAGATTGCACACGAGTATTACAGCAATACAATGAACTAAATATAAACATGTGTGATATGCAAAACTACCTTTATTTGATTTTTATGTAAATACATAACTATTTATAAAATGTCCCTGAGGTCAATTGATCATGCCTAAAAGATACATACTTAATGTTGAAACTACTTGGATGCAATGTCATAATATTTTCTACTTGTATTCAAGGCAACCAAATCATTCCTTTTACACCTGTTAACAAAGGCCTGCAGAAAAAAAAAAAGCCACACCCCCCTCAGGTAACATGACAGTCAGCTGTTGACCTCATCACAGGTTATAAGTAAACAATGAACTCCTGCCTTGTGTGCTTGTCCTCTACTTCTTGACTACATCACAATCACACCGGCATACTTGATCATTTTTTAATTTAGGATATCTCGAGTCAGATTGCAAGAAAAATCCTGCACAACACAAACTACAGAGTGGTTGGCGGGCTGCAGACTCAACAACATAATGGACACTATGTACAAAAGAAAACAAGGAGGAGCCACATGGCAGGTGGCCTCCCACTCTGGTTTCATTTCAGTATTTAACTATGAATTAGGTAGCTTGATAACTACATAATGTGTAAAAAAAAAAATGGTGTGATCACAAAGCTGTTCACTCACTGATATTTCCTGAGGTATACAAAACTGCACAACTCATCGACAATGAGTAAAACACAATGGGGGGTACACTAACCCACACGTGTTCTTGCATGAGGCTACAGATGAGTTATTTGCGTTTACACACAAAAAAATACAACATAAACACAGCCAAGAGAGAAATTAAAAGATTTACCTGAAGTGGGACTAATGGGTCTGCATCCTCTGGTTGCCAGACCTCGACCACGCTGGTGGACATCTGACTCAGAGCTTTTGTGGGAGCAGCAAAAAAACCAATACATCAACACACAAATCAACAATGATGTTTGATGTTTAAAGCAACAGTGGGAAGAAAAACGAGTTGGGGAAACGGGGTTTGGAGCTTTTAAAGTGCACAGGACCAACCCCCCCCTCCTCTGTTTACTACTCATAAATGAATACACTTGAACGGCGTGAATGTTAATCAATCAGACAAGTGAGGAAATGACTTGGACTCGGGCAGGCTGACAAAGGCTGTTTGCTAGCTTCATGATTAGCAGGCAGGTTAGCTCTGGTGGCTAACGAACTTGGGACTGGCAGTAATGCAGCACAGACGTCTCCTTTAGCCATGTAGAGTAATTATTGTATCTAAAATGACAGCAATAACAGCAAAGTGTCGCTTTTAAGTCCACGCAATGCGACACTTCCCTGCCTGGTTTCAGTGAAACATTTACACCAAAAAGCAGAACAGGGAACTGGCAGCTAGCGTGAAACTAGCAGGCTGACAAAAAAAAAAAAAAGAACATGTTTAATATTGTGGGAAAATAATAACGACTCAAGCGTATTCAACAGAATATTTTTCGCCAATTTTACTTCGGCAAAGTTGTTCGGATAATTTAGCCTGACGAGCATTTTTCCTTGTTAAAATGTCTGGTTGTCATGTTCAGGTTAGGCTAACTCAACGCTGCACCTCCGGAGTGGAAAATAACAAAAAAAAAAAAGGTGAGTAACAAACCTTGCAGCTGTGCCCCTCCGTGCTGTACGCAGGGTAAAAGCAATTGTAGTATTCCGAGTAGTATATTGATCCACGTTTTCCTGTGACAGTGGCTGCCTTGTTGGAAGTCCTGAAGCCCCGCCATGCTGCCCTCTCTCTCTCTCTCTCTCTCTCTTTCTCTCTCTCTCTCAGCTAGCAGCCTTACCTTGTGTTTCGCTGCGTTGCTCTTTCGCTCGCTCTCTCTCTCTCTCTCTCTCTCTTTCTCTACCGAGCAGCAGAAACAGAAACAGCAGCAGCAGCAGCAGCAGCTCCCTCCCTCTGCTCCCCCTTCCCTGCCTCCTCAAACACACTGTACAGTGAGAGCAGACACCACTCACACTTTGTACAAAGCTGTCTGTCTGTGTGTTTCTGCTGAAGGTAAACCGAACAAAGTTAACCCACCCACCCCCCCCCAAAAAAAAGGGATGATACAAAGGTACACTTGTTTAATGCACCCTGGTTGAAAGGAACTAAAATACAAAATAGATGTAATAATACTGAACATGAGTACTTCCACCTCAAGACTTCCATCCCACACATTTTAGAGGGAAACATTATCAAGTGAAGTCAACTTATTTTGAAAACAAAATCACATTAGTTACACTCGTCTATATTATATAACATTTCATTATATTGCACTATATTATATTATATAACTGCACTCTGCATTACTGTGGTACAACACTGCCTCTCTTCTCTGCTGTTTTACATTACTTGCTGCTATTTTATCATACCAAGTCACTTTAATCACTTGTCACTTTATCTTGTCATTCTCTACAAATACTGCTTAATTCCCCCCAGTTAATTTCATCATTCATTTTGTACTTGTATATACCCCGTTTTTATTTTTATTTATCTTATCTATTCTGTTTAATGTGTATTTTGAGCGTTCTTGTCTGTGCTGCTGTAACGCCCAAATTTCCCCTCTGGGGATCAATAAATTATTATCCTATCCTATCCTTATCCTACATTAAATTAAAGGGGAAACTTGCCCACTCTTTAACTCCATTACCTGTACAAGCCAATAACAGTTAATAAAAGTGTACACAAGAAGTAGTAAAACATGTTTCAACTGGAAGATATCTTTAAAGATTGTTCCAGTGGTTGGAAGCATTTCGGCCTTACACCTTTCAAGACAGCAGTGTCACGTTGGGGCTTCCAACATGATCGACATGTTTATAAATTGATTGCAGTTCCCACTTTAAGAGATTGCCTTTCAAACTAACTGGCTTTGTTTCTGGCATAATTGTTAAGAGGCTCAAGAGTTTTGATAAGTAAAAAAAAAAAAAAAAAAAGAAATCGAACCCCAGATCTTGTTTTGTGACCATTCAGAGGGGGCTGCACTTTTATAGGGAACAATGAACTTAAATACTGAATCTAATATGTAGCAGCTAAAGCTATTTAACTAGAAAATTCAACCAGCTTCTTTTACTTGTTTAATATATTTTTATTTAATGTAGCATTGGTTAATAGGAACTTTTAGTATGTTAAACACAATAAAAGCTATTTCTGTCTCCATTATATGAATGTATGCCATTAACTTAAGGTCAGGTGAAAATCCTCAGTCAGTGTCATTACTGCATTTCTAATCTCTTGTAAGGACAAAACCTTTAACCAAATAAGCTGCAATTATCAGCAGTGTTTAAGTTAGTGCTAGTGAGGTAAAACAAGGTATGCAAGACCATCTAGCAGAGCTTTTGACATTTAGCATGTCAGGCTCATGAATCATTGTACAGGTCGGGCAGGTACACACATGAACATACACTCAGGTTACTCTTCAGTGGGTGTGTCAGTTCCTCAAAACAATACTGCAGCACTGCAGTATTAACTTTGCTTTTACTGAATCAGCGTTGCGATTCTAAGAAGGGATGCCACATCTAACATTAATGAGAAGGGACCATTTTTAAGAAAATTGCATCTGCATATTGTTCAGTATCAGGTTATACTTACCAGTTAAAACAGATGCATTAGGAAGTGTAATGAATAGAAAATCATCAACTGTCTTAAATCAGTAGACTGCAGGATGTTTGATGTATAAACAATTTCCACTTAAATTGTTTCTTAAGGTATTTCTAACATGTTCCTTTCTGATGGTTAAAATATTGTGCTTTAGAAAGACTAGAAACTGATGAGTAGTACAAACAAGCACCAATCACATTTGATATTTAAATAATGAAACCCAGACACATCAGCAGCTAGGTCACCAGGTAAAAACAGAACACACCAATGACCTGTTTTGCATCTGTTTTGACAGAGGAAAATAAGCAGGGAAATAGCCATTCTAGGAATGTCATGACAACACAGCTCTTGTCTGTGTGCAGCTCTGACTTCGTTTCAGTGACAACTTCAAGAATTGAAGCACAAAAGATGTGACATATGCAAACACATTTTTAAACTGCACTCTAGGTTTTAGAAGAACCACAGTTACAGCAACATCTTGTAAAACTCAAACACTGTATTTGCAACACAAGAAAAAGAGGTTTTGCACAAGTGAATCTACTTAAAATGTTTACAGCACTTGTAGACATGTCTTACACATGGAACATCTCATAAAATGTCAGATCAGTCCCTGTGCACTTTCTGGGAATTAAGAGGACTATGTAGCTCATCAAATCAAGTTCCTTTCCATTCTAACAAAATAAGACTAGGAAACATAGGGGGGAAAGTGCACAAGCATTTGATTCCAAACCATCTGTTTGAACCGTATAAATTACATCTTTGGCTAAACAGATGTGTTAAGTCTTGATTCCTTTCCATCATCAACTTGAGGCTCTCAGTTTTCATGCAAACAGGTGTCCCAAAAGTCAGGCTGGTAGATTGTGTTCATCATAGGACCTTCACCACTCTAATGGTTCTCTTCTCTGGTTGCACCAAAGCAACAGATCAACTGATAAGGTCCATCTGCCACAGAAGAAATACTGATATCGGGCCTTCTTAAAAGCTTACCCTGGGCCATTCATACGAATAATGCTACATTTCAGTTCATTCTAACACAGAGATCATAAACTTGAATTGCTGAGATCAAGAAACTGGCTTCAAACTGAAGAATAAAAACAATGAAGTCTGGTAGAAGAGTTGGCAGTCAGTCCATATAGTCAAAGTCCTCAGGGATCCCAAAGGCTTTATTAATGCGGCTGTCATCAAAGGAAAACTTCTTTTTAGTCCACGACTTGATGGCAAAGACATTATCTGAAAACAGAAATCTGTGTTTAATGAATGGAAAAAGCCGCCAGTGTGTTATGTGGTATTATAGACACATTCAGTCTGGGATTAGGAGAATAATCTTGGACTTGAGAACGTTGATTGAGTCCAAGAACAAACCATCGGTCTAAATGAGTCGAAATCATGAGTCTAAAGTGCCTTTCGATTTTGCCTTATAAAGTCACTGTACTTGAGTTCTGATAAGACGGTTTAACAGCTTAAATAATAAACTGTCAGGGCTTGTGTGCGAGTCTTAATGTGTGGGTGTGTTGCAGAGTGATAAGGCTAATGGTTAAAGCAGCACTTTTTGGGTTTTTTAAATGTAAGGTATTCTGTCACAGAGCAAGTAGCAGCAACAAATGCTTCAATACATCATTGGTCTCATTGCTCCGAGGCACTTGCTTTATGCTTTTTTGGTGTTAAGTAACATTTACCACCAGAGACAATCTCCCACATCAAAAAATAATTTTGGGAATCAGGGTGAGTGGGTGGGTCTCCACTAGGTTCTGGCACTTCATGCACAAATCGAGAGGAAAAAAAAAAAAAAAACCCTCTTTAAATTTGTTTTGAAGACTGCAAAACGCGCTGTGGCACGTTAACTGATTGAAACTCAAACCGGTTTGATTTATCCCTATCTCAAAAACCATCAAGAGGAGGCTGAATATTCAGGAAACTATATTAATAATCCTTAGTCAAAGAGTCTAACATTTTGACTGATTTAGGCTATGTATTAGCTTTAATCTTGGCAAATTCTTTGATCCCCAATAATATCCCTAATGAAGGCTTCAAATATAATCCCACGTCTATTTCCTTCAAAACTGTAGTTTAAGGCACTAACACCAACAGTAATCTGTTTAGTAAGCTAATGACCTAAAATGGTTTACTTCAAACATTTGCTTTAGTATGATGCTTAACCAACCTTGTTAATCGAATAAAACCGTTTTGTATATTTGTTAACAGAAGGTCATAAAAGTGTCATTTCAAAACACAACCACATCAAGTGTATACCTGTGAGTACACAATGACTTTCATTTGATTGAATGTATTTTATATCATACATCCAGTGGACTTGCTGTTCTTCAACATGGTTATTACTAAAAACTGACAATAGGCCTATGTTCTCTCTATAAACGTTTATGTCACATTCAATACTGATTTTATACTGGAAGTCAGGGACACATTTTCTCTCTCAAAATGATTCATGAGACAAGCCTTAAACTCCAAAACTGTCAACAATTTCAAAGGTGAATCAAATATTGACTTATCACTTAATACGTTTATTAAAAGCTTAAGTCAATAGAGTCTAAATCATGCTACTGCCAGTGCCTTTCAATTTTTCAACACATGCAGCAACACATGCTTCAATACATAATACTTAAGACTTTGTGGTAATTGCTTTGTAAGTGGTGTGAATTTCAGCTCTCCAAAGTGTTAATAAATCTCCCTTCATGAAGCTGATGGTGTGCCTTTGCTGAGCTGAAAACAGACACGAGTGTGTTAAGAAATGAACTGATGGCTAATTTAGAGAAGTGATAAAATAGAGCTGTGGGTTGCATTAGGACAGCTGAACATTACAGCTTGTTGTAAAATATTGTTCTTTAGTTCTGAGGAAACAGTTATACATACTGTTAGGAAACACTTCTCTGCAATTGCTACCCAATATGTTCTTGTTCCACAAAGTCCACCCTGAGTGAGGGAAGTAAAAGTCATGGAAGCAGAAGATATGACTCATAGTCTCTGAAAGTGAACATAATTACATGGAGGTGAAGCAAAACTGTGCCTACAGCTGACAGGGTGACTCTGTTGACCAGCAACAGGCAATGTTGACCTGAAAGAGTTGAAAGACCACAGGCCCGGCTGGTTACCATGATCCCAAAAGGTCAGCTGTCTCCAAGGTTACAGCTTAGGTCAATGAATGCACACACAGAGCTTAAAGTGTTGACTCCTGGGAGGCTGCTTGCACTTTAACAGAGAGATCAATAGAAAAAGCCCTGCCACAGTGATTCTGAAGTTATTTCTGTACTCAATACTCAAGAGGGAACTTTGTGCAATAACTGTAGAGTCAAATTTAAACTTTTTTTTTAGAATTTTGATCACAGATTCATTCTTAGTAAATTCCTCAAAATGAAAGTACGTAATAATTGATGCTTGAAGCTCCTCAGTGTGAGTTTATTTATCTGTTACCTGTTTTCTATATATTTTTTGCGTACCTCCAATATTACCAACAGTTATCAAAGCGAGATAAATCTGTACGCTGCTACTTCTTGTAGCAGTGGCCGCCATAACAGAGCCGACATGTTTTCTTGTTGATGTAGAAACACCAGATATTATGTCAAGTCTGCTACATTAAGGAAGCGGGAACTGCTACTCGAAGCTGTCATACTGTTTGCTGTGTGTGCTGCTGTGATAAAAAAAAACGTCATGAAAATTAAACTTTGATACATTAGCTCGTCGCTAAACATATTCTCCTCCTCAGGTCTCTTTCGCCCATTCGTCTTGACTACGGCCAACTCAGAGTTCCTTTTCATTGGGAGTTGGGTCAGAGTAGCAGAGCGAATCACTCCCATGAATCCTTGCCAGCCTCGACGTCAACTTTTGTTATTGTTCTAATTGAGAGCCCCCTGGCGATGAAATGTGCATACTGTGCGTTTAATTGTGAGATGACAATTTTGTCTTTTGGACTCTGTTGGTTTGAAAAAAATCAACAAAAGTTCTGCTGCAATTTCCATGACATTTTATAAACCGATAAATGAAGTCCACATTTACTGGTTATTTATTGTGTTGTTTTGCAGCCCAGCAAATGAATATATTTAATATTGATATTTTACCTCATGAATCTATTGTTTGGTCTTGAACATCAAAACATGTGCATGACAATTCTCCAAAACCCAAACTGATGTTGCACAACAAATCTTTTTGTCTGTGTAATGATTCCAAACCCTGATTTATTTAAACTGATTTACTATTTTGAAAGACAACAATACCAGGAAAGTCTTCCCTCTGAGAAGCTAGAACAGTCAGATGTTCAGCATTTTTTCTTGAAAAGTGACTTAAATGATTATTAGAATAGTTTTGGCAGATTGTCTTTTCTGCTGATAAAACATCAATGATTGTAGCTCCACAATAACTAAAATGTGCATGAACTAAAGGAATAAGTTAACTCACCTGTCCACCTGGAAACAGCTTCTTTTGCTACAACATTTGTTTTTCCTGCAAAACAAATTCATGATCAATAAGTGCATCAAACATTATACTGTATGTGCAAGATTTTTTTATGATTTCATTATTATTTGTCATATGACATCAACATTATGTTGAGGTTTCAACACATTTAAGAAGGAAAATGTTAGCTCAGCAAACATCTCTCAGAACACGTTACCAGCTCGTTTAAATTATGGAAATTAAATGACACTTTACATACGTCAAAGTAATTCTTTAAGAGTACAAGCAAAAGTGACAGTAACACTTTACTGCATTCAACGACTTGAAATAGTTGTTTCACAAAATAAGAGAACATCATCCATCTGTCCCTTTTTGCGGTAAAAATTCATACGTTAATATGTTTATGTTTTGTGAGCCATGTTTATGAGCCAAACTCAAATGCTGTGCGAGTGAGAAATAGGACAAACTAAGTCATGCTTAATGTTAAAACCAAGCTGAAAGTCGACTACAGAGACACTGTTTTCTGCAACAAATGAAATGTTAAAAAAATAAAATAAGGAAAGTGAAAGTATGTAAATAAAGGTCTGAAACAAACAATATCCTTTCAGGAGAAAAGGATGTGATGGTTAGAAAGTTGAAGGAACACTTCATAAAAAAAGTGATGATTAAGTATAAACTAAGGGGGGCACTTTAGCTTACACCTCTCTGTAAATTGTAACAACCCATTTAAGATCCTAGAGCTGAACAATGAGCTCAAACAGCTTTGCTCTCAAGTTTTGAGACATATTTGATGACAAAACAGAAACCTACCACTAAAGCAGGTAACAGTGTGAAGTCGTAAACACCTGGAATGATGGCTTAACCTTTCACCAGAGGACATGTCTCTTCTGTTTCTTCAAAAGACTCATTTTGGCTGCTGTGCTGAGGAGAGTGGGCTGCTGCATCCTTAAATCCAGCCAATAAAAGCTATTTTAGGCTGGGCTCAATTTACAGCAGGTTTTGGCAGAAAATCCAAATGCTGATCTGGTCAAGAGACATGTCCAGTCGCAATGTTCGGCAAAAATATCTGCTGCAGTTGTCACAACTCATGCCAAATGTTGCACAAGTCCAAAGGTCATTGAAGCATTAACTGATGATGAAACACTGAAGACAAATGATATTCACACAATAATAAAGAGCAGCTGCATGTGGGAGGGAATGAATTGAATAACTTCTGACTCATAGACCTGGATATGTTATGATCCACATTATGGATACTAATTCTGATGCCAAGAAGAATCCTAACTAAAGAGTATATGAGAAAAGCACGGGCAAGTCTTAACCTGAACCAAATACAGCAAGCAGCTGTCAACGACAACTCAACTCTGTTTGCTTTCTACAACTGTAAATGGGCCAATTTTATAATCTCATGCCACTTGCCATCTGTTAAAATGGCACTGGTACGATTGCATGAAACATTTTTCAAGTACAATTAATATATACAATATAAAGAATATCTCACATAAAATAGTCATTTGCACAGCCGCAGGTAAATAAATCAAAGTTGAATACTTATTGATGAAATCCATCAATAAGAAATGTAGATTAAATACCACAGGAAAGATGGGAATAAAATCAGAAAAATAGCTCTCCTTTGTAAATAATTATTTAACCATAATAAATATGGTGTTGTAATAGTTTTAAATAAGTTGTGTGAATTTGTGATCATCGTCTTAACTCTGATTTATGTTTACTCAGACAGTCTCATACCTGCCTTGCACATGATTACAGCTGGGATTTCATTGCCCAACCCATGTTTGTTGGTTTTTGACTCCACCTGTTACCACAGCAGCGTGTTGGTAAATTTGGGTGTGGTGGCCATTGCTAAACATTTTTAGCCGACAAATCGAATCACAACATCAAAAAGTTGTCTGTCCACTTGTTGGCAGCACCGATAATACATTCAGTGTTAATCACAGTAGGCATTACTTTGCTTTAATTTGTACTTTAGGCCGACTTGACAGGAACAATTAAAGCCTTATATCCATGTGTATTCGTTTTTAAATGTTGCAATAAGTTGGATTTGCGAAAGCATTTTGTGGTTTTTAAGTTGCTATGTTGCCAAAACATTATTTCCAAGAGTGAGGCAATCGGTGTCAAACATGCTTCAGGCAGTAGATATCTCAAAGAAATGCACAACACAATACTTTCTAAATGAAGTCAAACACATTATTTAAGGGGAAAATGCCAATTGTGGTTACCCTACTTTTGACTTATCCTTTAATAAAAGAACATATTTAGTGTATCAGTGTGTTTGAACCAAACATTGATAAGCTCTATTGTTATTTATCTCCAAAGACTGGTATTATTTCTCCAAAAATAACTCAAATCTCTCACTAAATTGTTTAAGCATAGGGAAATAACAATTACATACATGTGATTTAAAGCTGTACTATTGTGGTGAAAAGCTATTCAGATCTGGGAAGTAGTAATAACAAACTTTTACAAAACTACTGCGGCATCGACATGTCAATACGCACGTGTGAATTGCAAAACTGAAGTACATATTGAACCATGTGCTGACTGTAGTGTTGCATAAATTAAATGGGAGTGAAGTATCAAAGTATACAGAAACAACCCCCACTAAACAAGTGTCAAAGTATCAAAAACAAAATGTACTCTAAGAATTCAAAACCACCTTTAACTGAGTGGTAAAATAACAACATCCTAGGACATAGGGTCTCCCAGTGTTAATGTTATTTTAACATTACTACTGGGTTACTGGGTACACATGGTATCCCTGTTTCTTAAACACCACAACAAAAAAACATCACATTGACCCTGGGTCAATTTGACATAATATTAAGTTGGTGCTATCTTAGATTTTTGTGGGTACTTTAGCCAACAGTAACCCAACAGTGATGAAAAAGTAACACTCACAATTGAACAAACCAACCCACTGGTAATAGCTAAACTGACCCGACAAGGTCAATTTTAAACCACAAACTGTAGAAAAGATGGATCCAGTCTCAGCGATGTACCATTGGATTCTGGATTGGACACCGCCATAATGAAACGCAATCGCCACCTCACTTTCGAACAATATAGAAACAGGCGAAGAAGTGGAGTTAAGGCGAGCCTTTAGCCTTCTAGCTAACAACGATGTGCTCACCTCCTGTCAGTCAAATCAGCCACGGCCCAAGCATGGTTGGAAATAAAAAAAAGAAAAAAAAAGTGTAACTGCCACTGTGGCTGTTGGATTAAAAAAAATCTACCAGCTGCTCTTAGTTTTTTAATAGCCACTTTATTTTAACTGGCAACATTGTGTAATGATGACATATAAGGCTTGTAGTATTCAAGTAAAAGGCTATTTTATGAAGAAAGATGTTTATTAAAGAAAATACTAATATGATCTTTTTATTTTGAGGCTGGGTAGAGTTTTCAATGCATGTCCTTAAAGGTTGATTTAGCTGAAACTTCTGCTAAACCACGATTGAGAGGCAAGATAATCCACTTATTGTTTAAGAAAGGAAAATGTGAGTTTAATTTTGTGATCGCCCATATGAAGCGTGAACCCCCCCCCCCATCATCCCTCTCAAACAAGTCTGTGCAATACTCAACTCGCGTCTGCATGATAAGGGAGGAAGGTGTTTTTATGAGTCACTGAGTGTTGTAGCCTCTATCTAAATCTGTGAGGTTTGAAGTTTTGTTTCTCTCCTGCGTTCGTATTTCAGGCGTCTGTGTTGTGTTTAGCTGCTACCACTGAACACGCCCGACTTCCTGATACAGCTTTTTAACAAAAAAAAAGCTCTTCGAAGAGATAGTAATTGGGGACACTATTGTGAGGAACTTGTCTGGTTTTAATCCAGCTCTCCAGTGTTAAATGTTCATTTATTCGAGAATTTTTACATCAAAATAACTGTGTTTTCTCTTCTTGTAAAACGTTTCACATGTCTGATGACTCATCCTAGACTCAAGGCAGGGCATTTACTAATTTTTTCGACCAATTAAACAATTAAATAGCTTTGTTGAAGCTAACAATCTCATGAAACTCATCCCAATGTTATGTTCCACCTTCTATCTTGTTAGACACTCTCTAAGTTCAGTTTCATGGGAACTTTAAGACAAGCAAGTCACCAGTTTAAACACACCTTGAGCAGGTAGACCCGCTGTGACGGACACATCCGTGCTGCGCTGGGCTCAAGTGACACAGAGTCAAGCTGTTTCTGCAGAAAGCCTATCACTGATCTGTTAGAGCAGAACCAGCAGAGGACAGGATTCAATCTAAGTTGTTTTCTGTCATGACTCACCTGCATTTGGCCAATGGAGGGTCTAAATTCAGATTTTACTTTGAGCCTCAATATAATCAAAATGGATGAGTTGTGATCCTTGATCACAGTCCAACAATGTCCTCAACAGATCTATCTCTTAGCATAAGATATAACGAGCGATGTTAGTTATTTCAGCTTTTTGAACTCAATTCAAGTCTCACTGAGGTAGATGGTTATCTCTACTAAGGTGTGTGTGTGTGTGTGTGTGTGTGTGTGTGTGTGTGTGTGGTGTAGAAATAAGTTGAAGAGAAAAAAAAGGCAAGTTGAGACAGATGATTTTTTTAAAACAAAGCACAAAAGACTAAAAGTTAGAGGAAGTTCTCTACTCAATAAATCTTGGGTTTATCTAATTACGTAAGGCATAATCGGTATTGCTGATCTGTATCAAATTATATAACTTTCACTGTGTGTCATACATGTTGAAGCGAACACTTTTTAGTTAAGAGTCTGAAACTTTGCCATAGCATGAACTTATAGAAGAAACATCCCGAACCAATGAGGGTGGAAGGGGATCGACTTTTACTAGATCAACACAAATCCAGGCCATGATTCAGAAAGCAGCTCCACAGAGTGAACAACACTAGTGTTCAGACAGATGTTTATTAACCCTTAGAATAGAGATAAACCTCTTAAACTTTAAAGTAAATAACATATGACCAGTATGGCTTCATATTTATAGAGAAACCTGCAGGTTAGATTTTTTACATTCACACTAAACATTGTCTGATAATGGCTGTTGAATTAGTTAATCGTTGATCATTTTAAACGTGTTACTGCACAATGGGGCACACATCTGGAAGTCAAAAGTGGCTGATTCAGTTCAGCTGCTACAAATTTCTTTTTTCCTTTCTTTTCTTTTTACATTGTGTCACGTAACGTCACACAGGAGACTCGTGTAACCTGACTCTGCCTTAGCTCAATGTGCAGGAGTAAGTGGTAGTGACTCAGTCTGAGCTGTCATGTTGTATTGTATTTATATTGTTTCGAGAGTCTTAATGTAATTTGACCAGTTCAGAAGGTTCAATATGGAAACTTTGTGTCTGTTTTTTTAAGCTGTCAATGGTCAATAATAAAGATATACAATTCTGAATATGACATATTGTTTTAATAAAACAATATGTCCTATCTTAGTAGTAGAGAATGATAGAGGTGATAAACTGTTTTAAGAGGGTAGCTTTAAGTACTCAATTTTAACAATTTAAAGGGTTTTAAATGAAAAAATTAACAGCAGGCCAGTGTGGGGACTCATTAATGTATGCTTGGTGTAACATTGGGAGTTGCAGGTGAACCCAACAGATATTTTTATGACAACACACATGTCACATGTGTCCATTAAGTCACACACACGCTTTACCACAGGTCATCTGTAACCTGAACAGGAGTCATTGCAGGATTGTTCTCATACCGATAAGAGCTGTGAACATTGTGTGGAAACAGTAGACTTCTAGCCAGTGGCCTTGCATTCATGTTTTTAAAAGCCTATTACTCTAAACTGGTAAGAGCTGAGAGGTCAGAGGTTAATTCAGGCTGCAATACAAACTGACATGCAAGTCTTCAGATTAGACCAGGTAGAAAGGATGTCTCTGTTTCAGCAGGAAGTCAAACAGTTGACATTTTCTATCTTCTATCAACATGCAACCAGTTTGTGGTTCAAGCTGACATTTAGACCTGACGTAAAAGTGCATCTCAAGCACATACAGTGACCACTTGTGATAGTTTTTTTTTTACTTTCACTTAGTCTTCATGTTTGAGTCTAACTGTGAGAGGCTGTGACTCTGCTGCTACACAGAGAAATAAGTGTACGTTCTGAGAAGTGCAGAGATCAGTCATTGTTTGAGAATTGAGAGACTGTTTGAGGTTTGATGTTTGCGTATTTCATTATTTTGTAGAAGAGACAAAGAAACAGCTGTGGCTTCTTAATGTAAATAATGAAGGTCACAGTCGTAAGAATGTCTGTAAAAGGATCATCTCAAGTAAGGGTGGAAAATCAGCAATATAAAAAAATGAATTTCACATTGTATGAAAAAAATTTTCTGGGATGCCTGGTTTGGAGCTCAATACACAAGTTACACTTTATCCCAGGTGGGTCAATAAGACTGATAGTACTTGGCTGGCTTTTATGGGCTAAACCCTAACAATCGGCAGAACATGACCGAGCAGCAGCCCCCTAAATTCACCAACGGTTCGACTGTATCCATACTAAAGCAAAGTTATGTACAAAAAAAAAGATCTTCAGTGTTCAGTATCCATGATCAGTTAAGATTTTTTGTTAAATATTGGTACTTCAGATTTAAGCTACTGTGTAAGTCCCACTAGTTTCTAAGTCGCAGTCTGTTTTCGGGGGTTTCCCAGAAAGAAAAAAAAGCTGTCTTCCTGTGTGAAGACTTTCTATTGTATTCAGCAAAGTCTAAAACAAGCAGTTTCTGTGTCGCTCTTTTAGTACAGTCCGTTTTCGCTTTGTGGAGTTTGCACTCTTACTAGCAACACTACAGTAGTTGAGCTCTAAGCCTACGATGAAAGTTGTGTAATACCGACAGCCCACGAGTCTCGCTGCCCGACTCCGCTGGTCACTCGTTAACTTTAATATAGCAGTCACTCACTCAAAAGAGCACACAACAAGATTTATTTACTGGACCATATACCACTGTGTTCTTTATATGCATGATTATGACCCCATCAGGGAGAAAAGATGTTAAAAAGCCTCGCAGACAGCCTGTATCTCAGACAACAATGAATGGGGGATGAATTTTCAATCGTGTCAGATCGCCTGCAGTGTGTGATGGCGGCAGCTGAACTTGTGGTTATGACAGCGCGTGCAGTCAACATTTTAAACTGGTATATTGGTCGAACCGGTGTATAAAACGCAGCCAACATTTTACATTACAAAAAAGGGTATTAAAAGCCTTATACACAAGATTTTACGGTAAATATGACAGCTTTTGAAAATACAAACATTAATATTAGTTATTACCATGTGAATATACATAAAGAACATAATAAATAACCTGACATTATTCAAATAGGGTAATGTTTTTTTATGTTTTCAATAAACAACCACATAGAGTTTTCAACAGGCTCAGCACATATTTTAAAAGTACATAATTGTAATCAAGAAGGCCAAAATCATGATTAAAAGTTCAAGCGGTAATAAACCACATCATTTACAAAAAGCATGTAGGTTACCTTCATACTAATTCTGGGATGTTTCAGATTCTCAGAGCATAAATCATTTTGCAATGAGATCAGAACATAAATTAGAAATATGCCAGGAAAAAAACCCTACTCAAAACGAAAAACAAACAGGTCGTTGAAAATCCTGTTTCATACCCTAAAATGATCCTCACACATAAAACAGCCATCGTTAGTCGTCAGAAGGCTTTAAAGAAGGTCTGAATACAACCGAATTAATCAAAGAGCACTGTGAGAATAAGTCCTAGAACCCAAAGAGGTGTTTGCATTTTTGCACTTACAGCTCCCTCGCCTGGGAGTGGATGGGTTTTTAATTAAAATCCTTAAATAAAATGTTAAGCTTGTTTAACGCAGGCTTCAAATATTTCTCCTTGTTGGTCATTTGTAGATTATCTTGCTGAACAGAATGTGTAAGTAGTGTAAACCTTGGCAAAGAGCTAATTTTCTGCAATAATCCGAATCCAAATCTTTTCAATGAAGGTTTCTAACAACACAGCAACAGCAGATATCCCCTTTGTGAAAATCACAACTAAATACTTGAATGACTTCAGCGTCATTGATCATGGGCTCAAACATTTTATTTCAAAGCGTTTGTGTTGTGTTCTATAATATTAAACCAGGCTGGGTTTCTCTTGTCTGTAATTGTAAAGGACCAGATTCAGATTAATTTAAAAAACAGTCATGTTACGTGTGTACTCACTTATCTCCTCTACGACTTCTGGGTCACACTCTCTATATTTCTCCAAGTCGGCCTGCAGCTGAGTTTTCTCTTCTCTCAGAGCCTTCAGCTCCTTCAGCAGAGAGCTTCTCTCTTTCTGCACACAAACAAGCAGATCATGTTTTTGAGCATAGAATCCTTATTCACACAGATTATTCACTTCTTTAAATATATAACGTTTCATTTAAAACAGATGTACTTGAAATATTGAAATGTTCTTACAGTATCTTCACGTCCCAACTTTGCCTTTTCAACCGCTTTCTCTAGAGACACCTTTCGCTGCTTCGCTTCAGAATCCTTTAAAATAAAACAATATTTAAATCAGGCAGAAAAATATCCAAACATCCAACATATTCCTCTACCATACAGTTGACACAACATGACTTTTCAGGACAAAAATATTTTGGTGAAATTGTTCAAGAGACTAACAAATAATCCTCTGAAAGGCAGATGAACACTGGTTAGAGAAAGCAGGAGATAAACCAGAATCAGCTATTTTTAAGTGCTATGTAAACACCGTCTAAATCTGGATTGAAGGCTTTACAGGCATTAATCATTAATTACTAGTTAAGAAGTTTTCCTGTGTCTTGTAGTTTATTACACTTAAACATTTTCAATCAAAGCATTAGGAATAAAAATGTAAACTGACGTTTTAAAGGTAAAATATCCAACATTTGAAACATTAACATAACAGATATCAAATATATCCAAACTGAATATATTGTTGAATAATGCATTTTTAAAAAGGAGTGAATTCAAACTCCTGCTGGGCTTGTTGTTGTCTGTGATCATACGGGACACGATAGCGCTTCCTTTAGCTTGTTTATGTTTTGCTCGGAGGCTCAAACATGTTTGACTCATGTGAACAACTCCCCGTCCAGTAGTTAGCCCTATTGCACCACCACAAGGGGGAAGAGAGATAGCCCCGTCCAGTCAGGGATGCTGTTAGTAGATGTTTGATGGCGGAGTTTCCTCCCAGGTGAACATTTCAACATTTCTGAAGTTGCCTTACACATAAAATAATCCTAATCTGCTCCACTGGGTGGGACAAACAAATGATCAATCTTACAACAGTAACCAATCAGCAGCTACATCAGCACTGAAATCATTGGAGCAATGCATCCCTCCATGCCTGTATGCTGTAATGCCTCTGGTAAAATAACACGTCATTACTTTGTGACAGATTGCTGCTAAACAGAATTCACTTCTGTCGCAGAAATCTGGTGTCCACTATTCTCAGAGGAGTCACCACCCTCACACCATCTGTCCCGCTGAGCAACAGGAGAGAAAAGTGGGACACAACAGACACGGAGGAATTCAAAGATGAGACAAATGTCTCAACAACACATGAGTTTATCAAAGTGAGGGTTAATATTTGTGTTTCGGTTGTTTATATTGAATAACAAATATTTTTATATTTAAATTATTTTTGTAGGATTTTGTTTCAGAGTGATTTTCATTCAAGTCAGTTTTTACAACTAATTCTTGTCAAAACTTTTATACTTATTATTATAATTGTATTACTGTCCAAAACCTTTTCTTAAACTCAACTTAAAATAAAAACAAGACTTTACAAAAAACTAAATCTGTATTGTGCGTTAACAAAACTAGCTCAAATGAAATGATAAAGAAAATGTCTTCAGCTTCAGTTTTCCAAACTGTACTTACGTCTGCTCATAACATCCGTGTGGCAATTAAAAGTACAATTCAGAGTGCTGTCCGTTACTTCTTACTTTTGACAGTCATTCAGGATTCAGCAGCCAGCTGTTATACGCTGTGAAGGAGTTGAGCGGGTTTTCATTACTTTAGCTTTGTCAGTCAACTTCTTATACATGTCGAGTACTTCGGGTGGATATTATCTCCCTTTTTGAGGCTGTGACTGTTTTCACCATGGTTTTCTTTTGTGGATGATTGGGTCAGTCTTCTTTTGCTTTTAATTATTATTATTTTGTTTGAATGCTAGGATGTTTGGAGTTTTTATTACACAATACTTTTTCTGTCCATTTGGGTCTCGCCTGACAAGTGTCCCGTATTACAAAAACAAACAACTAAAGCTAATTAAAAATAAACTTAAATTAAACAAAACAGACATATCAGCATGAACAATTTATCAAAAATAAACTGAAATTGAAAACAGAAGAAAGAAAAAGATATACATGTCAAATTTAAAGACTAATGAAAATGTTGAAACTATTAAAATGTTGATCGTGATTCAAGCTAACTTGTTTTTTCAGCTCGTCCAGTTTGTTCTTGCGAGCGTTCAGGGCTTTGCTGGGAAAGGCCCAGTAGTAGTTGGAGGTTCCCACTCTCTCACAGTCCACCATGTTGTCATCCACCAGGCTCTGCAGCACATCTTTCACTGTCATGGGAGCTGAAAAGGAGCAGAGAGAGGAAAATAAAACACACACCTTCCACATGACAAAGGGCATTCCCAGCAGATATGATGCTATTTGTGGACCTGAGATTTCATTTGAGGATGACTGGTTTATGGTGAAGTATTATAGTAACAAGCTCAGAATACTTTTGACATCATAAGACGCAACTGGAGGTAAAATAATGCAATCTGAGGTTTTAAAACCACAAGTCAACATCCGGTCTCATTTTTACTGCTGGAAAGAATAACCACTCAAACGTTCACAAAACTAAACCCACACATCTGCAGCCTCTCGGCCTAGTTGTGTTCTTATCTAAGAGAGCAATGCATGAGAGGATGTAGTAAAGCAGGAGGCTTCATCTTGAACAGTGTCAGCGGTGAAATGTGATACTTCTCCCACACGTTTGCTCAGCCAGTCCACGATGAAGCTGAAAGAACTCATCTGCTGAGCTACGCTGAGTCCTGAGGGGATGTGAGACAGCAGCAAAAATGTAAACGAGCATGGGGAATGACCGTCCTGTCTTTTTAAATCTTTTATCGCTTTAAATAGCGCTCTGTCCTTTTTCAACTTCAGACTATTCTATCTTTTAATGATTACCTGTATGTTATTCATTACGTTTTTTTCATTAGGGGTGAGATCACTCCCTTGGCTCCATCTACAGAAACCTTTGCCCAGAACACAGAACTCTTGTTGCCCCTCCCCCCTTCCCTCAATAACTATATAGTTCCCCGAGTAAAGGGTTCTTAAACATGTGCTTTCAATCACAGCAACACAATCCAGTCTTTTCCAGATTCATGTATGTACACTTTCAAACCAAGAAGTTAAAGCTGGACGATATGGACCAAAAATCACATCTCTATATCTTTAAGCTGACTGGTGATACACCATATATATGTAAATATAAATATATATATATATATATATATATACACACATATATATATATATACACATATATATATATATATTGATGTTTTTTCTGTTATGTAACTGTGATCTCAATATTAACAAAAAACAAAGTCAGTTCTAAGTTAAATTAACATGAGCCAAGTGCTAAATGTCACAAAGGCACCTTTATGAACAGCCAGCTGCACAATGTCAACATGTACAGTAAAAATGTCATAAAGTACCCGTTTGTGAAATGAAAAATAATAAAATTACATGAAAATGTAAATAAAGTTAAATAAATAAAAATTACACATGCAGCTGTGTATTTTGTCATGCAGGCAGGTTTTGAGTTTTACTCGGAGAGGGAGAGAGGCGTGGCATAATGAAGAGAGAGACGGACAGTGAGAGGAGTGAGAGGCCAACAGGCAGCTCTACGATACAAACGTAAATTGTTATTCTAACATAACATAATCTGTATCCATATCACCATATTGTCTTAGTCCATATCATGCTCTTAAAAACTCAATATATCGCCCAGCCCTACAAGAAATCCCTCCTCAGCTCACCCAAACACACACAACACTTATTTTATTCCAATGCAGAGTTCATCACTTCAAGATCAAAGTTGATATTTTGAGAAATTCCTCCCTCTCTCCTTTTGTCATCAGTCTCCATGTTTGTATTGAGATCATCTGCTCTACTTAATAATCAAAAAAAGGTTTTAGCAGTTCTTTAGGCTAGGAGATCACAGCCATTGATAGGACTGTTTTTGTTTACACAAACGCTATCAAACTCACATTTCAAGGCTCGATATTTAGGTCCCTGTGTTTTGCTTTCAATCAGAATTTTCCTGGAAATGTTATGGGGAGAACTAATGATCCTCGCTCTGTACGTGTTTGGAGGTAGTAACAGAGGCGTTTCAGGGGCAAGACGGGATTGGTGGAGCTAGACGGGAAGTGCAGTACTGTGTGTGTGTGTGTGCATGTTTGACTGTGTGTATGTGGAGCTCCCGCTGGGCCAGGCTTCTGCAATGTGGTCAGGCAATTTGAATTCACAGACTGGGACATCAATATGACGCCATTGTGGAATCAAATGAAGGTCTTAAGGAGTAATGACAGCAGAGTCTTGTTTCAGGCAGTAGCTACGTGGTTAGTGCACGTGCCCCATGTACAGATGCTATAGCCCTCCAAGCGGGTGGCCCAGGTTCAAATCCGACATGTGGCAACTTTTCCACACGTCTTTCTCCACCTTCTCACTCTCCCTGATTTGTGACTCTATTGACTGTACTGTCTCTAAATAAAGATGTTATTTACCCTATTCACTCTTTAACAAGTACACTCAGGTTCTATCCTTAACTTTCTATCCCAAACTAAATGTAAGAAAGACACTTAAAGCAAGTGCCATTAAGCCATTGTTTGTTTGGGATGTTGTTTTAGTGAATCAAATAGAAAGGAATCTAGTAACCTACTTTATCAGGAAAGTAGGATCCACTTGTGGTGTAACAGAACATGCGGATACAATCCCAGTTGGCTTCCAGTGACCCCCATACTAATCCCCATACTGGAGGTTTTCAACACCACACGGTATCAGTTTTCAGACAGAACATTCCCATAGTGTTAGCATTAGCCAGGCTGATAGTCCAGCTTCTAAACTGCTGGAGCGGTGGGAGAGCTGGGTTAAGTGGAGAAGAGCCAAAGTAGCAGACACTATTGTACTGCGACTGGACAGCAGTTGATTGAGTGTCAAGTTGTTGTCTTGAATATTGAATATTTGAACTATAATGACTGTACTGTATATCTACCAAGTATATCTACTCTCCTTATTAAGTCCTAAATTACGTTTTGTGAGACTTCTCCATGCTGTCCATCTGGTTGTTTGGTGGATTAAAACTTGAACACATTTAATAATAACCAAACATTCAATGTCTTTATGTTTTCTCTAAAAATCACTGAAGTGATTTCTGTTCAGACTCAGCTCTGACGTTCATCATTCCCTCTCCTTAAAATTGGTTTAGAATTTATTACATTTTTGAGAAACACATAAAAACAGATCTTCACTTTTTAAAGCAGGGAGCAAACCTGAACACTTGCTTGACCAGCTTGAACATACAATAAGGGAGCAGACAACTTAGAAGTTAAGAGTTAAAGACACAGTACTCACAAATGCCCTTTTGCTTAGGCGCGATCTTCTCAATGTCTTTCAGCTGAAACACATCTTTCTACAAAGAAGTTGAAAGAAAATGTTAAAGGGGAACCATTTTCATGATGAAATAGAAAAAGGAAGTATTTATTTACTTTGAGACATAAACACAAAGCATAGGTCAACAAGTCCTGGGTCAGAGAGCAGAAAGTCATTAGTCAATGCGTGATGCCCGATGCGTCTTCCTCCAACCTCTCCAATCTACTTTTAACAAGATTTAGAGAGACCAGCCCCTTCAGAACCAGATCTCACTGGAGCAGATTCCAAGCCACATGAACAGCATACCTAAAACCTTATTTCCCCATTTCAAGATGCTCTTTGGGGACAGATAGCAAGAGTAAGTTCTGTGTATGGGTCATAGAGTGATGACTAACTTCCAGTATTTAAAAAAATAATAGTATCAGGGAAGCTAAAAATCTTTTAAACCCTCCAAAGTGACATATTGCCTTACAAAACTTACTACTTTTCTTTTTAATGGTGTAAAAAAGGTTTTGGCAGGTGATTTGTTTTTGTCCATGGCTCAATGTGTCAAAGTGTTTCTTGTTATAGTTTGGCCCCAATAGTACTTCAGCACTACCTAAATACATATTTAATTAATTTGTATTTATTAGTTATTTTGATATACTACAAATTATTTTCCATATATTGCATTTTATTTACAGTGTATGATTTTCCCTCATTGTTCTGAATGTTGTAAAGTGAGTGTTTAAGTTTAATAAATGCATGTGATGCAGATAAAAGTCAATGACTAATGTTTATTCATAATTGTGATCCATAAATTAATCAAAAATAAGCGTGATTATGTTTTATTCCATAATCGAGCGGTCCTAGTAAACAGTATCATTATTACTTTGACACAGGGTGTAGGAGCCATGTTTAGGAGTTATGAAGTGGAAGATACAAATTGCTCCAGCAGATGTCACCTTTGGGTTCAGGTCATACACTTCCTTGGTGGGAACTTTCACTGGGGTGTCAGGCGTTGCAAGACGGAGAGCACAAACACTTTTTTTTTGACCACTAGGCCACGCTACGTCATACGATGTAACACGGAGTGAAGTGAATCATTGTGTGGAAATGCATGGTCAATTGTTGGAATCTCGCATGAAAGTTATGAAGACCATTTTGGAATGAGGATAAATCCTCCATAAATGAAGAAGACATTGGACTGTCTTATATCACAAGAGTCTCAGGAGTGAAGCCATGGGCAAGCGCGTCAATTAATAAAATAGCCGGTGTAACACAGCTGCTCAGTGGCTTAAAGTTTAGGCTTAGTTAGCAGACACACATTTCCTTTTTCTGTGCTTTCTGTCTGCTTTGATTGAATTGTAATGATAATGTAATTTCATTCCTCCTTCAAGAGTTTTAAATGCTCTGGTATATTACACCCAAGAAACAAAATACTTAAAGCACGCTTTGAATAATATTTTGCAGTAACATTGTCTACTCTGACCATGTTGGGCCAGTTCAGTTATAAGATGACTTTATGTGGTTTTCTGTGCATGCGACATGGGTGTTTGTATCAGATCAGAGAAAACCACAAAGTCATGCTTGTCTTCTAAAGTAACCCTGCTCTGTGTCTGCGGCAGGTTTTTAAAACAAGTGTCACACATGTGTCAAGTCTTTACAGGCCCAGTTATGTGTTTGAAATAGTTTGCTTCTTCAGCAAAAGACAGCAGCCCAAAACAACATTCAATCAACAGGTTTTCAGACGGAGTAAAAACAGCAAACGTATAAAATGCTCACTCATAAAATAACATATTGGATTTCAAATATTATTATTTTTTAGTTTATTTAGACTAAGGTGTTTTTTTTTTATTAAAGCTGTGATGTAATCACATGCAATGGAAAGCTCACCGTTTCAAAGAAAATCTCCATCATGCGAGTTCTCTTCTCCTCCAAACTAAGTCCTTTCTTCTTTGACTGTAACAGATATTTTAATGTAAAATACAATACAAACACCAACATTATAGCTAAATGATTACCAAGAAATGATCATGCAACAAGGATCAAAACATGTCAAGGGTTCAACAACACGCATGTGCAGCAATTTTAAATATGAATGTTAAATAAATGCCCTCACTGCTTGTTTCCTGCACATCCTTCTGTCTCATCGTTATTGTAATACAGTGCCATTTGATTAATTATGTTATTCTACACTAAAATAAACAAGTAAATACCATTACAACAGTGTTTCAAGCAGCTCTGTAGTGAATAACTCAAATAAATCACTATATTCTAACATACAGTAGTTAAAATACAAATACGATGAAACCACTTTTTTTTTCCTATGGGCACTTTAATTCCATTTGGCATTACAAATATAAGCAAGACAATTAAAAACAAATAATTTAACAGAACTGTGTAGATAAATGTATGATACAAGAATCCAACAACACGCATGTGCAGTAATTTTAAATATGAATGTTAAATAAAAGCCCTCACTGCTGTTTCCTGCACGTCCTTCTGTCTCATCGTTGTTGTAATACAGCGTGCGGCCACCAGAGGCAGTGTCGTCCTACACTACACGGCGAAGAATGAACGCTGACTACACAAGTGGAGCGATTACTAGCGTACATGCAATACATGATATACGGCAAATACCTACAATGTGACGAGTAACTGAGTTGTCTGTTGTTTATTGTGTAATACAGATACTTCTGTGCTCATATGTGACTGCGAGTTTGTGGAAAGTGAGTGCTACGTTTACCACGAGCAATGAGCGAGTAAGCGTCGGTCGCCTCTTGACTTTTGTAACACATCAACTGCAAGAAACATTTACTTACCATGTTGTAACGGTGGCTGGATCAGCAACTTCAACTTTCGTTAAGTTATTTTTTCCGTTTTTGCTGTAAAATTGCGTTGTTTTATCGTTGTGACGTTAATCCAAACAAGAATCAGTTCACAACCTGAATTTCCCGCGGATGCCTGTCACGGGGGTTCTGGTGCCTTCACTGCTCCTCGTACACTCTATTATATACATCTTTGGACTGCAGAGCTACAATGAACCAGAGGAATTGCGTGTGCTAAATTTACTGTACAGCCGAAGCCTAGCGTTTTATCACACTTTTCTTCATCGAAGAAACACGTTTCATATCCAAGTTAATTGAGTTTGTTGAACCTGATTATGTTTGGCAACGTGTAGGCTCTTTGTCGGTTCAGTATTGATAATTTTCGATTGCACGCAAAGGCAGCATCCCTCAATCAACGTGGAGGGTTGAGTTCTTACGCCCTCTGCTGTCTATTATGATACATTGTTCAAATAGTCAAAACAGGTACACATACAATGACTAACCAATCCATTCTGTATGTCAGGAACATCAATTCATTTAGAAAACACTCATTATCATTTCATGGATTAATACCACACATTAGCCAATTTATTAATTATGTTATTCTACACTAAAATAAACAAGTAAATACCATTATAACAGTGTTTCAAGCAGCTCTGTAGTGAATAACTCAAATAAATCACTATATTCTAACATACAGTAGTTAAAATACAAATACGATGAAACCAATTTTTTTTTCTTTTCTATGGGCACTTTAATTCCATTTGGCATTACAAATATAAGCAACACAATTAAAAACAAATAATTTAACAGAACTGTGTAGAAAATGTATGATCCAATTCATTATAACCAGGAATGAAAACTGTGTGCTTGAAGACAAACATGTTTGGACCAAGGCTCCCTATTGTGCATTTTTTTTTTTTTTTTTTTTTAAACACGCAGCTCAACTAATGAGATACAGTTGCATCAGTTTACTTTAAAATAGACTATTCTCTTTTTTAAGTTAGTAGTTCTACAGATTCTTTTATTTAAGGAAAGGTGCACATAGTGGAGTGACGTTGATGACAGTTCTGCTCCACAGAAGAAAAGCATTGCAGCTCATTATTTAAATTCTAGGATGGTTGCACAGTAATCACAGCAGATTGTAAATTAAGAGGCTTCATTCACATAACACCCAAACACACTTCATACATTCACAGAAACACACACTGCAGATTGTAAGTCAACGTATCGAATGGCTTTTGTTTGGTACATCAGTTGATCACCACAAACACACACAATCACATTATGTGTTATTTGTAAAACCAATTAAGCAGAAGTTATCAGCACACTTTAATAAACACCTGTTGGCTACTTTTCAGTGATGACATATAACATCCAATAGTTATTTTTTCCACATACAGGTAGAAGTATTATTCAAATAAGTGCGTTGATTCAAAGTTTCTTATGCTCTAATGCTGTTGTTTCTTATCAGCCAGAAGTAGATTTTTATAGTGGACACTAGCTTTTCTGGTGTATATAAGTGTAAACAGCATGCACAGAGATGCATAATCATGCCTTATGTTACCCTGCTACCTACAGTGTTATTTCAACGTGAACAGGCTTAATGTGAAAACTCTTAAAAGCTGCAGTTACTGGAAATAGAAATTGATTTCCTTCATCATTGATGTGACTAAGTTGCTTCTTTACTTTAATATCAGTCTCATGTAACACAGTGTCATACCTGTATTTTAATGAACAAGTTCCATCTTTACACCCATCCCACAACACATCTAAAGTCAAACATATGTACAATTGTTGAAGTATGATTCTTAGAAACTGTGTAGTTAAGATGAAACTTAAGGAAAGTAACGAGTGTCTCCTCAAAGCACCAATCAGCATCAGCTGTCTGTGAAAGTCAGAGATCCTCTTGTTTTATTCAAACCACAAATAACTCTCTCTTGTTTGTCCAGTGTCAGAGGTGATGCCACGGACAAACACATGGAGAACAGTCAGACAGATGGCACGACGACAACAAGGAAGAAACGGGTGAGCGGATGAGAGCAAATTTGCCGGTCGCCCGACACTAACAAGTCCATGTGAGTAGATATATACACTGTACACTGAGTAAGATGGGCTACTGCAGGTAGCGGTAAACTTTGAAGCAGTGGTTGCCAGAATCTGCAACCACAACGTGTCCGTCCGAGGTCAGAGCCAGTCCCTGCGGGCCATACAGCGGGTCTGCTGAGGTGTTGATGTAGGACAGGAATGAACCGCTGCCATCAAACACCTGAAAGAGAGAGAGGGAGAAACACCAAAGTATTGTTGTGTTTATATTTGCATAAAAGGAGAAAACCAGCAGATGCTTTGCCTCGCTCATCATTAACACTTTATATTAATGAGCATGTCTGCAAATTATGCGTCAATATCACTGAGTTTAGCATGACGAGGCCATGTGAATAACTTCTGTGGCTCAATTATAATTTAGCTCTCAATCAGAATGACATCTTTATATGTTAAAATAATTTTGCCACAAAGACACACCCTGAAATCCAGACTATAAAACCAGCAGGTGGAAGAGTCGACCTTGTCTTTTTTATTATTTCAGACCTATTGACACTGACCTGTATCCTGCTGTTGCCCCAGTCTGCCACTATGATGTTTCCATTGACATCCACTGCCACTCCTGTGGGAGCGTTGAACTGCCCGTTACCCTCACCGTTAGAACCAAACTTCAGCAGGAATTCCCCTTCTGTGTTGAACACCTGGGATTTCAGTATCAACGTGGTAGAAAAAGGGAGACATTCATTTGAGTTACAACAAACAGACGAAACAATAAACACAACATGTAAAGTATTACATCAACTTAAACATGGTTTAGTTAATTAAAAGCTGCTTATCAGAGACTCTGTACACCTGTGATGCACAGATTCCGTTGTTCCTTTACTGCACTTACTTTGACTGAGTGGTTGTGGAAATCTGTCACTATGATTTCATTGTTGTTGTTGACAGCAGCAAAGTGAGGACCTGAATAAAACAAAGTGACAACAAAGACTCTCGTTGACCTCATGGAGGGTGATTTTAAAGAACATGCACAATAATACAAATACTACTGCAACAAATAACAGAAAAAATGTGAGTGAACTAGAATATTGGTATCTTATGATGCTGTACAACATGCTGTTTATAAGGACAGAGGAGCTAGTGTTTTATGAATTCAAAATTTAATCCATGGAGAATTAAACAAGCATCAAATGTATGCCCTAAATGGTTCTTATCTCTTATTCTAAAGGTTTTTAAGGACTTTGGGTTCCTGGTTTGGCATTCGTCTTCATTCCACATGCAGGTGTGATCTGGTTGTAGAGAGAGAGCGAGAGAGAGAGAGAGAGAGAGACGGTAGGGGGCAGTGCACATATTACCATTGAGTGTACCTGCAAACTGCCTGTCGCCGTTGCCACGATTACCAAATTTGGTGACAAGCTTGCCGTTGACCTGAAAGATGAAGACGCAACAGGCCTTGTTGTCCACCACGATGACGTGTCCGTTTTTGTCCACTGACACACCTTTAGGACCCATCAGCTTCCCCGAGCCGATCTTGTTCTAAAGGGAAAAAATACTGTCACATTTTATCACTGTACTGACATTTAACTGTTTTAAATGGAAAGTAAAAAGACAGCAGGGCAATTTCTGTCAACACATCTAAAAAGGGGGGAAAACATTACTTCAAAACATGTGGTTAATTGTTCTGGTAATTTTTTAGGCAAATATGTCAAACATGCTCCCTTAAGCTTCTTAGATATGAGAAATCCCTGAACACTCAGTAAATGTGCATGAGTTTAGAAAATTGGAATGGAGAATGTTCAGGCTACAAAACCAAAAATAAATAACATTTACTTTGAATACCATGTTTAAATCTCTTTAGGGATAGTATACCATGTCGATGTATTTACAGAAGCAGCCTAAATCACCTGACTCACCTTAAACTTGCCTTCACTTGAGAAGATGCTGACCCATTTGTTATCGTAGTCAGCGATGATGATGTCACCGTTTGGGTGGACGGCCACACCCGTTGGCCGCTGCAGTTGACCCGGTGTTCTGCCTCGGACCCCGAACCGGCTTTTGAACAAACCATCGTTTGAGAAAATCTGTAGCACAAAAACACATCCAAGGAAAGCTCTTTTTAAAGACGGTTCCGTGTGATCTCAAGAAGTTCGACTCAACAAATGTCCAAAACACGCACTGAACAGAAAGAGACGGTGAAGTGCAGAGGCAGCATTGTTCAAGGAAAGAGTGCTTCACCAATGACTTATTAAACAGGTCACTGACTTCTGCTATATCTGGCTGCTGAGAGCACAGGATGTTGTTTTTACCTGGACGCACTGGTTGTTGCTGTCTGCTATCAGAACCTTTCCCAAAGCGGAGGCAGCCACTCCCTGCAGGTTTGTGAACTCTCCTTTGTTTCGGCCTTTTGTCCCTGGAAAATATATACATATTAGTAGACGGATGATGCAATCTCCTCTCATCTTACATTTAAATCAGAGACTGTATCATATATCTGATTTAATATTTCATGTGCTACAGTAACATTTGGCTGGTATAAAACAAACAAACAGCAACTACAGGTTTGATATCAAGACCTTGTTACAAATTCTCTGTTTTCCTACCGATCCTGAATATGAGGTCGTCCTCGATGGGGTTCTCTTTCCTCCTCCCACTGCTGTACATACTGGCTGGCCTCTTTATGGCCTTCTGCTTGATGTGACCACTTCCTGGAGACTTCAGCCTCTTCTTCATGCCGTCTGAAGTCGGGGACACATCTATGGACTTGGTGGCCTTCACCTTAAAGGGGCTTCCTTTGATATGTTGGTCGTATAACCGCAGTGATAAATGAAAAGTCCCCTCTTTTGGTGCAGTGAACAGAAACTCATAAGTGCCATTCTTATTGTCCAGAATCTCTCCTTCACCTTTGCTCCCGTCAGGTGAAGAGATTTCCGCCCTGATGACTGCGTTTCCCATCTTGCACAGCTCTCTGTCTTTGTCTTTAGTGGTTATGGTGATGGAGGTGGGTACTCCTACCACACAATGTCGCAGCCCTTCACCTGTAGCTATAGTCTCAGAGGCCACGGCGTTAGTTGTCACAATAGTGCCCAGGTTGTGGATGGACTTTTTGAGTCCCTCCGTCTCCACGTTGAAGTCCAGCTGGTCGTTCTCTCCGGGCTGCAGAGGAAGCTCCTGGCTAGCGAGCTCCATGAGACGTTCACTCATCTGTTTCTTTACCAGCAGCACCTCGGCCTCGCTGCCGTGGCTCAGAGCCTGCTCCGTGAAGTTACAGCTGCTGTTGATGCCGTCCTGACCCTGCAGCAGGCTGTCCAGCTGGGCCTGGAGCACCTGCAAAAACAAACACCAGGGGGCAGCAGAGTTATTCTGTTGTTAGGTAGACAAGTGTTTCCCAGGCTTTAAGCTTGAAATAATAGATTGTAAATTAAAGTGAAGCCAATGCGAAAGTGCAATAATATTATTTGGATCACTGTGTGTGTGTGTGTGTGTGTGTGTGTGTGTGTGTGTGTGTGTGTGTGTGTGTGTGTGTGTGTGTGTGTGTGTGTGTGTGTGTGTGTGTGTATTTAATCATCTAGCGACCCCACAGTATTGTCATGATCGTGCGAGTTTAAAAGCCCAGGTTGGCCCAGGAAGCTGCTCCAAACTGCATTTAATGAAATATATCACCACATGATGTTTCAGTCACTGTCTGATAAAGGCCTAAGGCCTGAAACATCATGTGGTGATATATTTCATTAAATTATAATAGGCAAACAACAGGAGAAGTCCTCACACACAGATTCCCTGAAGTTACTTTCACAGTCACTGACATAACGCTCGGTTGAACAGAGACATCTGTAGTGATGTTGGCAGGTCAGAAAAAAACTTTTTTAACAGAATCATTTTTTAAATGTTTTATTATTAGGGGACCTCTATCCTTGATCCTACATGTAAACATCTAAAAAGAAATCTACACAAAGCAAAACTTCAGCTCCTTCTAGTCTGCAGATGTGACTTAAACTAAGACCGTTTTATTTGACCAGCAACTTGATAAAAACAGCTTCATATCTCTATGAGAACAGGTACTGCTGTTCTTTCAGAGACTGATAACATGCAGGTCTTCAATTTCCTTTACACATTACTCTATTTAAAATAGTCGCATAAAAATACGATTTTTAAAAATCACTTTTTTCTTCTCATTGGTGAAATACATGACTTCATGAAACATCTTTCAAAGATTCATGCTTTATTCATCATGTGTCTTTCATTATTTATAAATGTAAATGATCGCAGTAGAAAGTGTTGCAGCTAGTGCTCATAATAAGCTAACAAAAGTCCCATTTAGATCATGACATCTGTTCGTATGCTATAATTTAAGAGCTATAAAGAAGTCCTTTGTTGCTAATTACTTCACTATTTCATCCTGATAAAAGAACCCGGACAGACTCACCCCAATCTCGCCATCACACTCCTCTTCTTCTACAACAGCAGCAAGAGAGGCCATGTAGACATTAATGTCAAACTGGAGTCAAGTAAGTCCTCAAAGCGACTTCCACTTTAAGGTCTGAAAACTTAAGAGACTGTCCTGAGAAACTGTAAAAGCAGAGCTCTAGCTCCGGAGTAAATAGAGGATTGAGTGTTTGCCGCATGAAGAAGAGCAAAGCTGTGTTCTGCTCCCTCACTGCACATGACACACCCAAATCATCCTAACTGTATATGTAAAGCACTGGCTCCATCTAGCTTCAAGCCACAACACAGCTGAACAACATATTCTCCCCCCCCCCCCAGTTTTGATGGCACACCAGCCACTGAATTGTTAATCATCAGTGACGCAGATCCCTGAGGGGGTGGCAATCACTGAGAACCAGACTGTATGATTGGTTGTCTGGATTTGGGTGGTGCACCAGCCCCCATGCCTTGTTAATCGCCTATCAGACCATCTGAGTCCTCTGACACATAGATCAGCAAAAACAGCCTGATGAGTGGCCTGTGACTGCTATTCAGTAAATGTTTTGTTCATTGAATTTCTTATTTGATTTCTTGTGATTCCAAAAACTCTTTTTACGAGCTGTTTGAATTTTGTCAATGTTAAACCTAGAACTATCCTGTGTCCACTCAAACCTCTAAGTATACAGCTCATAACAAAACATGTCCATTGTATTTCAATTTCCTATACAGAAAAAATCTGCCTTCTGCACCATCATGCAAGTAAACAAACTGTTAAGCATAAAAACATATATGAAAAAAATGTGTCTGCATTTTTAAATTGAAAATAAAAAAAACATTTGAACTATAACCCCTGTTGTGGTACACTTTCAGTACCCAAAAACCCCACTAGGGGGCAGTGGCAAACATGAATAACTGTGCATCAAAGCTTCTGGGTAATACAGCCACAATAAAAGTTATAAGTGTTACAAAGTGCTTTAACCAAAATGAAAACTCAACAACTTACTTAAGGCAGCATTCAAGGGGAAAAAAAGCTAAGAAACATGACTTAAAATATGGAAAAACCCTATCCACATCCACAAACTCCTTTTAGTGCAGGGATTACTGCTGGAAAAATCTAAATCAATTGTTTAGAATCAATCGAAATTCCAAAGTAAGAATTTCACAGTGTTCATGATGTGGTTCAAATTCTTCAGAAAACCGTTTATAAACATTATAAATTATTCACTGTCTGGAGAAAATTAGTTCTACTCTGCAGCTTTGAAAGTAGAAAAGAAATGAATACTGGAAACAATTTGGATTGCCACAATCCTAAAAACTCTTAAATGTCTCTTCCTGTATGTCTGATTCATCACTGATTACCTCTGCATGTGTTTCAGAGTAGATCAGATTTTTTTTTCCAGATGATTTTAGTTTACCTTCTGCTTGAGGCCATAGTTGACTTCCAGCTCCATGAGTAAAACACTCTTGCGCACATTGAGAGTCTTCTGCAGCTCATCAAAGGTTGTGTGGATGCCATCCTCAATGGAGCTCTTTTGATTGGTCAGCTGCTGCAGGATCTCTGACAGCGTCTGCAACGCTGAGTCGATCTCTGGCAACCTAGGAGCAAGAGAGGAAAAATAAGAAACGAGCAGAACATTTTTTATGTAGGGAGTACAGAGTCAAATGACAGAGTACACATATCAAGTAGGATTGTGTTTCCCATTAACGCTGCTATCAAGGACTAATATGCACACCTCTTCTTAACAGCATCGAGCTGGTCCTGTAATGAGGCCTTGTGTTGTTCCACTACATCTTTCAGAGGCACAGTTGGGTGTTCTCCGTGTTCTCCGCTCGTACACTCCTGACACATGGCCGTCTCACATGGAGGACAGTAAAACTCCATGACCTAAGCAGCAGGAAAGACCTCAAGATTAGACTCAAATATAGGGTGGGGGTTACATACAAACTCTTGTAGCCACATTTGGATCAATTTTTGGGCGGACTGAAATATCTACTGGACAATAACTGATGGGATGCCAAGAAATACAGGACAGCTTTTTATATTCCCAAGAGAATGTAACACTGAGTTTTCGTCTAACACCATGAGCACGTTAACTTTTGGTTTAGACTTTTGGATTGCTATGAGATTTGGTACACATTCAGCTAGCTAGTTGAAGACTCCTACACTGTATAAATTTCAAACCATTTCCGTTAAACTTAAAATTATTTTTTAGCGTGAAATTTGAAATGCATTACAAATGCCCAAATACAGTTTTTACAGTATTTGAATAAGGAGTTAAGACATGGATAAACAGAACTTACTCCCATTAAAAACAATCTAAAACAGAAGGGATAGAAGCAATAGGTAGAACATGGTACATACAAATATCATTTTTGCCTTTGTCTGTATATGTCCTAATTGTCTCTTTTGCATATTGTGGAGCTATCCCCCAATATTTCTTACTTTAATCCCACAATTAGAAAAAATAAATAATTATTATCAATCTTCTATATTGGTCTATATTGGTTGATAAAAGCTTTTCAAAAACAGTAAAAGTTAGTCTTATAGCGAACTATCACATCACTTTAAAGTTTTAAGTTACTACCAATGACCTTGACATCTGAGCTGTTTGTTATCTTTTTTCATCGCACTTGGAGCAATGATTAAGAACGATTATCACCGCATTGCTTGTGTAACTAATTAGAGGAAACTGAATGTTTGAATTTGGTGGCTTATGGGTCAAACGTTTATGTTAAGGACCAGCTATCATATACTTTCCTTGAAAATCTCTGAATTTATTAGACATACCAGTTTTTTATGTCACATTTGTTGAGCATCTTCAGGTTAAATGAGGTAACAAATTGTTATGTGTATTCATGTGAGTGAGAGGGAGGAGGTCAAATGTAAGGGCAGAAAAAGTGCGTGAGTCTCTTACGTTGCCTCCATGGTTGGGGCAGGACAGCAGTTGTCCTGCAGCCACAGTTGTGATGTTGTTGAGGGCGGCGGCCTCCTGGCTGCAGCTGTCCGGCGCCCGCTGCAGCACGTCCATCAGGTTGGTGATGAAGAAGTTATTCTGCAACGCCGCCACACCTTTCTCCGGCAGGATGGAGGTCTGGCGGCACACGGGGCAGGACAGTGTGAGGCTGTGGGCCGGGATGTAATTCTGAAGGCACCTGGAGGAGGAGAGCAGCAGGAACACTGAGTGAACTGAACACTGCGAGTGGGAGCAGCCTGTAATCAGACGGATCACAGACGGAGAGTCTGCAAGGAGACGTAGGTGGTGTGGTAGATGGAACAGGAAAGACAGGGGACTTCGTTATCTTTAAACAGAGAGATTCACAGACAGATATGCAGTTATGACTGTGAATACCACAAGATTTTCTTAAACCGGGAAGTTTCTTAACATAGAAAATAAATCAAGCTTCACAAATCTATTACAGGGTTATGGTTTGGATTGTTAGTGATTAGACATGTGCTGGGGGTATTTTCGGCTTTTCTTTTGTAAACAAGAGTTGTGGGAATGTGCTGTCAATCTTAAAGTACAGTCACTGGTATAGAGGTGTTCAATATGTCAGACTTTACATTTCACTGCACATCTGTATGAGCATGTGACAAATAAAAAATCTTGAATCTTGAAAATATCATAACAGTGATACACGGGTGCATTCGTGGGAGAGGAAGGTCATAAACCGCTTGAGATCTCCAGGAAACAACTGGAAAGTACTCGTTATCACAGGAGAACAAAGTAAATAATATGTGTGGATGCATGTCCACCTCTGTAACATGTAAGAGAGAAATGACTGTAATAAAAGTCGAAACAGCTCCACTGTTCAATGTATCCGAATAATGACCCTCCAGAAGCAACCAGAGCGAGGGGACAGACAGGCACAGTCCACACTTTCTCTTTGTGTCCGGAACAAAGGCGGACTGTCCGGGAGGATGACACCAACATACAAAACTCACACTCATTACAAGATCCAGATATTACTACTCCTGGATCTCAGTGGGAAATGTAACCAAATGCATTTACTTTCCATCTTTTAAAACTAAGTCCTGCTCTTGGGAAAGAGGGAAAGAAGTTACTCACTTCCACTCGTCAGATACGATAGTTATCAGGTTACAATTGTTCACAGCCTTTCTGTCTTTTCAAAACTACTTGAGATCTCCATATTGGGACATTTTGAATGTCTGTGTCTCATTAACAGAAGGATTAAGTGTTCCCTTACAGGCTTAGAGAATTGTCCTACTTCTTGATCCACATTTTCACAAAGTTGTTTAACAAGGCTCATAAAAAGTGGACCTTCCAGAGATATGTGATGTGATGCTGTAGATAACATTGTTTAGTTACTCATCGTCAACTTGAGCAAATCCCAAAATAAAGTGCAGCATATGAATAAAAAGCAATGGTAATATTTTTATTTTATTAGCATGGAAGGTTTCCCGTTGCTCATGCAGTGGTGTCATTTCTTCTTTGTCTGTTGTTTATTCTTTAATGTGACATTCTGTATCCTGCTGTCTGGGCCAGGATGCCCATGTACAAGAGATTTTGTATTTCAAAGGAAATATTCCTGGTAAAATAAAGCTTTAATGAAATAAAATATGATAAAAACTATTGATCCCTAACCCTGATATATGTATATATTACAGTAAAGCACTGGCAGGAACCATTTTTCTACATAACGAGTGCTTTTCTATTTGCTACGTTTTTGTATCAAAAGGAGTTTTTCAGATTCGATTCTCAGATATTCTGAAATGTACAACTTTTATTTGTAGATGACAATTGTTGCAGTGTGATATTGATATTTTCTCTCAAGTTAAATATCTGAACACAACTACATCTCTAATTATTATGCAGTAAACTCACAGTAGTACTTGTCTATTTTTCCATTATTCATTTGCATATTGAAACTCCAGAACTTTTTCTCATGTCTGTCTGATTTACAAAATAAAATGCAGGATTGGCTAATCATCCCTATACAAGAACAACATTGTAACTCCACTCACCTCTCACAGAAGGTGTGTAGGCAGGGCAGGACTTTGGGGTTCTCGTAGCGGTCCAGACATATGCTGCAGATCAGGAACTGCTTGTCGATCTGACGGACCACTGGGCTGGGAAGAGTTGAGCCTTCACTGGCCATCCTAAAACTCTGACATACGAGTCCCTCTTCCTCTTACCCTGCACCCTGCAGAGGGGAACAGAGGGAGGACGAGATGAGTCAGGTCATAGCAAAACAAAAATACACGGTGTGTGATCAAACACACAGCTGAGAACCATGGAGAGGAGTGGAGATGTGTGGTTTGTAAAGATCAAAGGTCAAAGCAAAGTGTCTTTCCTTCTTTCTATCCTCTTAGTGAGAGAGGAAACAAACAGACACATTAAGAAGCTCCTGTTGTTAAAGGCTTTGTCTGAAAACCATACAAACAAAGTAAGAAACACCCTTACTGAGTATAGGCCAAACAGATAAAAAAAAAAAAAAAAAATCTGCTAGATGTTTTTCTTTTGGTAATAAAAAAAAACTCATTTAAATATGATAATAATTTCCTTAAGTCAACATACCAAAAGCCCTGACCACATACAACAGCTGAGAGGTTGTAGATGAGGTCATTGCTTCAACAGCAGATGTTTGCAAAAGTGAAATTTGGATGAAAACACTAAAGTAAAGTCAGAGTTTATCTATGAAGCCCGTTTAAAACAACAACAGTCGACCAAAGTGCTGTAACATAACAACACGATGCCAAATCAAAAGATGTAGATGATGAAAATGAACATTTATATATAAATAAGAGCATATAGTTTAAAAAACTCCAGTGTGTCAAACTCAACTGGAATTAATAGCCAACAAAAAGGTATTTAAAACTTTCAAAGGACAGAACAGTTGTAATATTAAGAGGTAGAATATCCACAGATCAGGAGCAAATGATCAAATCATAAAGTTTCTCTCAAAGGTTTTGAGATTGGGGGCCATCTTTAGTTTGATATCCAAATCATGATACATCCAAACATGCCAACATGTGCCCACGTCCAGCAGTTTTGAGGAGTTGCTTTACCATCAAGGTGTCGGATTAATGCATTAGCTTTTTAAAATACATTTGTGATTATTGCACATTTGTTACACTTTTGCACAAATTCAGCTCTGATGGATTTCAGCAGGTTCAGTCCACGACCAAAGAGGTATGCTACCTTCTAAGATCTTTTCATATGATTAATCTTAAATGGATTTACTCATATGATCCACCAGGTTTATCAGTACAGGACAGACCTTATCAAAAGGATTTAGGTGCTGCCAGATGTGAATGATTCCCATACAGTACATCCTGTTTCTTTGGATATGTGAAAATCAATTCAGAGTTTCAGTGATCTTTGGCCTTTCAGTGGGGTTTTGTTTATGATAATATAAAATCAGGATTAAACATTCAATTTCCCACAGATATGCTAAACTGAGCTTTCAGAATCAGTTTGTTTTGGGTGATAAAATCGGTGCATTCCTAGTGTTTAAAAGCATAGAGAGAAACAACTATTCATCACAATTACAGAAAAGAGCGAGGAAAAAAACATTTTGTAACCTCTTCAAGGCTCTTAACCATAGTAAAAACAGAGCAGGAATACGTGCAGCAGCAGCTGAGGCTGGATGTTTCCCTCAAAAGAGCACTCTAACTAATTAATATTTCATCATAAAGTGAAAGCAGGGCACACTATGTTCAGCTCTCATCAGCAAGAGACAGAAATCAGAACCTACAGAAATAAACACTAACACTGTCCACTATCTAACGTCCACATATTCTTCATACCTGAGCAGTAGTCTTCCTCCCTGCCCAGTTTTATGTGAGACATCTTCTTACAGCGTCCTCGTGTCTGACTCCTCTGTAACGCTATCTGGCAGCTAACTTAGACACAAAAAGTGTGTCAGTGCTTTTATTGTCCCCTCACATTGGAGATCAGCACAGAAACAGGCCACCTCTGCTGCTGAGAGGAAACCCTGCGGGACTGGGATTCTTTCTACAGTGCACTCATGCACTGCATGTGTTCCAACGCACCTCCTCAATCTTCTCCCTCTATCTATCTCGCTCTGAAAGCTGACCAAGTAACACAACATGCGGGGATGTTAGGAGCCTTAAAACAGAGATTTAAGAATAGAAACTGCTCGTAGAATGATGTACTGAAGGTGTCAAGTTGACTGGGAACAAAGATAATTCAAGGCTCGCATGTGATGTTTTTTGTTTTTTTTTGCTTTCAGTTGCCAAACAGTTCAGCTTTAGAGAGCGTGTCTTGCAATGGAAACAGAAACAGAAACGTACTATGGCAGCAGAATACTGACTCAGAAAGAAAAACCCGCAAGTGTCGACCACTTAGTCAACATTTGTCCAAGCCTGTAAGCTAAAACCAGCTTCAGAAGCAATATCACCATTCAAAATACACTAAATGATAACCAATGTAAACACTGCACGCAAGCACAGACACGCACTAACTAATGCTCAAGTGTTAAGGTGTATGTTAATGACTTACCAGCTCCTCACAGAAGATTAAGCAAACGAGCAGAGCTTCAAATATGTCACTGATTATGAATCCATACAGACAGACACAAAAGGACAACAGAAGCAGCCCCCGCGCTGACGGTGCACAAGGTCGCAGCAGCCGCACACACACACAAAAAAAAAAACTCAGCTCTTACATAATCAGACCCACACAAGCTGAGCGGAATAATTCCTGCTGGATTGAGCTGTCTCCTCGTACGCAATCAGCGGGGTATACACACACGAGGAAGGGAAATGTTATTGGAGGAAATCAAATGGGATAAGAGGAAGTTTGAATTTTGTTTTCTTCATGCAGTGACAACCAAAATAAAAAAAAGTTACAATGATGAAGAACTGTAGGATAAAGAACTGTCTAGAATTGATTTAAAAAGGCTGATAGCATTATTTTTAGGATAGACTTAGTGCTGCATCTAGAGGCGGATCAACAGGCGTCATCCACTCCAGAGCCCACACTGAAACACTGGCTCCATGTGAGCGTAGTAGGAAGATTTTTTTTTTGTTGCCCGTAAACCTGCCTTCAGGTCATATCAGCCCGGAAATGAGATGATGCTTCCCTGCAGGTATCAGCCAGCAGTCAAACAGGAGCCGACGACAGGATGTGTGTGAGTGTGTGTGTGTGTGTGTGTGTGTGTGTGTGTGTGTGTGAACGACACACAGCTCCTCTGTGTGTTTTTGGGTGTGTTCACACACGTGAGCCAAGTTGAGGAGGGGCGATTTGTCCAGATTGTATTTCAGTTTTTACATCATCTCTTCCCCTCCCTCCCTCTTTCTCCTTTACTCTCCCTCATCACTTCCTCTCCTCCAATCACTCTTGTTTTTGGCTCAGTCTGTCTCATCCATTCATCCTCCTCCTCCCTCTCTCTCTCTCTCCCTCCCTCCCTCTCTCTTTCTCTCTCTCTCTCTCTCTCGTTCTCTCCCTCTCTGAATAAATGCTGGCTCACTGCAGTGCAGCAAGCGTGTGCAGCATCAGGAGTATGTGACTGGCTGAGGGCTGATGATCTAACAAATGGGAGGAAAAAAAGGGGGACAGCACTTATGGGTCCAATCCAGGCCAAAAAGTTGAAGCCAAAGGGATTTTTCTGAGCACAAATCTGTGTGTGTGTGTGTGTCTGTGTGTGTGTATGTGTGTGTGTGGGTGTGTGCATACTGCTGACTCACTGTGCAGTGAGAGACTCATTAAAAACAAGGGTGTAAGGGAAGGTCAATGGCAAAACAAGATAAAAGAGAACGAAGATGAAGATAACTGATGATTAGGTTTGAGGGGAAAAGTATAACAGAAAGAGGTGCTCTAATCAGATCTGTGCATGAAAACATTACATCACAAACACATACTCTGTTCATTATGTTACTGTGACGTTTGACATATTAGTTGGTCAAATGTTGAAAAAAGTATTAACCTCTAATTCCTTCATACTATCTCAAAATAATAATAAATAATAATGAAGAGAAGCTTACTTTCTTTCTTGAGAAATGACAGAAAAAAAACAGATAAAGGACAGGGGTAATGGTGCACCATCTTACTGCACTGCACATCTCTGTCTGTTAATACAAACTCTATAACACTGCATTTACAAGAACAGATATCCTGAATCATGTAAGCAAAGCCTGAACCTGCAATAAAACCCTGACCTTCTGGATGAAGCTCTAACTAATAGTGCGTGATAGTCATAGACTGTATAAAACATGGACGTAGTGTCAGCGAGGTCAACATCATGGGTTTCTGGAGAGACATTATGAGGAGTGATAGCGGTCACCATGATTAAAATGTGGACTATGTAACTTTTTGTCAATCTACTAAAAGGCTACGAGGTGTAGTTGAGGCAGGTCTTAAGCATCCAGGCAAACAGCTACAACACTTCCATCTGTCAGTCAACATATCCACATCCCAATCATGGCTAGTTATACAAAAAAAACCTCGACACAGATGAGTTGTAGAAATATTCAGCCACTTACAGTTTTCACCAAAAAGATATGAGCGAGGGACTAAACCTGATTTTTGTAGGATTCACATATGTTTTCTTTGCTTTTAAAATGGGTATTTTAATGCAGGGATTCCTTGATTTTTGCCGCCGGAGGCAAGTGGACACTCAAGGAACTGCAGTTTTTTGCATTTCTACATTAGCCTCATTTTTTTACTTTGCTAGGTTGTTGCTGGGTGTTCATTATCTGTTTCAAAGAGACCCTTGTTGCACACCTCAGTGAATATAGAAATAAGTAATGTATTCTAATTGTTTTCAGTGTTGTTCCAGATTGTTAAATAGCTTACCTAGTCTCTGAAACAGGTCTGGTGTTTCACTCAGTCACAGCTGTTTCATCTGGTTGGAGAAACAATCAATGCTAGTACGTTTTAGAAAATGTTTTAGAATAAGAGGGTTCATGGCCTGCTTAGCTAGCTAGCTACTTTGCTACATTCATGAAACCAGCCGCAAGGGTGTAAAAGTTGTTGTCAGAATGTGAATAACAACGCCCAAATTTAAACTTTTCTTCAATCAAAGTTAAGAATTTTGATGGCTTCTGGTGCCTTACATCGCATAGCTTCAATATCAACTAAACTGCCATCAGGTGAATGAGTGTGAACCGGTCTCTGACTCACTGATAAAAAATATGGAACAAAATGACTCGTCCTCCCTATACAGAGTTTGGATACACAAATCTGATAACTTAATTCAATACAACGATCATCTTAAATCTAATTATATGCACCATGTCTATTGTTTGAAAAATAAAACATAGAATGTATAGGATCATTAAAAAAAAAAAAACACAGAAATACAATTTTCTTTGATGTCTTTGAACTCTCGAAAGATGATAAACAAACTCTGAAGTGGGTTAAAGATCAAAGTCCGACTAGTCTACTTGAAGAAATGCAATAATAACAAAGTACTTCATCCAGTACAGATCTACCCCCGGGGGGGCATGTCGACAGGGATTGGGGGAGAGAAAGGTGGGCTTAGCATCAAGCACGTGTTCAAGATTAGGAAGGGGATAAAATATGCATGGTTAACCAGAGGGCTTTGTTTTGAACCGTAGTATCTGTGGATTGATTTAATTCCATTTTTGTTAGATTCAAGAGAAGGTAGACATGATGTATAATAAATAATCCATGTTCCATTGTGTTTGAAGCCATAATTACTACCGTACTTTACCATATCAGATAGTTTTTTTTTCCTGTTAGGGGTTCTAGTGTAAATACTAAATTTACAGTATTAACAATGATGATGGTATTACTATTCTATACGAGATTAGCTGCAGACAGACAGAAATGCACACACCAAGCAACAACCCCCGTTTGTCGAGTGTCCACTTGAGGCTGGCGGCAGAAGCACCGGAAGTCACATACACACCCATTCAAAACAGCAGAAATTAACATGTTTACAGGCTGGTAAAAAAAAAAAAAAAAGATCAGCACTTTTGTATGAAGGATAAGAGTTGGTCACAGTAAGTGGCGTAGCTGACTTGACTGACGGGTGTTGCTGTTTGTCAGGAGGCTTAAGACCAGCCTTTTAGCCTGACTCGTTCATTTGACTGAAAGTTAGATTGAGACAGCATTTCCAGCATGGTGACTGACCACCATCGACTGGCTTCCAAAGCCCCCTCCAGTAACCAAAGGGTGACATCACTCAGGCTTTATCCATTATTATTTACAGTCTATAGCAAACACTCACACTCAAGGACTAAACACACAACGCCCTCCAAGCCTATGCCAGGTGGTGATTATATAAATACAGTGAGGGGGGTTTCCAATGTTTTTCAGTTGTTCCTTTCATCTATAACAGGGCTTACATAAAAAAAAATGTTTGAGATAAATTGAATGGACTTCTAAATCTTTAAAGTGTGGAAACCAATTGATGTTTGGACATAATTTCAAAGATTTAGTTAATTAGGCGGTCATTAGCAGCTTGATTTAAATTAATCTTGTGTTTGCCTCTGCAGATTTTGCCATTTTACATCTACCAGTTTAAAACAAATTAACTAAACAGTTTGTTTTAATTATTTTCTCCTATTTCATTTTGTAAATTACACGAGTTGATCTGAACAGAGCTTTTTCAAACATTTCTTTATTCCTGGCAGCTCTGAGGCTGTTCCAGTGATCTCATCTCAACTGCTGCCAAACTCAGAGAGCTGTGAGTCAGTCAGAGGAGTGAGGCCCAGAAAGAGAGGAACTGATCACATTATGGATGAAAGATGAAAACATAATTGCAGAAAAGTCTATAGTGCAGATGTTTGACATCAAACAGATAAGACTGACAATATTGTAATTATTTTATGCGTTTATGATAAACAATGAGAAATCAGTATGTTATTATCACCAGCGATATGTTTTGAATGTACGCTAGATAACAAAAACATCGTGCCATAGTAACAACACTGGTGATCAATTCCACAGGTTATTTTTGATGAGTTGTTGTAGAGGCCGCCTTCAATTTGGATAATGCAAATCTTGTTCATACAATGGCATCCTAACAGCCACCAGCTTCTATGGCAAACAACATACTGCTACAATCACTTTGTCTTAGCGAAAGGAAAGATATGCAATCTGAATGTGGAGTCTCCAACCTGCCTCTAGAAATCCAGAAATTAAACTGGGCCCTGTTTTGACCTCCAATATTAACATACAGGTCTTTATTAAGGGCTTAATAAAAAGGTATTTGTTATTTTCAGGTGGTGATAAAATGTTATATTATATCGAGTGTGGAAACACAGCATGAAAAGAGGCCCTGTGAACATGTCACTTTATCTTACATTTTAAAAGGAGTTATATTTCAGATTGAATAGTGTGATTTCAGACTGTAGGCTTATTGATTTGTGATGTTAGCTGCACCAAAACATATTAGGTTAGGAGACTGAGGAACTAAACCTTAAACTTAACTTTAAACTGGAAGCAAGAGGGGGCTGTCTCTGTCTGATATGTTTAATTTGTACAAACAACAATGTAGAATTTGGAGGCAAATCACCGTAATAGAGAGCTAAAATTAGCTAATTAACATTGATTTAAGATGAAACTGATGGGAAGTTCAGCAGTTTAGTCACAAACAAATATTTTCGACAATTTTCTTTATTGATGTGGTGATGACTTTTGAGAAAGGTAAATGGATGAAAAGAAATTTAAAAAAAACACCCCGACCAAACCTGGATTTATACCAATTAAATGGAAAGCTATCCCATATTTATACACTTATCTCAAAACCACAAACAGGAATCTTTAGATTTGCACTGGATGAAAAGACAGTTGATCCCCATTGTCTCTTGGATAAACCGCCAAAGCCATCGAATGTCCATAGATAAACATTGCATTCTCTTCGTATGCTGTTGCTCCCAATTTCAAATCTTTTTTTGCTAAGCTAGGGTAATTGCAGCCTTGTCCCAGTTCTGTAAGACTTGTATTACCTTTCATTCAGGCAAAAGTTTCCAAATGTTTATTACACTGAAAATCCCCATAATCACGAGAGGAAAACAAAGTGAAGGCTACACTTACTGTGTTGACATTGATGAGTACAAAATACACAACATCATCATTATAACTTTGTTGACAATGTCAAATTACTGTTGCAGTTTGTAATTAAAGTCGTTTGGTTTAAATAAATTCAACTCTAAAACCGAATCATCTGTTCATTAGGTTTATTTCCACGGTCATCACAACTCTTCATCGGGTGCTTCTACAATGAACAAGCCAACAATTGTATGTCATACTTCACTATTTATTAAGGGCTCTCCTGTTCTCTGTTTTAGTAGAATCGGGGGCTTTAGCATGCCTTTAATGTTAGATAAGGAGACATAAGCCGCACCCCACATCACCCCTCCCACTCGAAGTCAGAAAAACCAGCAGCATCTCTTACAAACCAATAATAATGGTGAACGAGTTTATATATCCGCTGTAGCAGTTTTCACGAGAAATAAATGCATATATATCTTTAATGAGAGCCCTGTAGTTGTCCTGTTGTTTTCCCATCTCATAGGTTTGTTTGGTTACATTTCAATGTTGCATAGAAAGGTCGTACTCTGAGTGGATAAGGAAACCCATGTCAATGTGTCACCCTGTTTTATACAGTATATCTGCCAACCGTGCACTCTGGTGCCACAAGATAAGACCAAGCTCTGCCTGGTCTGAGTGCATGTATGTTAACTATCGGCCTCAAATTAAAGACTACAGATGTGCTAACGTTGGGCCTTTGGAAACTGTCCATGCTGCACATCTGTCAACCAGAATTTAGAGAAGATAAACATTGTGGTCTCCTGTCCAGTTGAAAAGCAACAAAGGATATTAAATGGCACTTAAGGTTCCCATACTATGTTTTGACATCCATTTACAGTTAGCAGAAAATAATAAGAAGTAGTAAAAACAAAATTCTGCAATCTGTTAAAACAAATCATACACAAATTTAATATATTTCAATTGATATTTATCAAAAAGATTAACATTCTTTTTTTATTTTAATGGGAGTATACACTATTTTGGACCCAAACCACTCACAGCTTAGCACAAATATCAAAAACAGAGGGAAACAGCAGGCCTATGTCTATCTTAATGGAAACATAATCTGCCTGCCAGTACCTTCAAATTACATTTTAACACCAACATTATCAAATAAAAAAAAGGTATTTATCAGGTTATTTATTTTTTATTTTTTTTGGGGTACAGGAAGCAAAGCAAAGAAACCAAATATTTCTGTTTTTCAGTGGACTGTTTGGTAGCGTAGTACCTGCTACCAAACAGCAGAGACCCCTCTAAGTAACTGAAAGATAAAAGAAATGTGAAGAGATATAAATACTTAACAGGACAGTTGTTGAGTGCCAGAGCCAGGCTACCCGTTTCTACATGTTTTTTTTTTGCTTAGCTAGGCTAAGCTAACACGCTTCTGAATGGGGATTTTGTACCTGACAGAGTGAGAGCTGTTACGTTCTCTTATCATAACTCTTTGCTAGAACTGTACAATTCATCTCAATATCATAGTTATCCAGATATGAGCACTCATAATAAACATACTACATTGTTTTACTTGTTGTGTGGAGGCCTAATTATAATGGCTTTGTTTTTAAACCACTTTGATGTAGTCAGATGTAGCTCAGGCTAGCGATCTTTTACCCTCAGATTAATAGATGCCAATTTACTGTTGAAAAAAACCCAGCTTTTTGAATTTATGTTGGATTTAAGTAGGTCATGTTTCACACACAGGTATGAAGTGAAACAAAAAGAAAAGCAAAATGACTTAAAATCGTAATTCAAAGCTAATATGAACTTTTGAATCTTAGTTAATTCATTTAAACTCATCGTTATCACTGCACATCACATATTTATTTCTCATTTCATGCAGGCCTATACTCTTTGTCAGGGAGAAAATAAGCACATTTCTCAGCAGAGTGAGAAGATAATTTGATGTTAGTTGTTTGTTATAAATGTATGTTTGGCAGTCATTAAAGAGGATCAGCTTTTAGGGTACGAGCTGTCCCTTTGCTTTTTTACTTAGAACCGGATCCTGAGAGGAGCTGTGATGCCGATTGGTTCTCGTCTTATTACAGAAAAAAGTCAGTGTTGTGATTTTTTGTGCATCATCTCATTACCTCAACAGCTTCAATGATGCTGCAAGATTTCTTATTTCATTACATCAGCAGCTGATACATTGACTACTTTTGTGTTGTTAGTTTATTCTCTGTGGATTTGAACCTTCTTAAATAGAAGACATACAAACACTTAAATCTGTCAATAAATTGAACCATAAATTAAATAGGTGACCAAATCGAGGGTCTGAAGAAAGACAGAATTTAAAGCCATTGCAGGCAATCTTTGAGTCACATTATTAACGTGACATGACTTTTTCATAAAGATACAGAATACAAAAACAGTTTTAAACAGATGAGCTGAAGTCACTGAGCATGACAGACAGGAAGGAGGAAATGAGAGGAAAGTCACATTTTCTTGCGTGCGTACAGTTCATTAAACTCCAGCACAGAAAGCACCTTGAAGCACGTACGTTGAGAGTAAACAATATGAATGTTTGCGATATAAACCACTTAATATTGAACTGGAGCTGGAACATGTATTCATAGTGTTGGCTCACAAAACTTCCAGTTTAATATCCTGGATTTACAGAGGCATCTTTTAATCATCATCTTTCCTGGTCTAGAAGCCAAACAACACAAACAGACACACAACCACTTTAATTACCGGTACATCATATTCTGAATGGAGACTTTCCTAAAGCATTATTTAGAGTGTTTGTGTTCTTCCTTTTCATCATGACTTTTTTTGTTTTTTCTTCCATCATTAACCCACTCTTTCCATTCCTCCTCTCCTTTTTTGAATTCTAAACATCCCACTTACTTCAGTTCCATGGCTGCTGTTTCCCCTATCTTCTCTCTTCGGTTAAAAACAAATGCTGCCCCCCCCGTCACTTAATCCTTCCCGTCTCTGATATTCACAGTGGTTTGTGCAGCAGGCAGAGAGGAGAGCACATGTCAGAGGCCGGAGCTGTTACAATAATCCAAACAGACTGACAGGGAGGCTCTGGGTGAGCACAGACAGGGGAGGAGGGACGGGCCTGTGTGTGGTGTAAAGGGAAATGCAAGGACCAATAAGAGGGTCAATGAAGGCAGGAGGAGGCGGGGTTAAAATCTTCTGTGGCTACTCTTTAACCTCAGAGAGGGCAAGAGTTCCAGACGCACGATGGGAGAAACTGATAAGGAGTGAAGGTGTACATGTCCACAGGGCGTCTGAGGGAGACTGAAAGAAAGGGTCACCAAATATTCCAATCGGAGCAGAACTATTTCATAATTTCAGCCCCTGGTGTAACAGCATGGCAACATATCTCTTTGTACTTCATTCTTGACTTTTCCTTTTAAATAAATACCTAAAAGAAAAAGTTTACTCTGATTCAATGTCAACAACTTTATCTCCATTTCCAAGAAAGGCCCAAAGAGTACATAAGACCTGTTTTTCTCTTAAGCAAGCTGCATTGACATCATTCTTTAGGGACACTAGTTGACATTTTTTAAGTTTAGACCTCCTCCCTAAAAAGGATTGAAATATGACATAACGATGTAAAATTAACATATTGTTTTGATTGCAGTTTCGCAGACTCCATTATGTAAGAGACAACAGCTTGCCAAAGTCACAGTAAAAGATACAAGATGGTCAAGAAAATGATCACAAAAAGCAACAATGAAAATATGTATTACAGTGCAGTCAGATGCAGGAACATGATGTGTAAAACCAAAGTTAATCAAGCATGTTGCTATCTTGCCTGTAGTGCACTGTGGTGAAGCTGGTAAACAAGACGACAGAGATGATGTAACAAATCTGAAGAGCTTGACTTTTGGTATTTATAACACAAAACAAGCCAAATCAACCCTCCTTTGGAAACCAGAACAATACTTTCTTTGAAATCCCTCGCCCTTTCCCACCAATGATCATTACAAATAAGTTGTTTTTGAATTATCATATCAAACAATGTAGATAGTATATAACTGATCCAATCCATTTAGTACTGATGTCCTATGACCCCTGTGTCTAAGTCCTTAACAAACTGAACCACCCTGAAGCCCATCCATTGGTCAACAAAATCTTCACCTCTTCAGTAACACAGCACTACACAAGCCTGTCAGCTACAGATACCTCCCAAGTTCCTCCATGTTATATATTGTCCAAAACAGTCAAGACCTTTGACCAAATGAAACTGGCAAAATAAGGCTCAAAGTTCATTCTTCTTCCATGAAACTATCCAATTTATTCATTGTCCTTTACTTTATATCACACACATATGAGCACTATAGGGACTTACTGTATTTCTCTTCTTTGTCATTCTGTAAGTATTTGATATTTTTACCAAATAAAACAGTTTGAATGCCTTTTTTCTGTATTGCATATAAAAAAAAATGTAAAATCAGCATCTTTACTTATTTTATGACCCTGAGTTTAACTATCCAGTTTCATGATAGTAAAATGGACATCCTGTTCCGACACAAAAAGAGACAACAGCCCCTATCATGATCAAATAATTTCTTCACTGAATCTTGTAAAAGAAATATTGGTGTTTCACAATTGCATGAATCAGTCAGTCTGTTTTTTTTAGGCTGTACACACACTACCACATATACACACACAATATCCTACAAACAGGAACACATGTACAGAACATAGCACAGATATGCATGCCCCCTGATAGTTTCTTATTTCTTGAAAGCTTTAATCTTGTTGGCAGGCCACAAACTATGTTTGTTGTAATTATCTAAATGTGTTTTTGCTCTATGCACATCCACATCCACTTCACTGGGTCACTTAGAGCACAGAAAATGGCTCTGTGTAGAAACTAATTCAATAATTTTTATCTGATATGTCAATTATATGTAACCAAGTAAAACAGACCAGATGTAAGATTTGAATCTACAGCTGTGCATTTTGAAGCTCAAACGATATACTGAACATTAAACACAACCAAACCAATGACATCATTTAAAGGCTTTATATGCGATTTTTTGATCCAGCAGATGTCGCCCTTGAGCACCAGCATGAAACCAAAACAACTTGCGCTGCATTGCTGTGTTAGCATGCTAATGCTAGCGATCTTTATTATGCTCGTATCTTCACACTGCATGTAAATCTACCCGAAATGACCGTGCTCTAGAAACGCAGTTAAGCAGTGAGTACAGTATGTTGTTGTTCTTTTCTCTAGACCCTCAATTAAACAACTTTTATTCGCGAGGGGAGGAGCCAGCTGCCATCCCGGCGATGTCAACAAACTGAAAATATGACTCGGGAAAACATCACAGACAGTGGGACTCGGGTGTTACACCGATTGTAGACAGTCATTACTCAGTTATTTTCAGAGGATATACTTGATTTCTATTACATTTAAGTGTGAAAATTTTTTAAGCTAAGTTATCTTGAGATCATGTAAATGTGTATGAACCAGCGGTGAAACAATTAGAGAAGACTGTTAGTAAAGAAAAAAAAAATTTTAAGTAAAAATGTTGAACAAAATTTCCAAAGTTTTTGAGATTTGTATACTTAAAACTACTACAGTGATCCAGGCCAAGTACAAGTCTGCAAGTCTGTTTCAGAATCAAAACATTATTTTAGCAAGTCTAGGAAAATACTTTGTAGCCATAAAGGTTTTTATAAATATACCAGACTGTAGGGAAGGTAGGGTTATTTTTACCTTTGCGTCTCTCATTCCCTCAGGCAAAGTAAACAAAAACAAAGTTTCTTTACGTAAATGTAAAAAGCCAGACAGAATGAATCCATGAAAAGGGAGGAGAGAAAGTTCACAAACAAAGCAACTCAACTCTGCAATGTTTGCTATCATTAATATTCCACTTTCTACCAAGTGTTTTTAGTAACTCACCATTGCTTTCAGATAACAACAAAATGCTGAAATGAGAATGTTTACTGGACCACTGTACAAACTTTAATTCAGTGCAATTCTTTTAATTGAAACAGGACATTGGAATGTTTTGACTACTGTTCACAGCAACATGGTGAGGAGGAGGTATATTAAAGATGCTGATCCTGGCTGGAACGTGACATGCACGGTTTGTTATGACAGAGGCTGTCTGAGAAAGCAGAGCACAGAAGGTATTTGTGGCTACAAAAATAAAAAATGTCTGGAGGAGGCTTCAAGTTTTTGCAGGAACCATCTCCATATAGTGTATTTTCAAAACGGTAAAAGGCTTCAGAAATGGTAAAGTTAGATTTTATAGTGTGTTCATCAGGGTACAAATAATAAATCAGTAAACCAGTTCTGTATGTGGATCAAGAGAACGTTAATTTTCAACAATCTTGACAGACACGAAAGCATTTAAGATCTCCATGGAGTCACATCCACCCACAGCATGTTTTCACTTACTGCTAATCAGCCCTCTCACGACTCCATGTACTGACTGTGCTTGACAGCGTCCTGGCTCCTCTGGGTTTTTATTCTCACCTCGTAATTCCCATCATATATCAAAAGCAGACATCAGAGAAAATAAATGAAATCTTCTCTGTGTAGGTGTTTAGTACCTTTAAGATATCAAGCGGAAACATTAAACATTCACTACAGTAGCTTATCAAATGTGAGGATTGTTCAATTCCCTTTAATAGTTGTTGCACATTGAAATATATATATATATATATATATATATATATATATATATATATTTTTTTTTTTACCCGACTGTTTAAAGATGTTGTATACTATATTTTATGGAGACTTCGAATTTGTGCTGGGCTGTTTTAGTAGCTACAGAAAGAGGAATACATCAACTTTTTTTGAGAGGGTCGATACAACCCTAAAGTCGGTGTGTTATGTACACAGGTGGAGCCAAAAGATTCTAAAGCTTAGCGTAAAGAACAGTGGGTTAGCGCTAGCCTGGCTGAAGCCCATATGAACTTAATCTCACTTTCTCCACTCTGACCCCCCAATATAATGGTAGGGGAAACACTGATGTGTATTGTATCCCCCATATTATATCAGACTTCAAGTTAAACATAAGCAAAGTTTAACTGAGCAAAAGTGAGAAAATACGCAAGAAGTGGAAAATAAACCTTTAGATCACGCACTGATTCTTTTACAGAAATGAATTCCCAAACAGATAAATATAGTTATTTGAATTGAATTAAAATGTGAATGAATCATCAGTTCAGTAGATCAATGTTACATGCATTTTGTCATTCTATTAATCAAGCTGATATGTCTTACAGTTTAGGCAGCGTCACTGAATGATACACAGCTTTCTCACTGCTTGTAGCTGTTGTGTTCCAGTAAACTTTCAATCCGTAACACACAAACACACAGCGACTTCCACAAATCCCTTTTCACTCAGACACACAGAGCTACTACTCACATCAAGAGTCACTAAGCTGGCTGATGTCCAATCATGATCAATCAGCTTTAACCAGCCAGACGTAGCTGTAGAGCCTCAGCCGAGCTCACAGCACAGAGCTCATTGATCCCTGGTGGTTAGAGAGTCACAGGGCAGCAGGTCAGCCTGATCTGCAGGGCTTCAGTCACTCTACTCCCTGAAGACAAACGTCAATACAAACACCAGCGGACATTGCAATGGAAAGAGATGCTTTATCTGGACAAACAAATGTTCATGGTCCAATCAACAGACCAATCAGCTCATCTGGTCTTGTACAGACTAGTTGAAGCCCTTAACCTAGTATGGGCTGGCTTAAGTAAACTTAAATACAATGACTATACATACCTTAGAGCCAATTTAGTAGTTAATGATTAGTGGTATAGATAATGGATGGATGATGGATGGATGTAACCCTTGATACTTAATTACCGATATGTCAGACCAAACACAAGTGTAGTTTGAGAGGCCGTATGATATACATGTCAGAAGTCATTGCTACTTTGTCATAGGTTTCTATTTAATTGCTTCAGGAGGCATTTTGTTTTTTCAGTCCTTTGAGTTACAAAAAGAGCCTATCAACTAGTTTATGTTTAAAAAATAGTTCTGTCAATGTACCAAGTGTATCTATGAAATTCATTGCGTGTGTGTGTAAACACAGCTGGCCAATAAATCTGATTCTGATGAAATCAACAAGAGTGGATTTACAGTACAAGCATCTATTGAGCCTTTATGTTTGACATGTAAGCAATATGACAAGTCAGCCAACCATGACAGGTAGGGTAAGTGTACATTCAGCATTACTTCAGTGCAATGAGCCATCTTTATGGTTGTAGTGTTTTTCATTATTAGGATCATTGCAGTGCTGCAGCTGCAGCGCCGTGTACCTCGGCTGCAGCACCGTGTACTGCAGAGGTGATGCAGCTTTTACTTATCGATCTCGACTTTCTGTTCCCATAATTACTCACGACTACATTCAAATATCTCGAATGTCCCAGTGACTGAAAAAAATGCCACACACACACACACACACACACACACACACACACACACACACACACACACACACACACACACACACACACACACACACACACACACACACACACACACACACACACACACACACACACACACACACACACACACACACACACACACACACACACACACACACACACACACACACACACACACACGTTTAAGGTATTATAGTAACAACTTAACATTATATTGAATAAATAATGTGCACAGAGTTTAACCAATAAAGTAACTAAGTAGAAAAAGATCCATAATAAATGTATATAAAATGTCCCACACATTGCAAACAATGCTTCGTCTTTCAGTTGATACATGTTCAGAAAGTTTAACATTGTTGCTTAAAATTTAGAATACTTTGCTTTTTTCTACCCCACTCATAACTCATAACGCTAAAATAAACTGTCTTTAAAACCAGCTAAATCTGCGACACAAGTTCACTTAAGTTAGGTTACAGAGTCCACACTGAAGTTGAAGCTAGCTAGTTTCAACCTAAAGCCATGTTGATGTTTGGTTGCAATCTGAGCCAAAGTGTGTCATAAAGTCCAGACCCACAAAAAATGATCACAAAAAAGAATGTTTCCCACTACCTGTAGCCAATACTGTAGTGTGTCGTCTTCCATGCCCAGTTTTCTTTGAATAATTTGCTGTCCATAAGCTGAGAGGCTTAACACCTTCAACAGGTAATGTTGATAGAGGACAACTAGAAACAAAGGCTGTGTCTGAAATCATCATATATAGTACACGTAGATGGAAATTGGCCATTGACCATCCTTGCCTACACCAGAGCACTCTTGTTTCTCTACTTTTCTTAAATAGATTAATGACACTTTTTCATCACAGATATTTGTCATATCATAGTGGAAAACTGAACATATGAAAACAACAACACATAACTCCATTCCAACAATTCTTGCAGCTGCAACAACTGATCAATAGTAACTGAATCAACACACAACAATATTGATAACCAATCAATAAAGTGAAGCCATGTCCGGCCAAGGCAAGTATTAAAATCTGAGGAATCCAACCAAATCTACACTTCTTTCCAAGTTCATCTACAAATGATACACTAGTCAACTAGAACTACATAGTGTATCTTTAATTGCACAAAAACACACTTCCAGATGAAGTATTCTGACAGTAAACCTAATTGGTGTATTAATGTGGAGTGTATTGTCACCAAATGTAGCCTAAACTTCCCAAGTCAACAGATAAACGTATTCCATAGGCCCTAAACTCAGCACGTGCATCAATAGGCAGAGAGGTTTATTCAAGTATTCAAAGATTGAAGATGCTGAAACACACATTCATGAGCCCGGTGCTTGTCATGCTGCAGGTTTCTGCATGGGACACTATTCACAGGCAAGTCTATGCACATGCATATTTAATGTCCATCCAGAAATACAATCAAGCATTTTAACACTTCTGTTAAATAATGTAATGACCTCAAACTCTTTCATTTAAAACAAGTTTGACCCAATATGGATAGGCTATACTGTGGGTCAGAAAAAGAAAAACACTGAGTTCAGAAATCACTCACCTAAATGTTATCTTATCTGCCGGTGCGACGCACGAGGATGTAACCTTACCGGACTCTCTTGGGACTTTGTCCGGTGTGTCTGCGGTGTGTGATTCTGTCCTCTTTGAGAACACCGTCCTGTCTGCAGCTCTGCTATGTGTGATTCTCTCCTCCTTGAGAACACCGTCCTGTCTGCAGCTCTGCGTGCACTCACTCCCGGTTCATTTACTGAAGTCTCCGCCGACTGTAAAACAGACCACCGCCGCCGCTGCCGCCGCCGGATGCAGTCAGAGCTGATCCAGCCCGGAAACAAACTTCATCAATATTACATTCACGTGTAAAAATAGCCTCGGCATTTATCCATGCATTATTTCTGCTGTTCTCTGCCATGGTTATACAAGCTTTGTTTTTTCTTTAGGTTATTAATTTATACAACAAAGTTTTAGCAAACTGTTTATGTGAGAAGTAGCCTATATATAATAAATAAAAACAGTTACACGGATTGAGTCACAACAAAACAAATCAGACTGGTATTTTTTTTTTATATGACATACATGGAAAATAAATGAAGAGACAATACACTTGTAGAGATTCAAAAGAGACTGAAAAGTAATTATGTACCAGAGGTTTCCAATAACAAACGACCCCACAGAATTCAGATTTTTGAGTGCTATTTTGTAACTGAATCAATGGTTGGATCAATATCCTATTTGTTTCCAATAACAAAAGCCACACATCAGTCACCACAGATTTTGGCTTTATGTGCACCTTTGACCTCTGTCTCTCTATGTTTACATTACATTACATTACAGATAGATTAAATTACTAGCCTACATGACATTTTCAGGGGAAAGAAAATCTAATCTCTTAAATACCCTGAACAGGTCTTCCTGTTTCCTCTACAAGCTAACCCACTGCTGATGTGATTTTCTTTCTCTTTTTTTTATATTAAAAAAGTCAGACTTTTGCCTTACATAAATGCACTACACTATACTAAGTAAATAGGCTATATATTAAACACATGAACAAATACAGTTAAAGATTGTAAGCTTCTCTGATTCTAACAGGACATCCCAGCACCAGCATTAACTGTTTTTTTTCCAGTCAGGCCCCTCCCCTCTAATGAGGGAGGCTGTTGCTGTGACAACCCTGCATTATGCAGCCACCAATGAAAGACTCTTTTCAGATTAAAAAAAGAAAAGAAAAGAAAGAAAGTAGAAAAAAAAGTTATTTGCATTCCTTTTCCATTAAAGATTTTGTGTGATAGAAAAACGGCGCGATGAGGTTTATTGTGTGGTTTGTATCAGAGGAGGAGGAGGAGGAAGAGGAAGAGGAGGGGAGGCTGAACTTGAAGCATCTTAAGGCCTCAAAGAAAACTAGTGCACTGTGTGTGTGTGTGTGTGTGTGTGTGTGTGTGTCAGTGTGTGCATGCCACAGTCAAAGGGCACCTGCTTAACATGCAGTGCACAATCACAGGCTCAGTGCAAATATTTCTGGTCGTTTCAGCACTCCACCTCTGTGATAACTTCATAAAAACAACTTAAATCATAGTTAAAGCAGAACAAACTTAACTTTAATTTATCTCCATAATAAAAAAGGGTAAACAAATCCACTGCATATTTGTTCTTTGGTTTTGATAATTAAACACATAATGAAGCAGGCTGTTAAAACTCAATACTCATTATCAAACTTTGGATGTCAGGGGAAAAATCGATACTGGTGTTTTTGCCTTGAGTGATTTTAATAAAGAATCAAATCAGAGCTTCAAAGAAGAACCAGTTGATAACCTGCACCACACTGTCTCATAAGTATTTAATCAAACAAAGCTGCATGTTTCACACTTTTAGAGACAAACCAGAGATAGTTTGATCATAATGCCTTCCTGCTCTGCTCTCAATGCCTGCACCTGCTGTCATCAGTCCAGCAGAGCATGGCGGGATTAGCACAGACGCTACTGAATGGCTGCTGAATAATTGACCAACTTCTTTTGTCTCTCTCACGCTGTTTTGATTGAGCATATGTTTAGGAGCCATTTGAAATGAAAGTTTGCTTCGGGAGAGGTTATTATGGGGCCTCTTCTAAAGTGAATCAGTTCTGGCTGCAAGGCCCAGTAAACAATCACATTTAGAAAGACAGAGTAGCGTTATTAGTGAACAATAACAGATGCTTTTTTCTGAAGATAAATCCTACTTACTGTACAGAAATAAAGGATCTGGGTTTTCTTTACTTAATACAGTGGTCTAGAGTCATTTTAAACATTATTTTAAACATTGTACAGTTTTAGGTAGGCCTACTTGTACTTTACCTGAGTTTACTTCTACTCCATTATGACATGGAAGCCCTGAGTAGAAATATATCCATATACTTAATTTACTCCATTTTCCTGTGATAGCGAGTAATTTTCTGTTGTTCTATTGAGATCTTGACCTACTTTACTCGAGATAACAACAATAGTTTTCCCATGAGGCTATAACTCGATTGATCTCATTGTCTTGAGGTCATTTTACAATGACAAGTGAATGGACTAGAAACTATAGACGACATACATAAAGACATGAACATATTTAGAGACTTCATTTAGACATATTTTTATTTTACATAATGATGCTGGGATGATGACGGTTGAACTTGGTGCCATAGTTTGCTAGTAATGGTTGAGTCATATAATTACAATTTCATTTGTAGATTGGCTTTAAAAATATTCAAACGCTAGCAGCTTGGTGTGGACTCCTAAGTCCAACAAGAAGCATGCTAATTGCTAACGTGGTGAGACCTTGTTAACTCAAAATTTAGGAAAACAAGCGTGATGAAGACAATGAAGAGGTGGACTTCCTGAACAAGCTTCATCACTGTAGTGAACATCATGAGCTGAAAATAAGCTACGTCTGCTCTGTGCTGTGTCACTCAGGATGATTTCAGGTAGGCTATACATCTTGTAAACAGTTGTTAGCCAGCATGACTTGCATTTTGCTGTTTTCATGCTAACGTTTGATGAATGTCCCTTTGTATGAAGTATTAAGGCCTAACTAAAGCACTGCAGTCATTTTTTGTTCACAGATTGATTCTTTTATAAATCCACAGATGCTTTTTGTTTTGGTTTGATTAAGATAGTGATTGTTTTTCAATAATGTACAGAATTCATTTTGCCTGTGTCATACAATCAGAAATGGGCATTTCCACAATGTAGGCTACTTTGGATAACTAAGTCTAGGTCTCTGTAGTGATATTACTGTTTTGGCAGAAATTATGAGCCCCGGCCCCTGCTACAAACAACCCAGCACTTCATAAGTAATTGTCATGACCCCTTTAAGTATCTTTATTTTCCTTAAGCAATGTTTTATTGCATTTATTACCCTCCAAGTATAGCTCCATTTGTATTCTTACCTTATCATTATTTAGAATCATTTTCTTTTAATGTAGGGCTTTAACTAGGAACAGATTTTACTCTGTTAATTATGAAAAAGCAAAATATTTAAATAGACTTCTTTAACCGCTGGCTACAGCATGGGATTTGTATCTGAAATTGATCTTGACTCTTCTTGAAATTTTATGCATCTTCTTTTTTTATGGTATTAAGTAAATAATCTCTTAGTTCAGCAGTTTAAAATAAGAAAAACAAATTAAGCATTGCATCGTCAAACTGTAAGTTGGAGTTGAGCTTAGATGTAGCTCTGACAGCCTCCTTTGATTGAAAATATGAATATAGTGGAGCACCGATAGCCTAGTGGTTATGTCGCGAGCCCCATGTACAGAGGTTATTGTCCCCTGACTGTCGGTTCAAATGACGGTTCTGACCCCAGCCCTTTGCTGTAAGTCATCCCCCACTTTCTCTTCCCAACGTTTTCTGTCTCTCTTCAGCTGTCCTATATAATAAAGGCAAAAGATCCAAAAAGGCTGTTTGAAAAAAAAAAAGAATATTATCTGAGCCACAGATTATTCCTTTGATTGTTCATTTAGTCTATGCACAGTCATAAATTATTACTGTAAGACATCTGTGTTAATATTTCCCAGAATGCAATGTTTCTTCAAATTCTTTGTTATACCCTACCTCCAATACAACAACAAATGATGTATCACAGACAAGCAGCAAATTGTCACATGTGTCAAGAAACAACCAGACGGATTTTTTTGCTCAAAAAGTGCAAACTGTGAATCAATCATCGAAATAGTTGCCGCTCAGTTTTCAGTTCTTTAGGGACTGTTCTCTGGCTCTCTACTTCAGTGTTGTCCTGTCTCTGAGTGTGTGAAAAACAACTTGGCCTTACAGGAAAAGGAAGTAGTTCATCACATCAGTGCAGATTGTAAAACATTGCAGCTCACCCGATGCCCGCATGTCCTAGAGTTGTGTTTCTTTCACCGTGCGTCTTCAGGTTCAGTGGTACCTTGATTTCACCACGTGTTTGAGATTTATAGATCTGAAGGAAAGGGGAAAAAACAACATCTTCATCACAAACTCTTATCTCTCCTTCACAATGACAAATAAGGATTTTGTTTCATTATATTTCACAAACATTTAACAAAACGGACACATAAGAAAAATAGAGTAATAACAGAGAAAGAAACAAAGACTTAAACAAACATATACATAACATCTAACAATAGAGACCGGTGATACTGGTCGTGAAGGTCTGTAATTAGTGTCAGGCCATGTTCAGGTTCTGCATGTGCATGTGTGAGTGTGGTTGGGGGGGAGGGGGGGGTGCTTAGTTGGTAGTGGTGTTAGGAGGGTGTAAGGATGGGTGATGTAAGTAGGACTCATACAGAAAATTTGGCCTCCAGAAACCACAAAAGTGGCCCCCCAAGGACACAAGTGGAGAGGGGAAAGAGAAGAAATATATGAATAAGTAAAAAATCTAAATAAATACATAGAGGAAGTCTCTTAATCAGATTGGCTGTTAACAGTATCTCTGTGTCACTCTATGGATGTCTCATTGATTTCCCCAGTAGCTGTGGTAGAATGAGTCCCTGCATGTTGAGGAAATGCTGTAGAGGCTGTAGCACAAATATGTGGTACGTTGATGTATTGTTTTTGCTTAAAGGTCAGAGGGAATCAGTGACGAGAATCAGAAGTGACAATGTGTCCTTTGCAGTGACAGTGGGAGTAAGGTCATGTAAGGGACCCTGGAGTAAAACCATGAACAGACCTTCATCTGAAACCAAATGGTCCCTGACAAATAAACTAAAGATTGCACCAAAAAAAATAGGAATGGAAATCACAGGGTAACTGTATGATGCATAGCGATACAATACTAGGCTATATGATCAGTGGCCCACGATAACAAATATCACGTTACAGGGGTTTCAGCAATAATTGATATATTTCAGCACGATTATAAAGTCATATATCACAATATCTGATTAACTAAAATATATAAAATGCCTGTGAAGAAGTAAAGTGGATGATTAATGCATATAATCACTGCAGTTTGGTGTCAGCTTCACCTATTATCCCGTTTCATCCTCGATGTTCTTTTCATTGCTGCCTGATGTTGTCCCACTATCTTCTTCTATTTCTTCTTCTTTTATTCCACTGTAAACTTCTACGTCGATCAATTACCTTCTCTTAATGTTTCTCTGATTCATGTCATAAGAGCCACCATGAGGTGTCATGACGTGATGACGTGATGTGGTCAGAGTTTTCACTAAAATGTTGATATTTTGCACCAGCAGTTGGATAATTGTATCTCAGGAGTCAGGATGACAATATAAATATTGCCGTATTGATATTTTGTCCCACCCCAAATACGAAAATGTATTTAATTGGTCACAGCATCACTTTTCTGGCAAACATGCAAACCTTTAGACTTCGAAGGTTGTAAAATACTCAGAAGAAGATTTGCCCATTGCCCAGAAAGCATTGTGGTCTTAAATATACTCATAACACACATGGAAGTTGTGACTCACTCCTTCTAGGGACGGTCCTGCTGAGACTTCCTTCCTGTCCAGGTTGTTGTTCGATCCCACTTGTCTTTCTTCATGATGCATACAGCAGGCAGGAAAACATCCTGGAGCTGCTCTTTAATCCATAAACCCCACCCCCGTCAAAATATTCCCAAATCTGGAAACATCCTCCCTCACTGGGTGAAGATGTGACAACCAGAGAGAGAGAGAGTAAGTATCGTGCTCTTCAGGTGTTAGTGTGAGCTGCAGGATAAGGAGGGATTGAGAGAAGCATAATCCCTCGCACATGGCTACAGCACCTTTCATGTACAGATAAACGTGCCAAGTCACGAGCACATCTCATGCTAACAGTGAGCAGGAGACAGGACAATGCTGCTCGCATGAAGGCCTACAAAATATTTACTAAATATAGTATATTTATTTAACTATTTGTATATCTTTGTCCCATTACACCTGGCTGTTTGTCTATTATGTTTTATTTCTAAAAGATCCCAAAAAGAAGTAGCAGTTATATTCTAAAATACTTATTTGTTGTTGACTCAAAACACCACAGGTCGGTTATACACATGAAAAAAAACCTATTTCTAACTTGTGAAATATTTTTTCTCGTATCATATTGTCTGGCCCTCTGTGGTAACTTTAGCTCTGATTGTGGACATACAAAATACACATGATGCCACAGCTCTTAATGGAGAAAATAGAAGACAAATGGAAAAAAGGCAGAAATATGATGGGAAACGTCTGTCCTGTAATACTATAAAGTTACTACAGGGGGGAAAATGTGTAAAAAATCAATAAAACAAAATTCAATAAAATATAATCATATTAAACTATAATAATAATCAATAATGACAGAACTCTTGAGTGCTTTTTATTATACTTATACATGATTAGGTAAATAAAGGTAGATTTTATTTGTGATAGTGAATATTCTTACTTTGTTATTTTTACTGTATTTTATTTTAACTTTGTTTAATCTCTTAAAGTGAGGTTTTGAGATAAGCCCTCATGGGGTCTACCTCACCTGCAGATGTGTTTTATTCTTGTTTTATTTTTCTGTTTTGTGCAAATTAACTAAACTAAACTAAATGATAGAATAACACCTTTACCACGTTTAGGATAAAATAAAGTGTAAAATTCCAGATCATGCCATTTTTTGCGTTCATTCTGGTAAACTTGGCCTTTTTCTTTTACTGAAGGCATGGACTCCCATAATGGTGATGCGTTTAAATTATAAAAGGATTCTTCATCCTCTCTGCTCTTAAAGTAATAGGCCTAATGGCGATTTTTAAATAAGTTTCAAAGTGCTTTTGAAAATATTTCAAAACATACTGCAAAGTAAAAAATGAAACATAATATAATCATAATTTTGAGGGAAAATCCAGTTGTTTTACCTCTATAAAGAAACAAACCATAGAAATAGCCGAGGACGGAATTACTGCCAGGAGTGCGCACACATGAGAGCCTCTGCTGCCCTCTGGTGGTTTAAAGGCAGAGGTGCAACACTCCAGTCTCTTCTCACCTGCTCAAGACTTTTTGTACTGTTTTTGTTCATCCCAGGAGCTTCACTAGCAATGTTCATACATATTGGTTTTGATAATTTTGTTAACCTTGAATAATATCTGAAAAAGAGCTACAGAAAAACCTAGCTGTTTAAAATAGATGTTCTATCTGGACATTTACCCTACATGTAAATACCCTATATATTATATATTATCCTATTTATAGGCTACATTTGATCACAATTTAAGTTATTATTTTTTGATCACGTTATAGTTCTACTTTCCTTTTTTTTACACTGTGCAATTATCTTACAGGGCAATGTTTTAAATATATATATTTTATTTATTTATCTTAAAATAATAGTAAGCACAAATTTTTTTTCATGCATGCAATTATTCAAAAATGGCAATATCTATGAATAAAACAAAAGAATAGTGTACATGTTTTTTTTTATTATGATTACTAAGCTTTAAATAGATTACCAAATTTCTCCACATCTTTGACTCTTTAGCTGCTAAATAATTTAGTTGTCTCAGTGATTGTATGTTATTTGAACTTTTTTTTTGCATGCTTGTTTGAATGCAGATTTGGCATTAATGGCCACTTTCTTCATTTTAATTCAACCTGAAGAAAAGTAAAGAAATCCAGATCTATAAGATAGTAGAACAAGATTCATGATTCATTCTCATATTACAAAATGTGTGATCCATTCAAAGAAACAAAACGTTTTCCGTTTACACAGCAACATGTGGTTTTATTTATTTCTCAGATGTCATCATCAGAAATATGAACAGCAGTAATTTAACAACAAAGTTGCTGCCCTGTGGTTGAGTGTTCAGTGACAATGCATTGCTCATTGTAGTGATCAGTCTTTTCTTTTCACCATGAGTCTTCAGATTGTAAAGGTCCGAGCGGAGTGGAGACATGGAGCACCTGTGGACATCAGATGAAAAAGCAACAGTAGACAAGTCAAGATTGTTTTCACAAAGTCAAAGAAAAACCTTGGAGCCATTTCTTTCCTGTGCACAGAAGACGTCCTCTGGGGAACACGGAATCATACCAGATTAAGTTTTTCTGGAGATTGTAAAATCAGAACGGTTTGTGGACGGCATTGACCTTTGGGTTTACAGGACATCAAGTAAGTAATGGTTATTGATGTTTGGACTGTTACCATGGGAACCACCCCCGCAACAAGGAAGCTGTGGTGAAAAGGAGAGAAAGTATTCAAATTCCTCGGCAGAAAAGCCAGTCAAATGTAATGTAAAGGGCATCCATTGTAATGCTGGGCCTTTTAAAGAGGTGGCAGCAGGGGGCATTGTGGGACACACAATGAGAACAGACAGTGCACAGCATCATCCCTTATAGTATAAACTTTGTGTGGGTGGACAGCTGTGTGAACTAAGTTGGTGAGTCCATTTTTAAATTAACTTGATCCATTATCCAAATATTAACAAAATTAGCAATCCAAAAGTAAACCTTATAGCTGTATTGTTTTCTTTTGTTCTATTAATCTAGTTTTTATTTACGCTAAAGGCACATGTTCAAGGTTGAAAGTTTACATTTTCTTGTTTTTCTTTATTCGAAACTGCTTAAAGGGTGAGAGAGCAGAAATTAGTTAACATCTAATAGTTAGACTATCTTAACTCAACTTACCAGAGCGATCAGATTTACCAGAGCGATCATGTTAAATGTGAATTCTCATATTTTCTCAATTTTAGCTCGATTAGTCCCATACAGATTGTCAGAAGTCATAGCTTTAGAGTTAAAAAGTTGGTGGATTTATCTGTGATTGGGAAGAATAAAAAGCAACAAGAAAACCACTTTCCTCTATGATGTCAATATCGATATCTTTAGGTCTTTAATGTTTGTGAAACAAAAGGTCTTGAAAATACTTCTACTCTGGCTTTTTATCACTTTTATTATGAACCAAGAAAATACAAGTCAGATTGTATGATAATGGGAGTTGATGTTGGATGAAGCCCCTCCATTAGTTTACATGATAAAGGTGTGAAAAGAGGTCTAAATTAAGGCCTCCTGAAGACCACACACACAGCGTCGTGTCACACTGCACCCTTTTGTGTCACCACCTTCATTTGCATTACAGTGAAGAGGAAGACACACTGCCTGTCAACACAGCGTAGGGCGGGACTCTCAACATTTGACTATACATATGGATGCTTTGAACATTGAATGTGTGTTGTAGAATCACATATGACGTCATCTTTTAATGCTATGTAAACATATTGATAGTCTAAAAAATACTAGGTCTGTACACTATGTAGAAGTGAATCACTAACCAGTGGTCTCACTGTTTCAGTTCAGTGTGATGACATGTAGGACAAGTGTCTACTTTCTTTTATTTCTTTTTTTTATAATTCATGAGTTTCTACTGGTGGTGGAATGGCTGCATTAAGCTTTAAGGCAATGAGCAGGTTTGAGTGTTGTTGCCGTCAAGGCAATGGCACAATGCAGTTTAAAAGGCAAGTGGTGTGAAATGGTGGACAGGGCAGAATGAAGCTCCAGTTTGTTTCTTCTTACATTTCAGTTACATTCAAGCGAAGCGATTAAAAAGAGAAGATAACTTATGATGTCTGAAGAGCAAAGACAGTTGCTTGAAAACACTCTACAGTGTTCTGAATGTGTTTACAGAATAATGAAAGACTCTTCTCACTAAGATGAAAAGATTAGATCTGCTACATGATTAAAGAGCTTTTTAACCTGTCGCTAAAGTCTGAAGGATATCTCTGGTGGTCTGCAATTTACAGCTTAGGCTTGTTTTAAACTATATAGGACTTCAGTGTATTACATGGAACTAGAAGCCATATTTAACTACCTAGCTTAAAGCAGCTCACTGCTACATCAAACATGACCATTGCTCTGCTTGGTTTATACATATTTTAGCCAACACCCCTTGGAAATAAAAAAATAAACTACTATGTGTAATACAAATTTCACATTTTTTTTCACATCTATTCTCTTTGGACAAGGAAAAAATTGTACAATATGAGAAATGGGTTAAAAGATCAACAGCTAATCATAGCATTCAGTACTACGTTAGCTAGGGAGATGCTAAATGCTAACATTACATTTGAAAGTGTTTACAATGCAATAAGACTTTTAACAGTCTGAATTCTGTTAAAACAATATATTTGATGACACATTATCTACGATCCCATAAGCTTAAGCTATGAATTTCCAGCTTTACTATCAAACTGTTAAACACAATAAAATTGCAATGTTAGCTTGACATTAGCTGTTATTTGAAGGTGGCTAATAATTTATCAAATGTCATGTTTTAACTTGATTTATGGATCATATATCCCTCAGGGTTTTAACTAGACATTGTATTTTTAGGTGCTTTTAGCCATTAGCCTCATGTCAGAGGACAATGGATGCTTAGGCTGGAACTTTAGTCTCATCTTGAAAAAAATAACTGATGACTTAGGAAATAAATACAAACAGCAGTAAGTGTTCATAGACCAGAGTGTAGATGCTTAGCACTGTGACTTCAATGCAATTACAAATGAGGGGTAAAGACTGGCACTCGGCTGATTTATGACTAACTTGGTCAATGTTATAGGACAGGAAAGGGAAAACCTCAAGAAGAAAATATCAGATAACTACATTCACAGTATAAGGATCATGTCCTGTTGATCTGACTGTTACAAATAAAGTGTATTATTATTATCGTTTGGTGTTGTTTCAGGCGCGCTCCATGCTTTTCTTTCAAAGCATTGAGTGTTGTTAGTGTATAAGCCTACAGTATACAAGAAACATTTCCTACGTGCATGTCTACTCCGTGATAATATGGAGGAGTTCTAACACATTTACAAACTTCTGACAAACACAAGGTACAATACGTACCACAGTTGGAATACACTGGTTTATAATCTGTGACATTATATATTGTAGTAACATTAATGTATCAGGTATTTATAAAAGTGACATTGCAGTTTTTGACCAGGTCATATGATTTTAACTGTCAAATTAACGTTTTTTTTTTTTTTACATTTTCCTGCTGGGACAAGGCCACTGCGATCTCTCTGAGGTAACAAGCAAAAAGAAAAAAAAGACGCAAAAATAGAGCGATACTCTACAGTAGACTGCCACACAAAGAAAATACACCATAACAGCAGCAAGTAAAGGTACAATAACGTGTAAACCTGAATGAAAGAGAGACTGAAGCTCAGTCTCTAGTTGTCAGAGCTAACTAGCAGCATTGTATAGTCAGTAGTGTTCAACACTGACGTCCATCACAGACATAAGCATGTGCTGTAAATAGACAGCTAAGCAGGCAAAGAAAAATACATTTGCCATTTGTCAGTTTAGTTTAACCCCAAACCCTGGAAAACAACAAAATGAGCTGGGAACAACAACTTTTTTTTGTTCCAAAGCTGGAACATGTTGGGCAGTTCAGTGCATGTTGCTCTTTGCATTTCATAAACCTGATAGTCAGCTACTTAGGGAACCTTACAGGGTAAGAAAAGCTTAATGTGATTTTTCTAGATTCTTGTCTTTTGCATGATATGAGAGCATAAGAGTGCACTTTGATGTGATAAAAGAGCAAATATTTATATACATCAAGTCAAGGAAAAGGCTCTTTTTCTGTTTGTCTTTTAAAGTCAGTATCCACCAAGTTTGTTTTATTTCCAGGTTGGTTTAGTACTTCTGCTGGGCGTCATAGAGTCTTTAGACGGGACAGCCTTTTCCAAAGCGTTAGTAGTCTTTCGGATATCTTCACGTGTGGGGAGTGGTGGCGGAGTCTCGCTGACGAAGGCACTGCTCCTGGATACTTTCACACTTTGTACTCGTCGCAGGTTTGTCCCTTGTGGGCGCTCCTCGCCATTAGCAACTGATGGCGAGAACCTTGTTTGCTTCACAGAGGTATGTCGATTGAGAATGGAAGGGGTGCCAGCCGGAGTGGTTGGGGTGGACGGCACCCCCAGCTCTTTCTTTGTCCTGGTAGTGGAAGCGACGGTGTTGCGGGCAAAGCTCGGTACATCAGAGTTGTTTCTTGCACTGAGAGTGTTACAGCTGCTGTTCTCTGAAGAAGCTCCAGCCTGTGTCTGGGCTTGAGCCTGAGCCTGAGCCTGAGCCTGAGCCAGCGCTCTCATGGTGGAGCGGCACATCTTCTCCTCAGGTGGAGGCTTAGGGATGTTCCTCACTGGTTTTGTGCTCGGCTTATGGACAGAAGCCTTTTTCTGAGTTGCATCGTTTGCCCATCTTGAAAAGGTGCCTGTCAGGCTACTTCCCCTCTGAGCTTTTGACTCATCAGGAGGAAGGCTGGAGTGTCGAAGAGGTCTCGTGGTCTTTTCGCTCCTTCCTCTCGGTGGAGTGCTCTGGTCCCGAAGAGGACGTTGTGATTCTCCACTGTCATGCGCTGAAGGTCTCTCGGCTCTTTTGATGCTTCCTGTTCTTGTTATCTTAGAGATGGGTAGAACTTTCCGCATGCTCAGGTTCTCTGTGCTGGTAAGTGTCCGCACACCATGACCTCCGCTAGATTTGGTTGCTTTGCCAGCTTTGCTCTTGGTATGAGCTGGTTTTCTGCTGTTTCTTTGAGTGTCTCTCACAGAACTTGGTTTTCCCTCAGCAGTGTCGCAGCTCTCAGTGTCCCACTCCTCTGTGGTAGCAGACGGAGTCATGGATGCTGCATCCACACATTTGAGCTCTGAAACAGGCTGGTCATTGGGAGACATGTAGTCCAAATTAGAGGACAGGGAGCTTGGATCCTGCTGGTTCTCCTGTTCTTTGCTTCTGAAATGAAGTCCCTCTTTCATTAGAAATGAACTTTCAGTCTCAGAGTAATCAAAGGTGACAGAGCAGTCTGTTTCCGAGCAGTCTACAATATAAAACACTGGTTTCTGTTTTGATGCAGAGGTATCTAGAGGGAGGGGGGTATCGCATGTTGTTGATGACAATGTACTGTGGTCTTCTTCTTCTTTTTCTCTCTCAGGAGAGATACCAACCTGCTGATGAAGATCTAATGTGCCTTCCAAGGCCGCCTTGGCATCTGCGCCTCTTTCCAAAACTCTATTACGTACAAGGTTGTCAAGCCTTAAGGGAAGTCTTCGTTGCTCCCTTTCTAAATCAGTCACCACGACATCCCCATGGTTCACAAAGTTCATATGATTGCTGTTATTGTTTGGGCTTGGTAGGTCAAAAGCTTGAGGACCTGGAACCAAAGTGTGCTTCTCCACACTAACATTCATGTGGCTGGAAATGGTTGGATTAGGAAGATTGACAGGCTTTTGAAAGACAGAAAATGAACGAGGCAGGGCGCTGCTCTCAGACAATGAAGAGTATTTATTATTGTTGATGCTGTAAGGATGGTTATCATATGGACCAGGGGAAGAAAACACTGCCAGTGGGCTGATAAGCTCAGTTTCTGCATGTGGAGATCGCACCGTTCTGTCGCGGTCCAACTCTCGGTTGTCATCCTGAGCTGAGATCCAGGGGATTGTCCTCCGCTGCACTGTGCGGCCTGTCCGAGGTAGGCTGTTAAATTTGGAATAGTCAGAGGGATTCCCAGAGCCACCAAATATCTCCAGGTAACCTTTGAGTTCTCTGTCTGCTATAGAGGTCATGGTGTGCCGGTGGCGACGGGCGCTGGCAGAGCGTCCCATTGGGCTGTGCGGACTCTCAGACCTCTGCTGAAAAAAGTCCAGCAGACCTTCCTTAGTGAGCATCTCCACGTCATTCTCGCTGCTGCTCCGACCAAAACTCTGATCTGCACCTGACCAAGCGAAACGCTTTTCCTCCAACTCCCTCAGACGACGCTCTCTGGCTGCTTCCTTCAACTCACGATCCATGTTGTCCTGAGGGAAATAGCGAGGTTAAAAAAAACTTTGCAGGTGGGCGGATACCAAAATATAATAGCAAAATCACAACAGACTTGAAAAATAGACAAAGGAATTATTGCCTTAAAACACACCTTGACAGCTTTCTTGAACTTAATGCAGAAGTCTTGAAAGATGCGGAAGCACTCATCCAGCTTGAAGGTGTCCTTGTCTTCACAAAAGAAATCGATGAGAGCGTTTCCCTCTTTACGCAGATCCAGCCTGCGTCTCTTCAAGTCCTGAAGCCTCTGTGTTGAACTCTGAGACAGGACATTTTTTATTAACAAAATGTCTTACACTTTTATAGATGTCATCATCTATAGGACATGAGTCAGCAGAGCCAGTGATGTACAGTGGCCCGCATCCAAGTAGTTATGTAATATTTGTAATATATTATATAAGTACTGCTGCTTTACCTGCAGAAAGGGTTCCAGCTGCTGCAGCAGCTCCTGGTCTCCTTGAATTTTCTCCTCCAGAGATTTAATCCGAACATATAGAGAGGAAAACTCCACCTCAATGTTTTCCACTGAGACCCTACATGAAAATATCAAAACAGAGACATTTTGATCATGAAAAAGTGCTTAGAAGCAACATTGGAGATGGCTTGCATGATAATCAGATTGCTAACAAACACTGCTTAGTGACAATATTCAACAGCATTTTGAAGAAAGATCCCAGACTGTCATCAGGAGAAATGAATGTACTTATCCCAAGGGAGGGAGGGAGAGAGAGAGAGAGAGAAAGGGGAAGGGAGGAGTACTCTCATCTCTGGTGCAGAAGCTGTGCTAACTGCATTCAGAGATGACCTTGTGAAGCTGACAGAGCCTGACAGCCTTTAGCATCAGCCTGCATTCTAAAAAATGACTCTCCAAGTGCTGCACTTAGGTTAGATGTCAGCTTGTGTAATAACTTTAGATGTGCTGTCAATTAGATTATAAATAAAAATGTTAAAACCACACTGGTAATCAAATTTTTCAAAGTTGGGGTCATTTACAGAACAAGGAAATAATGAATAAAAGAAACACATAGCACAAATGTACCCACCACTTATTTGTCAGAGGCCACTATGTGTTACATTATCAATCAATCAATCAATTTTTATTTGTATAGTGTCAACTCATAACAAGTGTTATCTCGAGACACTTTACAAAAAGCAGGTAAAATACCTTATTTATTGCTATGTTACAAAGACCCGGCCAATCCATCATGAGCACTTTTAGCAAAGCAGCAAAAGTTACAGTGGTAAGAAAAATGATGTAGGTGTTTTCAGACCAAACAGTTCTGGGGACTTTTTGAAGAGGAACTATTCACTGAGGAGTTCCCTGAGAACTACAAACCATGGGGACTTTTTTTCTGTCTGCATTCAGAGCGCCATGGTGATGGCTGATATGAACCTTGACATAAGCCGACAGACAGTTGCTAGAGCAACGTCACTTAAGTGAAAAATGGGAACTGAACATTTCGGAGGCCGCTGTGGTGGGAGCTGTGTGTTTGTTGTGTGTGATTGGGTTTATGAATACAACTGAGTTCACCAATTTACAAATTTGAATTTGGTGAAACTGAACAACCTTTGATGGAGCAAAAAGTCCCCACCTTCCAGCCTGCTTAATACCATAATATTCTGTAAGGGAAGGTTAGAGTGACTATGGCCTCGTTCACACATGCACTTTTTTAGATAATTTCAGGACACTTAGGTCCTGATATTTTCAGGAACATGCCTTTCACCTATTCACCTCAAAGCAGGAGATTTTCTGTTACAGATGTGCTTTCATAACTCCAAATACTCCATCATCAGCCCACTTTCGCCGGCAGTCACTGTTTCAGACTTTACACATTTTAAGAGGGGGCTGGTAGGAAACAGTCCAGATAGAGTGGAGACATTTTTCAAATTGTCACAAATAGTTTACCTGGATGCTCTCTGGACATCCTGGAGTTTCTCTGGAAACCTGAGCAGATTCTCGTCCTTTTTCTTTGCCTCCTGTGTGGAGAGAGCACAGATGATCAGACACATTTATAATCCATATGTTCGTTACTGCTCGGTTTTAAGTAGCATCATTGCGGTGTGAAGGGGCCTGCCTTTGTTTGGTTATATAAGAGCTTGGCAAGCTTCTCTTGACTCTTTTCTGTTTCCTGTTACCATCTGCTGTCCACCTGCCCTCCTGTTAACTCAACACTTGACTGTTTACAAGCACCACTTCTGTGAAACGTTTATATAAAACTTATTCTAAACGATGTGTGATTTGTTTCACTGAAATGTGTCCTGTCCTCCTTTGTTGTGATTTTGTGTAATTTAAACCACATGCTTTCTGATATGAAATATCAATAAAGTATATCTTATCTCTTTAAAAAGGTTTTCACAGTCCAATACTTATATATTATATAAATATAGTACATTATCAATATACAGTACATTTAGTACATTAGCTTCTTAAGAAGTGAAAATAGCTTAAAATAAAGAAGTCAATCTTTAGAAGTTATTACCATTTTTCTATAAAAGTACAACAGAAAAAGTTTACCTTAAATAAACTAAATAAGAAGTAACCCTGCAACTAACAGTACCCTTGCAACGTTATTAGCATTCAGTTTATTGCTAACATAGTGAGAGTGTTAGCATTTTGTCAAAGCCCAACTCTGCTTTGTTGGATGGATTTAATAAAGATGTACTTGTTATAACTCTATTGTGATCATCAATGTTACAATTCAAAACAATACAGGATCATCATGTAGTATAACTTCAGTTTTTACTAACCATTGCGACAAAGTGCAACAGGTTCATCCCTGGCTTGTTTGCCTTAGTGTCAGCTAATGAGAGGAGAGATGACAACTTGAAACCAGCAGCGTTTCCTGCGTAGCCACCCTGAGGAACATCGGAAGAAATCAATTAAATGGCAATCAGTTTTTCTTTTTTAAATGACGCTGCTGCAGTTCTATATTGAACCTGTGACAAAAGCCCCATGTAAAGACCAAAACATGACTTAATCTGCAAACAAGTATAGCCTCTGTAGCTAAAGCCTGGTGTAGCTTATTCATTTTGGTCATAGACCTCATTTAAATAAAGTTGTAAAGAATTAGGTCAACATTTAAGTAATATACTTATTTTTCTTTCTTCCTGGGAGTTAGATAAGTAGATGATCTATACTGCTATTCTGTCTATGCGGGAAACTAGAGCAACAGCTTATTAGCATAGCTTAGCATTAAGGCTAAGGTGGATGTAAACCGATAGCCTTAGGTTTGAAGGATCAGCCTAATACCACCTTGATAAAATGACCAAATGTGATCCAATATATAAATTATACAGGTTATGAGGTGTTGCAGAATTAAGATATAGTAATACTAGCTTTTACTCATCTCGTTGTTTTCTGTCTTTACCTCATGCTCCATCTGTTCCAGCTTGATAAACAAAACTGGTGAAGAAAATAACTAGTATACCATATATAACGACTATAAGCTGATTTGAACTGACATAGTACATAATTATTCAGGGTTAAACTGAAACATTTTTAGTTTTGGTCTGTTAAAAATGCCAAATACAAAACCTGCCCCTATCCCTTGAATAAGACAGATTTTGTATTTGAATGCATCAAAGGAACATAACTGTTGCACTTACAGCGTTCAGGATGTTTCCGGCCTGCAGCACCAAATGCAGAATAGCATGAAGCTCCTCACAGTTCATCAGATCTATAGGAAGGGATCAATATAAACTCAATAAAAGATTTCAGAGCAGATTACACCTGCCCATTACACACTACTTTACTGTAGTTCACCACCACCATACACAGTTATAACAACCACCCACTCCAAATTCAAATCAAGTGCATTTTTTGCATTTGACCTTCTGAATTTTTAGTACAAACAAAAAAATGTGAAATGCTTTTAAAGTTGTAACTAATAAATGTCTGAGAAAGTTCAAAAGCATTTGTCTCATGCAGTGTTTTAACGGATGGCTCTGCAATGCAGTGAGAAGGTCAAAGTACAGTAGAGAGGAGGTTTAAGAAAAAAGTCCAAGACAGCACAGAGAGGCAAGGCAGAGTGACTCAGCTAAAACCACACAGGCTCCAGTGATGGCACATTCCAATCAGCTGTAACTTCACTGCTGTACTCTTCTTTTAGTTTATGTGAAATGTCAATTAACCTGACATCACATTAAATAAAGTAGAAGATGAGGTCTACTGAAACTAAACAAAAAGGGGGCCGTCTTTCAAACTTTGGTTTACTGTATGTATCATTACATAGTGTACATTTAAAATACAACTATCAGAACAATACATCAAACAGTACAAAGAGGAAACAGTGTTGTCTTTCCAGCCTTTATCTCTGGTTAGGCCACTGACATCTCAAATATCTAGGTTACCTGTCATGGCACATGTTAATGTGTGTGTCTGTGTGTGTGTTTGTAAATGTTGCACATGCTAAGTGTTATTACCTTTAGTGGCAACACGGACAACATCGATCTCATTGCTCATGACATTACAAGAAGGGAAGAACTCTTCATGAAGCACCATGGCCTCGATCCGAACCTCAAACCTGTTGCAGATGAAGCAGAGAGGGGTTCATTCTGTTAGACTACGAGGTGGATCTGATTCTGTGGGCAGTGATCAGACAGAAAAGGGAGGTGACAGGCTTTCAATTTAGAGGATGATGGATGAGGAACATGTATTTAAACTGAGTGGCAGTTGGATCTGACTGATGCAGCTACAGATACTCCTACCCATTTTAGTCAAATTACTCTAACCAATACTTCTTGTGTAGTATTTTATTTACTTATCATTGTAAAACTTCTCTGTCATACAACCAGTAGCGAATGCATCTGCATTACACTAACATTGCTATAATGTGTTATCACTCAGTGTTGTGCAAAAAGATACAAAAAAGTGACTTAAATCTTTGCAGCTAGCATCAATTCAACAATTTGAAATAGATTTGGATTAGTCACTCTTAGCTAACTCTGGTAGCAATTGAATTCATGTCATCAATAAATGTGCACTGGCCTATACAATGAAAACATACAGAAACTATCATTTGATACGAGGACATGTCAGTGAGGACAGCAGCACAAGTTTGATTGAAAGTTCCCCATAATGAAGTCTGAACATTGCAAACACGTTCTCTTTTCTTTAACTTTCAAACAACTTCACATTTCCCTTTGAGTTAAGTACACTATGTACACACCATAGAAAAATCAACCTACCGAGGCACCTGGATCAAGAGGAACATAAAGGAATCGACCAGTGTCAGCTTGTCTGGGTCTCCTTGAAACGACTGGAGCTTCTTGATCTGTTTGAAAAGATTAAAAAAAGGAGGAAGCTCAGCATGCTCTCTTGTTGTCTATGTACCGGTACATTCACTGTTCTTTTATAATCAGGGAAAGTGAAAGAACACAAACCTCCTCTGCGTCTGGCAGGAGCCTCAGCAGGTCTTTGAGCAGCTCTGCTCCGTAATTCTTTCCTTCTCCTTGTCGTATGTCCTCAACAATGGAGCTGTTGGACCTGGAAGTTGGATATTTTGATTCAGTTGGATTGCAAATAACACAGGTGCTCTATTATGATGCTTTCATGAGATTACAAAGGCTGTCTGGCTTAGCAATATTCAATGTTCAATAGATTATCACTAAACATTGTCCCATATTTGATTTTGTTTCACTGCAATCAGAAGCCAAGGAGATGCTGTAATTGCAAACACATAACCATTGGGTGCTAATGCTAAATATGACAAATGTCAGACAATGTAATAGGACTTTTTGTTTTCAACACAAACAGCAGTTTAATCGTGTTCTTGAGCATCACCAACTCGACTGACAAAATTGACAAAAACCCTAGTTTTACCACTCGTTACATGGGAGTAGCTGCTCCTCTGCTGCCTCAAGATTAACATTTTTTGTGCTTTTTTATTCTACGCAACATTCACGTTTAATTCAATAAAACCATTTTTAAACCAATAAGAACAACAAATAAACAAATCAGGCAGCTGCAGACCAGCAATATAGAAACGTATTGAATATCACAGACTTCCTCCGAATACAGTCACACCCTTGCTGTGTCTCTGAGGATGACTGTACTGAAAATATGCACTTTAACTTAATTGACTTGACTAATAAAACAGGTCTACACATGAGTCTTTGAGTTACAGAAAACTCCAGTCACCTCAAATTAGTAACTACTTGATGAAGTCACTGATCGCAATGAGTCCTGACTCACTGCAGTACAGCTGACAGTCAAATGTCATTAAAATACAGTGGGGAGCAATGCAAATACACTGTGGTACAACTCAAACACTGTTCTGTTCTCTTCCCCAGACGACTTCTGTAACACAACACTGAGTCTGGCTGAACACAACTTGAGAGTTCCAGAACCAATTAATTATGAACAATGGAGAGCTAAGTAAGCCTATTACTATAGCTGACACAGATTTGGACCCTAATCTCCAATAGTTATAAATCTTTTTAATGGAATCCTTAACAGTCTCGCTCAAAAACACAACCTTCAACCGAAAAGGTTTTTTAAGATACAAGTCTCATTTTCTGGAAAAGCTAAACCTGGCTCTAGTGTTAGATACAAACCAAGACTTATTTCTCTTAGGAACGATCTTATTTCATCTTATGCAGTCTTTCCTGAGTCTCAAAGTACCTCCAGATATTTAAACAACAACTTGTAGAGAGAAGAATTTGAATTAAAATGTAAGATAGCTCACTGCCATCCTCATGGTGGAAAAAGCTGTCTTTCCTCAATAGACAGATATCAATATTTATGCAGAAAGTTATTGACCACCAGCTACATGCCACTACCCACCCCTCACCAAGACACTATGCATTTCATATTTTTCACTGTTGTGGTCCTCATAATCCTTTAAGACTGAATAAGCTCTAACACTTTTACACAACCACACTGAGTTTCACAACAGAGGCCCCACAGAAAACAAATGATTATACTGTAAATACAGAAAGGTTACAGAAGAACAGCTCATTTCTTTATTGGTAAAAACTGGACTGGGGTACATTACTTTTTAACACATCTATTTTGATTTTAGAGCAAGAGTTTTGCATAATAAATGTGTATAATTAGGTGCATTGCTGAGTTGATTGACAGGTGGGTGCATTGTAGCTGTTTGCTAGTCGGCTAAAGCTAGGGTTGGGTATCGTTTTTTTTTTTTTCGATACCAGTCTTCAATCAATACTTAAAAGAGGGTGGTGCCTAAATCGATACTTTTAAAAAGAAAAAAACAAAACAAGACCATGGTCGTCGACATTAAAAAGCCTTTAATTGGAAAACTCACTTTGAAAAACTTAAATTTGAGCTCTATAATAACTATTTAAATTAAAAAAATATATATTTATCATAAAAAATTCACATAATTAATAAAACCTAACCCAACAACAATGAATTACACCCACCCCATTGACCGCATGTCAACGGCACAGCCTGGTTATTTTAATTATCTTGGACTTAGGACAAGCGAGACATAATTTTAAACACACCTCTAGCAGGTAGACCCATTGAAATGGAGATGTCAGTCCGTACTTCCCTGGGCTCAAGTGAAATCCAGCCAAGCCATTAGAGCACATAGCTTTGTGAACAGTGAGCCACTTACACCCTCTCTGACACAAAGTGGCGTAGCCCTATGGTCAGTGAGCGTTAAGGACCGTCTGGCTCTAAAGTCAGAGCGGAACACTCATCAGACCTGGATTCAATTTAGGTCACAAATCACTCTTTCACATTAACTTCGTTTACCCGCCACTGTAGCCTGTAGGTTGAGAAAATTTACCGGCTTTGCATCAGGCATTTTGCTATGTGTTTTAACTAGCAAAGCTAACACTAAGCTAACAATTACCTGCTGTCGTCTATGTGTAGCATTAAAGATAAATATAAAGATAAACTTTATTGATCCCCCGTGGGGGAAATTTGTGCATTACAGCAGCTCCAGAAAACAGGGGACAGGAATATAATTATAAAAAATAAAAATAGAAGTTAAAAATCAAACATATTTACATCAGTTAAATAAAAATGATTAATGTTAATGATGTTTACTCTTGTCGTGGTCCATTTGATAATGCTTCTGTTGCCTGTAATGTCCGTTTCTGCAAAACAGATTTCTAAGTTTAGCTGCTACTAGCCAGTGTATTCAGTTAGCTGTACAGCTAGTAGTTATGGGTAACTTGATCCACCTGCTCTGGGAGCACTGGGTATTTAGGGAGGGTTCGTGCTTACACCACTCAGTTGCACAAGAGACTCAAGACAATGAATACATTTCACCAAACTTGTTTGTCTTTGTGTCCCCCTGTAGGCTTGTAGCACTTTCTTTATAATGACAGAAGCTTTTTTCTAATACATTTCCTTTGTTTCTGTATTTTTCATGTTTTACTAAGTTATTGTTTTTGTTTGGATTATTGAGTGTTTTGTTGAATTTGCATTATTTCTGAATTTTCAAACACATTTTTACTGATAAAGATCGTTATCCATTACAGCTCGTTCGCCTTTATATACCACCATAATCAACTCTTCATAAAGCAAAAGTCATCTTTATGTCATTTGCTCCTGTACCTTGACAACTTTCTCTCTCTGTAAGACACGTCTAATCTTGCCATGGTCATTAACTGATATGCAGGAAACATTGTGATGTTTGCAAAAAACACTCTTCAACCCCCTCATCAAGTCATCAAATAAAAACAACTCCTTCAAGACATCAGCCACGTTGACGATCTCTGTCAAGGAGCTTCAAAGCAGCTCTGGAAACCTGACTCAGCATTTTCTGTTGTGTTGGTTGAAGTCACCTTTACATATGTCCACCCTTCCCTCGGGGGAGTGAAACAGTTGGAATGACTTACTTCTTGAACTGCTTCAGGAAAATGCCCACATTCATCCCCCTTTTGGAGTCAAGAATACTGACCTGAAAACAAATGAAAGACATCACACATTACAAATGATTGTGTTGTAGATTTTGAATAAACACGCTCAAATCCTGTGTACATCTGCACACACTCCCTTCCTCTAAACATTGCAGGTTGTTGTTGCTTTTGTAACCTACACAACATCCCCCCCCCCACCCCATCACCACTACATTGCATAGTTATCCTATGGGACAGTGCAATTCCACTGGGCCTCCCTCATTAACAAAAGCTTGAACTGCTTCCCTTGAGGGGTGACTGTACATGACTGTAGAGTATGTACATATAAAAGACTCCCTCAACAAGACCTCATTACAGCTTTTAAAAAGGTTAGGAAAATAGTCCAGCTAAAGTGGAGGAATAAAAAAAACAGAAAGCTTATGAAAGTCATTTACTTTAATAAAAAAAAATACAAAATAAAAATAAAATAATAAATTGATTGGAAAAATAGAAAATGGTTACAACACAACAGAAATGGACGATGATGAGTGACCATGACCATGTATAATGACTCATCAAAATGGTATTGACATTGTTATATTTCCTACACAATTTAAGTTTCCTACACAATATATTTCTTACAAGATCTAAGGTGTGTTGGTGTTTTTTATATATTTTTTTCACATCTGTAGGCTTATGTGTTTTTTTATGATACATAAAAACTGTTTATAATTTTAATTGCCCAAGCAGGAAAAGAGATGAAAATCAGCATGACCTCTAAACTCCCTGTGTAGTGCATCAGTAAAAATAGTTCTCTGAAAACTGCTCACACTTTGAGACTTGAGTCTTAATTGTCCCGACGCAGGTATTGCTAACCGTTTCACATGTTTATTTCCAGGAGTCAATAATGACGTAAGATAAGATTGTTTTTTTGTTACAAACACAAATAATATTTGACGCTCAAAGCAAAGTTGTAACTGAGCACCAGTTACCTAACATGTCCCTGCACTGACATCTTGGGGGGGGGGGGGGGGGGGGGGGGGGGGGGCAGCAGCATTATTTACAGTAGCATTGTGTGATGATGAATCTGGGACTTTCTAATCCTGGTGTGCTCAGAAGCTTAGGTAACCTGCTCGATCTTGCACATGTTTGAGAAAACAATGGCTGTTGATGTAAGAGTTTGAAGGCATCAGACACCCATATTCCCCCTAATCAAGATTCCGTATCTTCTAAATCTGAAATTTGTTACGACAAAACTATGAACAAATATTTTCAGTTACAGGTATAAGAGCATTTCAGGTCCGACATTGACTACTTAATGATCTCTATTTTGTGCCCCTTCATACATTTACATCCTGTACTGTTTGTGTGACTGGTGTTTCTATATGTACCCATTACCTGATTAAATAGTGGTAATGTTAAATCAACTTTAGTGGCAAGTCCTCTGTAATGACTATACTGACTTCCCTCACAGAGGTTTAATGGTGATTTAATCTCTATGCAATCACTGTCAACACTGTCAATACACATTTTCTATTGTTGCTACTGTAGGTCTTAAAACAGAATCATGACAACCACTCACGTCCTCCTTGCTGCTCTCCTTGAAGGAGCGGGCCCGGGACACACGTGTCGAGGTCCCTGTAGCCGGCGTCGGCCCACGTACTCCCGAAGACGCATCCTCCTGCTGCCCAAACAGCTCCTCCACTGACCGAACATCAATCTGGTATTGCTGCTGCCGCACTGCCAGAGTCCAGATGTTCGGCTTTTCTCTGACCCTCTCCTCAGGTATTGGCTTCCAGAAGAAGCTGCGGACACGGCGCTTCTTTCTTGTGTTCTGGTTGCTGGATGTGATTGCGGGAGGTGGAGGAGGAGGAGGCACATCTGGAGGAAGTGGGGGTGGAAGGGGAGGAGGTGGGGGAGCTTTGTGGCTGGAGGTGTCGGGGTCATCGCTGAGGGAAGGTATGTTGGCGTGAGTGTGTGCGGACATAGAGGACAGGTCGGAGGTGGTGACAGAAGAGGTGGTGCAGCTGCTTCCCTCACTGCTGCAGCTCTCTGGCTCATTGGTTGTGGATGGAAAACTCATAACAAGCATTACAGGGAATAGACGCCACCATATGAGCTCTAATGTTATGTATTTAATACTTCATCCTTTTTCAAATGATTTCCAAAGAGCTAACTTTTCTTCTTTAAGGTGCATCAATTCACTCAAATAATCCGAGTGCTGCAGTGTATGTCCTCTAATTGAAGAAGAAGTTAGGTGTCCCCTCATCTAGTCACAATGAAGGGGAGCATGTCCTTTGATTCTGTCTGTCTCCATCACTCAGCTGGTCAGCCAACGTGCTGAGCAGAGCCTTTGAAGGTTACCTCCCAGGGGCAGAGGGTGGAGGTCGGCGATGGCCATGGAGCTACAAGAGCTACAAAAACAACACAGGACAGTATTATATAGAGGAAGTCATGCGTGTTGTCAAGGACAAATTCGGAAATTAGCGGAAATTAAGGGGTGCAAGAGATCAAAAGAGAAGGGGTACACGGTCAAAAGGGCTTACAATGAAGGAAATGGCAAATCCAGTTTTTTTTTGTAATTTGTGGAGGGCTTTGAAGTCAGGCTGTGGAGTGAATAATGGTCTGAGACATTTTACTCACAACTTAGATTCGGTTACACAATTTGGTATCATTTTCAAGTTCTCATATTACGAACCAATAACAAAGAAAACAAGTCAATCTCATTGTTGTCTTATAACAGGTACATTCAAATAAACTGCATTCTTGCTCTATGTTTCAGATGGTATGTCCACTTAGGTCTAGTTTAGTTTTATTGATTTAGTTTCTTGCAGAGAAAGTCTGAAATGAACTCCAGTCAAGTGTAAAGTAACAACTGCTTAAATCATGTTGACACATTTACTGACTTATGCTTGTGGCCAATCAGCATCCAGTAGTGCCTGTCCCTTTATGGAAAACAGCAGGTGGTCTCTAATGTTTTTAGATCAACATCATCTGTTGCCAGAGGAAAGGGCCTGTTGCACAGCAACACCATTTACTAACATTCCAGAGCCACAGCAAAAATTATGTACGATGCTTTGTGAGGTCATGATTGAACATACGCCACTTGCAACTCAAGAAGACATTCAAAAATGTTATAGTTCTGGAGAGCATGTGTAAATTGCCTTATGCCATATAGAGAATTCAAATCCGCTCCAATACATCAATTATATCTTAACACCTGCAGAGCTCAGCTGATAGTACTGTCTGCCTGGGTATGTTGGAGATAATAGAAGCCCCATACAGTGATTATCTACCACCAATTATACATACCGATTAAAAACAGTTGCACAATTATTGCAAACTATTTGATTAATAATCAAACAACTGTTGAGAAACACATCTGAACACAAGCTCCCTGGAATATCTTAAGTTTTACCAGTCGAAGTCTTGACCACTTTATTTTGAAACACTAGTCTTTAAAAACATCAGAGAATAATTTGAACTCATAAGTGCTTATTGATTCTTGCATTGGATAACTCAACCACTCTGCAACCTTGCAGACCAGAAGAGGAAAGGAAGTAAAGGAAGTAGAAAAGGAGTGCCTGAGCCTCCCCTCTCTCTTTTTCAAGTCAACATTACCACTGATGCTCTCAGTTGGAGGGAAACTGGTCCTGTTTCAGGACAGCTCATCACTCAGCACCACAGTTGACATGGCGACAGTGATCTGATACTCTTCTTGGCCTCAACAAAAGAAACAACTAATGTTTCTGACAAAAAAACAAACATGCGAGAACATCAGAGACATGGTGGTGGATGGAAATGAGTACATTATTTCAAGCACTTAAACAGAAATAATTTGGTGTCAGTGCAGAGTAACAGCTTCCAGATCGGTCAAGGTTTTGTCTTTCATTGGCATTCATTCAGATAAAACAATTTTAAGTTGGTATCAAAGGCTTGATAAGTGTCTTTTTGATTACTTTTATTATCACCCCTCTGCCTCTTACACAACTCTTTAACATCTTAGTGACAATCTCCCATTTGTCAGCAGCCTTGTCCATCTGATACCCAGAGTTTATAACTAATTTATAAAGCAGACGTCACAACCGGCCTCAGGTTGCCAACATCAGCCAGTGCTCTCAGCTATACTGTCCTCAGAGCTGGGCTACACCGTGACTCATGTCTAATTCAATAGATTGTGAGAACATCTGACCTCACACTGAGTCAGCTCTACCTGTGGTGCTTAAAACATGGCTACGCTAACCGATGCTTTGGAGAAACTGTGGAACAAAAACACTTGAACTGTTATTGGCTCACCCTTTGCTTTATTCTAACTTTTATTTGCGCTCTGCCAGCTGATTTAAAACTCCTGTGAGGAAGTTTTAGTTAAGCATTTAAATTCTTTTAAATTACTTCTATAATGTAATTTTTGAATGACAGTAGCTGCTGCCATAAGGTTATTTCCATGGCAAAGATTCACAAAGAGGACAAGATCAATGTCCACAGGGGTTGCTCCTGAAAACGAATTGTTCCCGACAGGAGCTTTGAATTTATAGCTCAGAAATAGATGTATTTTTCTTATTGGACTGTTATACGAGAAGTTTAACACAACTCTCTTCTGTAAGCTAAATATAAAACTTTAGCTAGGAGGCAGTTAGCTTAGGTTAGCTTACTTAAGCATACAAAGGGCTGGAGAAGTGCTAACTCGGCTGTTTAAGAAAAGATATATTGGTTTAATAAGTATACTATTTTTAGAGGTGTACTTACAAACCTTTGTACAGAGCAAAGCAAACTCCCCCTTAGTGTTCATGATCAGCTAACCTTTACCTAACTCTACGTCCTCTGACTCCATATTTGACAGACATTTATTAGACTAACAACAATATTCTTGTTAAACTCTTGTTTGAGAGTGCCAAAATACATTCCCCATTACGTTCTCTTTCCCATTACTAGCTGCGTTAACAATAAATGTTCCAGCAAGCTGCTGTAGAGCTTCATGAACTTTAAAAACAATCAAATAGGATCATAATAAAATGTGTTCATTGATCATTTTTTAGCTGCTAGGGGATTTTTTTAGCCTAAGGGAAGAGCCTAACAGCATCCGTGTTGTATATTTTTGCAACACTAGCCATATTTGATTTTAAAAGTAATAGTGGTATCAACACGTTAACTAGTGTTTTTCTCAAAATGTCTAGCTTGCCTGGTTAAGTCTGAAGTACTCCTGCAACAAATTGTAAATGTCATGCATTATTCTTTGATTTGAATTTAAACAAAATATCATTTTATAATAATCAAACTTCTATTGATGATAGGCATATTTTGTTTCTGTTTTCATGGGGCCAAGCCAGCTGTTTCCAGCCTATGCTAATCTAGCTAAGGTCACTGTCATGTCCAGCTCTGTGTCTTAGGTTATGTTTTAATTTCTACTTGTATTATTTCCTGTTTTGGGTCACTAACCTCTCCTCTCGTTTCAGATCCTTCACTTCCTGCCCTCATGTGTTTCCCACCTGTGTGATTGTCTGCCCCGCCCTGATTGTTCCCAGCTGCATCTCGTTGTCTTCCCCCTCACCTTAGTATTTAGTCTGTGGCTTCCCTTCCTTCTGTGCCAGTTCGTCTTTGACACCTGTGTGAAGCATACAAGCCTTTTGTTTCCTCTTGGATCACTTTTTTGCATTCTGTCTGCTTGTAAGAAGTAAAGACTGTTTTTTTTCCCCCTAACCAAAGACTGTGTTTTGAGTCGTGCTTTTGAGTTCAATTACCTGTGGTTTTGTTACAGTCACTAGCCTAATCGTAGCTTTATATTCCCCCTACAAAAGTAATAATCTTCTAAACTTAACTTCTTTAAGAAAGCAAGTTATTGCAATCCCTTAAATGTAAAAAAAAGTCTCCCGAAATGGAACATTTGGAGAAAAGTCTTCCCAGTAAATAGTAGACATTTGAGTGTTGTGTTAATGTTCTCAGGCTGCAGGTAGAGTAGTTCTGACACTGGCACTGATTTATTTGAGGTATTTCATATTCATTTTATTATATTTTGAACTCTAAGGGGGAAGGGGACAAAAACACACATTGAGGCTGTGACTGACATCATTTGCTTAAAATGATTTACAGAGAAGGGAGCACAGCGGTCAGTAACACTAGACAGAAAAGCCCTGAGGGAGAGAAGTGTAGCTCTATTTGGTGGTTTCCAGGTTCCTCTCATCCACCTGCTGCCATGAATGGACACAGACAGATTCATCTAAAGGTCCACCTGTTGTCTACCCTGAAGCATTCCTGCTCCTTTCAGTCTTCATTAATGAAAGAAACACCCCACCCACTGTCATTAGTCTTTGATCGCTGACACAGCCCAGGACAACACATATAACACATAAGCTGTCTTCAACAGCAGTGGAGTTGGGACCTCTCCCAGTCTGGTCTATTTGTATACCAGTAACTGAGATCCCCACCCAGGCAAAGACCCAAGTCTTTTTATTACATTCAATGGGCCTCATTCACATATGTATTAAAATTGTTCTTAAATTTGTTCTTAAAAAAGTTCCTAAGAAAAACCATCTGATCCATGACTTGTTCTTAATCAAGTGTTCTGAAATTAATGAAGGCCATGTCCTCGTGGCTTGTGCATGTTTTTCCTAAAAAGCATAGAAAAACAGCTATTTTCTGCCCATATAAGGGCATGTGACTGCAGGGCAGTGTGCACATAGCACACACACACAGAAGTTACACCGGATCAAAAAAAGAAGTCAAGAAATCTGTAATGCTCAAGTTAAAATCTTTAACCGGTTGAGCACTGGACACCAAGTTAGAAATACTGAAGTAGTCTTAAAGTGGATGTTGCTGCTCAAAGTGAAATCCAAACAGGCTGATTTAATTATATGATATTTAATAGTGTAAGAAGTGGCAAACCAGATGAAATGAAAAATAACTGGAAACCAAAGAGACATAAGTAAGTTCTCACATTTCAAATTCGAAAGAACTATAGTTTGCAGAAAGTAACATTTATTCTAAAAGCGGCCATACAAAAGATTTGTCATTAACATACCTGTAAAGGTACATTTGTATTATTATTTCATTAAAAATGATTTCCTAAGTGCTGTGTTTATTTATATACTTTAAGTACAGTTTACTCAAATCAAAAATCACCTGATTGAAATGTAAGCTGACCATAATTAAATCGTGTATTAGTACATGTTATTTAGTAATATAAAATTGCAAAATCAAGTAAAACACAATAACATAGCCTATTATTTTGCACAACAACAAATTCCTTTTTCAGAACTGTTGGTGAATGAGGACCAAAGTTATTAGGTCAGGTAAGGATCCTCTCATTTCCTAACACCTGAGTCTGCGTGTCAGTGCTGCAACAAAGTCATTTTTCCATTACAGACTAATCTTCTGAATATTTTCTTGATTAAGCCTACCATGTAAAGCACTTTGTGACCTTTGTCTGTGAATAAGTGCTAATACATAAACGTACTTACAATTTTTCAATCTATAAAGTCTTGAAAAATGGGATTGTGACATTTTCAGAAGTCTTTTTATGTTTAACGGTCAGTCCAAAACCCTTTTATTCAACCTCAACAGTAAACTAAGATGAATTCAAAGAATGAAATGTAAGTAGCTGAAACCAATATTTTATTTCAAATTGCTGTTATCAGTAACACATAACCTATTAAATCACTTAGAATATCAGATTAATGGAGTACAGTCTTAATACCATGTGGGGTCATGTAAAACACCTACAAATAATTAAGATCATGTCAGACTTTTTTCTTCTTCTTTAAAAGTTTCATACAAGAAGTAACTGTCAACAAAAATCCTGGGAGCCAGAAAGTCCAACACAAATAAAATACATTCACACAATTGGGTATTGCTGAGGGTCAACGTGCCTCCGGCTGTTATAATAATCCCCTGTTGCTGACTTCCTGTTAAATTCCCTGAGGGTCAGTGAACACCCCACAGGGCCTAGGTCTTTCACTCACACCGTTGGGGCAAAGATGTACGAACACAAGGTATTTTGCCAATCCTGCTACATCATCATTACCATGGGAACGCTCGTTAGCAGAGGGAAGTTTAGTGTAGGTCTCAGTGGGATGTCGTCGTCAGAGACTATTGTTTTTCATCCCCCCCGACAACCTTGATCTCTACTTGTCAAAACGGTGGTGAGGGGGCAGTCAGTGGCAGTATTGTTATGGCACTAAGAGTTTTTTTTCTTGTAAGGGGACCTTATTATTATTTATAAGTTCTTATGATATAATAAAAATGTTAAATTGGGATAAATTAAAAAAGTGGTCAAACATTTTATTGGCACACTTCACCTTTGTTTTTCCTTTAATTTGCCACCCACCTGTAGGGTCAAATATAAAAAATTGATGCACAGTCAGAAGAAGATCTGACATGTTTTCAGTGTCTCTGGTCAATAGTTCTGTAGCATATAGGTTTTTCACAGGTCGGGGTTGCTAATCCTAAATCCATACAGCCACTAATTCTGTTTTCTGTTGGGTTTTGGGGATAGTTTCTGAGCCCTCTCCCCTAAACTATTGTCTTCCAAGATTACAGTCTCATACCACATAAGGCAAGACAGGTTTTGGGATATGTACAAGCTGTCATGGCACATGAAGCCCAACCGACTCCTGCTAGAGTGTAGGAAACTGCAACCAAAGCCAGCATTTCCTACCAGCAGCGCGAGACACACATTTGCATGGTAACACATTAAATATAGATCTACACAGTCAGATAGGCTACTCCATGCATGTTGTCCTGGCTTGCTGTGGCTAAACTCGATAAACAACTTAAGCAAACGACATGTTTTAATCTAAATGACAAACAGTGTACCCAATGCACAGCCTGTAATTTCTCAGGTGCGCACGGTTGCAGGAATTGACAATGAATGATTTATTTTTCAATATAAATGTTTTCTTCTATTTCGTAGAGTTCTTTTAACCTCCAAAGAGTTTTTAAACTTTTCAAGCTCATCACAAGGTCATCACACTAAATCCTTCCCCTCTTGGGATATCTTTCATGGCTGTTCTGTTAACCAGTGATTATCCTATCTGAGAGATATTTAAACAAAATCTTTCTTTCGCTCTCCCATCCATACAACTTTACAATCCATCAACCCAACCACCATGAAAGTAATAACCCCATTTATGGCTCCCAGGAATATTTGGCCATAGCTTCTATTTAAAAAGGTTTCAAACAGATGAAACCAATAGCTCCAAGTCTCGCTGCAACTAATAATGTTAAACACATAGCCACACATTGTTTACATTTTACCAAGTTGATTGTGATTCTGTATCAGTGTGCTTTGCAATACTCCCTCAATCAAAATAGCTGCTCAACTTCAACCTCAACATAATCAGTCCTCCCCTTTTCATCAATATCAACCCTTGCTAATGCTAATGTGACTGGATCAGCCTATTATTATACTTAGATGTTACTTCTATTGCTGCAATTTTACCATTATTACTGACATTGTATCTATAATCTATCTTAATCATTGTTGCTATCTTGCTCTGTCACACCCATGTCTGGTATACAATAATAAGTACACGCTGGCTAGGACATTGGCATGTCTTCATTTATAAAGCTTTTCTGGGAAGGATTCTGAAGGATGGAATCCACAACCTTCATTGGTTGAACATTGTGCAATTTGTTGTTCCCAAAGTGAGAACTGAGTTGGGGGAGAAAGTTTTAAAGGTCCCATATTATGTTTTTTTCTGGTTTTATATGCCCTTTAGTGTGTTTTCCAAGTGTCCTGTGCATGTTTAGGCACATCTATGTGCAAAAATTAAAAGTCTGCGGAAACGCGGCTTCTCCTACTTCCTCCTGTTAGCTGTAGCATTAGCCGCATGTAACGCTCGGTTCTAGCCCCCCTCAATAAAAATGTGTCAGTCCGACGTCATTATCAGTGTGAGATCACTGATCTAAAACCATTGGCTCGTTGTGGCAAGCCCTGCAGCTCATGTTGAAATTTCCGAGAAGCGTGCTGAGCAACCACGGCCCACGTGGGGTCTAACAGTGTGGGCTCAGCAGAGCGTAGCTGACAGACTCAGAGCGTAGAGGGAGCAAGGAGGAGCAGTACATTAGCTATTGTGAACGTACAAAAGTAGGTACATAGATGAAATATACGAACCCCAAAAAGGGCATAATATGGGCTCTTTAAGGTTTTCTGCACATTTTGCTTGGAACAACCTGCAGTCTGATTTTAAACTGCAAAACTTAGTTACCCTGAATGTTTTTGAATCCGTAGTGAAGAGTCCTGAATCCAAACTTTCTATATGTAACTTTTTTAGCTGATGATTTTATGTGTACTGTATGAGTTTGAGTGTTTTTGTTGTTGAAACTGTGTGTTGCTGCTATTCTTGGCCAGGTCTCTCTTAAAAAAGAGATCTCTTATATCAATGGGACTAGCCTGAATATATAAAGGTTAAATCAAAAATAATACTACCATGGAGATGACACACAACTACGACTAAGAGTGGAGCATTCTTTGCAAGAGTACCCGCAGACAGACACACTGTTGCCAAAAACTCCACTTTCATACACAGCAGATATGAATTGACACCTTTTAGGGGATATGTAGCAAACAGAGATGAATGTTTCAGCCCAGTGGCTCTTGGCATCCGCAGAGTGGCTGCAGTTTATCATTCGGATGTAGCAGAAGGTGACAACTTGCAGCAGGATCACTAATGTATGCAAACTATATAAATCTGTTCTGTTACATAAATCCCATTAACCCTAAATCCTTGACCACGTACAAAATGCAACATGGGCCAATAAAGTGTCAGTAAAGTTATGTATGAAAACATCTCCCTTCTTGCAGTCTGTGTTATTCAGAAAAAAATGTGCTGCAAGTGACAGACTACAGATCAAATGACCAATGAGGTGCTGGTTATTCCTCACCTTGTGCACTAGCTGCTAACCGCACCACTATTACAGAACTAACACATTATCAAAAGGAGTCTAATTGGGAAACACTGTGGACAATGAGCTCATTATTCAGGAAATCCAGGATTTATGAAATACCTTCAGAGATTGAACACTTGGTACCGTCATGTCTGTGTTTTCTGAGTGAACCCTGGCAGAACCTGACTGTGTGAATTATTCACGTCCACATGAATAAAGTAACCCCTCTTCTAACTCAACTGTTGATGTCCTGAATGGATAGACACTAAGTGGTGCTGACCCAGAGGCAACTCACCTGTGTAACCTTATGGCTACATTTATAGTGCAGTAAGCAACATGTTCAAAAGAAAGATGAGGAAACATAACGACAGGATCTGAACTCTAGAAAAAAGATACTTTTATGTTGAGGCAGGATTTTTGGAGGGCTTGTGAAATTGACTGAAAAATGTTTTATTACCATGTTAAACGCAATTTAAAGCTTTTTCAGTGTCATATGGGAAAAGAATGAATTACAGAAATGAAAACTAGTATGCCCTAAAACAAGCTAGAAATTAAAATACTTGTGACCTTTGTAAATAGCATTTTTTTTTTTTTTTAAATGGACTTGAGCTTGTATAGCGCTTTTCTTGTTAAGGCTGTACTATTTACATTAGGGGTGTCAGAAAAGACTGGTATGATTTAAATTGTGTTATCATTATTTTTTTTGTTCCAATATCGTCTACATGCTTAACATTGTGGCAGTTGTTCTATTCTGAGTTCTGTTTAATCTCAGGACCTCCTGTTGTTCACAGCCCTGTAATCTGTCATCTTTACAACATAAAGATAAAGTAAAAAAAAAAGCACACATCTCGGCACACAGCATGAAGGCTTGTGAAACAAACACATGCTAAACATAGTGTTCGTTTACGATGTCGTGGTATATATTGAATCATTAACCCTGTACCGTGGTGAATATGGTGGAGGTGGATATTTCACACCAAACAATGAAATAAATTCTTCATTTGCTCTTTGCTCTTGCTCATGTTCACACGTCCTCTTTAAAGGATCAATAATTTGAAACACTCAAGCTTTCAACCCGTCTCCCCTGGCAATGGATGAGCTAATACATCAATGAACATGTCAGTAGTCCGTCCACAAGCTGTCTAATAAGATAACCCTTAATGTAGTTCTCTTACACTTCCTCTACCAACCTCTCCACGTATACTGTGACAGAGTTTATAGCACAGCTTTCCCCCAAAACGACACTGTATTAAGTTAAAAGTTAAAACCAGAGCACATTACTGAAGGCCAAAGACTTGACTGAAAACTACTGTTTGTGAGATAACACTTCAAATTAATGTTACAGAATTAGGTTACGGTACATTTTTTATTTTGGCCAGTTTGCTGCATGTTCAGTCCAACAACAGCCAAAAACTTTCATGCGTGATACAGTAGGCTTTGAATGCAGGATTAACATTTCCCGAGCAAAACACAACAGTTCCTTTCAAATCTGGTATTAAGGAGATTATTACATGGAATTGTTTGTCTAGAGTGAGGAATGAATTACTAATAAGGCCAAGGTACAGTTCATGGCACCTAATGTATTGTGAAACTGACCTTCCAATACTGACTGACATGGATCCCTTATATCCTGAATGGCAGAGGATGCTCTCTGTCACAAGTAGGTTAATTCTTTTCAATTTAGAGACATTTATTAGTGCAACTTAGATGTTGTTAAGAAGCAGGATGTTGTAAAAAATGGTTAATTGAAAAGAAGAATCCTCCAAACAGCCTCTTCTTGTCTGCAAAATACTGTAAACTGATCAACCGTCAGTCCTGCTGGTTTTTCAGCATGGCAATTATACCCACCTGAAAACTGTCCCCAATGTTCCTCTGCATTGACTCAAAATGGCCCACAATTAAAAAATGTTACTATAAATAGAGCACAGTCTGCCTCCCATCCCACTCTGCATCAAAGTCCCATTCAGAGGGAAGCTGTCCACTGGTGATCGTTTTTTTATTCATTTTATTTATTCATGTTCTCTAAGTGAGCAAGAAATGGAGGATTGTCATATTTCTTACAACAGTATCTGATAAAAACAAGTTATTCTGTAAATAAAATAAAATGTAATTACATTGTTGGTCAAAGAAACATATTTTGATCACTGCATTTAATTAACAATGAAAACTGTAAATGTTCCTATGAATAACTGTGTGTCTGATCTGTATCTGTGAGCACCCTCCTTGTATTTAGTTTTTTAACAAAAACTTATCAGGTCAGAATCAAAAAGCCAATCAGTGTTAGCCTGCACTTGACTAGCCAATCACAGCAACCTTGGCTGTGTCCAACATCACACACTACTGACGATATAGTGCACTATATGGTTTGTACTAGTGTTCCCAATTCAAGTGATCACTGATTTTGATGTTGTCTTTTGTTTTGGTTGGTTAATTCTGGGGGAAATGAGCGCAGGAGGAGGGCCCCAGTTTGAATGTTGTGTTTACAAGCTGCAACAAACGATGCAACTGACTCTACCTGTAAAGTCAAAGAATTAAAGCATCATTCCACAAAATACTGTACTGGAGAACAATCTCGTGGTGATGCGTATTTATTGAAGTAAAACAGAGTTGTTTCTTTTATGTTTTGCTGTAACCAAAACACCTGCAGAGAAAGAAAGATTTTGTAAAGTCTGTGTGTGACACAGCAGCCCCTAACAACTTATCCTACCAGCTTAGCATAAATCTGCTAATAACAGCCTGCGTCTGAAAAGAGGTTTTCAGATTTTCAAGATTAAAGCTGCCAGTTTACAGAGCACGCACGGCTGTCCTGTCAATAACTGTTTAAACAGGCTTAAGACAGGTATAGTTAAGACCAATATGAATGACTATCACCTGTAACACAGTTTATGTCACACATGTTCATTAACTGTAACTGCAGATGTCATTCATCTAACCATTGAACTAACAAGAGGCCCTTTCTAAATCTGATTCAAACAAACAAGAATCTGTGTTTATCCTCTTATCAACTGACCAAGCAGAAAAAATGTTTCAACGTCACACTCATTAAAATTATGTTGCCAAACAGCTGATCATATAGAACCATAAATCATATATGGAACAGAAATTGTTCCAATGTAGGACACAATAAGTACTTTTTTTGCGATAAAAAATAATTAGAAGATTAAATCATCGTATCATCATGTATGATATGATTGATAAAACCTCAAACATTTGAGATTCACAAGAAAACAGATGAACGGGTGCTCCCATGGGTGTTGGATGTTATGGACCCATCAAAGACGGCCTTAACATGTAAAACATTAACTGTATGTGTGCAATGTATTTGGAAGTCTTTGCTGGGAGGTACTGCTGGCTACACCGGATTTGCCAAGAAATAATTTACAGAGCATTCTCAAATGTCGGTACAAAGAATAAAACTGTAAAATATGGAAACTGGCGCTCTGTTAAAATCATCTACCAGCTAAAAAGATAGGTTTGTAAAAATGGGTCTTAAGACAGGATTTAAGCAGAAACCGATGCGCTGAACAAATAGAAAGTGGAAGACTGTTCCAGAGCTGAGGTGCAATCACAGCAAAAGATTGATCAGCCTTTGACCAATGGCTCTGGACACTGTGAGCAGGCCTAATGCAGCTCATCTAGAGGTCTTCTTGGGCAGTAAGGCGTAGTAGGAAGCTCACTTAAATATTCAGGTGTATGTTATGAGTAATATTTTAAAATGAATGAAAAAAAAGGAAATTGGCAATCCATGCAGTGAAGCTAGGGGGTGGTGGAGAATCCAGAGAAAAAGTAAACCAGGTGAAATTAAAACCAAGAGGTAATGGCAGGGAGAAGCGACGCCGCAGACAGAGTACACCTTCTGGAGGTCTGCAGATCAAAATACAGGGCTTTGAATCTTCTTCTGTTTATTCTATTGTTAACAGGTGATCAGTGTCTGGCCTGCAGCACACCACCGCGTCTCTATCACCTCTGGCTTTGCTCTCCGATTGTTGCTTCAGCAATCTGAGCCTGTTGCCAAGATTAGCTTTAGGCAAATTTCACTTTGCTTTCTTTCCCAGTCCTGTGCAGCAGTGAACTGACGTCTGCCAAAGAGGCTTACAGATTAATCACAGTGTTATGAGCTCTGTAAGACCCCCACTGAATGATTTAGTAAAAACTCGGCTCTGCTGCGGGCTTAAACCAACAGATGCGGAGTAAGGCGCAGGTGGTTGTATAAAGGTGGAAAATAAAACCGCTGCTTCGGTTGCCATAAAGACGACAGCAGGGAAACAGAAGGGATTGCAAACATGTTTACATGGCAGCTGTGGGGAAAAGGGCTTGCCCAAGGGCACAGAGGCACTCCAGGCTTCATTATAAGAATTCACTTTGATACCCTAGAAACACAGAGAGCATGTACATGGATCTCATTACAAAAACAACACAGGAGACACTGAGCAAAGTTCCTAAAAACTATTTCTTAAGTAACAAATCGTGGGCCAATGGAATATATGTCAAAATTGTATTTTCTTCCTTAAAATTAGTATTCTTTCAAGTCACCTCTTCAAAGATACTATTATCTGACATTCTTTCCTGATTTCAATAAAGTTCATTATTCTATTAAATTTCATTTCATGCCATCTACAAAAAAAACTGTTATTATTGCCAAAATTGTATTGATTCAAGTCTTAACCCCCTCCTTCTTTCATTACACACACTGTGTCCAGCCCTCTGACAGCGGCTCTGACACACACTGAGAGGTAGAGACAACATGTGGAGAGAGAATATGAGGAGCGACACGTGTCACCATGAACTTCACAGATTAACTTGTGGCTTGCAATTTTGTTACTTATAACCTCCTCAACCATCTCTAATGACGTCCACATTTTGGATTAGTTTGCATGAACAGCCCATTGTAACTTCTGATTAAATGAAAAGCTCACCGTCTTCAGCTGCCTGTGACTAACACCGCACTTCAACCGCGTGTGCGCTTGCAGGTGGAGCCGCTAAAAGTAAGCAATCGAGGCATATTCACTCCATTAACAGTCCGTATATGTGGCCACAGCATTAATGAGCTGATGCCTCATTTAAAATCTGACTCACGTAAAGGAGCGTCTGCCTCAAGCGTCGTGTCGGGAAACGAGAAAACTGGCATATTTTGTTTGGCTCAAACAACAGAGAAGTGTTAGCATGACGTGATGCAGCAGGTCACTTGATTTGCATCGCACGTCCTGCATTATGAGCATTGCACATCACAATCAGGAGGGTGAAACAATATATGCTTCAGCCCTATAACTCCTAGCCTACATTTCACCTATGGATTGAGGCCTGTATATATTTCTTTCACTTCATTGCGATGTAGCCAGATGAAACTGAAAATAGCAATCAGCTACTATCGGTTTAGTTATGCTTTTTCTATTCATTTTGGATTCTGGCGACACATTTTGCATAGTTTACTAGTGTTACACAGGTATTGTTTAAAACATGAAGCACTTTATAGCTAAGACTTGGGTGGTAACATGGGTGGGAGTTTGGGGCGTGACATAAGAAAAAAGCCACCAAAGAACTTTTTATTTTGTACCTAATTTCTTTACGTCATGTTTTCTTTCCTTTTTCGGTTTTTCCAATGCAGACTCAAATTTAATTTACAAGATAGGGTCCAATTTTCAGGCTATAAAGACGGCTCCAGTTGACCCACCTCCGCAACAACTATTCAGCCCCTCTTTGCTCCCACAGAAATAAATCAAGCCCCCAATGTCCCCCTCCTCGGGATGACGTCAGAGACTTGAGTTTTCCGTGTGTCTCTCCGCTTCCATAGCAACGAGAAAGGGGGGGGGGGGGCGCCCTCTCCCTTGACCTGACCCGGGAAGTCTTTTTTTCCACGGGGGTATTGTTCCCGACACTTGAATGGATTGCCCTCTAATTCATCCCGGCATGCATAAAAAAAAGTGCATAAAAGTGTACAAAAGCCGGGGTCTGAGGTGCCGAATAAAAACCAACAGGGTCAGAGTGTTGTAGACATGAAGAAGAGAGCTGGGGATGAGGCACACAATGCTGTGTGTGAATCCACAACAACCACCCATACACTAAAACACTGCTTTTTTTATTTAGTCACTCAAGGCAAAAATAGCGTAAAAAAAAAAAAAAAGCTTAATTTTAAGCTTGAGTGAGTTTTGTTAAATAATTGGCTATAAATGAATATTGACTTAAAACATGTTGAACTTTATGATTTGTTATTGAACACCAAACAATGAGTAACAGCACAATAATAATGTAAAATCACTTGCTACATTCTGTCCATATATAAATGTATGGATCATGGAAGTGGGCACATTATATATTCAGGCGAAATGTTTTCCCACAGCCATTGACAAAAATGCTCCTCTTAAAGTGACAACTAGAAATATTTAGCAATAACAGATTTAGCTCATCGTGAAGTATTTATAGGCTCTCACTACTATGTAACAGTGACTATAACATATTTTGGTATTGACATCAAAGGGTCATTTTTTTATGTGATTCAATGAGTCAACAAAGACAGCTTAATTAAATGTGGCAAAACTAAAACATGAAAACTTTCAATGGAAGATATTACTTCAATATCTCCAGTGTTCTTTTAGCCTACGAATAATTGAGTTAAAGTTGAACTAAGTAACATTTCTTAGCCAAATGAATATGAACAAGTTCTTAAATTAAATCTTTAAAATTGTGTCAATAAGCGTATCGGTTCCTTGCAAAGCATACAGAGCAACAGATTCAGGCCTCAAACTACAATAAATGCTCATAATGATGTAATTTGGGATCCTAACTGCATTGCAGGACACCTTGGTGTCACTTAAATGCTCAAAGATAAAATAAAACAGTATGCTGATAGGAGGATATAACGCTCCCTGCTTTGCTAACATGGATACACAGAGTGCACTTTCACAGTGCAATGACTTTTCACAGCAGAGTAACAGCGGGTCGTTACATGAATCTCACATCCACACACAGCAGGATGCGGCGGCGGTGCCTTCCTGCTTCACTTACCGGAGGGATGAGAAGCTTCGTTGGGACACCGACACCGCTGGGGTTAGTGGTCGATACTTTTCAGAGGAGAAAATCTGCGTGTTTCAGGTTATCAAGCAGTCAGGTGAGATGCTGCTGGTGGCCTGGCCGACCTGCAGTGGAGATGCATTGAGCAGCAGCAGGCGGCACTAGTGTTGTGAGCTTCCTCGTTCGTGATTGGGCCAGGTGGAACAGGCGCGCTCGCGTGCACCCTGCGCGCGCTACTTGCAGCGTGCCTTGCGGACAATAGTGCAATAACAGTTTCCAGTGATACAGGCTCAGGTGGGCTTGTGTAACAGGTATAATTTTTTTATAAGGTTTGAGTTGTGATAAAAAAAAAAAGTCACAAGACCAAAGTACATTTAACTAATAATAACACATTTGGCTATTTGTACTTTCTTTAACATTTTGATTTTATGCCAGGGAAAACATAAACTATAAGCTATGTGAAGATAGTTTAACTTGGCTTTATTTGTTAAACTTGTAACAGAATAGTCCTAAATAAACACTATGTTTATAATATTTGATTGAAGTAGGCTAAGTAGTTCTATCAAGACTGTTTTAAAAATACCAACACTTTAAATTTTTCTATTATTCAGGAAAATATTTTTACCTCTGCCTTTATATTTTTGCGTGTTCAGATTTAAAAATCTTCTAACATGTGTCAACTTCAACATAACCTTGTGTAGTAGGAATGCATCTTACTTTTTTTTCCCACTTATTTTTTGTAAAATCTTCATGGGCCCTCATTATTTTGAAAACACTTAAAATGCCACTGTAAGTATGGTTCAAGTACCGTAATTCTATTTGCTTAACACACTGCTCTGAAGAGCCACAGAGATAAAAGACAACACTGAGGCAGCAATCAACATCCTCACAGCTTTTCAAAGGATTATCCAGATCCTGTCAAATGAAGGCTGTACCTGTGGGTGTGGTGGGTTTGTGATTATGAACACCTAAAGGTAAATATAAAAGCACCTGAGGACTTGTATCAACATGAGTCGATTCAGATCCATATGTCAACAGAATATTAACCACCACTGTCAATACATAGATTTACAGGTTTATACAAGAACAGGTTTAATTGAACTATATTTTCTCACATGGGATGTCAAAGCTTATCTTGGCCCCATATTGCCCGTATTTAATTTAACCCTATGTTACACAGACTGACTAAAAAGCTTTTCCTTGCCATATATGTCTTCATTGGAAAGTTGCAGCACAAAAACAGTCAAAAAACCTCTGAAGATGCTCAAAATAATCTTTTATTTTCCCAAAGAAGTTACACGACATTCAGAATACTTTCTTAACTCAACATTTGTTGTAAATGTTTCATTATTAAAAAGGTAGAGATCCACTAAGCACATCATTCTGGAGGTCTCGAGGGAATAAAAAAAGCCAAACTGCAGCATTGGTCACTGACTACATACTCGAGGTAAAATAGAGAAAATTACAAATATATATCCATCTATTTTAGGGAAACAGTAGATTGATGTAAAAGATTAACTCCCTCAAACTGCTATCATAGTACAAAGTGAGGATGACACAGCAGGTTATCAAAACCAGCATACAATATGTGTCCTCTGAGAAAAATATACTTTTATATAGTCCAATGAAAGAATCCGTTAGCAGCTCAGGCAAAGGATGCGGGTCTTTCAAATTTGCTAAAAAGTTTTTCAAGTTAATTGCATTTTGGTTTTCAACTTACATATCATACATGATTTTTTTTTTTTTGTAATTAGTCTCAAATGCGTAAATGGTAGTATGTGCAATATGGATAAATATCTTTGAGAAGAGCAAGTCCTAAAAATACATGAGAACTTTGTGAAGTTACTGGTGCACTTGTTTTTAACGGAGCTTTTATTTTGTGCAATGTGGAGTGTATTAGGATGTAAAGTTGAATAGGCTCTATATGTACATCCTTAGTCCAAGTCTGTGTGTGCATGTGTGTATGTTTGGTCCTTTCTCTTCCTTTAAGAGAGTTGGTCCCGAAAAACTGGTAATGAGAGCGCCTGTTTAATAACAATATAATATAAGGACTAGGTCTATCAGCACAGAGGGGGAGAGGAACAATTCAAGAATCCAAGGCACATTAAGTCACATAAGGCTGGTCCTTCATTTTCTCTGGAAAAAAAACAACATTTTGACCTATTCAGTCATGTGCCTGAATTGAGACAGAAATAGGCAAATGCTTAAAAAAAAAAAAGAGGGTGATGTCAAATATAAGTGGTATAATCATATCACAATATTCATGATTTGTTTTGAAAAGCCACTTTCTCTTCCATTTGAATATCAGTTTTAAATATACCGTTTGGCATTTTGGGTAATACTCTTTTTCTCCCTCCAGAGTTGGATGAGAAGATTGCTATAACTCTTATATCAGTACATTAAATGTGAATTTAGAGATTGCAGCTGGTTAGCCTAGCTTAGCATAATAACAGGAATCAGTAGGAAGCTGCTAGCCTGGCTCTATCCTAAGCTGTGAAAAAAAAACTCCCATAAACCCTCAACTTTATTCTTTTTAAACTTAGTTTTTTTGCTTGAATGAGGTAAACAGGACTTTTTATCCTTGTTTTCAGTCTTAATGCTAAGCTAAGCTCCAAAAAAGCAGCTGGCAGCTGAATCATTATATTTAATATACAAATATGAAAGTGGTGTTGATCTTCTTATCCAACGCTCAGCAAGACAGCAATTAAGTGATTTCCCAATATGTCGACTACCACTTCAATCAGAGTCAATTAGCTTTTTATTTGCATGATCAAGAAGCTTGAAGCCTGCTGTTGTGATCAGTATATCAGGACAGTTTTAAAGTCAAATCATTAAATAAATCATGTTCAGAGTCTTCTCAAGTGTCCAGATTCAAAACTATAAAGCATTCATCTTTGTTTGAGTAGGGCTGATAAAAAGTAATGCAAATAATGGCAGTCGTTTTGATCCTGTCGATGCCCTTACAGAGCTGACATGGGGAGATACAACATTCATTTGCTGGAGTAGAAAAGGCCATTTTACAGTTTCCAAATGAGTTTACTGCAACTCCTGTTTTACTGATGTGTCAAACAATATAAAAGTGCATTTCCTACATTTTCAAATAACTGCAATATGAAAAGGATTATTTAACATCAAGAGCAAAACAGATTGTGGGATTTTGTCTTTTTCATGTTTTGCATGAGTCATAAGACTTAGAATTCTGAAAGTTTGAAAGGCAGTGACAGGAGAGCTGAAGAAAGGAGGAAGGAGGGGAGTTCCTGTAGTTTTTGTAGAATTTGACATTTCCTGTCAAACTGAGCCATTGTGGCTTCATAAATGAGTGATTAGTGCTCTTCTAGCCACGATGGACTGTCCCCACCTGGCATTTTCAACTTGATGTGGAACTGCTTGAGTGTCTGTTCCAGCTGCTGTTGGTTTCCAGCGTAGTACGCAGCGATGGCATTGTGGAACAGGATGAGCTGGTTGTGCAATACTTTCACCTGTTTGCATACACAGAGAAACAAAAACATGAGCACACATGAATTTAACAGCCATTATGAAGAGCAGAATTAGTGTCTTGCTGACCTTGTTCTCTTCCAAGAACTTCAGCTTGACAGAGACGTCGGTTCGCATCCTCTCGTACTTCTCCCGGTGGATCTGGAACTGCTGCTGTGACTGTTCTATCTTGGGCATGGTGGTGGCATCACGTGGCCCCAGATTCAACTCCTCCAAATCTGTACGGTACGCATCATACTCAACTCTAGAAGTGTGTGATGCAAATGAAAGAATGTCAGAGACATGTTATACGTGTGTAGATAGGGTTACAGATATTTAAAAAAAATCAAGAAGTAACAAGTAATTTCTTTCGACTGGTTGTCTTTGCAATTTTTTTTTAAGAAGGAAGAAAAACATTAATAAACTTAAGACCTCACGGGTAAAACTGACAAGAGGCTTAAGGAAAACTTAACTTATACATACATACGCTGTGTGATATTTTAATACAGGATACAGGCTCATTTATATATCTTCTTGAATCTGAATGCACATGTAAGCTTTTGTGCGGAGCATTCTTGATTTGAAGAAAAAGTCAATTTTGTTAGTTTCTGAATTTAAAACTCTAACTTCTAAAATGTAACTTCAAACTTTACATTTTCTTTTGTTCAACAAAATGCCACAAGTTTTATTCATCACCAGAGAGACTTCTGACGATGGCCCAGTCCTTACATTTTCGAAGACAAGAACAGTGGAACCCACATATTGTCATGTATAACCTACCTGGCAAATTCATACTGTTTGATGTTAAGCATGGTGTCCTCAATCGTTTTGTCAACAAGAGTGTTAACACTGGCGATAAAAAAGGTGATTGCACCCAGCAGTGTCTCTCCATTTTTGGACAAAAGTTTTTGGGTGTCAGCGTTGTAGCTAAACTCCTCCTGAAGAACAGAGATAAGATTGTTTGATGATCATGATTAAACAGTAATTATGAATGTATAGCTGATCAAATACATACATGCTTCTGTGATGTAAAACTACTGAAGCGTATGCTGTGATTTGAACTTCATAAAATGAATTTAGTATTTGAAACGTTAACCATTATTGATAAATCCTACAATACTATTAGAGTACTCAGGAAGTGATTTAGGACCTCCTAGAAGGCTTAAATTGTCTCTTTACTGCCATTTAAACTGCTCACTTTAAAGCATGTAAAGATTGTACGATGCTGATAATTGCATAAACAACATCTATAAACAGTGACACTAAACTGCCATCTAATAATAAAAAAAAAGATTATTAATTGGGAACATAAAAAGTATATCTGAATGATATATGGACTCACATGGAGTTCTGGGGACTTGAGGCTGAGGTCAGCAAAGGCGTCGCCCAGCTGCCTTTGTGTCTGCATCATCTGAGAAAGCTGATTGGCCAGTGTCTGAGCCAGCTTGATTACATGCTGGTACTTTCTCTTGTTGTCACGGAGGACTTCGATTTGAGCCTCCAGGTCCATGTCCACAGTCCTCGAGCCCCGGCCCAGCTTCTCTGACAGGATCTGCCTCGTGCACTGCGGAGGACAGCATGCTAATGATCACACATACATACTGATAAGAGCTTTAGACCAATTTGAAACATCAGGAATGACTGGTTGGTTGAAAATACTCCTCCAAGAGAGAAAAAAATGTTGACTGTAAAGAGACAATCACATGGACAGGGTGTCTAAAGCAAGAAAACAAGCAACAATATGTGCAAGTTAGTTTGAGGTATAGTGAACTTTTTTTTTGCAAACAGAGGATAACACATTGAGGACAAAAGGTGTAAAAAAAAAATACAGAAAGAAGAGGGGAGGTAGAGGAAGGACTTTAAAAATTAAGACACAGATGATTACTTTATATGTGTTGATGCTCCACTTTCTCACAAGATCCAGTTTCTCCATGGCTGGACTCTTTAAGTCATCTGACAGGACCACTGCTCCTGCGCCTGAACAATCAAAAGTAATTTCATTTAATGAGTGATTATGTTATTAGACTGCAGGTTAGAGAGCTGGGGTAAAAAATTCAAGGTGGTACGACTGAAACGTTATGATTATCAAACAGTGTGAAGGGATTGTCAAGTTTACATTAATACAGAGCACATACTACAATCTAATGACATCTTGATTTTTTTCTATTTAGATAAAATCATAGAAATTATTAGTCACAACTGACAACTCCTTTAGTGCCCAAAGTTATGTGAAGTGCAGGAGGGGGAATACGGAAGAATATCGAGCCTCAAAACTGACAAAGCCTCAAAGGTTATAAGACGAGTCAAAGGAATAGCTGAATACTAAATAATATCATTTTTTTTTAGTTTAACCATGAAATAGTAGGTCAAAAAGAAAATTTTAAACGTCATGCTTTTGGTGGAATGCTAATGCTAACATAGCTAGCAATCTAATGCTTCCTTTTAAAGTACATTTATTCTTCAAATGTAATCAGGTTGGAAAATAAATCACAGACTTCATGGTGTTATCATTAAAATAAGGCTACGTAATGTCTGTTGTTATTTTAAACAAACTAAACTAGAAACTAAACTAGCCCTACGGAAAAGCTAACAAAGTGAGCGAGCTAAAAAATGTGCTTTTCATTTTTAGCTAAAAAATTAACTTGCTAAAACCATTAGCCGGCTAACAAAGTGTTTAAGTTAAACTTTTTTTTTGATACTTTACGCAGTAATGCCAAAACAGTAACACACTGCAGTAACTATAGGAGTACAAATATCAGTTGACTGCTGTAGTTTAATAAATAATGATGGATTTAGTGAGCTAGCTTACTTGCGCTGACAGACTGGTGGTCATGTTTTGTGACCCATGTTTTTAGTTTCAGGTCTTTTTTCACCTAAAGGTGTTAACATGTATAAAGATTTAACTTTTTTTCCCCTCCAACTGCCTGGACATTGGAGGCAAAGTATTATATATATTGGTTATTCTTTCTTAAATGTAACTAATAAGTCGACTATAACCCAGTGTATTGATATAGTCAGCTATGTTTGTGTTTGACAAGCTTTTAATACATGTGCCAGTTTTGGGCTCCATAGAAAGACACTAGGGGGTGACAACTTTTGCAAAGACAAAAGGTAATAAGCAGGAAAACCCACTGAGATTAAATGTGCAAGCAGTTTTTTTTCCCATCCAAGCAGATGCTTTAGGAATCAAGAGGTTGCATCACATCTAGAAATCTTTAGATCTAGATCTTAGGAAAACGACTCTAAGGATTATGCAAACACTTGTCATTAGTAGCATCAAAGCAGAAATCTTCTTAAAGACTTATTCAAAGGTAAAAGTTCAGAGTGGCTAAAGGCAAGAAAGGAGAAGAAGAAAGGTTTGATTCTGAATGCAGGACAGCCTGTAGGAACAAGGAGCAAGGTATCAGACTGATGAAAAACAAGACAGGCACCAAAGACTGTGGTTATGTCAGTGTGAAAGAAGAGACTGATTCAGTGTCATCTGTTTCATACTCCTTCACTGCTGGTACCTTTCTCAGCCTGACTATCGCTGGCAGAGCGTGCCAGGCGGCTAGCAACAGCCAAGCTGGGAGCTACAGATGCCACGGGAGATGTGGGCAGGCTTGCTGACCCTGGGAGATATTCACAGTTACAGTTGGAGTCATTAGATTGTCACCATCTCAGCCAACATAAGTTTAAAGGAAAGTTTCTCATGGATGCTGATTTCTTTGTTTGTTTTGATTGGGTTTTTTCACCGAGTGGCTCAGTGGATGAGCGTGTGACTAAACCAGAGTAAACAACGTGGAAAGTAGCCATGGCAACAATGTGGTAAGTCGGTGACACATCTCAGTCCTCCAAGGGTAGATTTATATTTGCATTTACAATAAGGGAATCATGATGAAAAGGAAAGGAGGGTTACAACATGGACATCAAAGGAAACTCATTTAAATTCAATTGAATGTCCACCTTTACACATTCAAATCAGTGCCTTTCAAATTTCAGAGATTAAAAATAAAGCAAGTCACTGTGAATTATAGAAAGTCTGTTTAAATACAGAAGGCTGCAGAGCAGTCACAAAATGAGGCCTGATTCTGATAAAGCTGCTTTGTCACAAAACCTAGATGACCGAAGAGCAGGAAAAAAAAAAACTGAAATAAGAGTAGCACAGTTAAAGTTGGGTGTGAAGGTTTTACCTCTGTATGGTCCTGATTCAATGATGCCCTCTGCTGTTGAAGTGAAGTTACTGGAGATGACACAGGACTCTGAGAGGTTCAGGGCCACAGGTCCACTGGGGTAAGAGTCCTACAGGGAAAGTCAAACAGATTTTATATCAAAAGTCTAAGTGGTGCCTCTTAAACATGCATATACATACATACATATTTTTTTTGTATGTGTGTTTGTAACTTGAAAGAAAAGACTGGAAATTATAGATTTAGACCAACTTTAAAGAAAAATATAATTGAAGATCTTTTTTTAAATATCTTTTATAGGTTTGCAACTAAAGGAGATAAGAGATGCATCGATAGTTATGCAAAGAAACAAATCAACACAGAAACATAAACACAACACAGAGCTAGTCAGTACATTTAGCTAGAAACAGGCTTTGTTTTTTAAAGCCATGTAATCAGAGACTCTCCTCAACCAGACAGCCTGTTAAAACTTGATATAAGCGTGAACAGTAACACAAAAGTGTGTCTTATCTGCTGAAGCTGGTTTGACAAGCAGTGCTTGTCTGTGTTGCTTGCCTGCATGCCGGACTCATATGGCGATTAAGTATTAATAAGTTTATAATACGTAATATAAAATATAATTGAAGATCTTTTTTTTTTATATATATGAACGTTATGCTCAGCATGAACCTGGTTTTTGCTAGTATGTTTTATTATCAGGCACTGAATCAATAACCTATGAATACAGAGCCTTTACATTCCAATTATTTTCTGTTAAAACAGCCGAAACTGAATAAAAATGGTCCATATAATCCCCTCAATCCTAACATTCGTACTAGGCCTGGGTTATATCACAAAAAACGTTACCACAACAAAAATGTGGATCAGTCGATATCGATAAATCATCATTATTTATTTTTAATTGAAAGGCTTATTTTACCTGCTGAGTGAAAGTTGAAGAAACCAGGTAGTGTATCGTGGTTTAATTATTCTTATTTTCAGAACATGACAAACTCTACTTGAACAGAGGAACATATCCCAATCATAAGCACAGTGCTGGGAAAAACGCTGAGATGACAGTTTGCTGCTGGGCAGTAACACTTGCTGGTCCGCTGCTTGCTGAGGATCCACACTAAGCTGCTCTCTGTGTTCTAACGGGTCATATTGTTTCAAATGGTGGAAAATGTTTTTGGTGTTGCCAGTTTTAGCCTCACGTCTTCTGGAATATTATAAGTTTAAATCTATCAAATGTTTGGTATATTTATATTGAGAGAAACAATATCAATTACCGTATTATGTTATGAATTATATCTCGATAATTTTATCACCCAGACTTAGTTTGTACTGTTGGTCAAAACTACAGAAGAACATTTTAGCTATGGCCCAAATACTTTCCATTATATTTTAGATTGAAAAAAAAAAAAAGATTTGAATGTCTGCTGAAATAAAAATAACATTTTTTAAAACATTTTTTCTTATCAATAAGCCTTAGAGACTAGTGTTATTTTTTGTTAAGCCAATTCAATGAAAGATGTCATTTCCGCATCAATGAGAGATAAAATAGTCAGAACAAAGGAGAGTTCTGTTGAGAAAATCAGCAGATTTAATGAAAGGACTTTGAATCCTCTTCCAGGTTTAATGTACAGAACCAGTAGATGCACTTTGTCTGAGACGATGATGAAGTTTCACAAGATGCTTTTCTAGAAAAGATGTCATATTTGCACTATAAACCTGCTGCTGCCCATCTTTTATTTCTTTATTAATATATTATAACACACATTTTAGTTTATAGTCATTATGTCACTGTTGTATCTTTTTATTGCTTTTATCCGTCATGTTTCTAAATTTAGCTTTTAATGTTGTCATTACTAATCCTTAATGTGATGCTGTTTGCCTGAAGAATCACCAATCAATAAAATATGTTGTCCCACTACAAGGACATTACAGTGTCTTGTTCTTTCACAAGCCCTTACCCTCTGAAAGACCGTCTCAGGGCTCTGATCCAGGTCTCCGTTGCTGGTGACTGGGATCTCTGCGGCTGAGCTTCTACTGGGCTCCTCAGCCATGGTGCTCTCCTTTAGGTTGGAGGAGAGAAATGAAGAAAGTCATTCTTTAAAAGCTCTACCCAAACAAGTTCAAAAGAAACAAGGATGCAGGTTCCACTAGTGAGGCACCGCAGTTGTTGGCTGCCATCTTGTGGCCAGAATAGAAGATATTGGGCTTGGCCAGATTTCAATACTGTTGATAATAACTTTTCTGTATGAATATGTTTTAAGTTAAACATGATCCAATGAACACAATTCCATCATTTAACACTGAGATATGTTTATTTATTTTTTTCTTAACATATGCTCTATTTTGTTCAGTCCGTCGTTTTTCAAAGATTTCTTTCATTAATTTTACATCATTCAATTCCAAGTGGTTGAAGTTACGACATTAACCAGGAAAGACGCTGAAGGTCTTAAGCAACAACTGACATCAACTTTCATCACTCCCCTATTTTACAACACTTTTTTTTAGTGAAGTGCTAAAAAACAGGCATCAAAGTTAGTTTTTACCAAGAGCATCAAAGCCATCTTTCAGGACAGAAATAATTTTAAGGCTGTCAGAACTTTTTATGTTTTGATCCTTTTCAAAACCACATCTTAAAGAACGATATAACCATTGATATTTTTAATGGTCGACACCATCTAAAAGTACCACAGCAGAAAGAGAGGGAGCTATTCAAATTCACAGGTTAACAAACTGATGTTGCTCATGCTCTTTTGGCATCTGATAAATATGCAAAAATGATGTTCATGTCTTTTACAAACAGGGAAGTGGATGTGACACCGTCTATATCGCACATTGAAATCAACAATGAGCTGATTGTGCAGGAGTTTCAAGAAAAGTCTTATAGATAACCTAGGACATTTTTTTGTTGGCATTAGTATCTTTTTAGTTGTGCTAGAATCACATCAAAGTTTACATTTCTGTTATAGTGACACCCCTCCAGCTTTCCTCCATAGAAATGTCTGGGCGAGACAATATCAGGTTTGTTTCCTGGCAACTAAAAGGCTTAATCATGGTTTTCAGTGACATCTATTCATTTCAGACTACATTCAACCTCGTGTTTCTGGTTTGTAACTGGTTGTTTTGTTGTCTATCCTGTGATGCAGAAACACATATGGAACAAGATTTCCCTCAGCCTCTGGTGAAAATAACAACCATGTGGACAGACCTGTTCTAATATGCATGAACACAAAATCAATCGTGTTCTCTTAATCGTCTCAGAGGATTAAAATGACACTGATATGTTGGCTTGGCTTAGTTTGCAGTTGCTGCACAGTCATGTGTTGGCTCTTAGCAGGCAGCCACAGGGTGGAGCCAACACTTGTTCAGACTATAGTAACGTGGCAGCCTGTAGTTGCAGGCTGATCATACATCTGTGCTTTTTTTTTGGTCCAACTTCCGTGACTTAATCACATTGGACTTGTGAACTAGGACAATGACCGAAGCACTATAAAGCTTCACTTGCTAGCTTTGTGAGGCTTTACAGTGTAAAGCTGGTCAATGATGATCAGTGGCACGCCTTGCAGAAGGGTGTACAATTCAGAATATGTAGAAATCAATATGTCTGAATTTGTATCTTTGAATTAGATCCTTTACCAACATGTGGAGCTTGGCCAGTCTCTTAATAATGCAAACAGCTGCCAGATCACCTGGAAACAGGATCTGGGTCTAGTCTTAACAGACTAACAGACTTTTTGTTTCACTGTCGAAAAAAAAAAAAGGGTGGGTAACCTTCAAATATTCCAAACAAATGTAAAATTAACATTTAAGCTTTGAGATGAAATCTGTTATTTATCTTAACCTACTATTTTGTCTTTACAGACCGCCATGTGTTGAATTATCCTTGTTAATAGAAGAACGTGAGATACATAAACATAAATATGTTAAGATTTCAATCTGAGGTTTTCACCTTCTGAAATAAGTAACAGTGAGAATAAAATATCAAGTCTTGCTTGGCCTATAAATGGAAATAACAATAATGAAATAATATTAAAAACAAAGATCTGATGATAGCATCATGAAAAAAAAACTGTAACTGGAGTCTAATTGGGATTTATATCGAGATACATGTAGATTCAGTATTGTTCTTTGTTGACAGTGTGTCATCTGAGACTGCTCGTTTTCTTATTTAGGTTTTAAATCTGTTCCAGAAGAAGAAATTCAAATGGAGAGGAGAAGGTGTGTTCATTTTAACTGAAGATTTCTGATATGCCAAATCAGATGTAAACACATGAAAACGACCAAAGCAGAGTGGTTAAATGATTTCATGTGTAAGAAAGACTCTACTGGGTCTTGTGTCATGTGACAGCCACATAAATACTTAATCGCCATATGAGCCCGGCATGCAGGCAAGCAACACAGACAAGCACTGCTTGTCAAACCAGCTTCAGCAGATAAGACACACTTTTGTGTTACTGTTCACGCTTATATCAAGTTTTAACAGGCTGTCTGGTTGAGGAGAGTCTCTGATTACATGGCTTAAAAAAACAAAGCCTGTTTCTAGCTAAATGTACTGACTAGCTCTGTGTTGTGTTTATGTTTCTGTGTTGATTTGTTTCTTTGCAGTTGAAGCATAACTATCGATGCATCTCTTATCTCCTTTAGTTGCAAACCTATAGTGGGCCTGATTCAGCTTCAGATCCAGAGATGATCAGGGTTCTGTGAGCCAAAATGACCCCGACCCACCACCTGCAACCACTCTGCTAATAGAGACAGCTGCTGGAGCACAGAGAGAAGCAAAGTGGCTGCAAATTAATCAGGCATAAGAAGGGGCAAGGTATGGCATGCCATAGTGTGCTGCTCCCTATAGTCCAGTATCCTGGATACGAGCTGACATGACGTAGGAGGAAGGCATAACAACAATGAGCTAATTGTCCGATTGGCTGTGTCAGCTGAAAAGGAAAGAATCATGTCTTGCCTTTTAAACTACGGCGGAACGTGACACATCCATGTTGCAAAATGCTAGGTTTAAAACAGCAAAAAAATGTCTTAAGGTCAACCATTCTGAATTTTAGGATTATTAAATGAAGAACGTAAGAGAGAAAGTCATGATTTACAATTCTTGCAATTGAGTGTGCAGCGCTGGCTCTTTGCCTGACACAGAACATGAATCAACAGCCTGGGGAGTCACACATTCCAGCAACACCAGAAATGTGGGACTGCTCGCCTGAGAAAGTGCAGTCCAAACGTGTCTCGCCATGTGACTGACAGCCTGGAAAACTCAAGAGTTCAACTTCAAAACATTGCGAGGAATAGTCTCATTTAGACATCATGTACATGTTGACTTACACACACAGGGTCCGTGTCAAATCAAAGGCAAAAATGTAGAAAACTAGAAAAATGTGGGCTGATTACTGACTTTCACATTATATAAACACACTTATTGCATCGAAAATATACAGAAAAGATCAATCCGTCCCAGAAATCACTGAGTCGAAGCCAGCATGAACACAGAGCAAAGGGAAGATATGAAGACCTGATCATCCATAATTACATGGAGCACCTAATAGAGCAAGTAAAAGAAAGAAATCCAGTAAATGCACCGTCAACAAAAAGCAACAGCTACACCAGCGTTACATCTTTAAAACCTCCAGCAAAGCAGAATGAAGCCGGCTAACAATGAACACTTGGGAAAGAAAAACCAACACATCACTTAGCAGAATAAGTTCATGTAGTTGATTATCTCAGACAGAGAGCTTCACAACTAAATTCAATATAATTATAGCATAGGAAAGAGACCACCACCACCATCACAGCAAAAAGTTTGAAATAGCAATCCAGCAAGGAAGCGCTTAAGGAGGCTGATTGTCCACATTAATGGCAAACATCACCTTTGTTTCAGTGGGAGATTCGCCGCTCTCCTCTGGTGTTTCAGCTCTTTCAACCTGATGATTTGTCTCCTGTTCCCCACTTTCTACACTGACTTGCACGCGTGTGGCCTCACCATCCCTGCATGTCACCTCACTCTCAGTCTGAACTCCCTCATCCCGCTCCTCCACATCCCTGTCACTGTCTTCTGCACATTCTTCAGGACTGTCAATATCAATGTCGTACAGCGCTTCATCTCTGTTATCTTCTCCGCTACTGTCGTCTAAAATCTCCTGTTTCATTTCCAACTTCAAACCCTCCTCTGCTTTTTCAGCCTCCTTATAATCCACCCGAGGGTCCTCGGCTGAGGTCTTCCCCGAGTCAGCTTCAAGACTAACTTCAGACATACCTGAAAACAGACAGATAGGAAGGTATGAAATGACCTGAATGAGCCAGATTGTGCCTGGTTGGAAGAATATCCACCCCCACCATGATGTGACTTTTTATTGTATTTCATTCTGCCTGGACATTAGACATGTCCTTGCTAATTTTGAAGAAAACAAGACAATTCAAAAGGCATTATTACGAATAAAGGTCTACATAAATTAAAATAATTTATAGGTGAATATGACAAATAGAAAATATCATGTGTCATAATACATTAAAATGTAATTTTCTTGTTTAATATAGATAAACAAATGTAGGCTTAGCTGGTAAAGCTACTTTTCTCATTTCAACACAACACACCGGGTTTGGTACATTACCTGTTGCAGCTTTAATCACGTGACAAGCAAGGACGTCTAAAACCCGATATTACATTTTAAAATGCGAGTATGAACACATGTTAATGTTATTGTTAAACTGCATGGTTCCGCTGAGGATGAATCGTGTATTGGGAGGCAAAGATTCAATAATCCTGACGTGGTTTTGCCACCCAGTCAATTGTAATAAACTGTCCACTTGTTGACGTGTTGTTTGCTAAAGCTAACGAAGCTAAACAGCAAAAAGAGCAGAAACGAAATGATAAAAACTGTGTGTGTGTGTGTGTGGGGCGCAAACAAAATGGTTAACATCATTTTATAATTCCGCCAGATATTCAACACAACGCCCTACGAGAATGGCGATGATGAAAACTTAAGTTAACATTACCTCTCTGTGGCCGTGGCTAACTATTTAGCCGTGAACAGTGGGGCTGTGAGTAGTTCACAAATCCTCGGTCGCTCGCCGTACTGTGCGTTTATTTAAAAAAGGTTGTGCGCCTTCTCTTAATGCAAATGTTGCATAGATTATCTACCAATTCTTCATCTGTGAACCTTAGCTCTGCTCAGGCACACTAGACCTGCTTTACGAACCCCGGAAAAAGTGGAGCAGATCTCCTGTGGGGCCTCTCTCTTGTCATCAGATGCGATCTCCCCCTGCTGTTCAAATGTGCGTATTGCAGTTTGTGTATAATGACTAAAATTGGCTAATTTAATATTTTAACAGATTCTTTTGATAATATTTATATATTATTATTATTATTATTATTATTATTATTATATTATATCATATTATATTATATTATATTATATTATATTATATTATATTATATTATATTATATTATTACTATTATTATTATATTATATTATATTATTATTATTATTATTATTATTATTATTATTATTATTATTATTATTATTATTATTATACTATATTATTATTATAATAATAATTATTATTATTATATATACATAGTAAAATATATCAGAAAATTCGCCGACTCATCAGCTGTTCAAACTTTTTTCTTAAACGTTAAATTCAAACTACAATTTCCTCCCACTGGATTTCTTCCCCCCCCCCACACACACACATAAACTCAATTTCCCACAAGCCCCGAGATGGGTTACGCACAGTTACGTTGCAACGCAGGCTGAAGCCGAGTTGGGGGCAGTCCAGTTAGGAGGCCATATTGGAATCTATGAAATCGGCTTGCACTTTGATGGAACTGAGTGTCTGTCGTTTTGGGAGTCTCTAAATCCGCTCTCCCCGGATTTTTACAACCGAGTGATTGCGCCGGGCATTCCACCTGAGACCCCGCCAAGTCTGGACGGCAAAGTTGTCTCGCTTCTCTTGTGTGTGGGGGAGAACAAAAAAAAATGAGTCCAACCGATGCTAAACGAGGGGCTAAACGCAGGAAGAACAAGCGGGGCGGTGGCAGTAGCTGCAGTGCTGTCTGCAACACCAGCAGTGGCAAGGCCGGGGTTGCTTCGGCCCTAGGCTGTGCGGGAACAGCATCACCTGCCTCTGTCGTCAGTTTTTTAACACCTGGCAGCACAGGCAACGGGACTATAGCCTCCATCACTGGCTTAAACGGAGAGGTAAGACTGTCACACCTGTGCGTTGAGCCGCTGGATGTGCAGACGTGTTTTATCAATGACACAAATCTGATTTGAGGCCCGACACCGATGCGAGTAACACGGCTAGCTCACACTACTCTACGCGTCGTAACATGAATTTAACTCACTCAGTGAACGCGTCTGCTGCTAAAAGAAACTCAGTCGAACACCTTTTGTCATCTACTAAATCACCCAGGTGATCAAATATGTCACGCTGTCATAAGTGTGTTGACTCAAACTATCGTAAACACACAAGACGCCGAGACCATCATCGTTAGCTCGAGTCCAGAGATCGTAGCTGAATAAACAACTTTAAACATCGCGGGGGGTATTATTTTGAGCTCTTAAAAAGTTCACTGAGGTGGGGATTACATTGGCAATGTCAAGATTACCTGGACGTGCTTACAAGCTTCACCACAGTAGAAGATAGGCCGCTTTTACATGTATAAACATGTAGGCTAGCTAATGCTAACAGTTAAGAGGACTAACAACTTCAGCCACATCGGGCCTTGGTGTGTTTATAAAAGCCGAGCTTACATTTAGCTTTCTTTATAAAGGTTCGTCTTGGGCTCAACTTGATTGTGTTTGTTAGAATACACGCCTTTTAAAACCCGCTGTCTGGCTTTAGATAGCCAAGACATGCCTTTTGAAGTTATAACTAAAACAGAAACTTTAATTGACTCTTTGAGGTGTTTTACTTACTTCTGTTTTATTAGTTTCTCATTGGTGTTGGTTTGAAAGTAAGGTGCAAGCTTTTTTTTGGGGGGGGGGGGGGGTCACAGAATCGTAAGTGTAGCCTATAATTGTGTATTTATTGTGTGTTAAAGGATAATGCGCCTCAGTCAAATCGTTGTTGAATGTAATCAGTCAGTGTATTAACTTTTACACTGTGCAAAACATACTCCCCTCCCAACCAACGAGCACACATATTGTGACCTCTCCCTCTCCATCAAGTGTGACATCATTGTATAAAGGTGTAAGTTTGTCCTCACGTTTTAGCTTTGTTGTTGTAGTTTTTATTTTATTTTTACATCATAGGTTCGCAAAGCATGTATATAGTAGAGGTTAAACACAGCTATCCACCTTTTTGAGTTGTATTCAAACCCTACGCTCACATTGTCTTTATTACATTTAATCAGCCAGGTTTATTCAAATTGATAAAAGAGCATACACAGGTTTAAAGAGATACTACTCCTAGAAAAAGTGTTTAATCATGATACGGCTTGCCTTACTCTAGTCTAACCCTTACTCTTACTCTCTCTCTTAGTTTAACCCTCTTAATACTGGCTTCAGACACATTGTGTTTATGTTATACTTCACCTGCCTAGCCTGGGCAGGCCTGACAGTATTGCCTGCCTGGCACCTGCATGGAAAGTGAACCAGATGCAGATAGTTTGGGAACTACGTAATATTGCTCCTCACTTCACCAATTAAAGGTTTAAAATGGGATATTAATTAACTTACACATCAAGTAATTCAGCCAAAGGTCCTTAACGAATTGATACATCTCTATGATGGAGGAATCACTTGTGTATGACGTCTTTATGAAGTTTTTCCACATTTAGCTACTTATCAAACTAATAAGGGGTCGGTTCTATGTAAACACTGAGCTGTTCTTATCCCTTAGGTCAAAGTGAACAACAGCATTACACCCCAGTTCACGGAAGGACCAGTGAATGCTGACTTCTCTGGAGTCCTTCAGGTAAATGTACTTTAGATGTTACATAAGTTTATTGAAGGGCACTGTCAAGTTCTTCTTCTGTAGTTATGTTATGTCCATCTACTTAATATCATTTAAATGTTATTGACAGAAGGTAAGGAACGCTAAAATGGAATGGCCACAAAAAGTTTGATTAATCAGGTCCCTGTTTAATAGCACTTATTCACTATCATATTCGAAACATTCAGTGATTGGACTGACACCTCGTCACAGACATGAAGTATATTCAATTCTGATTATTTACGTTCAGGCCACACTTCTTAAACATGATCATTGTCTGTAAACTCAATCTTAGCCGCACTGATAATGTAGCTTCCTGTTTGCCATATTTCAAGGAAAGTCATGAAAACATTTTCTGAAAGATGAGAATTGGCTTCAATTACAAATTAATTTACCCTGTGACAGTGATTTGGGGACGCAGAATGACATTCTACGAACATAGAAACGAACTACACAGAAAACCCAGAATACATCACCAAGACAGTTGATGATGACATTATATTTATTTGAACATATTTTGTTCTGTTTACATGCATGCTAAATAAGTTATCAGTAAGACGCTTACTGCCTACAATTAAGACAACTGGTTTAGCACAAATGTTAAATCAAATAATCCACCTGATGCTCCAGAATCATTGACTCTTCACCTGTGCTTCATTATGTTTGTGTAAACCCATCTGGATGTTTTTGGTAATATACAAATGGTGCTGGTGTTATGCTTTTGCAGTAATCAAATATAGCGGTCAAATATTTGAACAATCTGGTTTGTTGCTCTTCTTTCTTTATTTCTTGTTTTTTTTTTTTTTGTCTGTCAGAAAACAAAAGTCACACATAAAGGACAAAGTCAGCAAAGATATAAATTGTCCCACTTTTTAAAATGCATCTCCAATATTTATCCTGGTTTTAACTTTTATCACGTTCCTGGTCGTGGAGCTTATTAAGAAATGCTGAGGCTTTTCAGGTCGGGTAGAATCAGTTCTATCTGAACCAGTTTGCGTGCCCTGTTGGTTTGCAGTGATAACTGGTCTCATATCTGGTAAACCGAGGGGTGTTCAAACAGCCATGTGGGGGTATCTTAAAAAGAGCGAAAAGAGACTGTGGCACAGTGGTAGAGTCAGTCATCTCTGAAAGGGTGGGGGTTCGATCCCCAGCTCTTGCAGCCATATGTCCATTGTATCCTTGAGTAAGACGCTTAACCCCAAGTTGCTCCCATTGTTTCAGCGGCGTATAAATGTATGTGAATGTGTATGAATTTGATGAGCTACTTCTGATGGCCACTTGGCATAACAGCCTCTGCCATCAGAGTGTGATGGGTGTGATTTGTTAGGTGTGACCTGCAGTGTAAAAGCTCTGAGTAGTCAGAAGACTAGAAAATAGCTATACAAGCTCAAGTCCATTTACCATTAAAACTGCCTACCTTCTCTGGTCAAAACAAATACAGACCACTCAGACTGGAATCCATACTGTCCTTACTATCTGATGATATATTAAGGTCATTTTATGATTTAATTCACTAGATATCTTGCACATTGTAATAGTAGCCAAATGAAGATTCACATTCTATTTAGATTTAACCCTGTTGTATAGCCTTTTGAAAATTTCATCAAACAGTAGCTTTGCACATGCTATATTGACTGTCCTGTTGATTTTTAAAATGTTCTCTTTCTGCTTCTTCCTACATTCTCCTCACAGACCCCATTCACGTTCGGCCTGAACCAGCGGGCCCCCTACACGGCCGGTGATCGATGCCTCTTATGCCGATGTGAGCGTAAAGAGATTTCCATGCCTTCAGAGGCAGGGATCTCGGGCCAGAACGGTACCTCACAGCTCAACAAAACACCCAGTCCCCTCCAGCTGCCTCTGTGGGTGTGTTCTGACTGCAGGCGCACAGTGGAGAAGGAGGACCGACACACGGCTCTGGAACAGTCGTTAGGGGTAAGTCACCTGGGTATGAAAAGTTGTGGTGTTGGAGTGGAGGCATTATAGGCTAAAGGACTTTCAGTCCACTTGTTCTTTGTAAGAATCCATTGCTTTAAAACGTATCTGTGGTTGCACTGATGCCAAAAGTCTGCAGTTCAACTCATACAGCTGTGGTCAGTAATCACTGGATGATGTAGCTCTTGTTTCCACCTAAATCTCTTTGCCAGCACTGACAAATGCTGCAAACTGACATTTATTACTATTATAAGAAGTTCTAAATAACATACTATCATTTCATATATTTACCCTTTTTCACTTTCAAAGAATAAAATAATATCAAGGGCAGTCGACGTGAATTATCAATCATGAAATCATTATTTGTATAGCATCAAATCATAACAAGTGTCTCGAGATGCTTTACAAAAGAGCGCAATGGGATAATGAGAAGGCATTGTATTCCTTGCGTTCCTGTTGTCCACACTTCCTTGCCGCTGAAGTGGGATTGGAGCAGGCCGTGCATGAATGAGAACGGCGATGGTTGTGGGGACGACACAGTCCGATGGGGCTGACTGAGCGTCGGGTGTTGGTTGGTTGGGACGGCACAATCAGATCGTGGAGGCTGGGCGTCGGGCGGTGGTTGAGGGACGACACGGTCCGATGTTAGTGGCTGGGCATCAGGGACGTCGTGTGGTAGTAGTGCCAGATCACCTCGCCGTCTACCCGAGAGCCTGGCTTCTGCTGCCGGGAAAAGGCCTACTGGTCGTTAATCTTCTGATACATGAAGACTACATTTGTGTATTCGGAGACGCTGGATGTCTTGGATGTGCTTGAATGTAAATAACCTGTCAGGTTTCTGTTGTATGGATGCCATAGTGTCTCAGACTAATGTCTTCTCATGTAAAGATCTTCTTTATGTTAGACAGCCTGTCCGTGTGCTTAGCTAGCTCTAGAACACCAGCTAAAAACCTGAAAAATCACTTCACAGTAATTACTTTTTCAATGCAATACAGAGTCGCTTCTCCACCTCTGAGATTATACTGTAAAGGTGGGACTATTTCCTGTAATTCATAGGATTAATGACTATTACTTACTTCTATAGTATAGTAAATATTGATATGGCAATATATCGTCGTCCTGACTTGTGTATCACATGGCTGGTGCGAAATATTGATATTTTAATTTAAAAAAAGATGTGGCTCTATAAACAGATTTCACTGTTTATTTGACTCTCTGCGTCACTACTTCATGACACCTTAAGGTGGTGCTTTTGACATGAATGAGGATGACATGAACACACGGCAGTAAAGTGCTTAAATATTGCAGTTTGCCTTAAAGAGGTATCAGATGTTGTTTTGTTTGATTCTATGATTGTCTTGCAATATACCAAATATTGTAGAATCACTGTATCATGATATTATTGGCTTATCATATCGTCACATGTCGTATCACGAGTCACCCTCCGATTCCCAACCCTAATTACTACACAGCGAATTCGAAGAGGAGACACTTACCTCTAGGGATGTAAAGATTAATCGTAAAATCGTGATAAATCGTTTCAAAGGTGTGAAGATTCACATTGGTACTCTGAAAAATTAATCCCAATAATATCGTGAGCGTCAGCAGCTGTAGAGCAAGATTTTGAAATTGAGGACGCACCACCGTCTTTTAGGTGTGGAAGCAGTTTGGCTTCCCCAAGACAGTAAATGAAAGAGATGAGAAGATAACAGAAAAGACAAAAACTGTGTGCAAATATTGCAAGAAGACAGGGAACTACACAAATAGCACAGCCAACATGATGCAGCATTTAATCGACACCACAATGAGAAGCTCCAGTCACCTCCCCTTGTTGTGAGAAAAAAAAACATCAGAAGGCCAAACCACACTGACAAGTGGGTTTGCAGCCCCTAAAGGAATCTTTTTCAGTCAGAATGTGAATAAATTATGAGAGAATCGTATTGTGAACCCAGTATCGTGAATCGTATTGTGAGTTGAGTGAATCGTTACTTCCCTACTCACCTCTATTTCCTTGTATTGTTTGTTTCCATATCAGGTCAGATTAACAGTGCCGTATGATTAAGTCTGTTTCTTTCCGTCTAGACTTTAACCAATAAACATTGCAGCATTTATTTTTCACCAAGCAGAGCTTAAAGCTGATTGTCAGAACTATGACTGGACTCCTGGGCTGTGAATTGGCTCTACTTTTGCTGTGTGTGACCTGAGCCTTAAGTAAACTCATAATGTGTTGTCTTCACTCATAACTACAAGTAGTGTCATTTGTAGTGTAAAATCTGTCCCAATTTTTCTGTTAATACATTTGTGTCATGTCTCTGAATAAGGGGAAGTTTCATGAATTATATCTGACCTATTGGACCGGGAAATTAAATCACTGAATAGGATTAAGTCTGTATGTTATAGAGGAATGTCTAAAAAGTCATAGTTTGTACTGGTAGAATTGATGTAAAGTGTGCTGGGTGCAGCAGTTCTGTCCTATAATAACTTAAGGGCACTTCCCTGTTTGTCAATTTTTGTAGTATTAAAATAATATAGTAGAATTGCTTAACAAGTTCTGCCTGCTTTAAATTTGTACAAGCACAAATGTTTTCTTAACACTTACAGTATTAGTGATATTAACTCATAACCTTCATTGGTACTTTTAGTAGTGTTCGTATTCATTTGATCAGACTTCAATGACGTCTTGTCTGGTACGTCAGAGGGTTTGAGTTTCCTCAGTAGTGGGTGTGACTGCCTCAGCCCTGTTGTTTGTCTTGGGTTTGGTTTCCTCATAATGTATTGTTCCATTGCATCCTCAGTTGGATACTATGCTGATTTAATATCATTGCATTTTGGTAATATCTAATCTGTTTAACTCTAAAACAGCTGCAGAAAGCTTTTCTGAAACAGAAAGCTTCAATAGTTTGACTAAGGTTCCTTAAGAAACCTGAGAGGCTAATATCTTAGCTGCAGAGGTTTGGGACTGACTGCTAAACCCAGTACTCCAAAACATGTGATTTAAATAGTACAGTGGTGGGATATTGTTGGTATAACAGCTTCTTGAACAGACTTGCTCCAAAGATTTGCTCATCTGTACTGTACTTACCTGCACCTTCTACTTCATTGTTGTCTGCTCACGGCTTGGCTTCTGTCTCAGCCTTATAGCTGTTACAGTGATGAGAAATGTATTGTTTAGACCTAACAATGTCCAGACCACTTCAACTTACATCATTGGCTACATAAACACGTTAGTTCTTCATAGCAGGTTGGTCATCTGTAGGAGTAGAAAGGCCATTGCACACTGAGTCATTTTCTTCTTCGGAAATTGATGCACATTGAAAAGCAAGTACGATCCCATGTTGGGTCAATCATGTTTGCACACTGGCTCCGAAACTTTGGCCCGTCATATTTAGTTGGGAACAGGTGTGCGTTTTTTTTTCTGTGTGTCAGTAGTGTCCCCCCCATACTGTCAGCCGCTGTTAAAGATCAATTGCATTGCAGAAACTGGTGTTCTCCTTTTAAAAGTGTGGTTCCAGTATAAAGAGCGGAGAATCAAACCGCACCACTGATATTCCAGAAAAATACACCTGGAAGCGATCAGGATTATTCTGCTGATTCATTACTAAGAGGAAAAACTTTCCTTTATTGACACGTGAAACTTTACTCGCTCTTGTCTCGTTTTAATGTGGATGGACCCCCCATTCTGCTTTACGAATTTTCACAATTAATAGAAAAATAAAGGCATCAGACTCAGTGTGCAAGGTGTCTGTGCATAAAGTTATCCCCCGCCCCCCCGGATTATGGATCTGAAAAACACGGACTTGGTGTGCAAAGGCCTTAAAGAGGTCATGTTATGCCCTTTTTGGGGTTCGTATATTTAATCTATGTACCTACTAAGTATGTTCACAATAGCTAAAGTTTGAAAAAAGTGTCTGTTTTCATGTACTGCCGCTCCATGCACCGGCTCACTTCTGACTCTCTCTAAGGCTCTGAAGTGCCCACGTTCAGAGTCCCCACGTGTGCCAAGTCTGATCTGATTGATCGGTCTGTTGACTCTAGCGTAATTGGTCAGTCGCTCAGCACGGTTCTCGGAAATGTCACGCCCCTTTTACCATATTGGGAATGCAGCCACTTTGGATCCGAGCAGAGCAAAAACATTAGCACCTTAGCACTACTGTGCTACCGCAGGCTACGGCATATCGTGGGCGTGCTACAGAAGTTAATGGGCCTGCAACATGAGCTGCAGGGCTTGCCACAACGAGCCAATGGGCTTAGATCAGTGATATCACACTGACAAGACGTCACACTGGCAACATTTTTATCGAGGGGGGCTAGAACCGAGCGTTATATGCAGCTAATGCTACAGCTAACAGGAGGACGTAGGAGAAGCTGCGTTTCCGCAGACTTTGTATTTTTGCACATAGATGTGCCTAAACATGCACAGGACACTTGGAAAACACACTTTTTACACAAGAGCATATAAAACCAGAAAAAGCATAATATGACCCCTTTAAGAAAAGGCTGATATATTTAAATATTGCATTTGTTTAATGATGCTGTACCCATTCTCAGAGACTGCATTTTGTCTACTAATGAAGGCACATTTCAATGCCTTTGTTCAGAGAGCATAGACAGGTGGAAAAGTGATGTTTGAAGATATAGATATAAAGGCAGATGCCCTCTGTTATTGGATATAAATAGACGTCTTTATCTCAGAGTGGAAGTAAATGGTAGCATGTTGTTTATACAATTACAATTTCTCTTGAATTGCAAAAAAAAGGTAAACAATTGTCTTGCCAAATACCCATATATCTCAATATATTTCAAAGTAGCGTCTGTATCAAGATTTGTATTGTATCACAGAAATATTGCCGATGTTCAGCACTAGTCATGTGATGTGCCATTGCAGAATGTTTTGGAATTGACATTGGAATCTTCTTTGGTCCAACAAGTAACACAGTAATAGATTCGTCACTGAAAGGTCCTCGGAGAACCATCCGGATCGTGTTGATTTTGTGACCTCTGTGGCAGCAATGAACTCCTTGTTGATTCTACTTTCTTTTATCAGTAAAATGTGTCATTCATCATCATCTTCGTTGTGGAACATGTAAAATAAAATTGTTTTAGCTACATGCTTTTAATCACTTCATCTGACACCTTCCCCGTGGCAGGGGATTCAGGCTTTAATAATAATAACAATATAGAAATAGTCTACCTTGTCGCTGAACTTGTTTGCTTCAGTCGCTCATGAGTATTAATTTTGGTCTTTTTAAGAAGCTGTTAAAATGTTTTCTCTCTTGAAGTATGACAATAAATATTTATCTTCTTCTGCTGTTTTTCATATTTCCTACAGAGCCAGGACTTCCTTCTGCACATGCCTGTGGGTAACGGAAACATAAGCCAGGAGGCAGCTACGGGGGACAGACTGACCACTGCTGTGCCTACACTACCCATGCTCCCTGCCCCGGATCTCACCGCACCATTGCCTGCTGACACCATGTGCAGCTGCGACGCCTGCAACGAGAGACGGTCAGTTCACATGGATTGCAACCGAATGATCTTTATTTTTTTGTTGTTGTTTAATCTTCCTTTTTAAAGTAGTGTTTTCTGTTGTCTGTTGAAATACAGGGAGATCTCTGCTGGGTCAGAGAGGGAGACCCAGCAGCTACAGAACCACTGGTCAGAGGTTCGGTACCTGGTGCGCTGCATCTACCGTCAGACAGGAACTTCATTAGCAGATGACCACGACCAGCCTCTGGAGAGAGACAAGGACGGCATGAAGGAGCTGGTTGATAGGTAAAACTGCTGTGTGTGTGTTTGTCCACTAGGGGTCTCTGTTGAGCTACTACAGCCTCCTCTGGATACAGGAAATAAGCCTTTGTAAAAACAATCAGAAAGCAATCATGTCAATGAGCTTCTTTTCTGTAACCAGTCACGTTTGGTCCATAAAATCCCATGTTTATTTCCTTGATATCATGAATGTCCGATTGATCTTTGGCTGTGACTCACTGTGGGAAGTTATATTGAAAAGAATATCAACAGGAGGCTTTCTCTTTGGTTTTCTTGGTTTGGGTTCTCTTTATGCCAACATGTCCAGAGCATAATATGTCAGCATTTTTATGATATTCTTTCCACTCAATAGACTCTGTGAGAAGGACCCATACCAGCTATATCAACGGCTGGAGCAGCAGGCTCGCGAATACGTCTTAGAAATGAAGTTGCGGCTACTGAAGCACCTTTCTAAAGGTTCCAAGACGCCAGGTGCTGTGGGAAATGTAGGTGCAGCCCAGGGTCCCCCTCAGGCCTACCAGATCATCTCCCTGCTGCTAGAGGAGTACAGCGCCCTTTGTCAAGCTGCACGCACCATCAGCAGCTTCCTGCTCACCCTGGTACGAGTACTAGCCGTCCTGCAGCTGGCATGGGAAGCTATTCACAGAGGATTTTAATTGTGTTTCCAGCTATGATTCTTACTTGTGTTTCCTGTATTCCAGGAGAATGAGCACCTCCAGAAATTCCAGGTGACGTGGGAGCTGCACAACAAGCACCTTTTTGAGAATCTGGTGTTCTCTGAACCGATGTTGCACAGCAGTTTACCTGCACTGGTTGCACAGCTGAAGTAAGATATACTTTTACTCATTTACAGACAGAAGTAATGACTCCATTTTTGCTGTAGACCCAAAATAAACTACAGTTTTACACTTCTGTTTCAAGAATTGTTGATGCAAGTTAACACAGATCCACAAATCTTTCTTTAATGAAATTACCAGATTTTTTAAACTTGTCTTTTTCGGCACCCCTTTTTTCAGCCATGGCACAGCCTCGCATGATACATACAATGAAGACATGTACAGGACCTTGTTAGAAAGCTACCAGCAGCTGCAGCAGGAGATGGCTTCAGTGGCGGCTGAATGGCAGGAATGTGAGAAGAGGATTGATGACTATGTAGACGAACAGGTAACACATTAAAGACCACATTAAAGACAAAACACGAAATGAAAATGATTTTTGCGTGGGGGGGAATCACTAGTTGGAGCTTTAAGGATTTCTCTTTTGCAGCTGCTTTTTAAGGTGGAGGGTCAGAGTCTCACTAACCAAAGAACAGAGCCGCACAAGTCCTTGATAAGCAAAAACGTAAGATGCTTAAAAATGTAATACAAATCAACTTAGTGAGCTTTTTTCTTCTCTTGGTATTTTGAATTCTTTCATTTCTATAAGTTCATGTCCGTTTCATTACCTGTCCGTTTCCAGACTTTGAAGACGAAGCAGCGGATGCTGAAGGAGGACTGGGAGTTCTTTAAGCAGAGAAGATTTATAGAAGAACAGGTACACTACAAGAATACGCTGCCATCATGGTTAAAGGTTAAAATGTGCATTTCTGTGCTTCACAGCCCTTTTTCATTTTCTTCTCTTTAAAGTTGCCTAGCAGCAAAAAATGCCCCTCTGGAAACAGCAACGTCACAGACACTATGAGAATGCTCTCATCTCGGCTCGGTATTCCAGACTGTCCAAACTGCAACTATAGAAGACGGTAAGTTTCCATGATTCAACCGAGTTTTTATCTGCCCTGGCGTCGGTTTAAAAAAGTGAAAATAAATGTGAAACTGCCTTTATTGACAAATGAATCACTCGTACCTTCTCACAGGTGCACATGTGACGACTGTAGTCTCTCCCACATCCTGACGTGTGGCATCATGGACTCTCCCATCGCTGAGGACCTCCACATTAAGCTCCCTCTGCAGGGTGAACCTCGTCGGGATTACCTGGCAGAGGTTCACCCTCCAAGTCTCTCCTCGGGCAGTTCAGCATCGGGCTCCAACTCCAGTTCTCCCATCACCATTCAGCAGCATCCACGGCTCATTCTGCCCGAAGGGGACACCAACACCTTGTGAGTCACCTGTGCCATCAAATGGTTATTTATAACACACACACACACGCAAGCTAACATGCCAGCAGTGTGGACGTGAGGCGCCCATCAGCAGAGTTGAAAAATTGACATTTCCTAGAACTTAATCCTCGTGCCCGAAAGAACCTCTGCCCAACGGCACATGTCCATGCACTTCTCTCTCTTTGCACGTGAGCAGTTCAGTAAAATATGATTTACTTGATTTATTTACTTTATAATTTATTTGAGTCATATTCTATGGTTACGATGTGACATTTAGAGGTTGCTGTCACATGTGGGAGTGTCCTTGGGCAAGACACTGAACCCCTGTCTGCAGCAGTGGTGTGCGTGTGAATGGTAGCCTCTGCCATCAGTGTGTGAATGACTGATTTTGACCCTTTGAGTTCAGAAGACTTGAAAAGCCCTTTACAAGTTCAAGTCCATTTACCCTTTAAATGACAAACCTCAGCGCCTGAGCATGTATTACGGTACATGGTAAACTTGTGTGGACTAACGCGTGTTGGTAACTAAATAACATACAAAGAGTTTGCAACCCCAAAATACTGTTTACTGAGGCAACAAGAAAGAGAAAGAGGCAGACAGCTTAGAGACTGTAAGCACTCACATAATGAAAAAGTCACCAATGGTCATTATTGTTGGGTAACTTATCATTCCTTCAGGAGTCAGGCAGAATACAGCTCAAGGGATTTAAGCAGTACACTTCACCATTTCTTTTATTTGATTTATTCATAAGTTACAGAGTATAAATAACTGCTGCATTTGTTATTTGATTAGATCATTTAATATGTTCTCAGTTTTTACTTAACAAGTATAAAGACACCACCATTAGTTATGGCATAAAAATACACAAGACTCCAGGAAATGGTTTTGACACTCCAAACTAAACAGGTCTGTCATGAACTTACAGGCACAAAAACAACATTGTGTGCAGAGAGAGAGAAGGCAGAGAACAAGAGGAAGATCCACAAAAAATGATGTTGTGTTTGCATTGCTGTTTTTACACAAATGAAGTTCCTAATGGATAAATAAAGTTCTTTAGAATAATGAATATCTCCCATAACTGTTTAAAAAGAAAGGGGCATAGTATACTATGCTATAACTATACAAGAAAGTTTTACCACACAAAAGAGTTAAGCGGCTTTGCAAGTGCCCCCCCCCCCCCCCCAAGGTGAAGTTCATTTTATTTACCGTAATTGTATTTTCTATATAATGCCAGATCACAACAAAAGTCATTTCAGGATACCACCTTGTCATTTTATTAAACAAACTAAATGCCTTACGTTATTTACACGATGACGGCATGTCATTTCTGTCTCTACATGGTTAAGCGTTTACAATTCTCCTCTGCTCTCTGTATCGCAGACACGTGCGTGCACACACAGGTGAGCACAATCTCACCAGCAGACAGAGAGCATAGGTTGGAAAATATGTCGTATGTGCCCCCCCCCCCCCCCCCCCCCCCCCCCCAAAAAAAAAAAGCTGTAAACCTAGGTGAAACACTGCATTCACTGAGTAAACAATTTCAGAATTAAGCTTGTGTGTGAAAACTCAATATTTTGGATACATGTCTATCCCTTTGTAACAAACCTTTGACTCGGTTAAGTCTTGTGTATAATATATAAAGATATTAACACACTTCTCTTATAGATAATATATATTTTTTTTTTTACTTCCCCCTAACCTGACACTCACTTTCATCTCCTTTCAGTATTAGTGATGATGACGAAGTGCCTCCATTGTCCAGTAAGTTCGGGGACATCTACCCTATGTGTGGTTATGAGGACAACAGTGTTGTGACGTCTGCTGTGAACGGCCTCCATAATGACATCAACGGGGAAGCTGAAAACGTCGCACTAAAGGCAGGGGTAAGTTCTAAAAAAGCCCAAGATTAGTTTTCAATTTTCCCTGCCGAGTTTCCCTATGATGAATCTTGTATTCATTATGAGTGGGTAACCGGTAATATGGGAAAAGTTGCTACCTACTGGAGTCTTCATTGCTCAACTCATTTCTGTTGCAGTCTCCTCCCATCACCAGCAGCAGCAGCTCATCAGAGGGTGATGAGGAGGAGGCTGACGGAGAGGTCGGTCAGGAGCAGCGAGTGCAGCAGGAGGAGCTTTCCTCAGTTAACACCAATAGTCCTCCACCGTCTTACAGCCACCAACAGGTGCTTTCACACTTGTACCTACCTTGCTGTGTTGTGGTTGTTATTTGGTTATTATGGTTATTATTTCAAAGCACGTTCTAAGTGAAAAGGAACGATCAAAAACGTTGCTATCTATTGTCATTATTCAGCAGTGGAGGCAAGGACTTTTTGGTTTAGGGGTTATATCAAGAGTAGCTTCTTTTTGGGCTGAGGATTTAAATGTTAACTTAAAAAAATACTTGTTCTGGTACTGAGCAAAGTGTGTCCAAGTACTGTAGAGAGCTGAGAGCAAACTTTGAATTATGAATCAAAACACTCTTCAATTAAAGGTCTGATATATTGTTTTGTCAGACCAACAATTGACCAAATAAAAACTGGGATAAACACATAATCTCCATGTGAGAAGTGTACCTGTACTTCACTATATATATATATATATATATATATATATATATATATATAAAAAAAATAATGATGACTTAGGTAAGGAAGAGAAGCACGTCAACTCAAAAATAAAACTCAACAATATTTCCTGACTTTGTGTTACCGCTCTCAGGTAGAACAGCTCCAGCATGCCTGCGAGTGCCACGTGTGCAACCAGGATCCCAGCACCTCCGCCCTGGGCCCCGCCACATGCCTGCCCCCCAGTCCTCTCCACGCTACACCTCCTCCCACTGTAGGACACCAGTTCTTCACAGACAGCAAGACTCCCCCTGCCCACCCTGCCCTCCACCTCTACCCCCACATCCATGGCCACCTGCCCCTACACAACTTCTCACGACCTCTTCTGCACCCCACACTCTACCCCCCCAGTCCTCCTCTCTCACACAACAAGGTGAGGAATCACGCCTTACAGTTGAACTAAGTGTTTCCTTCTTGCTTTCTTTAGACAGTAAGTAAGTGGTAAGAGACTCTTTAGGGGAAAATGTTATTTATTTCCTTATCACTGGGGATTTTTTAAGGTTCCAGGAACAATACTGAGCTTTATTGTCTTTCAGTTTCACCTAGTAACAGTTTAACAATCCTCCACAAGGGGGCAGATTAAAGTCAACAAATTAATTTAACAAAATCTTAGAAGTCCTTTACTAATGTGCCACATTCTTCTTCTCTTTTATTCATTTTAAGCCTCTGCCCCCAAACCCAACATCAAACCACTCAGCAGCAAAACAGCCGGCCTTCAGCCCCTCGTTACCCGAGCACGTTTACCAGAATTGTTTTGGCGGTGCAGGCGGAGCAGGCGACTGGAATAGCTCGCTGCAGTGCCTCTCCCTCAAGTTTGAGAACCTGTGGGATGCTGCAGTGATGAAGAGCTGGAATCCGTCTGTGCTGTTGCCTGAATCCCTGCCAGGTGAGCCTGCAGAAGTGTGTATGTGGAGCTCCCACTGTGTGTTTACACGCTGTGCATGTCCCGCTTACGCAACGCTGTAACACATTGTGATTCCACATACTGGGACGCTGACAACAGAACTTCATTATGGCGATGTTGCAGAATTGCAATCTGTAAAAGGGGTTTCTGACACCAAGATGAGAGTCTCACTAAGCATCCAATGAAAACTGTCTGGACACAATTTTTTATAATGATGGAAATACAGCCCATTTCACTGTTTAGAACATTTCTAAAGCCTGTGTGGGGCTGGCCAATCACATTTTGATTGACAACTCTCTGACTGTCAACTTAGTGCTGCTCTAAACTGTATGAATTCATTTTCTGAGTCAGAATCAGCAGAGAAAGTAAAACCCCGGCCATTACAATGAGTTTCAATTGATAACTGAAGGGACATTTTAGTTAGCAATTACCATTCACATGCAACTGTAGCTGAGAAGCCCCCTTTTTTCAGAAGGGATTGGCTGAGCCACTGAATTCACGTCCTGCCTTTTAATGCTTACCAAAGCACAAATTTGACCTACAGATAAAAAGACAAAGGTCCCTTAAGTCAGCACAGGCCACTGCAAAAGAGATTCTTTAGTAAGTTTGAAGCAGGGAAGCTTAGTGACTCTTGTGTTCCTGTTCAGTATGTTGTCTCTCTTTCTGTTCCTCCTCTACTCGACTAATCCGGTGCATACAGCGCTGTAAGAACCGCATTCGTCAACAGAGCTGTAAATCGTCGTTATATTTGAACTAACCTTCTATGAAAAATGAACACTTGGGACTATGAAAGAAAATTGATGTGGATTTTCATTTTAAAGTTTGCACAATGTCCCATCTGTTATCATGGAGAACACAGGCTTTATGACCCATACATGCAGCCAGTCAGCAGAGGAACAATAAATATGTTGGCTTCACTTTTGGGGAGCAGTTGTGCAGTCCATCATTCATATAGTCTAGGGTCGCAATGTGAAATGGTAGCTAGTGTTAGGGCCTCTGAAAAAGCCCCAAACTAAACTCTTACTGTCATCAATAAAAAACTACAAAGGTAAACCGGCATGCTAGTGGCCATAAATAATCATCCATGGCCAGCTATATTTTAGCCGTTTAGGAAGCTGGTGCTGAGTGTAAATAACTGAAAAGCTGGCTTATGACTTTTGTGATTGGAATACAAAATGAATAACTTCAGAAATATCAGGGCCTAACCCACTTTAAATCTAACATCAGCAAAATGTCCAGAAACTAAAATGACACCATTTCACATTTGGATTTAAACTTAGATTTGATACTTTTAAGATGCTGAATATTTTGTAAGTAAGACCCTTTATTAATGTGTAAAATCCTATGGCAGATTTGGACTTTCATAGGCTTTACTAAAAGTCTCGTTAAGTCACAACCCTGACAAATCTCTCATTCCTCATCAACAGGTGACATGCTTGGCCCGCCCCTCGCTGACGTGCCCCTCCCTCCCACATCATCTATCGGCCCCCAAGGGGATCACCCTTCTCTGCCCACCCCTCTCCCTCCTTCCTCCTCCACTCCCTCGTCATTGTCATCGTCTTCATCCTCGTCATCGTGCTCCTCTTCAGAAGCCAAAGAGCAGAAGAAGAACGGCGCCAAGAAGAAGTGTCTCTACAATTTCCAGGATGCCTTTATGGAGACCAACCGAGTGGTGATGGCCACCTCGGCCTCCACGTCCTCCGTGTCCTGCACTGCCACCACTGTCCAGTCAAGTAATAACCCACCCATCCACCTAGCATCCAAAAGACCCAACTCTTTAGGTAATACAGGAAGTAGGATCAGTGCTTGAGTTTGAACTGTTTACGGGGCTTTTCTTTGACTTAATGATGGTTCAACCCAGAGTCATTAGAGGGGTGTGACACTCATTGTTTAACTCATCAGGAAATGTCCATGGTATTTTTGCTTTCATAGTTTCGAGTGGCAAGAATACATTACTCACTAAGAAAGAAGGACTTGATGATTCTTGTTAATCATCTGTAGCATTTCTTCATCAAGTTGGTTGTTCTGTCATAATGGTTTAAGGTAGTTACTTGGATTGGACACCCGGATGTGCTGTGTGAGGCATGTGTTCATTTTCCTCCAATTATAGATGTGATTTTTTTTTTTTTTTATTGCAAGATTTAATATTATCATTCTATGTCGTAGTAGATTTTCCAGGAGTGCATGTCAAGCAATCATTATCATCTTAGTAAACTGTAGACACAAACAACAATTCAATAACATATCTACAACACAATATTTTTTACATTATAAAATGAAACAAATTATTGATTTGCACACTAAATATCACTTATATTTCAGTAAAACATAATACTATACAGCATGTACAGATAAGAAGCTAAATCAAATGGTTCTTCTTTTAACACTTTTAATGAATCATAATATCTTATTTAATTTAAGAATTTATATTAACTATAGTTATAATTGGAGTTATGCATGATTTTCCATATTTTTAAGCTTAACTCCATCTTAAACCAAACTTTAAGACATCGCTGCAGGGTTTCTCAGGGCAGCAGGTGGTGAACGTTACTTTCAGCACTTGGACGAGAGTTGACAATATCCTTGTGTAGCCTACAAATATTCATAAGATTGTTTTCATCCTTAAAATCAAAACATGTACTGTAGTGTTGTATATAAGTGTATCATAAGTGACATTTGTCTATTTAACAGCAACAATAAATCTGGTTAGCAGCTAGCAAACAAGACTCATGTCCACTCCAAAATTTAAACCTAGCTTTCCCAAGTTGGTACTTATCACTATTGTACAGGGATCTATTAATAAACTTAGTTTTTCAAATCTATTTTAATTCAGTTTGACTTCAACAAAAGTGTTAATGTTCCATTATTTTTTGGTGAATTTGTAATGGTAACTGTGTGTTTTAAAGTTTTGTATCAGATAACGAAACAAGGTTCTCACTGACTATGTCTTTGTCTCCTCCAGACGATGTATTTCACAATCTAGGTGAAGAGGACCATAGACAAACTGCTCCAGCCCCCCCTAGAAGCTGCCCTTCAGGACTAACACCCCTCCCTCCTCTCTCTGGCCCAACCATGCCCCCAGCACCCACCACGCAACTTCCCACAATGGGATCACAGCCCTTTCCAAAAATGGCCGCTCCCGCCCCAGACTTCATGGATGCCCATCAGGGCCTATGCCTCCCGCCTGCTGAGCCTCCAGCCTCCACATTAGATGGTCCTGTCAGTGCCCCACCTAGTGTTTGCAGGTGAGAGCTCTACTACATCCTGCAAGCTCGGAAACATGGAAACCCATTGATCACTGAATGACAGAGACCGTTTATTTGGAAAGACGCTATTGTTTTTGTTGTAAGTACTGCAGGGACCAGTTTTAAGTATCATTCCTTTTCAGTGATCCTGACTGTGAAGGACATCGCTGTGAGGGGAACGGGACGTACGAGCACCCGCCATATGATGGAGAGGAGAGTCAGGACGAGGACAGCTGCTCTGAGCACAGCTCCTCCACCTCAACGTCCACCAACCAGAAAGAAGGAAAGTACTGTGACTGCTGCTACTGCGAGTTCTTTGGCCACGGCGGGGTAAGTCTGATTTACAGAGAAAAATGGAAATACTGCCTTTACCCGCATAATTGAGAAAAATTGTAAGAATTGTGCAGATTAATTTAATCATACTCGGTTTTATTCCCAGCCTCCTGCTGCCCCTACCAGTCGAAACTATGCAGAGATGCGAGAAAAGCTGCGCTTGCGTCTGACAAAACGTAAGGAGGAGCAGCCCAAACGTGAGGAGCATCAGCTGATAATAGAGCGAGATGGAGGGGTGGAGGACCACAGGCGGGTGGAGGACCTGTTGCAGTTCATAAACAGTGCTGACAATAAACCTGCATCTAGTTCTAAGGCAGCCAAACGGGCCAGGCATAAACAAAAGAAGGTAACTGTCATTGTTTTTTAGAAGTCTTTAATGGTTGCATTGTAAAACCTGTATGCCCATAGAAATATAGTAACACACAAGTTCTAATCAACATGTCTTTACAACTAGGTTTTTCTGTGTGTCAAACTTCACAGTGCTAAAAGTGTACATCTCTGTCTATTTATAGATGGAGGAGAAGGCCCGTATGGAGGCAGAGGCCCGTGAAAGGGAGGAGAAGCAGTTGTTGGAAGAGCAGCAACGGCGGCAACAGCAGGAAGAGGAAGAGGCAGCGCTTCAAAAGGAATTGCTCCGGCTGCAGGCGCTGCAGCAGCATCGTGCTGCCAAGAAGAAAAAGAAAGAGAAAGCAAAGGAAAACACCGCTCCCACTCAAAACAACCCACAGCCCCTCAAACAGACAGCTCAGAACGTCCTTGATAATCTTCAGAATGGAAAGTCACAATTGCTTCATACTCTCATCTGTCTCCCCGATCAGAAGGAAAGCCGGTTTGACACCGTGACCCGACCCAACACACTGCACTGCCCTAAACTCACCAGTGAGAAGGGGTTACCTTCTGAGACCAACATCCCCAACTCTCCAGCCATCCTCCATAATGGCACTTCTTCATCACAGCTCGAGGTTAACGGCAAAGTTAAAACAAAACACTCTGCTAAAGTGGCTCACTGTGAGGCTGCTGTGAAGAAGGCCCCAGAGTTACCCAAAAACTCAGAAGTGACAGCAAAGCTAGCTAATGGAACCGCTACAACAGACACCAAAGCAATGCGGATCAGGCAGACTGAGGCGCTGGCTCCTCTCCCAACCACAGAACCAAGGAGGGAGGACAGGAGTTGTAACAGAAGCAACAGTGGAAAGAGGCAGCAGCAACAACCGCTGACCCAAATAAAGGAAGACAGGAGAAGTCCACCTGTGTCAAACCCTTCTCCTCCTCCAGCACCCCAGTCCGAGCAGAGCCAACAGAACGGCAAACCTCCAAGTGCAGAGTCCCCGCAGCCTAAGGGCAAGACCAAGAAGAACAAGAAGAAGAAGGGGGACAAGACAAACAGCTCAATAGGTTGGTTTTTGCATTACTCACAATTAGATGCTGTAAATTCAGCATATAGCTCATGTCCAATAGTTTTGTTCTAATATTAGTCCCAACCAGCCTATCGGACCAGATAGGTTCCACAGCCGTCATGCTAAGTGAAAGTGAAGTCCTTAAGAAAAACAGGGTTCAGCCATGTATCTATTTCCTCCCTTGTCTCTTGGGTATTCTGTGCTATAAACATGGCTTCACAGCTCAGTTACTCAATGTGTGCATTTGTCAGATCGCTGCCGTCATTGACCTCTTGCTGCTGTCCCATGGGAACTTTGAGTTGCTTATAGCAGCTTTAATTAGTCTCAAATAATTATGTTGCACTTGGGCCCATATGGCCAATTGTTCTGACAACATGGCTTTGCAATAGTCTTTTCTACCGACAAGATACTTCAAGCACAATGAGTTTACATTTGTATGAAATGTGCTATACAAATAAAATTGAATTGAATACAAGTGAAATCCTCCCATACAGAATATCAAGTAATGTCAACACATCCAACCCCAAAAGATGCTTGACCTCATTCTGGCCTTTAAACCTGCTTGAATAACACAAAAAGCCAGGCCGGTTTGTAGATACTGTCTGAACAATCTGTTTGAGAACCTGCATCCTGTGCAAATTCCACAAAATTGAAAATATTTAAAAAGAAAATGTACAAAGGATCTCTGATGTCCCTGGTTTTTGTTTTTTTTTCAACTGTAGTGTTGCCTACTTGGGAGTCCGTGGCAGTGTATTGGATGCATATATGAATTTAATTAACATTTCTGAGTTCTTCTCAGAGAGGACATTTACTAAGAGATATACAAAATGATCATTGATGTATGTTGTTTTGTTTCAGATGATGTATTCTTGCCCAAAGACATCGACCTGGATAGCACTGAAATGGATGAAACGGAGAGGGAGGTGGAATATTTCAAAAGGTATGTTTGTACTTTAATATCTATTTATGTCAAATGGTGATGAAAACATTTCTAAAACTATTTTCTGTCTGTATTAGTCTTAAAGGTACTTTTTCAAAGTTTCGACCAGTAGGGCTGTGGAGTAATGTTGTCATTGGACTGCCCAGTTTTGTCTGTAATCCATACATTCACATGGAAGGAGATTTATACTGTTTTTTTGTTATTTATAAGGGAGATGGCAATGCAACAAATGTGCAATAAGTGTGAGCAACAGCAATACTGAAGATGACTGCTAGAAAAAAACAAATGGAGTAAAATTGTAGGTTTTATAACAACCTAAAAGGTTTCCTCTCCCATAGGAGAAAAGTCTTTTACATAAAGAAATACATTCAACACCTTTGTTAGGCCCCAGGGTTACACAATATGTGCTCTGAGGTGAAACAACTTCCTAAGAAAACTCCACTAGGTAACTTTATTAAACTTATTTTTTAGCCTGTGTAACTTTCTACAAGGTTAACGTTTTTTATATTGTTTTGTCACAGATTTTGCTTGGATTCTGCTCGACAGACTCGCCAGCGGCTCTCCATCAACTGGTCAAACTTTAGTCTGAAGAAAGCTACCTTTGCTGCACATTGAGGACATTTGTTGGTGACTGTCAGGACACAATCAGTACCTTAACAGCTATATCGATCCACATGGTTTCCCTCCACCCATCCCTTTACCTCCACCCAGCTGTTGACCTCCCAGACTTTTCTCCTGCTGTGCCCAAATCACACCCTCGCTGCCTTGCTTTTTGTTCTCATCGCTGTGTGGTTCCAACACAGACCCATCTGGACTGATCCACCTGCAGAACTTAAACTAAAAATGAAATGACACAAAAAGAATCACAAAACTGCTACTTTGCATCTGATTAACTTACCTTGCGTGCTTGTGTGCTTTTAGTCTGAGTTAGGCATTTCTCTTGACTGTAAAGCCATGGTCTGAAACTATTTTCTTATAATGGCTTAACTGTTGTCAAAAGATGCTTAATATGTCTGGATGGTTTCCTTAAAAAGAGAGTCTAAGGAAACTTAAAAAAAGAGAAATGTAATGAATTAAAAGCTGTATTTGAGATATTGTGGCTTACTATCCCATCGTTTCCCGTTCCTCGCACGGCATCTCATCCACATGATTGACAAGGGAATGGGCTTGGTCAGCTGGTCTCCACTCCCTGCCCCCAACACCACCATCATCTCCACCCTATTTCACAGAAAGGAGGAAAGCATAATACTTGACAATGTTCTTTTTTTTGGTTTTTAAGTACTGTTTAACAAACTGTTGAGTAAAAGTGTACCAGTTACAGTTTTTGTTTTCTTTCTTTTGACCTGTAGCCAGCTTGTATCAGAATACTTTCAGAATGAAATTGAAAAAGAACAATACTCACACTATCAATCTGTTATAGAGTGTATATTGTATTAACACTGAAGCCAAACTGGCTACTTTTAACATATTGTTAAGTAATATTAAATCTTGTCTTTCTTTTTTGAAAGATGGAATACAGTAGTATGGCAGGATTATGTGTCTTGTGTCAAATCTTATTTCCTTCACACAGTAGAAATGGTCAATAGACAGTTAAACTACACAACATTTAGCAGGAATTCAACAAGATACAGCTTGTTGATGAGTGAGTTTTAAGGATGCTGATGAACAGATCAATCTCAGCTCATACATGTTTATGGTAAGTCCACAATAGATGCAATAGTGACTGACAGAGTTCCACAAGGTTAGGTGCTTGAACCCATGTAATTTACCATATATACCATATGCTCACTCAGTTTAATATCATAGGAACATTTTGTTACTATAAGACAGACCCAGGCTAGTTTACTTTCAGAGCCTTTCTATAGAATAACACTCAATGGTTTTTTAATGTTTTCATTCTTTTTCCTAGCCAAAATAACCTGCTGTGACTTACTATTTAAAATAAAAAATATTTATATTAATGCTCCTCTCAGCAAGAGTGCAAGTAAGCACTGAATCTGGAAGCTTAAATGCTGTTTTTCCAGGTTTGTTGGTCAGAAATCTGAATTCTGACATGTTTTTTTTTTTATATCACTGCTTGATTAATCATAAACCAATTCCTAGTTAACGTTACTGTTTGATATCATCTCCCCAAATGATAGGAAAGTGTCATGAAATTGCTCAAAGTGACAAACAAGGGAATCACGTGAAATAGGGTTTAAAAGTCACATATCACACTCCTTTTAACAAGTTTAAATAAGTCTCAGAGCTCCCCAAAACATGTCTATGAAGTTTCTTGCCAAAAATCCGCTCTGATCCTGTATTTTATCATGCCTTTAAACCCCTCTATTTCAGCCCTGTTCAGAACAGGCTGCTTCTGTGTATATAGCTTTAAATGCAAGTGGGCTGGGTTCTACCACCCCCTCTGGAAGGACTTTGGTGGCTTGGGCTTTTCTTGCACCATGCCCTATTGTATAGAGAAGGCAGCCTAGGAGGGCAGAACAAACAATTAAGCTGTTGGAATGTCACCCACCTGGTGGAGGGGTTACTGCCCTTTATGATGTCACAAATGGAAAATCTCCAAACAGCCTGTTTGAGTACACATTTTCTGAAAGGTGTTGTAGGCAAAAACGGAGAGGTTGAACTTTTCTCACAATTGGGAGGTTTGTAGACGGACTAGGAACACATATTAGTGTTTGAAACACATGGTAAAGTGTAGACTGCATAATATGTGACCCTAAAGGAGGTCAATTTTTTTATAAACGGAAGACAAAACAACCACTATTATGTAAGTCAGATCAGTTATTGATAGATTGGAGAGAGAGATGTTAAAGTGGAAGACACTAACATTTCTAGGTTATGGTCATTTTAGCTAGCTAACTGTGTTAGTTAATTAAATGCTCATGTGAGTTCTTAAGACTAACCTCTCAGAGATCAAGAGTTATCAAAATGTTTCTTAACCTTGAAAATGTTCTCATATCTCTGGATTATTAGTATCTTTTGGTATTTTAGTTGCTATTTAGACAAGAAATCATTAAATTAAAATTGTCAAATTTCCATTGTTGATATGATCTGCAAACACAGTAATACAACATTAAAACAAAGTTTGAGCTTCCCATTGTGAACCCAATAGAAAAACGGGTGCTTTTTGAACAAGACAAAAAGTCTACTGTTTACCCCAAATGTGTATCCTACTTGCTGCTCTGCACATCTGCGGCTGAGCACAAGGTTGCAGAATGAGTTGAATATCATAAACCTTTAGGGGAACTCACCGTCATTATTCATGAACTGTGACATAGGCATGTAGATCCCAAGATTCAGATTCAAGTGAGTCCCTTTAAAAAAAATGGTAGGGGCTACTAAAGGCATTTACATGTAGCTCAATTTCATTTATGCACATGAAGTTCTAGGGGAAATTATTTTCACACTATTATGAAATCAAGTACATCCCCTCAGGTAGAGTGAGCGAGAAATGAGGTCATGTTTGGTTTATCTAGATGAAGATAGTTAAGACATACCTTTCACTGAGCCAGACAAATTGTACACCAGCAGAGGTAAAATATATTTGTATGCTTACGAAAGAGGGTAAACGACATGTTTATGATATCAATGACTGCTGGGATTCTCTTTATAACATAAATTGTCTAAAAGTAAACTCAACTTGATGTGTAACTTTAGGAGTAAACTAAAATTTCAGAGAAGGAATGACCCTGTGTTTTAGTTTGTAGTTTGAGTTGCTAAAATGTTCTCTCCCCTTTTTTTAACTTCACATAGATATGCCCACAATTTTAAATATTATGAAATGAAATGAAATATTACATGTTTGTTGTAAAACTGACAAAGAAAAAGAAAACTACAATGGTATAAACAGCAGTTTTTGCAAAAAGGAAGCGAGGAACAGTTATGCCCATCACAGTGGCTGCTTCCTCTTAACTTTTTCAAGAGCGACTACTTGTACAAAAAAAAAAAACTGAAATGGTGCGATTTTACAAGAAAAATATCCCCTCTAACAAATTTGATGAATGAAAGACTTGTGGTGAATGTACCTGATACAACAGATGACAAAAAGTTTTGGTTTGTGAGAGCACCATCCGAGAAGATATGAGTCATAATTTATTTTAGGTATGAATGACTGCTGGTCTGTGTATGTAGAGCGGGCTCACTCTAAGTCACAGGTGATGTAAGATCGGATCTACCACAATTCAGCAAATGCCCCCAAAAATTACGCTAACGTAGACAGGTAAAAAAAAAAAAAAAGAGAAGTCAGAGCAATATGTCTGAGATACAAATGTGAGCTGTGATCTACATAAAAAGGCACAGATTTGTGTTCAGTAGATATACTCAGAGATTAGAGCCACTTCATTCAACTCTTTCTTTCAGTCAATAATAGACTTATTATGTCTTTAAAAGTCATTGGAGATGTGTTCCTTGTACCCTCCTTTCCTTGTTTTGATCTTTTCTGCAAGAAAAACACAATGGTGCACTAAGAGCAGTCTTTCAATGACAGGAGTGAGCACAAATATTATTAAAAGGGATCACAGCTGCCTTGTAGCTTGTAATAACAATGTTGATCTTTTCATTGTCAACTGCCTGGAGCGCTTTGGGATCATATACTCTTGTAAATGAGGGAATCTCGCCATGTTTTCCCAGATACAATCTAACAAAATCCTGTTTTTGATGGCTAAAACCTTGAAACCCGTTCCCCAAAACCTTGAAGGAAACAGCCAGCTTTATCACCTACTACCTGAATCATATTATGTTAACTTAAAATGCGCAAGACGACAGCACTCTGTTTTCAGATATAACTTGTCTGCTTTTTTGGGAATTCCCTCGTGATGGCGGGAAATTCCCATTCTTTTAGGATACAAGATTAAAGGCTTTATCTATCCCTTCTGTATTTGTCTGGATAACTGTCAGGCTGAAGTGTTCCCTTTGTGTCACTATATGATAGCTACATCGGTACATCCTGATGATTTGAAACCTCTTTTTTTAACAGGAACTGGTCTACCATCGTCACCTGATTTTTTACCACTTATGCTTAAATGTCTTAGAAAAATTCCCAGAATCAGGTGGGGATATGTGACCTACTTTTTCCACCCTTAAAGAGGTGGGTAGAGCTTTTGTGTGTGTGTGGAAGTTCAGTCACTTATAGACCCTCTTTTAAAGAGTGGGTGTGCTAGCTGGGGGAGAATCCCCTGCAGCTTGTGGTCTTTTAAGGGCCTGTGTGTATTTCTATAGTGCATGTGGTTGGTTTGTAGATGAGAGAATAAAATTGCCCTTTCAAGCAAAATTGGAACCAATCAATCTATAGGCACATTTACTGAGGCCAAGTTGGTGTGGGATGCAAATGAGATAAATGTGTTGTAAAAAATCAGCCGCGACCTATAGTCACCAGTTTGCTGATGAGTAAGTTAGCATGTGATTCTGCTTGCTGTCATTTTTTTTTTTTTTAGCCCTTGGGGACGTAGGCTCAAGCACAATATGCAAACTGTTTCAAAGTGTTTCTTCAAAACCTTTAGGTTTGACAATTTTTCTCAAATAAGGTGTCGTAAATTCATTTCATTCCAGTTTTGGTAGACTTGAAATTACCCACAAATATTAATTCTCTATAAATTTTAGATTTTTTTCAGATTGTTTGCAACTTTCAAAAAAGAACATATGTTGGCCTTTCTAAAGAGAACTTGACGCAAAAGTTTTTGGTTGAAAACCCCTCTTATGTCTTTGCCACAAATAATAGGCTAGCCGAATCAGCTGTTAAGCATGCTAACTAGCTAGATTGGCTGTGCTCAGGTATTACAAATTTCTCAGTCCCTTTTGAAGTTCATATTTGTCAGTTACCTCTTGTTGTATACACATGACAGGGTAAAATGTTAAAACTGGACTTTTGCTTGGCAAATTCTTTGAGACCTGACAGGTTCAGGCTACAGGGTCCTGTTCAGCTTCCTAAGCTAATTTAACAAGCTGCTTTTCATAGCGTCATACATGAGCGCTTTCACATATCAATATATTGTCAGAAAGAACAGTAAGTAATATTGTTAAAAAGCCTATTTTCCAAAATGTTAAACATTCACTCAAATGGAGGTAGGGAATATAAGAAAGCTAGAATGGGCTTGTTTTTACCTTCATGTTTGCTAATATTAGCTCGCAAGCTAAGGACCATTCCAGAAGAAGTATGGCTCTGGCAACAAAACCAATGAGAATAGTACATTTATGAATAGTGTTTATTTTTAGGAGGCTAATTCAGATTTTTTTGTATTCTAAAACTTTTCATGGACTTGCTTTGAATGAGATATCGAATTAAAAAAATGCAACAAAAGGGGAAAGTATTCACTCACACAAAGAACACAGTTGTTAAGCAGCTACATCTCTGCTTTGCACCGCAACTACATGTCTACTTCCTTTTGAACAGGGGATGTCCAGCTTCCTGTGCTTACTACACCGACCCATGACAAATGATTCACCAAACATCAACATGCTTGTTCTGTTTGTGTCAAAGTGATACTTGACAGTGTCATACGACAGACTGTTTGGTCTCAGACCCACAGGCAGATATCGAGGGTTGTTGGGTGTAACTTGAGCCAGTGTCTTTCACTGGTCTTCTCAGTATATCCCTGTAGTGTTTTTGCTTCAGCCAAACAACAGCTGGGAATATGGCTGTCACAGTACAGCGTGCCCATTCAGGCAATGCAGTGAAGGGGTTTTCCAACGCGCACAAGCACACACACGTGACACAAATGGACACACACACACAAACACACATTGAAAAAGACAGGCACATAGATTAAGTAGCGCCAACACTTTGGTGGTTAAGCTATGATCTGTGGTTTCAGCTCCAGGCTCCAGACTTGAAAAGTACAACACAGCATGCAATAATAAAACATATTTATAACTATATAAATCACCATAACTTCAAGTGTGTGTGATACGTTTTTTTTTTTATTACAAAAATAATGTGCCAGCTCAAAAAAAAAGCATTTTGTCAGTTGGGATGTGATCTTAACAGTTTCCAGTTGTAATGTATTTCACTTTTTCTATTCCTAAAATGACCCCCCCCATACAAAAAACAGCTTTAATGTAAAAGACAACAAAAGAATTTAACTCAAATTATATGCCTTTTCCATTTTTTATGCACATCGAATAAATATTAAAATAATAGTTTATGTTAAATCTGTTATTAAGAATATATAATTTACAGGAGAGAAAAATGCAAAGTTCAACCAAAAATAAACTAATAGATGCGCAAAGTCAACTACATGTCTGGATCCAACATTAGAAGCTTATGCATCACGATCTCTTAGTCGTATGAGCATATGATTACTTTTTGGCTAAAAGTAAGAAAGTGCAATAGGTTGTAATTTGACAAACTGAGGTATTTCAAAGGGTGCATCAAAATGCACATCCCGGTCACAATAACATCCTGTATTACGACAGGCGAACACTAAAAACCAGACACTGGAAATACACAGGCTGAGAAAATCCACACAAAGTCATTTCCCATGCAAAAGGGGAACTTTGGCTGAAGCTGTTTGTCCATAGTGAAGTAAACTGTACAACCCAGTTGTTTCATTTTAAGTCAAGACTCTCTGACCTGGAATCTCCATCCAGGCTATTTTCTGACGTGTAGTGCTGCTCTACAGTGTTCAGTTATTGTCAGCGAGATATATCTTTCTTTTCTTAATGAGTGTTGTTTCTGGTTATAGTTTGGCACACTCCTCACAATGGTTCAGGTACTCTGTTGCGTGTGTTTCACTGAATGTGGCGAGGCAGCGCGGGCACTGCAACTCTGACAGGCCCGGGCATTCGCTCCAGGCAGGTTTTGCTGTTGATGCTGCTGCTGCTGCAGGCTGTTTCTGCATCTCAGCAGGGCTCCTTAATAAAGGCTCTGAAGAGTCCTTGTGTCGCCTCGAGGAGATTCTGTGTCCTATGTGCACACGACACATGGGAACCACTTCTCTGCTCTCCCTGCTGGCTTCCTGCTGAGGACAGTCACAGTCAGGATTGCATAAGCCAACGCATAGAGGAGTCAAAAAAGCAAGTGAAAGTGTCTTGAAGTACATCTTTGTGTAAGGGCTGTCGTCTCACCTGTTTGTGTAGCTGTCGTTTTAACTGATAAACCTGCTCCTTCAGATCTTCCATCTGGCCCTGTGCTCGCTCTCTGTCAGTACGCTCAGACTTAAAGTCCTCTACATAGATTAGAACCTGGGGAAGGAAGAAAATATTTACTCTACATATCTCTTCAAATTTGTTTTCAAGTTTTTAAACACTTCAGTTGCTAGAAAGCTGAATACAACAAAACTTGTGCAAATAAGTGTGTACTTTGCAAACTACAGAGATGTGGGGAGCCCGCCGTACCTGCTGCTCCAGAGTCTGGATGCGCTCTCGATCTTGCCTCCTTGTCTCCTCTGCTTCTCTCCCAAGCCGCTCACACTCATTCATCCTCTCTTCTAGTAAGCCGTTGAGCCTGGAAATTTCATGATGAAGCAACCCTGTGCTTGCAGAGCCGATCCCAGGAATCAAGCCCTGCCCAGAGGTCTCCTTCAGCCTCTGACACAATCCTCTGATGTAGTCCTCCCTGCTGGAATCGTACTTTTGCCACTGAGTATTCAGACCTTGTACCTTAAAAAATTAAACATCGATTAACTCGTCTCTTTAAATGTTTATTTTTGTGGCAACCTGATTTGATTGCAGGGACAAAATGTCAGAAAAACATGTGTTCTAGGTAAGTACTTACATATGCTACACGCTGCTTTAGCTTTTGATTTTCCTCCTGAAGTTGATGGATTTGGGAGTTGTTACATCCAATATCAGAGGACTGTGTCATCTGTAAAGTGGTTAAAGAGAAGTTACAACAGGTTGTAAACTGATGAAAAGCTTAAATAAATTCAGGGACCAGTCACCCCTAGAAAGCCTTAAGTGTACAACATCAGTTGAACACAGCCGAGACACACACCTCCTTAGTTTTTCGCTGCTGAGCCTCATCCTCAACCTCTCCTCCCCCCTTCTTGTCTTTCTCCATTCTGACCAGCAGCTCCTGGCACACCTTCACCGTTGCTGTGAGCTGGCTGCGCAGTTGGTCCGCCTCTTCGACCAGGGATGAGCAGAGTACGGCTCTGGTCGCCTCTGACCGCTCCTTCTCCTCAAGGGTGTAGCGCAGCCTCTGGATCTCCTGGTCCTTCTCGTGGCCCGGCTGACACCTGACACTTTCTAGTTCCAGCTCCTTCTCTCTGAGCTGCATGGTTAGACGCTGGATCTCCTGAGAGGAAGACAGATTAGTTGTATGGTGCATTTGGTGTATTTACAAAAACTGTTAATAGGCTACATGCAATCAAAAAAAAAATAAAGTTATATCTTTTATTTATTTACATTTATTCTGTGTTGGATTTTTTTATCACTCTCAAATCAGTTTGCATTTCTGTGGGTGTATTTGAACATTTATTTCATTGGAGACTCCTAAGAATGCATGTGTTAAATTATAACCTTGAGCAGGGTGACAATTTTGATAAAGCTTTCAATAAGGCAAAATAAGGATTTAAGGGCTTTAAAGTGTATTAGCCTATTTATTAAAAGGAAGTAAATGTTGTTTCTTTGCCACTTGGCTTTTTTTTTCTCGCCTAAGTCTAACAACACTTCATTTGCAATTTACAACATAATTAAAAGTGTTCATTGCGTATTTTACCTCTTCTTGACGAGATGCCTTGAACTCCACATCGTTTCTCTTCTGTTTCAGTTTGCATATTTCTTTGCACAGGCTATCCAACAGAGACTTGGAGGGTCCTATGTGCATGGACTCGTTATCTCCCACGTTCATGTAGATCATCTCATACCTCCCCAGCCTTGCTTTTAAATCTGCAATGATATTGTCCTTTACGTAGATCTGTTTGTTCAAAAGCTCCATTTCCTGTCGCGTCTCATGATACAGAGACGTGAGCATGCTGTAACTTCTGTCCTTCACCATATCGTTATCCGTGTTTACGCTTAAGTTATCCATTGCCCGGCTCCGTAGATCTTACAGAAGGTTCAGACTTGTAATAAACCAGCATTTGACGCCTCTGCTTCGAGACCCTGTGACTACAAAAATGTACCGAGATCAATTGTGTTGAAGCTTGTGTCGACAATAATATCCCCGGACAGTGTTGGGGATTTCCTGGGGAACTTCCCCGCGGACTTTTTTTTTTTTTTTTTTTTTTTTTTACGATTCGTCAAACTGAGCCAGTCGATCGTCATTTGGAAGGTAAAGGGGTTTTATAGCCTTGTTGGCATAAATGGTAAAGAAAATACAGCAAAAGACATTTAAAATACAGTCAAAGAAAAGTTTAAGTTGGGCGCTACACACAGCCAAAAGTAAGTAGTCGTGCTGCCTTCATGGTCGTCGGAAACGTAGGGTACTAACGCGAAAGGTGCGATTTGTCGAAAGCACCTTGTTGCTATTGGTTAGCACATTAGAAAAAATATCTGTCACATGCATGTTAAATAAAGAAGACGCTGGTTGTTGTTGTTTTTTTTATTTGGGTCTCAAAGGTTGTTCGTGGAGAGGGAAACTTTGCATGCATCATGGAGGAAACGTTTTACAGGGTAAAAAGTTACAACTAGGTGCCAACAACACTCTTTTCATGCAGCTTCAATAGATTATCTCCCCAAAAAACACTACAGATACCAGCTTCAAATATATCATTAAGTCCCACGTGTAAGTGGCTTATGTTTCCTGGAGTGATATTCACTCATCATAATAAATTAAATTTTAAAAAGGTTGTTAACAGGGTTTCCACAAATTGTGCCCCCCTAATCGACACATCAAGTTAAGCTGGAGTGTCAGCAAATTCCCCACTTCATAAATTACTTTAGTTTGTTTTTGTTCATCTTTAACCAAGATAAGCTTCATTTCTCATAGCCCTGAACGCATCATGAGGTCTCTTCAGCACTGTAACAGCCGGGATTGCGCAGTTACGGCCATGCCGGTGAGTGTTTTCATGTAGGCTTGCATGTCACAGTGACTCATGCAGTATGAACACTCATTGGCTTTTTAAACAATCATTGGGGACCTTTTTGCGTCCTGAAATGTTGGGAAAGAAACTGCATCCGTTACAGAAACAAATTACACATGCCTAGGACCTACAGTAATAAGTTATATTTATAGCTTTGACTCCATACAGTCATTGTGACCCCTTGATGCTACTTCTGCTCTCACTTAGGCCAATATTCTTTTGGTTGTGTTTTCTCCATGATATCATACTGTAACCAGTAACTGTAACATTTGGATTCCACAAAATATACAGGCATTAAATTAACCATCACTTCCTTTTGGGAAAATAGCTGAAAATAGCTGAGCGCTAATCCTGTTAATGGTCAAACGGTAATTTGGGATTTTCTTGCCAAAAATCCACCCTGATCATGTAGGTTATTTTATTTTCTGAACAGGCTGTTCCTGTGTCTACAGCTTTAAATGCAGGTGAGTTTTGTGCGACCTCGCCCCTCTGAGGGCTTGGGTGGCAAGGGCTTTCTTGCACCATTCCTGGTTGCTTAAGGTGAGAAGGCAGCCTCAGCAGGCAGAACAAATACTGTGTTTTTTTTAGGGTTGTGCACAAAGGGTGAACAAATACTGTGTTTTTTTTAGGGGTGTGCACAAAGGGTTACTGCCCTTTGTGATGTTACAAAGGGAAAATCTCCAAACAGCCTGCACACACATTTTCTGAAAAGAATATATTTTTCTCATAATTGGGGGGGGGGGGACCAGCTAGGGACACATATTAGTGTTTGGAAAATATGGGTAAGTGTATTTCACATAATATGTGATCTTTAAATAAAGCCGTTTCAAATAAAACCAATACAATTTATTAAAAATAAAATTTACTTCACAATGACCTTGCAATTGCAGTGTAAGTCTTTTTTTTAAAAGGAAAGGTGCAATGAATATAGGCTAGTATAGTAGGCTACAGAGATGACAAAGGATATAAGCACTGTGAAGTATCCATGATAAAGTGTGGACATGTTTTATAATGTTGACTACATATACATCTGGTAAAAAAAAAACATAACCATAATTATTTAGAATATTGAGTATCTATCTAAAGCCAGTCTTTTCTCTGCCCTTGAATTCATGATACATTCACACATGTAGGTCTACAGCCCTCTGCAGTAGTATAATGCAATATACGTGAACACATACTCTTTGTAACCTAATCTCCATTCTCTTTAGTGGTTAGACCCTGGACTACTATGCTGATCAAAATGAAACTAATGTCTAGACTGTAGGTGTAGACTGTTGAGTAAAATACTTGAGTTGTCCAAGAGGCCTCATCAGTTGTACTTGTCCTGGAGAGTCCCAGACAATTCTTTGTCAATCACCGAGTGATAGTGACATATAAGGGCTGTGAAGGTGAGTCATTGAGGTCACAAATCAGTCATGTGATAGCCAGGAGTCACATGAATCAAGATGTAAAGTGTGTAAAAATGTTGAGTAGGTGTGGCATAGAAGGTGATCAAATTATTTTTTAAAGACGCAGTTACCTTCGTTTTCAATACAATACTTTATTGTCCCCCAGGGGGAAATTTGTTGTCACAGCTTTGCACAGTTGGTACACAGGTATACTTATATGATAACATGGGAAGAAACATGTAAAAAAACAGGAAACACATAGACAATGAAAGAGGCCAGTCAGAGTGGACACTTATCAATAACTGATGGAGCAAAGCTCTTTTTAAAGCGAGCCCTCTTCCAGGTCAGAGTTCTGTATCTCCGACCTGCTTCGAGAAAGCAGAACAGATGGCAGAACAGAAAGGAGTGGATTGAGTGGGTGAGAGGGGTCCTGGTCTCTGGTGAGTGCTCTGTGAGTCCAGTGCTTTGTATTTCAGATGTGAGAGGTTTTTGTTATAGGTAGACCAATGATATGCAATTCAGAAGACAGCAGCAAGGTTACCAAAATGTAATGAATGCTTGCACATTTGAAGCTGCGACCTCCAAACCTTCAGGACACTGCTCAAAGTTTTTCTTTTTTTTAACCAGTTGGTGTCGTTCCAGAAATGTAACATTTTATTGCACTACTTCCTTACAACAGAGTTTGATAAACAGCCCTGTAAAGTATCTAGTTGTACCATTTTTGATGATCAATTTTAAGTCAGTCCTTTACATCATATTATGTTTTGTTTTTTTAACGGCATTTTCACTGTTTTCTCATATTTATATACATACAGTAAATGAGCACTCCGACTACTATCATGAAGATTACTGTTATGCAACAGCTAATATTTATGTCTATCATTGTTTGGGGAAATATATGAATCGCAAAATGACTAAAGGCATGCTATGTAGGCTATGTAGGCTATTAATACAAATAAGCACTTAGGCTAAGGCTCATAAACAAAAACAACCACAAAACAAGCAAAACTATATAACCACCAGAAGAAAAACAAAAAATGTTTTTGAGTGTTTCAGGAAGAGAAAGTCTTGTGAGCAAAGACAGAAAGTGACCTTTAGACTTCCTCTTTTATTTATAAATATGCCTGTTGTAATATTTCAAAAACACCCATGGATACCAGCAATCTGTGAGTAGTAAAAACATCAGAAAATAACTGGTAAACAAATTGGTAAACAAAACTAGATACGGTTGTTTATGTAGTCTGAATATTTTATAAGGAAAAACATGCAGATAATAAAAACCAGTTACAAAAGAATTAATGCATAAATAATTGAATTAAAACAATTAGGTGTGTACAAAAACCCTAATGCTAAGTACCAACACAATCTGCCATCTTGTAGGCCAGTGGTTCCCAAAGTTGGGGTCGTGAGCCATAAATAGGGGGGGCAACATGAGATGCCTTCCAAAAGAGAAAACCTTAAAAAAAAAAATCAACAATTTAAAATGGTATATTTTACAAATTACTGTGAATATATATATTTATAAAAATGTAGTTCCATTTTAAATAAAGCACATCAAGTGAAATTAAAGTAATGTGTAAAAAATCCTTAAACAGTTTGCACATGGCAGTGTTCGTGTCTGCTGCTCTTTACACAGAAAGATGCAAACACCTGTGGGTCTATTTATGAAGTTTTGTATCTCCACTCAGCGCTGAAGTCTATACATGGACATTAATTTATTCTGCTTCTAGCCTTTCTTTAAATAAATTGGTATATAAAATAATTGTATGCGTGCTTGAAGGTGGGCTATGTTATATGCCTCAGTCACTTTCAGGGATATTGGGGGTCCCCAGTCTCTGGCACCCTTATTTTTGGGATCGTGTACTGAAAAGTTCTGGAAAATAACTCAAGGCTGTTTTCACTACTGAAATCCACTAGATGGCAGCATTTGATAATTAACTTGTATTTTTTTCCTCTTGTGAGTTCTGTTTCCTTTTCCAAACAATAAAAAAAGTCATTTCAAGCATGTTGTTGCTTTTAATCGCTGAAAACTTTTATACAAGAATAAAAGACAGTATGTTATTTACACAGTAATACTTTTAAAACAATACTTTACATTGCACACATACACATCCCATAATTATCTGTGCTTAACAAGTTACTGCTCATCAAATCAACACTATCAACCATTAAGTTCAGATATTCTATGTTTATACCAAAACTTTTGTCACACAAACAGAAGGATCCAAACCAAAACTTAAAAAACATAAAATGAAATGTGTAAGTTGGGGAGTAGAAAAATATGTGTTTTGTGGTAGAAAAGCGGTGGCTCAAGTACAAAACAATGACCAACAGTATTAAAATGTTGAAGAGGAAGAGAATATAGCCAGCTATCTCTCATTTTTTGCTTGAGAAAACAGTAGAAAAGAAAAATACAAAAAAAATTTCGTCTTTGAACATCACACTGGGATCACAGCTTCACTCAATATGCAACACACACACAAACACACACACACACACACAGATGAATACATTTTCTGCGATGTAAATACAGCATACCTTACATTCCAAACTAAAGGTTTTTACTTGAACACTTGAATCATGTAGACCAAGCAGTTGTGGGATTTAAATCTTTTTTTGTTGTTGTTGTCAGTCCTTGAGTTTTGAACAGACTCAGAAAACAAGCAACTGGTGATATTTAACACTGTTAAAGAAAGGCCCAATGATGCAGGCTTTATATTTTTGGGTTATGACACAGATGACGGAGGAAACAAAGGCACGAGAAAAACCAGGAGAAAAAGACTGAACTCTCTCCTGGCAGTATTTAACAGTAGGCCACATCTGCCAGTGATTTTTTTTCGGAGTCAATCATTTTTAATCCCAGATTCAAAGCTCTGCTTGTTTTCACTATAAGATGTAATTAGTCATTCCTGTACACCTGGGACTCCAGCTGGGTGCAATTAACTGCAATTAATGAGGTGACAGCGGAGACTGCTCCCCAGGAATACAAAGAGCCACGTAAATCTGACCACTGGGGGGCACCAACTGCCAACTCAGTGCAAAATGAGTGGGAGTCATTGTTTGAACTTCACAAATATCCCCTTTTTTCTGATGCAGGTATCAGTGTGCCCAGATAAAGTCATGTTTTAAATGGGCTTCTTGGTGAATGTTACTTGAGTGTATTTTATTGACACATAGAACCCTAAAGAAAATGAATATCCACAAGAATTATTGTTGCAGATAGGCAAAAACATTAACGAGTCACCTGCAGATGTGTTTTGATTAGGCCTACTTAAAAGTTGTTTTCTTTTCAAAGGCCAAAGAAACATCTTCACAGGAATCTAGAGAAGAACAAAAACTATTATTGCAACTTTTGTGACTACTTGACGAAGATAAATGGAAAGATCTCAACAAAACGTGCTTCTCAAAAAGTTGACAAATAGGCCTATGCTCTTTTTTTTTGTGTGTGTGTCCTTTCTAGCACTGCAGCTTGCGGATACTGCGAGTAATCCTCTTGAACTCCCGCCGTCCCTTCTGCCATCGCTTGAGAGACGTGATGACCAGCTCTCCGTCCATCTTCTGGCCCATGACCAGGTAGGCGGCATTGATGTCGTTCATCTCCTCGCACACACACTGCAGGCCGTCCTTCAGCCACAGCACGGTCTTCCTCAGGTCGCGCTCCGTCACGCCGTTCAGCTTGTAGATGGTCTTGCTCTTGGTCTCTGGCACTATCTTGGTGTCTCCGTTAATGTAGAAGATCTCCTTCACTTTGATCTTCAGGGCTTATAGTGCAAGCAGGAGAGAAAGTAAGGAATGGAGACTGGAAATGTTTACAGAGAGTGTATGGACATCATCCTACTTGACATGTTGCTCTAATGAAAGCCATGTGAGAAGCTCAAGGTCTGTGTATGGCATATGGTTTAGAGCCAAAAATGCATGCAGTATGGGAGATAAAAGGGGGACAGAAGTCCTGGTTGCAATTCACATCTTTTCTTTAGACTTTACATTCAATGAGGCAAATTTAACATTAAAAAAATATATATCTCTATGTTGCCTAAAATCTCCTGAAATCTTTCTTTATGACCTCTTTGAAACTGCACTGCTCTATTTTTTTTTTTTTAAAGTGGATGTACTTACCAAAGTCATTTTTGCAAAGATTGTCAACAATTTCGTTGTCGTTATCATCTGTTTCCTTGCAAGCGTCGCACACTCTTGGCACTAAAACATAAATTAGACATATTTATAGTTACAAAATCCTCCATAATTCAACACTACCCTTTTCGCGCATACATCCTATGCAGCATCAACAATAGGCCTACAAAATGTATTTTCAAATATTTGCCATTCCGTGCAAAATAAATATGGGATTCATGCACAAGACTTGGAAATTAAAAAGTCTAAAATGCAGTTTTACGTCGTCTTACCTTCTTTAGTGGCTGGTGCAAAGGTCTCCATGCCTGCAGGCGGAATGCACAAGTCATTATCGAGTGGGAATCGGTTGCAGTCCAGCATACTCGGCCACGGGAACCCAAACGCGGACATCACGGGCTCGCATCCGTTCTTGACGCTCTCGCACAGAGATCTGCACGGCTGGATGGGCTCGTCCAAGTCATCCAGACACACGGGAGCGAAAAGCGAGCAGAGGAACTTTCTCGTGTCGGGGTTGCACTGCCTCCGTACCAGCGGGATCCAGGACGAAGCTTGCTGCAGAACTTCGTTCATGGTTTCGTGTCCGAGCAGGTTTGGGAGACGCATCTCCGTGTACTCGATATCGTGGCACAGGAGGAAATTTGCAGGGATTGGCTTGCAGTTGTTCTTTTTGGGGAAGAATTCATGCTGGCCAAAGTTGTATAATCCGTGGATAGCTTCCATGCATGGGAATGTTATTACCAACAAAACGGTCACTGTAGAGACAAAAGCTCTCATTTTGTTTGCGCGTAAAACCTGAATGGTACAAATGTGAAATCAGGAGCTGCTCAGCATCAGTCAGTGTGGAGGGAGTCTCTGTCAGTGGACAGCTCTTACTGTAACAACAGGTTTTCTTCCAGGCTTGTCTGGGAGGAGTCTGAATGTTGTGCATAAAGACTCCCCTTGAACACTTGGTTTTCTAGTTTCCATAGGTCAAAAAAAGCCACATTTGTATTTATTGCTCCTTGGGTCTTTTAGACATGTTTGATTTTATGTTATAACTCAAGAGTTTTTATTTATCACTATAACTGTTTTCCCCTCCTTAATTCATCTCCCACCCTTCATGGAAATAATAACAAAACGTGTCAGACACTTTTCCTCATTACGCTCAAATCAACAGAAATATGACCTGTGTGATCCTTCACCTTGCTGTGTTGTTTTTTTTTTTTTTTTTTTGCCTGTGCTGTAAAATAGTTTGGAAATGTTGTCAGAAAGGGTATTTAGCTCGGTTCAGTGAAGCGTTAATTTCCCATCATTAGTAGTTTAGCAGGGACATTCTCCGGGCAGGGCTGGCTCATGCCACATGATGAAATATTGTTTGCCCCACTTTGAGAGGCAGAGCAGCACTCAGCACACCCATGGGGGGAAACCCAATCTGCCTCCTCTTGCTCTACAGGCCCCCCTTCAGCTTCATTCTGCTCTGCAGACAGCAGTGTGGTTCTTCTCAGCACTGACCTCCCTCTTGCTGAAATGAGCAAACACTTAAATCTTGTTTGTGGAATATTTTAGTGAGAAGTTTTAGCCCACCTAAATTACAGAAACATATTTCCAATCATATTTTTAGTTTTCCAGATTTAGAGAAGTCTGTCACCAAGATTCCTGCTGCATATATAGAAGACCCAAGTGCCATATATCCATTAATTTTTTCCATTTGTGCATGATAACAAGTCATTTCCAATTATTTTCTAGAGCACTGAATCTCATCAGGTCATCACTCAGGCCTTAAAGACAGATCGAGACTAACTGTGCCAGATTATTCCTTTTGCAGTCTGTAAACTGTGTCACACTACTAGCCTTACCTTGAAGAACTTTGAACGTGATTTTGTTCTTGTGTCATGGACTGACCTGTTTTCTCTTTTTGTGTGCAGCCTGCCTGTGAGCCTCACCTCCTTGCTTTGGATTTTTATTTGGCCTTGCTGCTTTTTGAGTTTTCCTGCGCCAGCCCGTCCTCTGTTGCCACTAACTGCCTTAAGCCTTTTATTTTGCTACAAGCTACATTAAAACGTTTTAAAGACTGACTTTTGTTTCCGTGTTCTGCATACTGGGGTCCAAACCCTAAAACTCAAACATAACACTTCTCTCATTATCTTCAGATAACGTTGGGTTTCCTGTGGAACCTAATTAATTTCAGTAATTTTTCTTATTATCTCAGGATAGCTGTTTTTTTGTCAATAACATGTTCACAAACAACATACACTTTTTAGTGATCTAAAATAAAATCAGTAGGTTTGTCACTGAACCCGCTGTTACTCACACTAATGAGGGTACTTAACTCTTTGGATATAAGATGAATAAATAAAGATCTTGAGAAAACAACCAGAAATTACCCTTTATTTGTCGGAAAACAGAGTTAAACGTTTACAATAAAGTGTATGGATGCATGTCCACTTATAGGGCCTCCGTTACTACCACCTAAATGTTATAAAAATAATCTGTGTTGCTATTAAATCATCAGCAACATGTTTCCTTTCAGACCTAAAAAATTGATGATTGTAGATTTATTCAAAGAATAAAGTGTCCCTTGTTGATATCTATTCTGTATTCTCACAGTTCAGTCTTGTAAACCTTTAAACTGTCACCCACTCAGGTCCTCTCTTTAGGGTTAATTCCCTTTAAGGAGCAGGAGGAACAAAACAATCATTTGATTTAAAGGCATAGTTATAATGCATTAAACCTGCCTTTAAAGTTTAAAGCTCCTGAGGAGAACTTTACAAGAGCATACTTTGGCAAAAGGTGTCACTTTTTAATGTTTTTTTTCTGCATTTAAAACAAGACTGAATAAGAAAGTGAGTCCATCTTCTGTGTATAAATGTGCTGCATCTAAATGTTTATACTTAAGTGTTGTCCTTGACTGGTTTCGTGTAGCGTCATAAATCCACAATATTGTTTGACAGTAAAGCAAATGTACTGCTTTTAGACTATACAGGAGAGCAGAGCTGTACTAAGAGGACATTTTATAACTGCAGAGTGACAAACTTTAAATATGTTCCCTCTATAATCAAAGTGTTGATTTACACAAAAAAAACAAAAAAACAGGATTTGCAACTTATCTTAACCTGTTCCATGTAGACAGCTTAAGTGCTGAAAATATGTGGGATGAGATAAGTATGCTATTGTCTGCAGATCTTTGGTCTCGTGTTATTGTAAGATTTCTAGTTAAAGCTACGTTGAAGGATAAAAATATGTCTTTCAAGAGTTTGCAGCCAGAGCGTCAAAAAGGACTTCTTTAAAAATGACTCAACGGATCGTGTTGTATGGGATGTGTTGCTTTAGGTAGCAGTCAGACATGAAGTCCATTGACTCATAGATCCAGAAGTTTTGAGTTACAAATCCATAACCGAAGCAAAACTATGCACTTTGATTAATAATAATACAAAAGGATAAAAACATAGAACACTCAAGGAAAACCATAGCATCATTTATAAAGTAATGGTGGTTTCTGACTAACTTAACCAGGATCATGCCAGAGGACATCAGGATGCTAAACTGTATTTTTCTTGCAATCCTTCTACAATACTGGACTGAAAAAAAAAAAACCTGGACTGGCTTCTGGCTTTATTCAAATGAGTAACAGGGTTGAATTTCTCTCATACAGTCAAGGTTTGTTGTGAACGCAGCTTCGAAGCGTTGAAGCAGAGACCTTTAGTGTTTCAGTCAGAGTCAAAGGTTTAACTGACTTTTAAAAGGGCAACTCTCCCCCTATCATCCCCTTTTCTTGAGAGTGTGTTTGTTCTATTTAGTTCTTTGTAGAAACGCTTTTACGGACATTTTAGGGACTGGAGCCCCCCTGTTAACCTGCAACTGGACTCCCCTAAGCTAAGCAGCAGGTCAGCGAGCTAAACTCTACCTGTGGTGAGAGAGGTCACATGTTAACCTCTCATGTGACCCACACGTGATCAGCGATTTATAAACTTACAATCCAATCTAATTTTCTGTTTAAAGCAAATTTAAAAACAACAAATGTTGACCGAAGTGTTGTACAATGTCACATAAAAACAAAAAACAACAAAAATCCTATGACCAAGCATAGAAAATTCAACACCAAAAAGTGATAAATAACTTGTGAATATGCTGTAAATACAAACTCTTATGGCATGCAATGGGGAATGAGATGTACATAAGGTAGTAAATAAATCGAAAAGAAAGAAACCTATAAATTATGGAAAGAGTCCAAAAGATGATAAATATACTACAGTAAGAATGAGATCAAACCTTACTAACCCAAAGACTTCATTTTCCCAAAATACTGATAATGTACTGTCTGTATTAAAGACACAGTTTCATGGAAAGTTAGGGTAAGAGGAAAGCTGATCCTAGGCCTGTGCTTAAAGTCACCCCAGCAGGTTCTCATTACATCTTCATCTGAAAATGAAACACAGCTTGTCTGGTCTTCTATCTGTAGCCCAATAACCCTTCTTTCTTTAGCTTTCTACTACCCTTCACCATTAAACCAAGCCAATTTTATACCAAGACTAAAGGACCAGACTTTTGTTTACAGTCTGTATAATGTATAGTAAATTGGTCTAAATAATACCGAACCTCTGTGTTTGAGGAATCAGTTTATTGAAGGTCAGTAAAGACGAATCTCTCATTCCGAGAAGCATCAAAGCCATCAGCGCTGCAATAATTTGAACCAAACCAACCATGTTTTAGAACAGTCTCTTCTTGGCTGAATTCCAGTTTTCTGCAGACAGGCTGCCAAGTTTTACACAGGATCTTAAGATTGTGGAAAAATGATTTGCGATCACAACAGATTACAGGATTGCTCTGGCCTTATTCCATAATTTTCTTATTGTTAAAGCTTCTGTGAGGAACTTTCAGGTTGTGTGGATTTTAACGACCCCTCTGGACAAAACAGGACCGTTTATATCGTCACTGATATTCATATTGTCCTGTAGATGCAAAATTATTTGTATTTTTTAAAGGAAGAATGTGCAAAAATTGTATTTATAAATATCCTAAATGTCTCTCTGAGTCATGGCTGTCGACAATGAGTGAGAATCCGGCTGTGTTGTTGTTGGAGCCGTGTTTACATCAGGTTTATATGAGCGGGACGGCCAACTCCTCTCCTTGTCTATAAAAGCTGTTTTAGCCAAGGCCTAGAGAAAAAAAAGAATAACATAAATAAATAACATAATAACAGTAGCCTACACACTGCTCATTTTGATGTCACGTTAGCGTTTCAACTCACGGTCATTCCATGTCAAATTATATGCAATGTAATGCTAGTGTGCTAACATTAGCCTGCTAACATAACAATACCGGCAACAGGCAATTGCAGCTCGAGCAAAGGACAATTTTGTTCTGCTGCTTGCGCTTGACTCCTGCCTGCGTACTCGCATGCAGAGGGGTTGGAGGTGTGCTGCTGTAGGAGAGCGGAGGCTTCAGAATGGCGGAGGTGCTGCCAAACAGCAGTTTGTTTTGGTTTCATGCTGGTGCTCAAGAGCGACATCTACTGGATCAAAAAGTCACACATTCTTCCTTCAACAAAAAGTCACACATCTTTATTTTAAATGTCTAACATGCTATAAATCTTTGACGGGGAAAAAAAACTTTGCTTCAGAAGTATGCTGTTAATCTCCTCTTCTGACACCTACCCCAGAGATGACATGCTTATTAAATAATTACATAGAAATAATTAATCATCCCTCCAATCTTCCTGTTTGCTTTTGCAGGTCATAAAGACCCCCTAGTATATTCAGTCTGTTTCAGAACCAGCTAAAAACTCCTCACAGAAGCTTTAACACATGCCGTGAAAAGACCAAAGTTATCATACTAACAAGTAATGCATGGGTAGTCAAAGCAAGATATAGCTTATCATGTATTTGTCTTCCTGTTGACCTTTGTAACTATTTAAATAAAAAAAAATCCCCCACTGTTTGACTGGTATGACTGGTATTTAAATGCCATGAATATGGGTGCTGACTATCAGTTCCACATTAACTTTCCTGCTACCATATATACTCAGCAGTGCACCTGCTGTTTCATGAAATGCAGCTATGTTTTTGCGACTTGATTTTTGTAAATCGTTTGACTTCAGTAGAAACAAATTGGCTTGAGTCTGAGTACCATTAGTATTTCTCATACTGGCTCAAGAAGAAGAGTTTGAGAAATGAAAACAAAATAATGGGCCATCTAATATGTCTACAGATGAGAAAAGTGAGATAATCTCTGGAATTTGTTTTCATAAAAATGATGTACAAGACTGACTGTTCTATCTAGTTTTTTTTTAATGCAAGTCACAAGTCTTCACTTTGAGGAACACAAGTCTTCATATTAATCTTCCCAGCCCCTTTCGCTGCACACTGAGAAGCAACAATTCAGCTCTGAACACAGTCCTTTGGAGCACTAATGAGCTTGTTAACTTCAATCATTGCTTCTACATTGACATTTGGGAAAGAATTTATCCCATCCAAGAGGAATTAATCTTATTAGCGCGCCAAAGTTATATAGATTGTGCCCGCTTGGCGTAAGGGATGTTGCTATTGTACAAGTCTAATTGACTCAGTGTGGGGTTTCAGAGCAGCTGTGGGACACGTAGACGACTACAGCAGACTTTTGGATGGACAGATGAATTTTATTTGAGATATATTGTATATATCTAAAATATAAATGTAGGTTACAGCTTGAAGATATTAGCACAGCTTAGCATAAGAGACTGAAATGGGGAAGTAGATGTTATTTAGGTTTTATGGTTAGTTATGTGGCAGAGGAACAGTGCACTTGTTTATTTTTACAGATAGAATGTACTATAACACGTTAAGTTGGCCACATTATGGACTCATCTCTTACTCGTAAGTATGGAATTTTGGTCAGTGGCTCTTTGATTCAGAAAGTACTCAAATTAGCGAAACTAAATATTAAACACTTTTGGGCCTGATACACAACAGGATTGTGAAGCTTTTGTGCCTGCTAAAGCTGTGCAAATGGATAAAGAAAACGGTGTAATTCACAGAACACATGCAGGGGATTGAATACAACCCTGACTGCACAGCAGAGCAAACAGCGTCTCTGTGTGTCGCTGGATGCAGTAAGACAAATGAGCCGTCATGCAGTCTTCTTGGTAAATGGATGTAAATGGTCCCAAAAAGACCAAACCAGACTCTTTTGCTCTTTGCACTAGATCACTTGACTTCAACAGCACATCAAAATAAAAAATACGATAGAGGACACCATTCATGAATGATGCAAGAAGGGTAGCCACAGCTTCATATTTTTGTAGCATTGGACCACCGAAATGGTTGCTGTATTAAAAGACTTGGAAACAAAAAGGAGGGCGATATTAACCTTCTCATATTACTTTTGGCAAGAGAGCAATGAAATGCATTTCTCAAAATCTCAAGCTATTTCTCTTTTGGGTCGTTAAGACCACCTGTATAATCCATATGGAACAATCTCTGTATTCAGAGGCTGGTCAAAACAACAAAGTCAGATTTGCACTGCAAAAAAAAAAAACCTCATTATACCGTAAAATACTACATTGAGTCAGGCAGGTTAATGCCTCCAGGATGTCCTCTGTAGGACCCTCCTCTTTGACCCCTCACTGATCCTGACGCTGGAAGATTCACAGTGAAGGGTACCATGCGGATATTTTACAACTAAGACCAAAGTACAAGCAGCTCTGTTGTCAGAGAAGTGTTTTCTTAATGACCTGTACCTGATCTTCACCCGATGTGGAGAGGGGCCCCCCACAGTGCAACTTCACACATTCTTCACCAAAGGACTGCTGCTGTTCTTCTCTTAATGACTTACTGAGCGTTTATGAATGAATCTTTACTATGAATGGAAATTAGTAGGAAGTTTAATCTGGTTACATAAAAATACATTATACATCTATCTGTTATTTAACATTTATTTTATTTGTATCTGTGGAAAATACATGCAAGATCTCCTCACCTTTATACTCAATGAAAGTATAAAGAGCATTAAATATATAATAGGTTGTTTGCAGAGGCAGTGTCTGTGATTCAAATCAAGCAGTTTTATTATTTTCCATTTATCAGTGTTGAAAAACAAAACTTTTGTCACTGTTTGCTATTACATCATTTAGAGCTCTTGTCATTCTGAAACAAAGTTATCCAGTTCTTTTTTCCATTTCAGCTCATTTTCTGTAATAAAATCTCTGCATAAAATAAAAACAACTTTATTAAAATGTAAATCAACACATTGGATGTGAGTGGAAAAAGAATAAGGCACCTGGTTTCCTCCCTCCATTAAGTCAAGTTTTTATGCAGATTGACTAAAGACAAGTTCTCCATGGTAAAATCAAATTACAGGTCTGGTCATGGATCATTTACCTTTTGAAAGTTTATGCTGTTAAATATAATCTTGCATACCTTTTATCATAGTGATTTGGGGTATAGAAATAAAGTAAAAAATCATCATCATTTAATTTTAGCAACGGTGGCAGAAAGTGACCGACAGTGACCCCTGGAATACCAGACACTGGCTCAAGTGTAAATAAAGGTTAAGTATTCATTCACAGATGTGAGACTACAACAGGGACACGGTTTGTGTCGAGGTAGAGTTTAGGATTTGGTGTTCCCTGAGGAGAAACAGACTTTACATGAAGTTCAACCCAATCTCAGAACATACTCTGTGGTGCAATCTCTATTTTTCAAAACAGCCATTTCTACAGTTCTAAGAATGGGATGAAGTCTTCAGACAAAATCCTGTAAATAAATTGCTTACTTTTTAAATTTTTCCTGCCTGCCCCCTCGTCAACATTCCGCATATAATCAAGGTGAGCCAATTTGAGAACGCAGTAGGAACTATTCAGGAAAATTCACCGCAAGCAATCAGTAGGGGGTGATGGCATTTATATCCTGCAACTTGTGCAAGACTGGTGCGATCTCTTTGCACATAATGAACGTTCTTCATTATGTTCCCTGTTTGGAGGCATGTTCTTCTGTGATTCATTTTTTTAAATCCTAAATCAAATTAAATGTCTTGATCATGATCATCAATCTATATTCAAGCACCTTTCTTTATCTTTTTTACTTTGAAGACTTTTCCATAATCTCATGTCTGGCATTTTTGTTCCACTACTATGAACAGTTTACTTTAAAGCTAAATTCAGAAGCTGACTTATTCTCCTCTATAGAGGCAGACACTTTTGTCAAAGTGCCATCTATTAAAGTTAAGTCGACTCATAGACCCAACAACATGCCATATTCCTTCCCTGTTGTTTTCATATAAAGAGGCAACATTAAAACCGCATGTGTTAAATTCTTCTTCATTTTAACAGGGGAAACACATCTTAAATGTAATCAGAGGGATCACCAAGCTCTTTGTTATTCCTCAGTTCACTCCAAGAAGAGAGTGTGTTAGCACCTACTTACAGTAGTATCACTACCTTGTGAATACAGTATGTGTGTGTGTGTGTGTGTACTTGTTCATGTTTGTTTCTAATGGTGTGCAGAGGCAGTTGGAACAAGCCTGCGGCGTTACACATTAAACCTGCAGAGTCCTGCTGAGAGGACGAGGAAAAAGAACCTGAGTAATCCTTAACTCTTCAGGGGGGAGACTTCACTGCATTTACACTTAAAAACTGGCCTCACATTACCTGAATGATGGCTCCCCTTTAACACCAAGGGTTTTTCTATCCTGACACCCCCCCCCCCCCCCCACCCCATCACCCCAAAAATAACCTCTATGTATTCTCTTTTTCCATTCTGGTTGTATTTATTAAAAGACAGATGAAACCGGGGCCCAGTGACAATGTTTTGGGGCATCATCCCTCCAACACATGGCTCATGACCAGAAAGTAAACATGGCTGTGCTTATCTTTCACCATGGCGGGTAATTTGATAATCTGCAAATCTTCGCTTGACAGTCCTGGTCAAACTATGGTGGTGGCACAATATTGAGTTATCATGTTCCAACCAAAACATCACCCTGGCTCTGCCTTATTCTGCCAGAAATGACGTATGCCATATCAAATGACACATCCAGTGTATACAAACCTAAATGTAACATCTATTCTAATCCATTCCATGCATGATGTGTAGCTTTTAAGGCTGCTTTTACAACTGAAATGGCGAGCGAGAAGTGCCAAACTAGCTCAGTGTCAACATGACGAGACTGCTCTGTTTGTCTGATTTCTTAAGACAAAGCTTTGTCTGCCAGAGTAGCATTATAATAAAAAATCACATTGCTTCATTATATTTTGAAAAAAACTAAACAAAAACAAGCTGGAACTCTGTATTCATAGAGAACACAGACTGAAAGTGAGACCAAAATAGTTGGTGCCCCCGCGCTGACTGGCCACAGTACAGAGCATATCTCCACCTCCCCCATGTTAGCAGTTGGGACATGGCTCAAACTACAAAACTAAACTACACGTCATGTACATTTTTCTCAAGCATTTTTGTCATTATATTTCGTTCTTATTGTGCTGCTATATGTCCAAGAGTTAATTTTATAGAAGTTTAATTTGAATGAGTCATTTTACGCTAAAAAAACAGAGACACATTCTGGTGGAGGGCTGCAGAGGTGTATTGTTGAAATTTTATAGAGAGCAAAGGTAGCTCCACAACTTTGTGTTTTTGAACTGCACAAGACACTTGTTAACATTTATATATGGATTCTATAATTGCTTTATGTAACATTTGACCTTGGCTATCTTAATCTGCCTGTCTGTTCGTCAGTCTTTGACATTATAGCGCTATGTATCAGAACTTTAAGAACGAAAGCAGAGTCACAGTTTTTGAAGTTGCAAGTAAACTGAAGGTACTTATTCTTGATGCTTCTATAATCAGCAGATAATCCTCAGAGTGAAGGGATAAAATGAGCTCCACATGGGACACTGCTTATAGTCTTGCATGACCACTTTCATACTCCTGGAAACTGCAGCCGCACGCACGCACGCACGCACGCACGCACGCACGCACGCACGCACGCACGCACGCACGCACGCACGCACGCACGCACGCACGCACGCACGCACGCACGCACACACACAAACTTTTCCGCCTTTCCTTCTGTGTCCCACATCTGTGTCTACGGCCCTAATTGTTTAATACCTCTCCCCTTCCAACCTCGCTGTGCAGCCGAGGCACTAATAGGCCCGTCAAAGAACTGCCGGGGCCTCTCTCATTCTTGTTTCCCTGAGCTCACTGATGGAGATTTCCCTGGTCAGTGGATGAACTCATGCTTCTCACCACCTGTATTAATTCCACATTGTTTGGCTTGACTGCAGAAATAAGTTTGTGTAGAAGGTGGCAAATGATTTTTGAAAACAACTTGATGAAAACTATGTTAGGAAAAAAAGGGGGGGGAGGGGGCGGGGGGGTTCTGTCTGTTTCAGTCTTTTCCTTGATTAACGCATGTGTTGATGTTTGACAAAAACTCTCCAGATGTCCCAAAAAAAAAAAAAAAAAAACTGGCACAACTACAAATTGACAAGCAGACTAAAGTTGATGTTACCAACAAAGACACTGGGAAAAAAAGGAAAAAGCTGAGGTAGGAAAAATGTGACCCTAAAGTAGTTTGAACCCCTTCATCCTCCTAATGTCCCTCCAGACAAAAATGGATGGACTCGTTTTGGACTACAATGGAGAAAAGCTGTCAGAGCCACCTTGTCTACGTCGTGTCAGACGCAACAGTTTGAACCTGAGGTTGGGGCATGAATCTTCACCCCTGAGCCAGCCTTGACATTCTGTTCCCAGATGGTGCCTCCCCTGCTGTGGACTATGCCCCAAAGGGGGACTGGCATCTCAGCCAGACCCATCCATCACAAGAGAACCAGGCCCCTTATAGCAGGAGCAGAGGCCCCAGTAGGGAGCACCTGCCCTTGTGTCCCCCCACAAGTGCATTTAATACTTCACTGCTTTCCTGAGGGGTTAGAGGTCAATTTAGGGTGTGAAGCAACTTTGCATGTCCAGAGACACTCTTTTAAGGTAACATTCACACTCAGGTCTGCAGTTAAAATCTATTAGGCCTCATGTTACAAGCAGGTCAAAGGTGGAGGTATTATTAAGGTTGAGAAAAGGCCACACAAGCTACAGACAAATCAGTGACACTTAAATCATCAGCAGTGGAGACAAACTAATGTGGGCTGAGAGCATGAAACATGAACAAATGGACACTTTAAGAAAACAAAATGGAAAGCTGCAAAGCAAAGATCAATTGCCCTAAAAAGGAAAGGGGAAAAAAATCTTCTTCTTCACTCCGACCAGCTTTCATACAAAAGAACTGCACTCCTCCCAGTTTTTTGGTCCATCTGTTTTGAATATTGTGGCCAAAAAACATCACTGATTTGATTGGACACAAATGTGATGCTTGAGGCTCCTTCAAACATCCAAAGCCTGTTTGACCCTCCTTCTCTTGCCCTCCTCCAACAAGACTCCTTTCCTCTCTCCCCAGTGGTCTTGTTCAAGGGGCTCCAGACCCAACTGCATGTGTATATTTATATGTGTGTGTGTCTGCGTGTGTGTAAGTATTAGAGGGAGGGGGGGAGGGGGGGGGGGGGGGGGGGGTGTTGAGGAGTCTTATACTAGCTTTTTGGCAGCCAGCTAATGTCTATACTATGGGGAATATTGTTTCATTTTATGTAGTTTTTCTTGTGTTACCGTGTTTGTGGGTGCTCTCAGTCTTTTATCTGGATTTTATTTCAATGTTACTGTTTGTCTTGGTTGTACGCATAGGCTGTAAATATTAATGGACGAAGCCTGAGTTACTTCACCCATCTGTCTCAGCCTAACTTTCAGTCAACCTAACCACAGGCTGAGAGCTGGAGCTGAGGTGGGTTTTAAGCCTCCTGACAAACTGCTGGGCCCGGGCCCACCTGTCAATCATGTCAGCTACGCGCCTAACTGGAAAAAACAGGTATCGTTAATAAAACCAAAATGGATGTATTATAAAAAATAATTCATCCCCCATTCACTGTGTGCCCATGAGGACAATAACTAATCAGACCTATTTCATTTTTTTTACCAGGCTGTAAAGCCAGGCTGTGGAGCCAGCCTCAAGCGGACACTTGACGAACTTTGCACTTCGGCATTGGCTTCATTTTTCAAAACTGAAGGTTGCCGCTTGTTAGAACAGCACTATAGTCAATGTGAGTTGTTTTTGAATATGCTTTATGAATAAACTTGACTTGGCTGGACTACACGGCTGAAAATTTGTCATTTTAGTATTACACCACCTGTTGGCTAAAACAGTTACTCTGAAAAGTTTTAGGTCAGCTTTGATTCCCAAAATTCACATCTTTCCTTCAAAATATGCAAGCTTTTGTCTAAACATGCTGCTTTTATTTGAGGAACAGGGACAGATAGTTGTTTGTTTGTTTGTGGCATGCAGCTACCACACTTTGGTTGGATGTCATTCATATAAAAATGTAACCACTGGTGTCAAATGGAAGCTGAACCATATTTTGTTGTGTTTGTTTTATCAAAGAGTTTGGTAATGAACAAAATGTTGAAATTATTTCAATTTAAAACTATCCAGGCTATAGTTGTTGAAACATTTAATTTGAAACCGCAATTGTCAACAGAACAGAACAGTGAGAGAACGTCCAAAGTCATTATGATGGTAACCATTCACACGTGTTCCCTGTGTCACCTCTGATACTTTTGACAGATGCATTTAATAAGAAGTTGATGGTGGATTTTGTTTAGTTTTAACTAGCCTACTTGTGAATGGTTTCTTTTTGTTTCTTTGTATTATATTTTTGAAAAGTTTTCCTCTGTTTTATTTTAAACCAAAAGATTTGCAAGTAACTACTAAAGGTGTAAAAGTAATGGAGTAAAAAGTACATTGTTAAAAATCTGAAATGCTGAATAACAATAGAGTAATCACAATAAAGAAATACGTCAACAAGAACAAATATTTTAAAATCACACCTGGGAACAATCTTAGAGTAAATATCTTGTACACTGGATTAGATAGGTTGGCAATGTGTTTTTCCTTATTTCTATGTAGTGAAACGCTACAGTTGTTAGAGATGAAAAATGAGCCTTGTTAAAAATCTGGAAAAAATCTACCAAACAACCAGCCGCTTTTTTTACATGCTCCATAAGCCCATCCTCACTTAAAAAAACCCAGTTCCCCTCTCTGCTTAGCTATCCCACATAATGTCTGTGTTAATCTCCATCAGAACCAGGCACAGCAGTGCACTCTGGCATACATCATCCCACACACTTGTCAAACATCTGAAAAGAAGATAGAATCCTGTTCCACATGGTTCTGATAAAAACAGAGGTAGGCCTTGGTCAGCACAGTTTACTCTTTCTTGCTCTTTGATTAATTCTGTGTTCTGTGTTTCCTTTGAAAAGTAACAACAAGGCTGAGGGAAAACTGGCTGTTAGTGAAACACAGGATCAAATTGGTCTTCACTATTAATAAATCATGATTGTTAACATTTCTTTCTTCTGCTGTCAAATGTGCCCCCTTTTGTTTTTTGGGGGGAGGGTGGGGGGGAGTTAGAAGAGAGGGGAAACAGAAAACATTTGGATTGTTTCCAGCTTGCAAATGAAGCGTAAAGCATGTTCTCCATGTTTATACAATCTTTCGGCCAAAGAGCTTAGATGAACATACACTTTTTTTGAAAATATGGAGACTCTGCACATATGTTGATTGTCTGGACTCAAAGGACCAAGTGGTGATTTATGATACTGATGATGATAATTGTAAAATCCTGCTTATTGAACAGATTGTGGCTCTTCTCTCAACCCAAAGCACATCTTAATTCAGTAAAGTTTATACAGTGAAGACACACAATGACGTTTACATCAAATCACAACTTACATTTGTAAGAACATGTTTTTTGTTTCTGATTGTATACCTGTTACACTAGTGCTGTATTGAAGAATACTTACAAGCTAAACTGAGATACTGAACATCGTAAACGTTTATAAACATTATTTGTTTTCTGGTTGAAGTTAGTCCTAAACAAGTTTAATCCTTGGAGCTGCTGGCAAGGCTAATGACTGTTTTCTTCCAGGTTGGTTTTTCACTACAGGGAAGAAGCACATGTCTTGATATGCGAGGCGGCTGTCGTCGTCTCTCAAACGGAAGGTCGAGGGTTCGATTCCCAGCTTCTGCAGCAACATGTCCGATGTGTCCTTGGGCAAGACAATGAACCCCGAATTGCTCCCGCTGCTTTGTCGGCGGTGTATGAATGCAAATGAATGGGATTAGTTACTTCTGATGGTCTCACTACATAGCAACCTCTGCCATCAGTGTGTGAATGGGTAGGTGTGACATGCGGTGTAAAAGCGCAGAAGACTAGAAAAGTGCAATGTAAGCTCAAGTCCATTCACCAACCATTTGATATGAGAGGGAAAAGATGCAAAGAAACAAAAACACTTTGAGTTAAAAATGACTTCATACAATGAATTATAGTCTAAATCTTTATGGAAATCAAGAACTATTCAATCCAAGAAAAACTGAACCCCATTACGTATCTTCAGGCGAATGATGATTTTTTTTGTGAGTTATTTTTATCCCTGGTCTGACAGGTCTATGTTGGTTAGTAACAAAGAAAAATCAATGTTTAATCTTCTCATGCCTTCCTGCAGATCTTTGACAAGGTTCAATACTAGAGAGGTTAAAAGCAGATTGTCCTGTCTGTAAGAGTTTGCCGACTGTTGGTAGGCAAAGTAATCAAACAAAGACTTTTGTAGTAGAAAAGAATACACATACTCATACTGCACTAAACTTGCTTATTAGGCTCGTTTAATTTTTTCTGTTCATGTTTAGTCTATAATCAAAACCATCATTTACGTAAAACAACTGTAGAAGACCTCCTCTTTGCTCTTGTTGGTAAGGCTGTAATAACTTTGACTCACAACAGGTGGAATTTGTTATGAAAATCTCATGCAACCAATCTGCATTACATACACAGGGATTTTTTTTTTTTTTTTACTGTTATGTAAAAGTCTAAAACTCACTTTACTTTTGCACCAAACTAAATAAAGAGGATCAGACTGTTGCGTACACTGTAACCTACATTTTATCACATTTTCCATTAGTGCGGGTTAGTATGTGAGTTTACACACAGAAAACAAATCATGTCAACCACTGTTCTTTTATGCTCTTCAGGTCCTTCAAGTAATATTCTGAAAAACAAAAAAACCCAGAAATTTCCGCAATCCATCACACCCTTTAACCCTGGAAATTACAGCTTTGAAACAATTTATCCTAAAACAAACTGTCACTGTGAAGGCAAAACCTTTCATCCTCCAAAGGAACTTTGCCTAAATTCCTTCAGTGCATCATAAAACCACAAATCTCCAAACAAGCAAGAACCACAATACAGAACTAGTTTTGATGCAAATGCATTTCTCCATAGAAAGCTTATAAAGTTACAAATGAAACATGTATTTTATTTGTTAAGATGCCTACTCAGCCAGTCTGCACAATAGACGATAATCTTTCTCTTTGTTTTGCAGGATAAGACATCTCAGGGAGAACACCTCTGAGCTCATTAATCACTTTGACTAGTAATGATCTCATTTAGAAGACTATGCATGAATGAAGAGTCGAGATCGTTATGCTCATCTTCATTGGGCCTCTCTGAGGATATACAGTATGTTCCACCAGTATAAGCTACACTGATATGCATGGAATCAAAGCTTGATTATCAACTTTGTAAATCGTAAAAATGCCCTGTGGTAGCATTATTGGATTAATTCTATGATGTTTGGTAAAGTGTACCACCTAATGATAACCTACACTGACTGGGTAAGCCCTTATGATTGAAAAAGCCCTTTAACCTGGATCCAGACATCTGATTTTCAGACATTAAAAGGATATTGCTATTCCAAAATCCTATATCATTCAATTTTCTTTGATTAAAAAGTTTTATCTAGGCTATGCTTACTGGTAATGCAACTTCTGAGTAGGTTCGGTCTTGTTTGTGTAATCATGGTTGGAGTTTGGGGAAACGGGATTTCCCCACATGGAATGCTCCTTGAAAAATCACATTTCTTAGCCATCTATTCACACAGGTTTCTAACATCACAATCTTACATTTTGTATATCTCTTAGACTAAAACAGAAATGAAGACAATTAGGAAGTCAGGAAAAAGTGGTTATCATTTCTGAATATGAACATTCAAAATTCTACCCTCAGTTTTTTCAGTATTGAGTCTTCAAAGTTTCAATTTTGCATGGTGTTTCATTTATAATTTTTGTTTAATAGCAATATCAAGCACCAAGCGTTGTATTTCAGCATACGAAGCATAACAAAGCATACAAAGAACAGAGAGAAGAAGGATGAGAGGGTTAAGGTGGGCCCAGCAACTTATGCTTTGCTCCTTACCAGGTTGATGCAACCCCCTTTGGGATTTCTGCAAGCTTTACAAATCTGCCAAATCAGACCTGGAATTTTCTCAAGTATGTATTGTACAAAAATGTCTTGATTTGTCTTTTTAATGAATGTTACATTATTTGAGCCCTTCTGACCTCTCAAAGCAAACTCAATTGCCTGACTGACATTTATTATTTGATAAAGGTCCGTGGAGCAGCTCTTTACTCCAGTCGTTTGTGCTATTGTGCTGTGTGCTGAGCTTGTTTTGCCAGATCACCTGATATGGTGAAAGGTCTCTGCCATCACTGTGATCCCAAGGCCAAGGACCCGCTGTAATTACAAATACAGAGTAGTGCAGACTGCAGAGCTTGTCAAAACCCAGTGAGGTTTGAACTGAGTCAATAAATAATTACGCACCTATCAATGCTTACAGGTCCCCACTCCCAGCTTGTATGGTACGAGGCCCTACTGTTTATTGTCTCTCATGAAAGTATCTGATAAAGACTTTAGCTCCTCAGCTCATATGTTCCCTGAGGGCAGCACATTTGTATTAACAGCAGACAAAGTGGAGCCAAGCTGAATCTGTATGTCTTTACTCTTTACTTAGGGAGGCAAAATTCTCCGATGTTTAGATCACTGTTACAAGCTGCAAAATTTAAAAAAAAAAGTCTCTACAGCTGTAAGAGTGTTGTTTTCTATAAAATGTGTTCATAAATTTAAAGCTAATTAGCCAGATTTGTAAGGAAAACATCAGAGTTCATGAGGTTAAGATGATACTTTTCTGCAGGATATTCCCTTTTCCCCCTTTATTTATTATAGTATTTGGAAAGCAATATAACATTGAATCATCTTTAAATAAGATTTAAAAAAAAAAATTGAAATTAAAATAAGAATCTAAACTTAATTTCTAAAGAAAGGCACTCACCACTGCTGGATGCTATATTTCCCCCTACTTCCTGATTTTCTTTTGTTTTTCTTTTAAGTTATATTTTTGGACCATTTCCGCCTTTATTGATAGGACAGCTCAACAGAGACCAGGAATGTTGGGAGAAGAGAGTGGGGGATGACATGCAGAAAAAGGGCCGAGGTCCCATCGAACCCTCGGCCACTGAGATGAGGACTACAGCCATAAGGGAAATGTCAGTGAAGAGCTTGGATAGGGGGTGTAATGCGGACCTAAGACAGACAACAGATGGACGTAGCTTTAAAAACATAAAGAATTCAATGTTGAAATCGAGTATGTCCTAGGATTAAAATAACTCCTATTCCTCAAGGGATTTAATTGAGATTTTATTAGAAGTGCATATTTAAAAGAGGGAGGCAAATAATGATCTCTATTAAACAGTTTTTAATATTTCCAAGGAAAAACCAAAGAACAATGTTGCCTTTCTTTGGTTATTAAAGTTAAACCAACCTTGAGAGAATTTTTCAATAGAAGCTGCAACCAATTTCAATAAGAGAGTGTTTCATTTTCTACACACGTTTGTAATGAAACATTAAATAATTAAATACAGATTTGAACATCTGCTCTCATTCAAAGCACTGCAATAGAAGAATAAAACGATGAAGGACTTGGCTGCCTTTTGAGTTTTATTCCAGAAGTGAGTTATGAAACAAACCTCAAATTAAATATGAAATTACATTATATCCAAATGACAACTTCGCCTTGCACCTTCCATTTGAGACTAAACCCATGAGTCTCAAACCATAAAACCATAAAACCAGAGACATAGAACCAATTTAAGTATCACCTACAGATGAATACATGTAGATGTATTTTTAGAGTTTAACCAAATTGTTCTTGCCAGTGGTCGCTTTATTTCCCTTCTCACTATTCTTTAATAAATTCCATCTGCACAATATGAATACATTCTTCTTGGATGACAATGAAACATTTGTCCACCCAATATATAATTCCACTTCTGCCACTTAAAATTCTGACCTTGAAGATTTGATTCATAAGTCTCTTTGCTGTAAAGCAGCATTGATTCATTGTTTGTGAAGCAAATACTTGGAAACACTCATAGGAGCTCAAACCACATAAAGCACCAAATACATTTTTGGACTCTAATGAGTGAGCTATTGTCATCATTGATGAAAACTTCACTTTCTGTGAGTGCGCCTCACCACAGAACTTGGGCAAATACATTTCTCTGACAAAAGATTTGGTGTTCAAACATGAACAAAGACGATAAATCACAGAGAGTGGATCCAGAAGAATTTAGGAGTCGGGGCTCCTAAGAATTTCTCTCCCCTCTTGGGTTAAGGGATTTCTAAAAGGAGATAAATGGATAAGCATGGCTCCTCTGAAGCACTTTATCACAATGACTTTTAATTACCTTTTCTGTGGCTTGTCTTTCACACAGTCCAATCTGAAAATATATCATCTGTACTTTGTAGACATCGAGCACTGTTAGCTCCTCCAGTGCATGGTGAAAGAAGTCAGAGGCCCAGACTGTCAGCGTGTACTCTGTCTGCTGCTCGAGTCCAGGGCTTGAGTCAGGGTAACCACACCAGTGTATCGGTCAATGGCAAAGGTAACATTGGTGCTGCTGTTGTCTGGAAGGCTACAGGTGATGGTAGAGCTCAGGTCTGCGTCATTCACAGTCACCTGGTTCACCATGAAACCTGCTGGAAGATCTGCAGTCAGAAAGAAGACAATAAATCACAAAGATTATGAGACAAGGACCAGAAACATCATTTAAGACAACTTTTGAAAGCAGTCAGTGGTGGGGGTTGGTCTTCCCCTCTGCTATGAGCACAGGCCCATGGAAATCGGTGACAGGCTGGTTATTCTCCCTCTCCTGAGGTGTTAAGACGGTAAACAAACGATTCCACTGAATACAATGGCAATATAGGTGTCATTTACTTCCATAAATTATCTTTTCCAAATAGTTAGGTAAGACTTTTTGTTGACAAATGAGGATAGAGTACTTATATGAGGGGATGATCTTGCGGTCCAAGCAGACACTGGCTGCAAGAATCCCACAAATAGAGCATAAAATGAATGCTCCATTAGTGTCCCAAAACAACGCAGTACTCACTGCTTTCAACATCAGACACAAACACCTGCAGAAATGATAGGAGTCATAATAAAAAGATCACAACAAAATATACGATGTACCTGCTTGGTATTTCTAATCTCAGAAAGTTTAAATGTTTACCTGACTGATGTACATAGGTGTTGTGTACCTGCCCCTTCTAAACAGCTGTTCTACTTACACAAAGAGTGTTGAGCGGCATTGTCGTTTGCAATCAGCAGACTGATGGAGACTCTGCAGTGAGCTGTCTCGAGCCTGTTAAGGCGAGGACCACCAGCAAGATGGGAGCGCTCACCTCAAAGGTAATGGAGTTATATTTCTGCACATGGATCTCACCCCCATGAGAGGTATAGACAAAGTTGGTCCAAAAATACTGTGCACACAGAACAACTAAAACTTGCTTCAAGTCAAAGTTCAAGTCAAAACTTGGCCATTCTTTTTTTTCTGACAACCTGGACTTGTGATTAATCTTTTTTAGTGAAAGAAGAATAAAATGAGTAGAAGTAAGGAAAAGGAAAACTTTTCATCTTTTGAAAAAGGTGTTGACAGCAGACCTCTGGGTCTGTGGTCACTATTTTAGCTTTCGAAAGTGTATTGGAGTGTGTGGGTAATGCATTACGTTCAAAAAGGGTTTTTTGTTCTGGAGCAGAATAAGATCAAATCAGGAAGGCAACAATTATATTTCTTTAGGAAATACTTGTATATATACAACAAGATGAATCACATTACTCGGAGGGGCATTTTGAAAGAATTAACAAAAGTCTGAAAATAGCATGGAATACAAGTTCTGATTGGTTAGACATAAACAATGGTGAGGAGTAGAAATCAAAGTTTATTTCTGGATGCTTTTGTGGAAAATAAAATGCATGAGTGAATGAGAATTTGTGTAATTAGCATAACTTAAATGATGAAAGCATGCATGACGTTCCTGCAAGAATGCCAGCTGCTAATCATAACCAGTGAACTCCAGAAATAACTTTGGACCTAAAGCAGCAGAAAGAAAGAAGAACAATGACTGATGACAACACAAACCAACCCATAGGAATGTAGAAAAGGCATAATATGCTTAAACAATGATAAACGTGTGATGATTATGATTATGGTAGGAGGGTATAATACAACAGTCTCCCAATTTAATGCACTAAGATTGATCCATTATCTATACCCCTTTTCCTTTTTGGGGACGGAGGGGAGCTGGAGCCGATCCCAGCTGTCATTGGGCGAGAGGCGGGGTACATCCTGTACTGTATGCCAGTCAACACCAGGGCTGACATATAGAGACAGACAACCAGCCACACTCACATTCACACCTACGGGCAATTTAGAGTCACCAATTGACCTAACGAGCATGTCTTTGGACTGTGGGAGGAACCCGCAGGACCCAGACATAACCCACTCATGCACGGCGAGAACATGCAAAATCCACACAGAGAGGCTCCTGTCCGACAGGGATTCCAACCAGAAACCTCCAGTGTGAGGCAACATCGCTAACGACTCCATTAAGATTGATGTCTGTATCAACTTTTTAGAAGAATCATCCTCGAGTTGTCCAAATATTTCAGTTTGTCCTTAATGAATGGTGTACTATCCCAACACACCAGCAGCCTCATTTGAAAACAGTGCTTAAAATCCAAACTGAAAGTGTTTGTATGCACAAAATGTAATGAAATCAGGTTTATTCAACCATGAGCACATGCACCAGCACGCATAATTGTCTTTATAAATCACAGGACATATGCACACAAGGATCAACCTCATCCGACCTTTAATCATCAGTGCAAAGCACTTCATGAATGAAATGAATAAAAATGATAGGGCAGATCAAAGGTTCCTAATAGATGATTGTAACAACGACTGGAGTTGCTTGTGTATGAAGTGGAGATCACATTGTTTGTTTGCAAGGAGCGTCATAAACAATAAAAAAAATTGACAGACACCAGGGTGCTGCAGCAGTCACATGTCTTCCAGCAGTATCAATCAGCCGACATTTAGCATAACACACAGATGTTTTAACAGGACCAACACTCATTTCTTTACAGAATTTCAGAGTGCTCACGTCAATCTGTGGTCCGCCCCTGCTTAAGGATATTTTTTTTAAACAAGACTGAACACAAGTTTTTGATGAAATGGTTTTATCATGTCACTTGGCCTTTCAATGATTGATTATGAAGATATGTAATGATTGTATAAGAGCTGTCCAACTTCATGTCCCATCGTCTATTTACAAAATAAAATACATGCAGGTGATGAAGATGAGCCAAGTATATGAAGGCAGAGTGTGTGAAGCAGACGCTGTGGATTCTCTGTGGTCCTTACAGCACAGTATTTTTTGTTAAAACATCATAATTAGTGATATATGAGCAGAATTAGGAGATTAAAAAAACTACTCTGTTCTGCAATTGTTTCATGGTTTTTTGATACATGCAACCATCAAATTAAGATACAGTCCTCTATGCCTAAGGGGAGTGTGAAGGTGAAACTAAAGCTGGTGAAATATTTTGATAACAGTTTATGAAGAAATGCTTTTATCTTTCATATACGTGTATTGGTATATTGGTATATAAGATACTTGTGGATTAAGGCTCAAAGCACTCGTGTATAAATAAAACCGTTCGCTTTAATATTTATGATGACGTGGATCTGTCAATAATATTTGATATTAAGGGAAATTCAATGTGTGTGAGACATCAATATAGCACCTGGCTGTAATTCACAATCTCACCTTCTGTGTTGCCAATTTCACCCAGCTCCAAAATGTTTGTATGCGTGAGCCAGATTTTCAGGGCCAGTTCTGTGCCTATTCAACGTTTACAGGTAAGACCCAAGGTGACATAAATGCTGTTCACATGACTAAATATGAATTACATTTTTTAATATTACGCTCAAAGAGGTCACAGAGTATCCATTACAACTTCAACAGTAGCTGACTGTTCATAATGAAAACACAAGTACTATAAAATAACACTGTGGAAAGATGCAGCCCCCAATGGGCCAATCTTTCTGCTTTAATCTCTGCTGACTAAAGAGACTGAAGCCAGATTTAATCTTTAATAGCAGCACAGACCATGACAATGAAAATATCGTCCTGTCAACATAACGTATACTGCTACAGATATAGATACATATTAAGAGCTTGACTTCCAAATTCATTCTAAGCCAGATACATTTTTCTCCACATATTTGAGTATTTCCTAATAAGCCGTGTTTCACTCTGGCACAGTACAGGCGTACAGGCTTCCTGTTATTAGAATATTTCATTCTTATATGTAATTGTCCATCATAATGTTGACTGGACAAATATTACGATTTAACTTGTGAAAGCAGTTTACTACTTAACAGCATAGCTGAATAGTTTAAATGTAATGACTGTATGCCCCTGAGAGAGTGAAAGCAAACAGTGGAGAAGTGCAGAGGGAGCAGTCAGCAGAGGTTAGATATACTGTTGCTGAAACCTCTTAAAGTCCACTGCTTCCCCTACATAAATCACTGTGCTGAATAATGCTGCCTTCAGACCTTCAATTCTCCACAGCTTTGGCTGTGAAGCATGACAAGAAAGAGGAGAATAAGAAATGAATAAAATGGTCTGTGTTTCATCGAGAACGTAGAAGACTGCTGCCTAAGTTCTGTTTTTGGAAGTTTTTAGATTTTTCTTTTTACAACCCTTTAGAAGTCTGATATAGGCCTAAAGACTTAAACTCTGCAGATACAAGATCGACTGCAGATCGAATGGAGTTTGGTTCAACCATCGGTGGATTAAAGAGGGATGTTACATGATTTTATGGAATATTTGAATAAGGGTAATTAATCATTTATTAAAAATCAAAGAGTTCATGCAAATATCATTCCATCCTAAAAAAATAAATTTTTCAAATGTGTTCTTTTTTTTTTTTTACCAGCGCCTGGTTTGCGGTACTACCACCGTGGAACATCTGAAAACTTTTTGCAAAATGCCATAAAAAAATAAAAGGAGAAAGCATTAGTGGCGGTTTCTGGTAAAACAGATGGGTTTTGTTATTCAGTGTTTATATTAACGCAGCACTTTAAGGATACTGATTTTTTACAATTATTTGAATAATTTCCAGCGATAACGAGTAGTATTTTTGCTCAGGAAACTTTGCTGTTTTTAGATCAGAGACGTTCTTCTGTATAGTCAAGCTTCTGTGTGGATTTTCATCCCTGTCCCCATTGTGTTTTTCCATGAAGCACTTTGTAATTGTATGATTTAAAAAAAAAGATCACTTTATAATAGTTATATTTGTCACTCAATGCAGACCTTAAACATGTGTCCACATGGTAATTATGAAACTAAGTGTGACATATGACCTGCAGTTTTTTGTCTCACTCATCAGCTCATGACTGTGATCGATTGCAGTGTTTGTCACTGCTTTTCCCAACTTCTTCTCCCACACATAACAACACGATTCTCTGATTTATGACTATGAAGAAAAGATATTGTGATGTGATTAACCAGCTTAGATGAGGCATGTAAACACTAAAGTGTTTCACTATTATCCATGTAGTTAAAAGATGACGGTTGAACACAAAGCTACTCATTAAATATTGCATCATGTATCAAAACAAGCAATGATCCATATTAACTCAGTCACACCACTCACACCACAAACATGTATGCTTGGAGACCTCCACAGCTTCAGTGATGTTTCCTCAAAGAACACAAAATGCTCCTCTCTGTTTGCATGGTCATAAAAAAGTCATCATGACTTATTGAATTAAATTAAATGCACCATCTTATAAAGAATGGATCACTGAAGCAATGGAAATAATCAGGATGGAAAAGGTTGCTTTCAGGCTGTAAAATAGTGAGGAAGAATACACAGAAACATGGGCTTCGTTGGAAAAATATTTGACATCAGTAAAGCAATGAATAACAACAAAAATAATAAAATAGCAAAAAACACAAATAAGGAATATGCATTTATAAGATCAAATAAATATTGTGTGTTCGTGTGTGTATATGCAGTATGTGTATGTAAGTGTATACATATTTATACCATGATCATTCCAGCTTGATTTAGCGTTTGCAAAATGATTTATCTCTTGACCCGGCAAGTGGCTCTTTTTTTCTTCATCCTTTTATTTGATTACAATTCCATTTCTACTCGTTTCTTTTTATGGTTAAATGAACTGTACGAACCTGTATGTTAACAAATGTTCTTTGATTTGAATATGATTAGTTGAATGACTGACTTTTAAAAAAATATATATAGGCTACTATTTTATTTACTTTTAATTTTTAAGGAGTGGGGTGGGTCTGGAACTTGGGACTGGTTCGATGGATGGAGGCGGGAAGGGCTTGGTGATGTTTTTTTGTTTTGTTCTGGTCTTCTTTTTGTTTTGTCTTGCTTTATTTCATTTTGTGCTAGATAACCGTTCATTAGATTTTGATTCTACTGTTAACTTTTTGATTTGTTCCTCTCTATGGTATGATGTTTATTTGTATTTTCCTTTTAGGCGTTAATGTTTTTTGTGGGTGATAACGTGGAGCGTCTCCCATGACGACGATGAGAAGTGTTACACCTGTTCAGTAGGTCAGCATCGATCGTTGATTCGACTCACTGTTGGAAGGGTTTGACAGCCCACTCACACCCCACATTCAGTTTTAAGACAACACTACATGCGGCGGACCCTCCATGCAAAGTGGATCTGGGAGTGTAATAGGGTGAGGTGTAGGGAGTGGTTTGAGAAAGGCCACAAGTGCGTGTGTTCAATTTAGACACTACATACAGCCCAATTGATTTCATAAAAAATGTATACAATGAAACAAACATTTGCTCAACAAAGAGAAACATAGTAAATGCAGATTAACACAGAATTTATCTCTCACATTTGTTGACATGTGCATCTTCTTTCTTGAAAACTGGAGACCAACAAACGCACAGAAAAATGGTTATCTTTGGAGGAACATTGGGCGGAAAAAAAGCACCACAAACTCTAATCAAATAAGACGGGTGGGAGAGCGAGCTAACCTGCCAGACACAGCGATTCAAGGAGACAGATGAAAACATGGTGCCTATTGGCACATATGGCTTGGATTATGGAAAGCATCATAAGCGAGGACCTTTCAGAACTCCCAGAGGAGCTGTGGGCTTGCTGTTCTTGGACAATTCTCACCCCCAAGAATGTAAGTTCACATCTAACCCCCGCCCCGTACAGATCCTGCTGCCACATGCCCCCCCACCCTCCAGCATTTTAAAAGACTTGTTCTGTCCATACGCTGAGAAGGAACAGGATTTAGGAGCCCCAGAGCATAAAGTGTTAAAATAAACAGCACTGATGTGTAGATTTGTGAATATGATGTGGGGTCAGATGAATGACATCTGCTAAACAGTGAATATAAAGCACACGAAAAAGACACAAATTGACAAATTTATCAACCCAAAATAAGTCTAAAATAAAGAAAAATCTTTGCAAACATGGACATAAATAAACCCCCTGGTTGTGAAGAAATGGCTTGTTGTGTTAGGCTGTGCCATAAGGTTTGTGAGTTTTAAGTCTTAGGAAAGTATTTAATTCAAGTGTTAAAAGCTGAAAAACAAAACTCTAAAATGTGATTTGTGCATCTGTTACGCTTAACCACCAAAAACTAGTATGTGGGAAAGAGCCTTCCCTTTTCAAATTTTTGATTAATAATTTAGTTTTTTCCATCTACAGAATTACATTTCCAAACTGAATGCAGGGAATTAAGCAATAGATGCTCAAAATGTCCTCAAGGAGAACCCCCAGACTCCCATGAGCCTTATACGGTGTGTATCAGGGATTAAAAACACTAGTCATGTGGTATCTGTAATCTATGACTAGTAACCTCTGTTCACCCAAGTTCCTCTTCTAAAACTTTTACCAGCCAGCCGACTCTTATTTGTCAGGCTAGAAGTGGCCCTGCAGGGTTTAAGCTAGGGCTGTCTGGCCAAAGAACACATGCTAATGCTGCCATCTAGGCTCCTGTAGGAGGAATACTGAAACTTGATTTAAAATGTATCCAAAGGGAACCATATCAGTATTTTATAGCCTGCTGCTATGGATCTACCCAACTCAAACTGCTACAACTATTAATATCAGCCTTACGTCTATTATCATTATAAATGTTAATGTGAGTCTTAGAACTGCTCGACTTCAACTGCAATAATTTCAAGTCCTCCCTATTTCACTGACATCATAGTTACTAATGGTGATATTAGACTGATCAGCCCATTATTGTGTCACACTTCATTGTTAATTCTAATGCTACACATACTTTTAATTCTTCTAAATCTTTACTGTAAATACATTTAAAATGACCTAAAAGTTTTTTTTTCCCAATAAAAAACTTTTAGTTGCAGATTAAAACTGTTTGACCAAAGTTAAAAGTACACAAAACACTTCCTCATTGCCTAGCTAGTGATGAACAGAGTGACAGTTTGGAAGTCACTGGAAGTGTTTGAAAAGGTGAACATGTACAATGCTTATGTTTAGACATCTGTGAGTTTTTAATGGTTTAAAAATACAAATAATCTTATCAGACTGTAAAGTTTGCTGGTAGTTTAACTCATTTAACGTTAGCTTGTTATGCGCTTGTGCGTATATGAATACAGGTATGTGCCCAGCCTGAATGCCATGTGCATGTTCTACTTTAGCTAAGGGTTTTACCACATCCGCTGTCCGTCAGGGTCCTGCTCATACTGTCCAGGTTCCATTCGGCCGTATCAACTCGCTCAGCATAAATGCATGCAGCTCTCAAACCATTGTCTATGAGCGCATCTGCGCCCCGCTGAGCTGAGCGTGCAAGGTTGCGCTTGCCTTCCGTGTGCGGATAATTAAATAACATTTTAAATGTTATTCCTGTAAGATTTGTTGGTCAGTGAGGGACAGTTAAATGATAATACCTTAGTGTGTGAGCATGTGATTAAAGTTTGACCTACCAGATGTCTTGATTTGTTCTTGTTCAGTTTTCATCTTATTTGATTGCTTTGATTGAATTTCCTGCTTTATACTGTCTTGTTCTTCCCTTGTGTGGCTTTAACCTCTTTGTGTATTTTTGTGTCCATATTCCTGGGTTAAGCTATTAGTGTTTCCGGTTTCATTACGTCAAGTGTTAATTACTCACTTTGTGTGTTTCCCTCCCTTTTTGATTGCACTCATCAGTTTCACCTGTCTTTCCTGTCACACCTGGTTTAATTACCCCTTGGGGATTTTAGAATCTATTGTTCCTTCCCTTCTGTGTCAGTTCATACATCATAGAAAGTATGCTTGGAGTGTTTGAATAAAATGGAGATCTAGCCTTAACTTGTAAGATATCTTCCAATTGAGCCTGATAAAAAATTAGCCTGCAACATCAGAAATCTTTCAGAGCGTATGGCAGAGTTTTCATTTTTATTTTTTCAAATTGCTTGCACAGCTTATGAAATAACTTCAAAGCCCATTGTCCATAGTCTTACCAAGGGGGCAAATTTCAGAATCAGTTGGTTTTGCTAGCTGGTTAATGATGCAAATGATGATGTTTTGGTTTCAGTTTAATTTCTGGCAATAGAGCTTTTCTTGACTCCAAATATTTTTTAAATAAGAACATCAAGATATGCAACCCTGTGGCACAGATTTTCTGAGCACGTCATGTCCACAATTTATTTTAATTGCAGTGTTAACTGCGACACATCATCATCTCTATCTGTCACTTTGTCCTCAAATTTGAGAGGCAGCAGCCTTAAAAAATTCCAATTCTGTACAGCCTGTCCTGAGAGTTCACCTCACGTGTCTCGGTGCAAGCATCAGAGGCACAGTTATTGAATTGTAGGTAACACTTTACAATAAGGGTACATTAATTAAAATTAGTTAAGGTATTATTAAGCCTTAACTAATGGTTACTAACAGTTAAGTAATGTGTCAAGTAATAATTTATTAAGGGTGTTCATGTAAACTATGGTATTAATTAATACATTATTTAATCCTTATTAAGGATGCTATTAACATTAGTTAATGCAGTAATCCTTAAGTAAGCCTTAATTAACAGTAAATTCATACAATGATAAACATTAAGAAACCCTTAACAGATGTTTCTTGTTAACATTAATTAAGGGTTTACATGTTAATTAAGCCTATAACTAATCTAACTAAATGGTTGATAAAGATGTTCATTTAGATGCATGTCTTGAGGTTCACAGCTAAGTCATGTCATTAAGACAAAAGTGTTTGTTTTTATTCATGTTTATTTAAGGTTAATGACTGTTCACTTACTTGTCCATGATGACTTATTTTTGGTAAAGGTTGAAATAAGTGGACCGCACCATGGTCTTCATGTAGACCTCAGATTGTTCCTTTATCTTCATGTAGAGTAAAGAGACTCCAAGAGGAGTTAACCATATCGATCATGTTTTTGAATGATCTCTAAGAATAAGGACTAATTCACTTCAACATGAACACCACCACAGAAGACCTGCACAAGGTGGGTTTAAGAGAGGGTGAAGTGGGGTTCCTACAAGCGGTACCTATGCCTTCTGTCCTTAATTAATATTCCCAAAGGACCATCTTTGTGACAGTTTGGTAGCCAGTAGGTCCATTCAAATAGTGAGAGTTGATCTTTAAGCAGGGCCTCTGTCCAAGTCCCTCTTTGTCGCCATGCCTTCTCCTTCTATAAGGCCACTGCTCTCTCCAGGTTGTGTGTGGCTGCCTGTCACTGGGTCAATAAACCACCAGTGGTGGTTGATAGAAAAGTGTCTGTATCCATAATTGGTCCATACACCTCTGTAGGCCCGCCACTGTCACTGAGGATGGTGACTCAAAATGAGTGAACTTTGAACTTCTGTTGAAGTGACTCTCAATTGTAATGGCTCTGGACAAACTTATGATGCTGCATAGATAATTATTTTAAATGAATGAAAATGCATTAAACTATACTTACCACCTATAATGACACGTTATGATAAAGCATGCTAATATAAGCCAGCTATAGCGTTCATGGTTATATCTATAATGAATCTCGTTAAGATAGCCAGTTAGATAATGTTAGGAAACTAAACTTACCCTGTTCTCCTGCAGATCTATCTGTGGACATTTTTCATCTTCATGGTCCGCTGCATTTGAATTGGAGATTTTTGAGGTCTTGGCTCCATTTTGCCACATGTTGGGAGTGATAGCTTTCTGGTACAGTACATAGACATGGGTACAGTCGGTGTTACGTGAATGCATGTAAACATTATTTCTATGATGTAGAAATTATTTCTATGTATTTTCATAGACTGTAAATATTACTGTTGTAACCGCACAATTTTTCCCAAGTGTTTCTGCCATGTACTGTGATTGGCTAGTGAGACTGTGCTCTGATTGGCTAAAACACAATACTTTTAAAGTACATCTTACAAATTATCACACAGATGCTCATTTCATTGTGTTCATAATGTCACAATGTCTAACTAGATTCTATGTTTGACTTTTTTTTTTATATTATTTTTAGATCAACCAATTACAGCTTCTGAAAAAATGTGTCAACGCTACCTAGCACATTGTTTCTCACTCTCTTTATATATAGGCCCTATGATTTAACCAGCTTATATATATATATATGCTATATATGCATGTCACTATCTGTAAATATTTGTGTATCATTACTAAGTACTAACCATATATTTTCCCTGGAATTCATCAGCTCCCTTGTGTCTTAGGTTCCTCTTGAGTGTGCCTCAAATCAGCCTTACATCTATTATCATTATTATATATCTTCTCAGAGCTGCTCAACTTCAACTGCCATAGTTAACAAAGATTAAGGTTAGGTAATAATAAAGTCTAATGTCTAGACCTTCTCTTTTTGTAAAGTGTCTTGAGATAGCATTTGTTATGAATTGGCGCTATACAAATAAAGATTTATTGACTGAATAGAACAATCAATAATTGTGGAATCTAACATCTGCTCTTATTCAAGGCACTACATTAGAAGTATAGAATGCAAGAACGACTTTAGGATTTTCCAGATATTAGTTTTATTAGATAAGTGAGTTAAGAAACAATTCAAATCTTGATATGAAATGGCTACATCATGTTCAAATAGCAACTTTGTCTTGTATCTCCCCCTTAACACTAAACTCATTAAAAAAATGAGTAGAAGAAAAAAGCCCAGTACTTCACAGTTCTTTAGAAACAGTAATATATATGTAGTATTGATTTTTGTTATATATGAACTAGAATGTCATCAAACTGAACTGTTCAAAGTCCCATCAAGTCCCTTAAAACGTGGCACATTGTTTTCTGGTAGATGATGTTTAATGGAATTGAATGTCACACAAACATTTGGATTAAGTGCATATCTACACCTGGATTTCTGCCTCCAACAGGCTTGCAGTAAAAGGCCCTGAGTCAAGTCTGATACCCCCTATCCCAGTCTCAGAGACAACAGGTGAGGCAATGGGGGTCCTAACTGTAAGAGAAGAAAGTGATGGGGAGAAAGTAGGGGTCATCACTGAAGGGGTAAGTCCTGTGTTCCTTGCTAACGGTGAATATACAAATTTGCGGTAAGATGGCTTCCTTCTCAGGTGTGGCACATGCACTGGCTTTCGAGGCGGTACAGTTCTAATGCCAGGCTGAGCCACTCCCGTTATGAGAGGGGGTGGGTACATGAGATAGCTTGTCTCCCCTGCTAACTCCTCTCGGCCCCCTTGAAGCTCCTCATCAGGGAGCATCCCGATATCGTCAAAGACTGAGGCCAGAGTCTGAAAGCGTGGCTCCCAGTCCAAAACATTGTCCCAGTTGTAGCTTCCTTGAAACTGCTCCTCAAGACAAAACAGCGATGAAAGAGAATCTGCAGAGGCTTGGGCACCTGAGAGGGGTGCATACCCACTCATTCTCAAGCACTCCTGTATATCCCTCTCTCGCAGTATAGCTGGAAGAAGTCCCTCACCTCCTCCCTCTTCTTTGAAGTGGTGGAGGCTTTCTGTGCTGGCCATCCCCGATACTAAACATTTATTGAGTGATAAAATATGCTCTGGTTCTACATCAATAGAGTGGCAATAGATATTGTCCACAGCTAATGCAGCTGAGTTTTGTATCTTCATGATCTGGTTCCCTTCCAAAGACTCATCTCTTTTACAGCAGGGGTAAGCATTAATCCACTTTATCTCCTGGTCCTCAGCTGTCTCACCTTCTGCCGATCCACGGCCGCTGGAGTCAGACTGAATGTATTGATTTGAAATGTCCCTATTGGACACCAAGATGCTGGGCCGTTTCATCTCTGGCAGAGAGATCGGACTTTGCGTTCCACTATTTGATCCACAGAACGAGCCTGTGCCATGGTTTAAGTTTGCAGCAATGGCAGTGGCTTTTTTGATTGCCGCTTCTTTTAGCTTGAACCTTAGAACCAGGCACACAAATATAAGAAGGATGAGAAGGAACATTATAAGTGAGACACTCAAACTGAGCATGTGCACATCAAGAGGCATCCCAGTAAGTGCCTCTGCTGAGCTTGAGACATTGACAAAAACAAGACAGTGGGTAGTCTTGGAGGCCAGTCTGGGGCTACTTGCAGACACAACCAGCTTCACCAAGTCCTCATTAGCATAACTGCCTTGTCTGCGATACACAGGGCCTGACACAAAGATAGCACCAATTGTTTTGTTTATTGAGAAAAACTGTGATGATTTGACAAGGGAGTACTCCACCAGCCCATCAACCCCACCATCGTGGTCCATTGCCATCACATAACCGACTGTTTCTCCAGGCTTAGCATTCTCAGGTAGGAGGAAATGGTACTGATTTTGAGTAAAGACTGGACTGAACTCATCTACTCCCTTGATGCTCACATGTACTCTCACTGTAGCTGCTTTGTCGCCTTTGTCCCTGGCCTCCACTACAAAACAGTACTCACTCTCTCGTTCATAATCAAAGGTCTGTCTGGTGTGAATGTCCCCAGTTAGGGAATCAATGGCAAAGGCCTCCTTCCTTTCTGGACTACCACTGCCATAGTCCATGAAGCAGGAGGACAAAATAGAGTAGGTGAGTTGTCCGTAGGAACCCAAGTCATTGTCAACAGCATGGACAGAACAGGTGTGGGTAAATGCTGGGAGGTTCTCCAGCACAGAACAGTTAACACTAGGGAACATGAAGTATGGACTGTTGTCATTTTCATCCAAAACTGTGATAAAGACCACTGTAAAAGCCACTTTACGTTCCTCAGAGGATTCACCACCATCAGATGCTCGGATGGTGAGGGTGTATTTTGAGTCTTCTTCATAGTCAAGAGAGTGGTTGACCACCAGAAGGCCAGACTGAGGGTCGACCCTTAAGTGACCTTTGCTGTTCCCTGAGATAATTTCATACCGCAACAGTCCGTTTATTCCCAGGTCTGGATCCTGAGCACTTACCTGAACCAGCCTGGTACCGACATGGCTGTTTTCACTCACTTGGGTATGGTATTCTGTGCTGACAAAGATGGGGGCATTGTCATTGCAGTCCGAAACAGTCACCATAACAACAGCAGAGCTGTTCAGTGGAGGTGTTCCTCGATCAGATACACTAACTGTTAATGAATAGCTCTCTGTCATCTCATGATCCAAAGGGTTACAGAGAACAACCTTTCCCACATTCCTCATGAGATTCTCTACCTGAGCCATTTTTACTTCCAGACAGAATCGCTTCTCCTCATTACCCCTGACAATAGTGTAGTCCAAATGGGTATTTTCAGGGCTCCAGTCTTGGTCCTCTGCAGACAGGGTCAGTAATGTGGTGTCAGTAGGTGTGTCCTCTGGAACTGTGATTGTGTAGACATCTTGATGGAACAATGGTGCGTGGTCATTTGTGTCTGTAATGTGCAGATCTATGGAGGTAACCGCAGACTGCACAGGCTCCCCTTCGTCTTTAGCCTCAACCAGAAGATGGATCTGATTATTGTTTGTAATGGCCTTCAAAGGTTTATTGGTGAAAACAGACCCTGCAAAAAAAATTGTCAAGAGTGGTTAGTTTTGGATCCAATGATGAAAAGCAATGTGAATAGAGTTAATCCATCAATGACTCGGGAAATCAGGCATTTTTTTTAAATTTAAAACAACACAATTAACTCATTAACTGCTGACAACTAATTCACAGCAGCTAACCTCCGTAAGCTAAATGACATTGCCGTTCCCTAGCCAACATTAACTCATCTTTGGATTTTACACCATTCCAATTGTAGCTTGTAGCACTATCAAATGGAAATGTTAGGTAGGTAATGGTGTTTAACCAACGAATGATACTCATACAGAAATAATCACTATGTCTCTCTGATTGCCATCATCATACTTTCATACCCTGAAGTCCAAAAACGTTTAAAAGAAGTTGTGTGCAAGGCAATCCCGTCCATGTAAACAGGGCTCCAACAAAAATACAGCTGGCAGACTCATGCTTCTCACTCATTGTAGATAGTCATGACTCAGAGACATTTACATAGGACATAATTGATTTCTGCTTTATTTATGTGTAAAATGGTGCACATTCTTCCATAACGTTTAAATCAGTTTCCCCTAATATATAGACACATCATTTGCTGGCTTATTTTAGAGCATTTCCAGTATGTCTCTTCCATCGCTTAGACTGTTCTTACCATTTTCTGGCTGGATGTAGAAGCCCTGTAAAGGAGATGACAGCAGTCTATAGGTGATCTTGCCATTGAGTCCAGAGTCTCTGTCGGTGGCAGACACTGACAAAATAAATGTGTCTGCTGAGACCAACTCTGACATCTCCACCTTAAAGAGGGAACAAGTCATTAGTCACATAAATCTTTGCTAATGCTTTAAACAGGTACTGATTATAAAAAAGGCTTGTTCCTTTTGTCATTTCATTCTGATAGCAACATGCATACACAGTTGTATACACTGCTTGGTGACCACAGCCAGCTGGCCTTTTCCTTTATATCTACTGATATATATATTTATATCAACAGTACCTGGTAGGAGACCTTGGTGAAGACTGGTGTGTTGTCGTTGACGTCAAGCACTTGAACCTTTAGCTCTCCGGTGGTCTGGTGGAGGGAGTCAGAGGCCCACACCGTCATCGTGTACTCTATCTGTTCCTCATAGTCCAGAGCTCGAGTCAGGGTAACCACACCAGTGTATCGATCAATGGCAAAGGGAACATTGGTGCTGCTGTTGTCTGAAAAGCTGTATGTGATGGTGGAGCTTAGGTCCACGTCATTTGCAGTCACCTGGGTGACCATGTAACCTGTCGGAAGATCTGCAGTAGGAAAGTAGATGTCAAATAAATAACAATTAACAGGCACAGAATTTTGCAAGCAGTTAGAGGGCTGTTGTGGGGATTGGTCTTACTCTCTGCTATAAGCACAGGCTTCATGGGGGGGATGGCAGGGCTGTTGTCATTAATATCCACCACTTGGACTCTGATTGTTGTGGAGCTGCTGAGTGGTGGGTTCCCCCTGTCTGTTGCCTGCAGAACCAGCCTGTAATATAAAAGCAAACAAAAGTTTACAGATGGTGCATTTCTGAAATATACTGGGTTGGATCTGTAGATAGTTAAAGTAGTGACTCAATGATGGACTTCACAAAGGTTATACTTTTTGAGTCTTTCCTTAAAGTACTTGTCCTCTGTTGGAGACTTAATGCTCATGATAGAAATTTGGTCAGCATGCAATAATTTGGATTCATATGTGGACAGACATACTATCTGGGGGCTATATCATCTGTGGCACTCAGTTATGTATAAGGTTTATTTTTTATATATCCAATTCTCTGTTGCACGATACCATTCCAGTGTCTGCACTGCATGTTTTTCTGCATACATAAGACAGAACGTTCACTGCAGAGAGCGTGCACAGAGGAGTGCTATAAAACAAAATGAAAGAAAATGAAAGAAAAGCCTTCCTTCTCCCAGCCCTCCATTCCATTAAAATAATAATTTGAATCTTTTAAAAATTGCCCTAATGACAAACTTTGGAGTAGGTGCACTGTTGTGCGTCTTGTGTGTGTGAAACAAGCTCATTGGATGTGTGTTGTGAACCTGCCGATGTATGTCCATCCCTCTAATGAATCCTCTAAATAACAGTCACATACTACGCCACATACTTTAGACTTCAGACCAGGTTTAAGGTGGTCTAAAGCGCAGTTGTTTTCTGCAGCCTCATTACAGGAACATGCCAACTTTGGACAACTTTTAGGACAAACACACCCTGTCCGCTTCCAGGAGTGCAATTTAATTTGGTATTTAAACAACATGTGCACTGGGCCTTAAAATGACAATGTCTAGTTTTGTCTTTCCTACTATGTATTCTAGAAATAGTAAGGTAAAGCTTATATGCATGAGGTTGGCATACTTGTATGAGGGGATGATCTCACGGTCCAGTAAGACACTGGTAGCAAGAATCCCACGAACAGAGTCTAAGATGAATGCTCCATTTATGTTTCCATTCACGATGGAGTACTCAATCTGCCCGTTCCTCCCGCTGTCACCATCAGATGCAAATACCTGCAGAAAATATGGGAAGGGTTATAAAAATATCACAACAAACATATGATATGCCTGTAAAAGAAGGTTTAAATATGGTAACTACCTGCATGATGTAGGTGTTTTGCACCTGCCCCTCCCAGACAGCTGTTCTGTAGCTGCTGTGTTCAAAGACTGGTGCGTTGTCATTCACATCCAGCAGACTGATGGAGACTCTGCAGTGAGCTGTCCGCAGCCCGTTGTCAGCCAGCACCACCAGCTGGATTTGAGGGCTCACTTCAAAGTCCAGGGAGTTATCTTTCTGCACACGGATCTCACCTGCATTCGAAGACAAAGCTGAGCTTCAACCCAAACAAACTTTTCCAATCACAGTGGAATTCTGTTCCATCAGCTTTTTCATTTTGGCTTGTTGATGCATCTTTTTAGGAGATCAGAGAAAAAAGTAACCTTTTAAAACCTATTTCTATCTGATTTCAGTTAAATATTTCAGTCTGGTGGCGTGTACTTCTTTACTGTATACAGACATGAATCCAAAAAGAGTTGTTTTATTTGGAGCAGAATAAGATCTAATTAGTAAGGCAACAATCATAGATCTTCAGAAAATACTTGTATATAAACAACAAGATGAACCAGATAACTTGAGGGAGCATTTTGATGATATTTAACAGGGTCTCAAAATAGGCTGAAGAAGCTCTGATTGGTTAAACATAAACAATGGTACAGGAGTAGAAATCAAAGCTTATTTTCTGGATGCTTTTGTGGAAAATAAAATGCACGAGTGAATGAGATTTTGTGTAATTAGCATAGCTTAAATGATAAAAGCAGGCATGACATTCCTGCATGAATGCCAGTTGCTAATCATAACCAGTGACCTCCAGAAAATAACTTTAGAATTACAGCAAGAAAAAGGAAGAAGCACTTATTTTAAATAGTCATAGTTTTCAGTATCTTACCAGTGTGACGGCTGATGGAGAAAATTAAATTTTCGTTGCCGCTAAATATAGAGTATGTAATCCTCTGTCTGCTGTTTTTTTGATCACTGGCCTCCACTTTAGTTATCCAAGTGCCTTGATAGGAAAGAAAACACATTAAAAGGTCAAGAGATTTCACTGTATTGTTTAGGACAATATTAATGAGCATCAGAGAACTTCGGCCAAATATCAACCATTTATTTCATAGATTATTGGCATTATATTGCATAGACAAATCAAGGTACAATGTTGACATTATTTACTTTTTATAAATGAGCTCTATAATTATTTATGTGCATGCTGCATTGTACAAAATACCTTTTATTTGCACTTATCTACACATGTTTGCTTATACCACACATAGTTTTACCATCATTACTGGCATTGTAGCCTGTTGTTTGCATTATCTGTTGTGTCCTTGTTATTATGCTTGTCTCTGACTGTCTCTCTTTTAGCAAGACAACACAGTCGCAGCAGAAAGCTGCTCAGCATGAGTCTGGTTCTGCTCGAGCATTCTGCCTGTAGACAGGTTGTTTTCGTTTGTCACTGTTGCAAACATGCGTTGCTCCTGGTAGATTAATGTTGTTTCTCTTTAAATAATTTAACAATATACTGTTTGAGTGTGTCGTTAGATCATTTGTTATGAATTGGTGCTATACAAATAAAAACAGATTAATGTGTGGTGGTATTCTCATTTCACAGATTCTGTAGGAAAATGGAGAAACTGTAGTGACTGGATTTTAGTTTGTAGTCTGAGTAGTATAGACCACTAGGTTCAGCGGGCATTAGCTGTATGAAAAAAAACAGTCTTTGTTGAGAACACATGAAATGGAACACATCAGCCATAACCTACTCTTGCCTCTGTCTATGTGTTCTGCATTTGGGTTCTTAAAACCAGATCTCCCTAACACCGCTGGCTACACAAGGGATACGAAAGGCTGGCTATCACTGCCAGAGACTTTAATGTTCTCGGGCGATAGCCAATCACTTTCAAGATTGCGCCTCTAGTGATTCCAACATTTACTTTGTAAAAGTTTCAGTGAAAGCAGAAAAAAACATACCAGCTCTGCTGTTCTCCTTGATAGTAGCATTGTAGACTTTGTTTGTGAACTGCAGTCCTTCGTGTTCTCCCTTCAGGTGGATGAAAAACAGGCATGTGGAGGTTAAAGCAGGTTGTCCTCTGTCTGAAAGCAGAATTTGCAGCTTCCTCCCGGAGAATCCTGCTCTGATTCGTCTCCTCAGTGAGATCTCTCCTGACTCGCTGTTGATGTCAAATAGATTCTCCTCATCTGACAACGTAAACCGAATTGTCCCATTATCACCCTGGTCACTGTCAGTTCCTGTCACTGTGGTAAGTATCTCATTAGGTAGAGTCCTCATAGAAACCCATGCACTGATCGGATTTTCATCACAGATTGGCACATTGTCATTCACGTCTTCGACCTGTATTGTCAGTGTTGCCATAGAGCTCAGTGGCCCTTGGGTGCAGCCGTCAGTAGCCACAGCTCTGAGGGTGTACGATGCCCTGATCTCCCGGTCCAGAGACTTGGTGGTGCGGATCAACCCTGTTAGAGGATCTATGGAGAAGGACCCCTGGCTGTTGTCCTCCGTCAAAGAATACGTTATGTCCCCGTTGGAGCCCTCATCTGGATCGAAGGCACTAACCTGCAGCACCTCTGCTCCTGCAGGGAGGCCCTCGCTGATGGAGGCGTGGTAGCTTTTAAGGGTGAAGGAGGGGATGTTGTCGTTCTGGTCGAGCAGCAGCAGGTGGAGTTGGGTGGAGGAGCTGAGTGGTTTAGGGCCGTAGTCGCGGGCCTGGATTGTGAGTGTGTAATTTTGCCTCTCCTCTCGGTCAAGTAGTTGTGTGGTGCTGACAGCTCCTGTGTGGCTATTGATGGTGAAGCGACCTCTGTAATCTGCTCCTGCCAAAAGTAAACAAAATAAAGATGAATTCCTGCTGCTTTGCTCATCATTTCTACACCTTTCCACCACTGGGAGCTTTCAACCACTTATGAAATAGTTTCAGTTTAACATTGATCCATCTACATGACTTACAGAAGCAAAAGAAATCATCAGCTCAAAGTCTAACTGAATCCATTAAGTTATTTTTAATGCATGAACATACTGTGCCAGGGTCGAATTCTGTCAAAGCTATTTGCAGCAGACCGAAAGCGCCTCTGTTCACATTATTCCTGCTAAAGGATCTTAGTGAGTACTACTTTAGACAATTAAATGAAGAGAGCTTTCTATAGAGAATATTACACACACATATACAGGGCATCAGCAAAGAGAAGAGTTTTGTCCACAGCAGTTTGAATCAGCTTAAAACAACAGTTCCTTACTTCAAATTTCTGTCTTTTCATGTCTGATTAAGGTCTAGGGCCAAAAAATGCTACATGTGGTGATAATTCCCATGAAATGTGAATTGGAGCAGCTACTGGTGTGCAGACTTTGTCTCCCTCTGTCTTCAAATCCCTATTTAAAAAATGTCACTTCATTTCCTCTCCATTTTTTTTCCACAATATTCAAAGATCTAAGCAGTATCATTGGTGAGTGCGATGTTATTACTCATAGATAGAACATGGAAACTATAAAACGGCTATCTAAATAGCTTGTTATTCAGAGTACTACTCGTATTCTTTACCTATTATGGAGTAATGAATGGTTCCATTTTCTCCGTGGTCTGGATCAGAGGCCTGAGCGGTGTGGATGACCCCGGGGGGCAGGTTCTCTGGCAGGCTGATCTGGAAGGATGACTGCATGAACTCTGGAGGGTTGTCATTGTCATCCAGCACAGAGCACAGCACTGTGGCCGTACCCGACAGAGGCCGTGTGCTGCTGTCACGAGCCTGGACTGAAGACAAGAAACAAAGGAAGTCATACTTATTGCAGAAATTGTGGCATACAACTTTCACTGATAGCTATGTTCAATCTGATGCTAATCTCTGCTTGAACCAGCGCAAGGATTTCCATTTCATTAAGCAGTTTCATTTGAATTGTTTCATTTTTGGTAGACATACAAGTGATTTATAGTTGTTTCATTTCTGGACTCATCTATCTGATCGATGCTTTCATTAAAAGGTGACAGCTCCACTCATTAAACACTGTGAAATGTAGAGCCCATGTTTGTTTCCCATGAAGCCTTAAAATATTCACAAAAGTTGAATTATTCCTTCTAGCTAAAAAGATGTTTGCTTAGATTCTATACAAACATAAATAAATAAATAAATGAATAATAACCTGTGGGAAACAGTGTTATCTATATGGCCATAGTTTGACTTTATCTTAACAGAAGTTTGAAAAGGGAGAAATTGGAACAACTTAAATAAAACCTGCACATTTGGAATAAGGGGTGTTTGTCAGAGTGTGTTTCAGAGCACTGTTTCTTTTCTCTGGAATATATCTTAAATGTTAATGTGTAAATATAATCATGTGCTTATGTCTTACCCCTGAGGGTGAATTGTTGCTGCAGCTCTCGGTCCAGGTAGGAAGTGGTGGTGATCAGACCGGTGTATGGGCTGATGCTGAACAGCTCGTACCCGGGGCCGGGCAGCAAACTGTACCACACCGCAGCATTCTCCTCTGAGGGAGAAACAATGTAGGTTAACAGAAATCATCTATTTTCTCTCTGACAGAATTTTCTGCTTTTATATCTCTCAAAGAGGAAACACTATTAAGTTCAGTGTGTTTCATAGCCAGCTAAAAACTCTTATCAAGAGCTTTAACATATTCTTTCAACAGTGATTTTGTAATATACATTATGGATTCAATTTATTGAGCCAAACGCTAAAAACACATGTAAAACTAAGTGAAACACAATAGTAACAGCACGTTTTCTGTCACACTTATTGTGGATCCCCCCTGGATAGAGAGATCAACGCAGGCACAGAATGATTGTCATCTTTGGGGGAACACTGGGAGTGAAAAATCTGCACAAACTCTAATAAAGTAAGATGGGTGGTGGGAGAGAGAGCTGAGCTGCTAGCCACAGGGATTCGAGAAGACGGATGAAAACACAGCACCTATTGGCACACATGGCTTGGATTATGGCAATCATCTGATCTGAAATGTCTGGGTGTCTGGGAGACCTTTCAGATCTCCCCAGAGGAGCTGTAGGCTTGCTGTTTTTGGACAATTCTCATCCCTGGGAATGTTGGTTCACATCTAAACCCCCTCCTTCTGTACAGATCCTGCTGCCACATGCCACACACACCCTGTCAGCGGTTTCAAAGGACTCGTACTTACAACTCAAAGAGGAGAAATGGGATCTAGGGAGGCCCTGAGCATGAAGTGTTAAAATAAATAGGACTGATGTGTAGAGTTGTGAATATGTTGAGGGGTCTGATGAATGAGATTAGCTTGATGTAAAGCAGATAAAAAACATAAATGGAACAACACATGAGGAAAAAAAAGTGACAGGGGTTGGTTTCAAACTGCTAATGGAGTGAAATAAAACAGATGAAAACCTTGATCCAATGCAGCGCTGAGGTTTGACCAAACGAGGCAAAGGGAGGTGACGCTCAACTGTATTTTGTAGTGTGCTAACATGTGCTGATCATGATAAAGTGAACTGTTGTACAGAGAAATGTTTTAGGGAGTAACCTCTTCAATCAATGACCAACTACTACTTTTACTCTGTACATGGATGATTTTCACATCCTGTGGTCTTTCTCAGTGAATTGAGTTTTGAAACAGTTCAGTGACATCTTATTAAAAATAAAAAAAACCTCTTCACACTTAACCTTATGAACGGGAAAAATAGTTACAACTGACCCATGATGTTCTTGGATGCAGACCATTGCTAGGGTTTATATAATTTATGTTAAAGTACAGGTTTCTCACAGGTTAAGAACATTTATTTATTTTTTCAAATGAGAGGTGACACTATGGATTCATCAGTCAACAAAAATAATTATATCAGAAACCACTTTATCAAAAACATTTTTTTTCTTGTTCCAGCTCTTTATTTTGTGTTACGGGACAAATTCACATATTCCCTTAACATACATTTTATGGACTATATTTTCTGTGATAAAAAGTAAGTTCTGGGTGTTTTCTCAAGATTTCAACTAATTTATCGTATTATCTAGAAAAACATAAGATTGTTTTCCTGTTTTAACAGTATTTTTATTTTCATTTTTAGATCTCAACCTATTTTTCTTGTTATCTCAGAATAACAAAGCTGATTTTCCTATGATGAGAGGTTAGTCTATCTCATTAAACTGTGACAACAGCTTACTTTCTCATGATAATGGGATCATTCTTTGGCGAAACAAGAAAATAAAAAAACAGACTGGTCACTGTAACAGACCAGATTAGACATGCCATGCTGCTCTTGCTCACACTAATGAGTATTTTAAGTCTATTTCTATATTTGTTTTGTGTTCTTGGGATACAAGATAAAGAAATCTGAGGAAAATAAACGGAAATACTTCTCACAGGAAAATGGAGGAGATAAAATGTATCAATTCAGGGTTTAGAACTATATGCCCTTTCTCCATTTAACATTTTTATATACTCAACAACTTTCTGACACATTATTGAAGTGAAATTGAGATGAGATCTGATTAATATTACCTGAATCATCATCAGTAGCTGAGACTCTGGTCACTGGTTCCCCAGGGTCTCTGTTCTCAGCCACGCTGGCATTGTAGACACTTTGACTAAAGACCGGGGTCTGGTCGTTCACGTCCAAGACCTCCACCATCAAAGTCTGGGTGGAGGAGAGGAAGGGCAGGCCATGGTCCACTGCATGCACAGTCAGATGGTGGAGACGTTGGGTTTCATAATCCAGGGGAGCAGAAAGAAACAGCAGGCCTGAAGAGGATGGAAAAGGATGAAAGTGATTAAGTTTTCAAGTTTTTCTCTTCTCCAGTTTTATGATTTAAAAATGGATGAAGAGAATTATTTTTCCAGGATAATCTTTCTCAGTTCTGTGAATATCAGGCAGAAATAAAAGGTTGGTCAGGTGAAAAAGTTGACACTTGTCCAGGTTCTGTATACTACTAAACATATTGATGTTTTCTTGTTAGTTTTAATTTCTCAAAAATAAAATCTTTAATGTAACACTGCTGTCATGTGTTTCTTTTCTCTAGGAAACATTTGAAGCCAACACAAAGACAAAAGGCTTTTGTTTTAATTATTAACATAAGGTATTGTTGCATGTCAGCCTCAGTCTCTTTTGGTCTCTTCAGCCTCTTGTGGCCAAAGATGAGAATTACAATAAAAACACAGAAAAATCACCCTCAAAACACTCTTTAAGCTGCAAAAGATGCTTTTGTTCCAGGTGTTTACACAGATGTTGAAAAAGTCACTAAAATGTATTTATATTAATAGATATATATCTATAGATACATACTGTACATATGTTTAAGTTTATTCTGGTATCACAGGGGAGATAACTATTTAGATGGAGTAAAAATATGCTGGACTCAAATTATAATTAGGTTAAAATCAGCATGAATATTGGAGAGTTACAATTCTTTTAATTACAGTCGACACTCTATTTTATTCAGGCACATAAGATAAACAAAGGTTTATCTATTAGGATCCTTTAAACCTCTATTTTTCTACGAGTTGACCTTACAGTAATTACTGGACATTTTAAAGCTTTACAGCACATGAAAAAAACAGCAGCAAGCCCAGTCTAATTATAATGCAGCTCAGGCCTCTATAAATACTGGAAGTCATGAATTAGGAGCTGTACCAGTTTTCTCTTCTAGTGTGAAGAATCCTTTCTTGTTTCCAGCCAAGATGACATAGGAGGTGACCCCGTTCTCCCCTTGATCTCCATCTATGGCCACAAAATGATGCAGCAGACTCCCCACCTCTGCGTCCTCCATCACCTGCACTGTGTCCACTGACACAAACACCGGTCGGTTGTCGTTCACGTCCAGCAGAAAGACCTGAGCCGTCACTGACGTCTGCTTACGCTCCTCCTTCCTCTTTGCCTGGTCTGTTGCCTTCACAGTGAAGGTGTAGCTGGGGGTGGTCTCTCGATCTAAAGGTGCTGTCACAGTCAGACTCCCAGTGTATGGGTTGATCTGAAAGGGGAAGCGTGATGAGGAGCGGCTGAATTCAGAGTCAAGGTCTAGGGAGTAGCGGAGAGCGCTGTTAGGATATGTCCCGTCGGAGTCCCTGGCATGAAAAGCAAATGCCAGCGATCCGACCGCAGCGTCCTCTAACAGACCGAATGACACCAGCTTGTCGGGGAACCAGGGTGTGTGGTCGTTCACGTCCTCCACTATCACATTCACCAGCACAGACACGTTCACTCCAGGAGCCAGTGTCATGTCTTCAGCTTGAACCAGGAGGAAGTACTGCCCTGCTGACTCGTAGTCCAGCGGCTGGTTGATGTAAATGTCGCCAGTGGTGCTGTCAATACCAAAGTGAATGCTCCCATCACCCTCAGATATGGAATACTGGAGTCTGCCTTTATCTGAAACGCTGGCAGAGCCGACAACAGTCCCCGGCTCAGTATCCTCTTTCACAGTTAAACGCCTCACAATTTGGTGTTCTGAGGAGCCATACAGAGCCTCCAATACCTGAACCTGGAAGTGACATAAATACAGTGAAATGTTGTTTGTTCTTCACTTTCTAAGTATGAAAAGTTTTAAAATCACAGCAGAATAAGAACAACTTAAAAAGGTGAGGTGGTAGTATAATAAGACCATGAAGTATATCATGTGACTCCCCTTCAAGGGACAAAAAACAAAAAATCCCAAATGTGATGATTTGGATAAAAAAAAACTCCCCAACAGAAAATGTGGAATAAAATTTGTCATCCAATTATCTATAGCAATAGTTTGATATAAACCCCTTTGAAGAAAAATAATAAATGTCTATACCTGATAAAAACTTGTGTTTTTTTCCTGCAGAATCACAACACCGGCTTCTTATTAATGAGTATAATAAAAACCATACATGCCTGAGCTTCTTTGGGTCATTTCCTTTGGGATTTTATTCATATAGTGAATCATTATGGGGATAATGTGAATTAATTATTTTTATGTTTTTTTTTTACATCTTTTTATGATGTATGTTATTTCTCAATAGGTGGATCTTGTAGTAAGATTGTTTTGTCAACTACACTTTTTAGGTTTAAATGTGTACTTAAAATCTCAACCCCAACTTAAAGTCCTATGTGCTTTTTAAAGTTGTTAAAATATATTATTTTATTATCAACTTTTTTTCTAAGAGAATACTTCAAAGAGAGTAGGAGTTGTAAATGCAGAAAAAAAGCTTTCTGTGAACTCAATACAGAAATGGCAGAGTGGGAGAAATATGTAAAAAAAACAAACAGTTTGTTGGTTTGGCAAATTATATATGTCAGACTAATATAAATTAGAATAAATGTTTTGTCTACTTTTTATACTTAGCCATTGTCTTCTTCAGTAACTAACATGTCAAATGAAAAACAGGAGAAAAAACAATCATGGTTTAAATTGAAGAACTGTACCTGTACATGAATGACTGCAGTGTCTTCTTGAGGTGGGACTCCGCCGTCCCTGGCAGTTATTTTCAGAGTGTAGTAGGTTTCAGCTCTGTGTGTGAAACCTTCTGTTGTCCTGATGTCTCCATTTTCACTGTCGATCTCAAAGTGTCCAACACCTTCATCCTCTAAACCAACTGAGAGAGATGCAAGAGAACTCATATAAGAAGGCACATGATGTAGCAGTAAAAGTACAGGTACAGGTGTGGAAATAAAAAAAACAACAACATAATGCTCATCTGTCACCTGTGTGCAGCGAGAAGGTGACGCTTCCATTTTCTCCTGCATCAAAGTCTTTGGCAAACATGTTTGCCACCAAGGATCCTGCAGGTAGACCTGCCCATATCTGCAATTCAGAGAGTAACATGCACATAGTAAATTACAATAAATAGAACTAAAAATGACACACTTATTTATGAAGTATTTCCTGCAGGGGAGGAGAATTAAAAATAAATAAATAGCTACATTCAAAATGAAAAGACATTTCACTCTTACATTGTTGAAAAATACTCAAATCAAAAGTGATTAAGAGGGTAATAGAACACCGGAAAAGTAGAATTGGGGTCGCTTAAATAGCTGTTACAGTCTTTTCCACTGTTACGCAAGGCAGGTTTGTTTATTTAGAACATTTCCGGCAAGGCAATTCATAGTGCTTTATTGTAAATGCCTGAATTACATTTCAACAGAGCTTTGATCTATCAGGAAATCTCTCTTACCTTGATTAAAAAAATCTGACTCTCAAGTTTCCAGGGACAAACATACTTTTGTCAAACAAGATACTAATTATTTCATTACGGTTACCTGAACGTTGAGCTCCTTGCTGGCAGGCAGGTGCGTAAACTGAGGAGTGTTGTCATTGATGTCGGTGACCAGGATGTGAACGGAGGCAGTGGCGTTGAGACGAGGGTGACCCTGATCTGTCACCATCACCTTCAGACTGTGCTGGCTGTGCTGCTCCCGGTCTAGAGCCACCCAGTTTATAATCTCACCTGGAAGAAAATGAAAGGTGAGAAATCATGCCTCAGCAAAATAGAGCCTCAAGGTGGTGTTATATCCAAAATAAAATCTGAAGTCCATATTCTCAACTATCAAGTTACCATCATATCTTAAAGACCTGTTGTCACCAAGTAGCCTAGCCATGGTGATTTATTGTTGGATATCTGCAGAATAAATGAAACTTTATTGATTGACTTGTTGACTGTAATATGTCAAACATTTGTATCACCTGTTTTTGCATTGATTCGAAAGAACTTCCCATCTGAGAGCAGTAGGAAGGATAATTGTGCATTTTTCCCAGAATCTTTGTCCACAGCTTTCACTGTTCCCACCAGGCCTTGAGGCGACGCCCCCTCTGACACTGTGAAGTAGTACACCTCCCTGCTGAAAACGGGGGCGTTGTCATTGACGTCCAGCACCAGCACTGTCACCGTGGCTGTCGCTGTCATGTTTGCCAGCGACGCCTCCCTGGATGTCGCCAACACTCGAAAGCGAAACACAGATTCTGTCTCGTAATCGAGGCTTTCAGAGAGATACAGCCACCCAGTCTTTGGGTGAACCCGAAACGGAGCAGGAGGAAATCCGGCGTCTCCCTCCATGGAATACGTGATTCCTGAGTTTGGCATATGAGCCCCCCGGCTCTTATGGGCCCTCACCTGGATGACCCTGGAATGTTTCCTGTAGCCCTCACCGATCTCCACCTGGTAGACCAACGTCTCAAAGGCGAGGTTGTGTTCATTTGCAGTGCGGTCAACATTGACAGTGAGGGTCAGTGTGGAGCTGAGAGAAGGTTCTCCTTCATCTTTAGCCAGGATTTCAAGGCTATACCTCTGCTGATGATCCACCTGTAAACGCTGATTTAGTGTCACTGTGCCCAGGTTTCTATCAATGTCGAACAAACCATTGCTGCTGCTTCTCAGGTAATACTGCACCCTCCCGTTTGCCCCGCTGTCGTCGTCGTGTGCATGAGCGATGAACAGCACGGTCCCTGGGAGTGTGTTTTGAGACAACGTGATGGTGTCTCTGACTTCCGGGAACACAGGAGCGTTGTCATTGATGTCAGTGATAGTTATGTTGACCTGCGTGGTGCTGTAAACTGGAGAGGAGTCAGTGTAGGACTGAAGAACCAGCAGGACGTACGGCTGAGACTCGTGGTCCAGAGGTTTGATGTTGCTGATCAGGCCGGACTTTGGATGGACAGAGAACAAACCCTGAGGGTCTCCGGAGGAGATTCTGTACGACACTGAGTCCATGAAGTCTGTGAAATTGTATTAAGAAATGGAGAATGAAACATTAAAGAGTTGGTCACCAAAAATTCACATTAAAGTCACTTCATTAGCTTCAATGGTTGTATTTAGAAGTACAAATAGTTTAGTTTAACTTGAAAAACCTTTGAAAGATCTGCCTCTACCTTCTACTCAAAAACAATCATGTGAATAGAAACTGTTTGTTGTGCTCACAGCTGTAAAACAAAAACATCAGAGAGAGTTGCTGTGTCTCTGTCTTAAAGTCTTAAATTCAATCCAAAATGCATATTCTGATTTATAGAAAACTGCTTTAAAAATGTTTTAAAATAATGTCATCTCTTGTTTCTGTGAGTATCACAAAAAAAGCTTCCATTCACCTCCATCTTTGGAAGAAAAATATTCAGCAACTGATATCCAAAATGTGAGCAAATAAAATCAAAACTATCTGTGGTGCTGGACACCTCAAGAGGTAAAATACTTTTTATACAGTTGAACTAAGATTCTGTACAAAACATAAAAAAGGAAAAGCATCTGAAAAGTTACGAGAGAGATAAAGAAGAAAATCAAAATCAATCAAAAAAGGAGGAAAAAGACACACACACACACTCACACACACACACACACACACACACAGCTTCATTAAGTAATTAGAGTAGCAGGCAGAAGATCTCATTATTCCCTTCTTACAGTACTTACAGAGCAGTGACACAAGCAGAGAGCTTAACGCTGCCCGACCCCCAACAAACACACCCAACTCTGTTGTTTGTCCTGGAAGTTTGCTAATCTGCTAATTGACTAAACCTGAAATGACTGTCTTGTTCAGAACAGTGGTTCAGCTGTTAGAGGGGGCAGAGGGGTCAGAGGCGTGTATCATGTGGACTATGAGGGGATAATCCTAGAACACAGGGGTGTTAAAAAAAAAAAACCTCCCAAGAGAGAGAAGAGTCTAGTCTATGTGTAATGAAAATAAAATATTATACTGAGTACTAGACACACTATTTTATATACTTACAATTTTACATGTATTGATATTTCTACAAAATATCTTGAATGTAACAACGTTTAACAAACTCTCAATGGCCATCATAAAATAAATATTTATAATTATCAATGTCCAACAGTCTATTTATGTTCATGACAGTGTGATCTTTGACTTCTTTGTCTGATGATGACAATAAATTTTACAATGGTTTCCATCCTTCTTCAAGTGTACATGTGGCTTAGGAGGATTCAAGGTTGAAATGCAATACCTCTTTATGTCTAGAAGGAGATTTACACAATGACCACTCAATTCACCTATCAGGATAAATCCTGCTTAATGCTGCATTTCTGAAGTGTGTATAGAGTCAGAAAAATAATAATAATTATATTTCCTTCATCTGCTTATCTGTTTACAGCACAAAACATGAAGTTTCCTAATCATTTTACCTGCTTTCCTTTGGACTGTGAAAGGGTTAACCAGCACACAGAGAGTAATTACACTGCGTCTTGATCCCATTTGAGAAAATTTACAACAAATTAGTCTGGCATGCTTCAGAAATCCCTCTCAATGAAATAAACAGTGCACTAAATTTACTTTATGCTATTTTTCCTGAATGTTGTAATGATGTAAGTTCTGTGGCTAGAACTAAACTACTACTTTCTTTACTTTGGCTACATGTTTGCAGTTTGGGCAAATAAAGTACCCAAGACCCTCAGTGCCATAATTTGCATCATAATTGAAACCCTTTGCTCTGAGTCATAACCTAATACATCCCATTTACATCCCCCAAAGCCTCCAAATGAGGATATCGATAGTGAATTTGATGGGGGTGAATAGAGATTATTAGAGGGCTGCCATTCAGAAATCTATAAAACGTCTGTTATTCAGACAGAGAAGGCAACTATGAAGCAATATTTAGTGTCATTTTTTCTCTTCTGGCTAAAATCTGATCTGTTTAATATAGTACATGGTACAGATATGAAGAAACTTCATCACTCCCTAGAAGATTGTGCCCTGTCTCTTTTCCAACTGTCCTGAGATTATCGGGCGAGGACGATGCCACATATACCCCACCTGCTGGGTTTACCGCCTCCACGGCCCCCACAGAGGTCCATGGCGGAGCGTCCTCAGACACCATGAAGGAGTAACGTGACCTCTGGAAAATAGCTGGAGCCTGAGTGCTGCGTAAAACATTGATGGTGACCTCTGCAGGCTGGACAGAGGTCAAACCCTCGCCATCCTGGGCTGTTATTGAGAGCTTCACACTGGCTGCACCCAGGTGGGTCAGAGAGGAGGTCAGGTAGAGCATTCCTGCAGGGACAGAGACACAGGAAGGGTTTTATTCTGTGAGTTTTTAAGATTAAGGTTTTACAATAATTATTATTCAAATAGTAATATACAACAATTCCAATAATTATTATTCAAATAGTAATATACAACAATTCCAATAATTAAGTTTAATTTTTGTAGCCAACTAACTTTTCTTCAGTTATCATTCTTTAATTAGTCAACAAAAATATTTTCATATAGGGTCTGTTGACAATTAACCAATCCCTAAAGCCTGTGCACTGAACGCTCACAGACTTTAATGTCGTCAAGCGCTCAGTACGTGAGTGTGTGAGTGTGTGAGTGTGTGTGTGTGTGTGTGTGTGTGTGTGTGTGTGTGTGTGACGGCTTGTGATGGAATATTATCAAAGAATAGGACACACGTTTGTGATTGAACACAATGCCTGGAAACAAGATGTGCTATATGATTAAGGAAAACTAACCCATAACTGTGTTATATGGACTAAGGCAAACTATCAAAAAGCAAATACAACTAACAATGAATAAATGAAAAATAACAGCAGAAGTAATAATCATGTTGTCACTTACAGATAAACTTATTTGAGGTTTTCCTTCAATGCTTGTTTTGTTTGCATTGGAGTTTTTATATTCAAACTTTATTGAATACTACTTTAATACATGAACATTTGTTATATTTAATGGGTGGCTGGACAATCCCGTCCATTACATCGCCAAAGTGGCAATGAACTCCGGGTTAATCTTACAGAAAGAGTAAATGACTAACCGGTCAATTGAAAACAAAAAACTCTCAAGACTCATCCATTGAATGGATCAATAATAAAAGTGATTGTTAGTTGCAGCAATAGTGCCATAAGGGCCTTACTAGGTCTGGAGCAAAAAAACAAAACAACAAATAAATTATAAACAACAAACAAACACTGGGCAAAAGGAGCCAAAGTAAAAGTAAATACTTGATTAAAGTGTGAAAAAATAAACTATATTCCTACGTCTTTGGAAGTAAAATTTGCAATATGCTGATTTGGTAATAACCTCATCTGCATTATTCATGCATTTTGTTTACTGCAAAGACAAACCACGGCGTGATGGTAAGTGGGTCAGGAACTCCACTAACTTTGTCACCTAGATTTACCCTTCAATCCCATCTAAGCATCGACCCAAATTCTGCAACCAACAATCACTGCTGCTGCTCACACTGTGTTTTCTCTGGAAAATCCTGCATGTCCACCAAGACGTGATTCCCAATACTTCTGTTATATATATATATACATATATATATATAAAAAGGCTAATTGTTAATATTTAAAATATTATGGAGTAATGCATAGTGGCAGAATGCGGATCTTATCTCTTATTGAACCACATAGGGGATATAAAGCTTTTGGCTTTGCGCAGCACCCCTGCTGAGAGCTGACACCGGTAATCATCTCATGTGGACTTAAACAGAGTAAGAAGTTGTTTATCTCGGAACATTCGGACTGCGAGTCACACAAGTCAATTAAAGACGAGCAAGTGTGACGTGTCACTGAAGCTGGACACAACATGAAAACAAAAACTGTTCCAAATTTCCATTCATAAGCAGCCATCAACTTAAAATGCAATATTTGTGAGATTGTTTTGCTAATTTATATTCATAGCATAAACAGGGATTTGATCATGAGAGGCTTGTTGGCTGGTGAGACAATTTAAAAATGTTAAATGAATAGCGAAACTAAATCTTAAATATCCACTTTTTTTCTTGTCATTCACTTAACCTTTTTTGTTTTGTGAAATATTTTCTAGTTTTGATGTGTGTTAAAGATTCATCGAATGTTGTTTTGAATTGTCCACATAGGCCACCATAGGGGCATAAAGGGGCTACAGTTTCTGTGTTTTCTCATGTCACCCACCTGTGTGTTTATCCAGTGCAAACAAACTGGACATGTCACCAGGTAGGATGCTGTAGGTGACTTGTCCAAAGCGTCCAGAGTCTTGGTCAGTTGCGATGACGTTGAGAATTTCTGTGCTGGGCTGCGTGTGGCTGCTGATGCTCATGGTGTACTTGTCAGGGTCAAACACTGGAGTGTTGTCATTCAGGTCTGCTACCTCAATGTGCACGTAGGTTTGAGCGCTCAGGCCTCCCTGATGTTTGAAAAGCAAAAAAAGAGAAGTAAATTGAGCATTGGAATAAACAGCTGCAGTCGGCTTCAAAAATACTTCAGATCTAATTATTCATCAATGAAGCACCCACCGGATCTTCAGCTTTGATCAGGATGTCGTGGACCGTCTGTCCTGAGTCTCGATCGATATCCTGGGACACACACAGCTCTCCGGTGTCTTGGTGGATTTTGAAGAGAGGATGTTTGTCCTGCTTGTCAAAGCCATCCGACAGAGAGTAAAGCAGCGAGCCGAACTCACGACTGTCTGCATCTGTGGCAACAACCTCCGGAGATAAAATATAAAGTTTAAGCTATCAAATAAAGGATGCAAAAAGAAAAAGGAAAAAAAAGTGATTTGGGGTTTATCACACCCAACTGCTACAAGTCACAGACATTACAATAAATTACAATCTTGCACAAAGTTTGACTTGATGGCTATCCTTTGTAATATGTGAACTCTGTTTGAAGAGAAGGCTGTTATCTACTGAAAATATGTCCTAAATTTTACCCACTTTTTTTCTGTATACAAGCAAATACATGTGCATTTATTTTCCCTGCTGATGCTCTTACTCTACGTAAGGTTCCTGTGAGGAGCTTTAAGCTGGATATGAAAAGACTGAAATTAATATTTATGCTTCTGTGTGAGCTTCAAAAGTGGACAAGAACATCAGCATATCCACTAACTATTCCTGTATAATACATTTTAATGTCTGAAACTGTTGCTGTGGGGGAGGTGTGAGATTTATAGCACATTACATTTACCACTGCAAAAATTCTCAATAATTGATACATTTGACTGTTAAAATAAAGTAGGAAGAGATTTGTTTGGTAAAAAAAAACACACTAAATACACATGTACAGACAAGATCAACAAAGAGACATCCCACTTTGTGCACAGTGGGCGCCACAATAGGCCCAAAGCAAAAGTTCCTCCCAGGACATCTTTAAATGTAGATTTTTTTTCCCCCTATTTACCAACAGTTCCTGCATTTAGCTCCTACATGTATTACCACACATATTTAACCCACATCAGCACAGCATGCCCTGTCAACTGTATTTACACACTTACTTTGTTTTCACTTTTGTTATCTTTAGCTTTACAAAAATAATAAATGAAGACTATAACAATAATGTGCTTCTAAGGTGCAAAAGTTAAGTGAGGTAAAATGATATCAAGGAAATAGCCAATAATGACACTAACAGGCTACTGACTAGTGTTTCATATATTAATATACACAGATGTTGTTCAGCCCTTGCAGCTACTAATCAGACATGAACTGTCATGTTCCACTGTAGTCTGTGCCATCTGTCATGGACCAATGTTACGTTTTAACCCCTGTAGTAGCCATGAATCATTATACTTGTCTTGTTCTGCCAGAGAAGATCAACATAATAAAAGCATAAAGAAATCCTCACAATCAAAGAGCGGAGAGTTTAACTGTCAAGGCCAAACTGCCAGGTAAAGACACACCTCATATCAGACAAAGCTCCTTTCATGTGTGACTGAGCCCATAACAAGATCTTACAGATAGAGCCCTCACTCTCCAGCCATAAACAGGATATCATCATTGACTTTATGAACGCTGATCTGAGGAAACTTTCAGTGACATGGGTCAAGGTCCGGTTAGATTTGGAACATGCCTAGACTTGACATACTATGTGGTTTGGCAGATTTCTATGCTTTAAAGAAAGTACATATATTTTTTAATGTCTGTTGGATTTTAGCACTGTTTATAAGATTCTTAGCTGATCTAATGAAAGTTGTCATTAACATGAACCTGAGTCTTCTTATTTTCATTTTAACTTTGAAGAATAAACAATGGACAAAGTTCATTATCTTGTCGTGCAGCTGCCAAAACAATCTACAGCTTCTGTTTTTTCTTCTTCTAATATCTGTATGAAATGATTTGAATGATTTGAATGAATGAATCATATCATCCAACCATTCTATATAATGACAACAACTAATCAAACCTTAGTAAAATGAACGCTGTATAAAACCGGCCCCTATCTCTTGATATCATTTTTGTTGGTTACACTCGGCGATAGAAATAAATGTGCATTGCATAAAGGAGTTATTTACCATCTGATGGGCTGGGACCAGTGAATCTGGAAAGATTTTATGAACATCACAAGTTCTACATCAAAGATGCACTTCTTTTCATACAGTTTATGTGCTTTTTTATAGCTTTGTTGTGCTTATGTCAGATACGTATCAGTTTCCTTTTCAAATAAAATACATCCTCATATTTTTCAACATTTTAAGAATTTTTTATGCTGAAATGCTAAACATTCTTCTCTTGTGCAGTTTTATATTATTGGTAATGGTTCATTTTTGCATTCCTGACTGTTGGTAAATTGTCAAGTCTTTTTGTTTTAGATACACACTGTCACTTAAAATATGAAACCAAACCAAAAACCAGTGAAACGTGTGTTTTCAGAGCATCGCCTTCTCCAAATCAATTCTCTCATATTAGCATAGTTGTGAAGTTTAAGTTTGTCATACTCTAAAGGCATTTTGTTTGGTATAAAGATGACTTCAAGTCAAGGTCTTAGTGTAAGAGCAGTGGAAAACATGCTTTGGTTATATCATTTCAGGCCTTATCTAAACTGTATTTCTTTCTAAATATCTTTTAAATTTGGCTGCTGTTGGTTAATGCTAAATAAGGCGACTTCTGTAATGACATTTCAGCTTGTGTCAGTTTGGTACCAGGCATCACATTCTGTCACACTGAAGCTACAGTGCTGAACTGGGAATAGTATTTGTCTTGTGTGTGTTTAGGAAGAACACTGATTTCTTTGTGCCAACAGACTGAGGGCTACGTTTGTCTTAAGAGACGTAAGAAAGAGACTGCAAAACAAAGAGCATATGATGCTGAACATTCAGACTGCAGACTTCTCTACACACATCTCCTGACCACTTTAGAAGAAAAATCTAGTCTATAACTCCATGAATTCTCATACTTAAAGTAACTATTTGCTGGACAGTGTTGCTGAGAGCCATTCTTAAGATTCTAGTCATATACAGCAACTCATAAATGTCCCTATAAATATGGTAAATAATCATGAGGGATTTTGTACGATTTTGTTTTTACACTATTGAAATTTCTAAAAGCCCAATGTTCCCTCCCATTTCCCTCAATAGTAATAATTTTTGGCAAGCACAATGTTGTGGTTCCTCTGAATTATACACAGAATTCCCTGCAATTCTGAAACATTTTCATAGGAAGTATTTTTAAAAGTCCCAATTAAATGTGCATACAATATGTCATGATGTTCACCGAAAGTAAGCTATGATATGAATATCAAGGGCTGTTTTTGGTTTACAGCAAAACTTTGTGGGACAAGTCTCTCCTAAGTTGTACATTTTAACATTTTTTTTGCATAGAAAGCCTCCCCTAAGTGTAACTTTTTACCTCATTTCGTTACTCTATACTTGTATATGTGTAATGACAATAAAGTTGAATCTCATCTCATCTCAAAAAAACTTAAAAGGTTTTTTTTTTGTACTTTGAGCTAATGAACCCTTTAAGCGGGAATATTTTCAAACATACTTGTAGAAAGCAGCTCCCAATGTCGCTGTGCTCTGGAATGGAAACGTTGTACAGCTGCTGCTGGAACACTGGCTCGTTGTCATTGACATCCTCCACCTGCACTGTGACTGTAGTCGTAGAAGACAGCGCCGGTTCCCCTCCATCAACCGCCACCACTAGGAACCATATCTCTGCCTGTGTCTCTCTGTCTAGAGCCGCAGCTGTCGTAACAAGGCCCGACTCGGGGTCGATGCTGATCAGGCTGTCCTGGCTGGACTTGAGAATGGAGTATCTGACCTCTGAGTTGAGGCCCTCATCTGCATCTCTGGCCTGCATCTGGATGATCGAGCTCCCCAGAGAAGCGTCCTCTGGGATACGGACAGTGTAAACATTCTTATCGAAATCTGGATGGCAGTCGTTGGCGTCGGCCACCTTTAGGAGAAAGACCATCTCGCTGCTTAGAGATGGACTCCCAACATCTGATGCTTGCACCTTGAGCTCATACAGTTCCTTCTCTTCCCTGTCCAGCTCTGCGGTGACACACAAAGCGTAGAGAAAATCATCTGTCTGCTTCAAGGTAAACTTCCCATCACCTCCCTCCAGTGTCACAATGACATTCTCCTCCTCAAAGTCTGGGTCTGACACAGAAATCCGAGCCACATAGTCCCCAATCGCTGCTGCCTCTGACACCACAGACTCCCCTGTCTCACTGAGAAACAGAACGTTGATGATTGGGCTGTTATCATTGATGTTAAGCACCTTCACCCCCACAAAAGTGCTGCTGTACTCAGGCTGAGCCCCGTTGTCTTTCGCGCTGATGATCAACTCATGGAACGAATGAGTCTCGTAATCGAGCGGCTTGTTCAGATACACCAACCCGCTGGTTGCGTTGATGGAGAACACCTCGTTAGGGTCACTCTGTCGCCTGTTGATCTCATAAGTTATCTTTGAGTTCTCACCCAGATCGAGGTCGGTGGCTTGAACCTGACACACTGCAGACATCACAGGAGCATTTTCAGGAAGAGAGGCGTGATATTCAGTCTGGTTGAACACAGGAGGGTTGTCGTTCTCATCCAGAACTTTGATGTTTACCTGGAGAACCCCCGTCCTGGCTGGGATGCCCCCATCGAAAGCCTCAAGGACGAGTGTGTATGAGTCTTTTGTTTCTCTGTCTAGTTTCCTTGAGAGGATGAGATCCAGGCTTTCAGATCCATAGCGATACTCCAATTGGAACAACTCCCCCATCTCGCTCTCCACGATCCTGTATCCCTGGGTACCAAGCTCCCCCTCGTCCTCATCTTTGGCACCATCCAGCTGAAATCGACTCCCTAGAGGGCTCAGCTCTGATATTTCCAAGTAAACATCCTCTGAGGCAAATACAGGTGAGTGGTCATTCACATCTTTCACTTCGATTCTCACTTTTATCATCTCTCCAGTAAGAGTGGCTGCCACAAACTCGTACCTATCTCTGCTCTCTCTGTCCAGGACCACGGCTGTAGAGATGATCCCTGTGTCTGCATCTATCTCCAAATCTCTGAACACGTAAGAGTCTCTGCTCTCTGAGATGAAGAATCCGGTGCTTGGCCTGCTTAACCCCGCTCCCAGATCCCCAACAATAGTTTGAGCGGGCAGGCCCTCCTTTACGGAGAGCGTCAGGTTGAACACCTGTCCCAGGGTCTGGGCGCAAAGAAGGGACAGGACGAGCGTTTGGCGTAGCACATCTTTGCGACCCATACCTCCTTTACTCATGGCTTTGCGATAAGCCCACTTGTTTCAGATTCGAAGTCAGGCACCACATTTCCTCGCCAAATCACACTCCTCGATAACATTTAAGAGGACTTTTCCAGACAAGGGAAGGTAACCAAACCTTACTTTTTCGCGCGCAGGAAAGCAGCCAACAGTCTTTCTCCATCACTGTTTCCAGCAGCTTGTGGCGTGATTTTGGAGAGTAGAAATCCACACATGTAGACGCGTAAATCCCCCTGGGCTTCCTTACTCATCATGGCACCGAGTGGCCACAGGGCACCAACAGTGCGCGCTGAACACACCTCCTCCTCTCAGGCGGCGCGTCCCACGCTGATCATCTCCATCTGTAGCCCTGATTGCTTCAGAGTTAACTAGGCTGAGGGATTACCCACAGGACCGGGTGCTGAAAGGTGGCAAGGTATTCGTGTGACCCATTGAATCAGATCAGTAAATGTGTGCAGAAGGTAGAGAAGAGTTTAACAGCCAGAAGAAAAAAAACAAAACATGAAAAGTGAAATGTAGTTAAAGAAATTTGAGTGGGCTTGATTTGGTAAAAAATGGTAATAATACGTTCAGTTTCTGTTATTAGCCCAAACATTCAAGTGTTGGGTGGCTCCCTCTATCGGTCAAAACGCATTGAAAGTTTTACTGTTGAACTCCTCTCAACAAAACAACTACAACATTTCAATTCAATCACATATTTGGCCTCAAATATGAGTCAGATTTAAAGATTTGAACGTCTTGAATGTTTAATCAGAAATCAAATAAAAGCTAGTGCTTCTCCCTCATCCTAAGTAAACAAGTGAAGAGTTTTGCTTTCTTAAAATAGGTTGTCTAAATGAGATTTGCGTGAGATTTTGTGTCAAAATGTACAATTAAGTTTTACATGCATACTCCAGTTTTTTTGTAGCTAGTTATTAAACAGACTGGAAATAATCCTAAAGTCTCTATGACCACCACAAAAAAGACCACCAGCGTAAAAGAGTGATTACTTCTATTAAGTTATTTTTAATGCCAGGGTGGGTGTCAGATGAAGTGATAAACTGTCAGTTTCATAGCAAAGTGTTCATACATTTGACTTTTTAAAAAAAATGCAGGATGAGATTTTTTCTTGTCATGCATGTACAGGACAGAATCAGCTCGGAGATTTAAGGGAGGGCTACGTAGGTGAGGGCTAAAACGAGGGGGAAAAAAAGAGGCTGATTCTGCCATTGCTTGATAGAGTTACAGTGTAAAGACTTGAAATGAGCCATTTGTCTTTATAAGGCTGTTGAAGTTAAACAATCATCTGAATAACAAATAACATTCTTGTAACTTTTATATTAACTGCTAAATAACACCAGAGGTTGAACTCTTCTCAGTGCTCGTGTCAAGTGTCTGTGTCCACTTTCCTGGAGAACTACATTTGAAGAACATGAAGATGCTTTCATGTGAGAACACATGATGAGGAATTTCCTTTTACGATGTATTATTTGTTATTACAGCTTAGTAAGTCTTCTGATTATCATTTTAAAGGTACTGGTCCGGCTGGTTTTTTTCTACCCTGCAGAGTTTGAGAGACTGTAACCAAGTTACAAGTGCAACTGGTGTAAACAAGCAGCATAGTAACTGAGTCTCTCTTTGTCTGGATCACTCTGTTACTCTACAACCTGTGAAAACCCACCACAGAAGCTTCTTTAAAGAGTTACTTTTTCACAGATCTTTTGGGTGAAAACAGGGAAGATGCCTTCTCATATCATGCTCTCCTACCAGTGGGATGACCAGGCTCTGGTAAAAAAGATCTTTGATCGGCTCAGAAAGGATGGTCTGCCGGTGTGGATGGATATTGAAGGAGGGGTGACTGGGAACATAAATGATGCGTAAGTAGTATAGGAAGGAGCTTTAACCTGTACATGAAAGTGGCATCATTTAACTCCGAGTTTAAAAAAATAGGAATTCATTCAGTCTCTGTGTGTGTTCAGGATGGCTGCGGGTGTGGAGGAGGCTGTGGTCATCTGTCCGTTCATGACTCCGGCCTATCAGGCGTCTCGAAGCTGTAAGAAGGAGCTGAACTACGCAGACAGCAGGGAGGTTATCATTGTTCCTGTCATGCTGGCCAGCAACTGGGAGGCCAGCGAGTGGCTGGGGCTGATCACTGCAGGCCTGCTGTGGGTGGACTTCAGGTGAGGGGATCTGTCAAAGCCAACATATTTATAAAACATCTTCATCCTCCATCCAAAGGTTAAATGGATAAAAGCTTTTAAAAGTTTGTGCTTAAAATGCTTCTGTTATTCCCAGTAGCCTATGTCATTCATGTCACTGAGAAAATAAAATCCCTTTCCATGTAAATTCCCTATAAATACGTGTTATCAGATCCTGCAGATATTTTACATGTGATGTTGTCTCTCAGGAATTTGGAAAAAGATGAAAGCTATGAGATGTGTGTCAGCTCCCTTGAGGAGGAGATCATGTACAACGCAGGTCACCTCCTGGCAGTAGAAGAACTGAGGTCTGAGGAGGAGGATCTGCCGGAACCATCAAAACCCCACCTGAAGAGGAAACCGGGCCGAGGGTTTCTCCACGAGCTCTCAAAGCTTTACATCCAGGATGCAGGTACACAGAGGTGGAATGTAGCATAATACTTCACTGTATCTGAGTACGACAAGTGTTTATAAATTAAGTATTTACTCAAAGTCCCAATGCATGTTTGCAGGGGCGGCAGCAGCTCAGTCTTTATAGACATGGGTTGGGAACCAGAGGGTCATTGTTTCAAGTCCTGGTCAGACCAAGTATGGATTTGTCAGTGGTGGCTGGAGAGATGCCTGCTTACTTCCCGAGTACTGCTTAGGGTGCCAGTCCCTCTGCCGCCCCGTCACTCTCACATCTCTCCATAATACATGTCTTCAGATCCTGTTTAATGTTTTCACAGATGAGCAGGTAGTGGACCCAACTGGTGACACCAGAAACACAGTGGAGCTTCATGAGAAGCCTGGAGAGCGTTGTTACTGGGAGGAGATTAAAGCCAATGGCGCCAAGTACTACAGGAACGTTGTCACCAACAGATACCTTGGTTAGTGTTGGGAGAAAAATTGTACTAAAAAACTGTAAAACTGTAAAAAAAAGAAACAGCAAAACATCTGAAAAATGTGGTCTTTATTGAATGGAGCCAACTAAACTTCACATTAAGCTAGAAAAAGGGCAATACTTATTTCCATCTCCTTACAAATTCAATTCTATTAAGCTGTTGAGCCAATACAAAAAAATAATGTATTTTCCTCTGCAGGATTTGAGCCAACCACAAACCAGGTCTACTCTGAAGCTAGTCCATCTGTGTCTGAGGAGTGGCTGATGTTGGTGGATGAGACCGACCAGAGCCACCAGAGAGCCGTCATAATCAAGAACAAAGACTCAGGGAAGTTCCTGGCCGTCCAGGACGGCAGCTTCATAGGACTCACATCGTACAACGAGGACTGCAAATGGTTTATAGTATAAACCATTTGTGACAACTGAACCTCATTCCAGATTTATGAATAACTGAGGGAAACAGCTTTAACAACAAATCTTTATGGACATGTCTAGAACAAGAAGCTTGATAGAAAAAAAAAAAAAAAAAAAGGTTACTGTGACAAGAATAACAACTTGAAAAAATCATTAGAACCGTTTCCTCTTCATGATTTCTGGTTTCCAGTTGATTGGATGGCTTTCTTCAGTCTGCAAAGAAGAACACAGAGTTGTCAAATGATCTGCCTGCAGACTAACGCTATGATCTAAATTAACTTTAGGCATGACAGTTTAACTTACAGCGGTGTCGTCCTCTTTGTATACTTTAATTGTCTTGTCAGCCTCTGCGGTGATCAGTCGGCTCTCTGAGTGGTCGAACATGCAGGCGAAGATCCCCGACTCGCTGTCCAGAGATCCCGGCTGCACCGCTGCGTGAATCCGCTGGAAGTTGTAGCCCGTTCTCCAGTCCCACATGTGAATGGTCCCATTGTCGGCTGCAAAAAGGGAGCAGAAGTTAAATACTGAGGATCATCTAAATGTCAGACAAAAAAAAAACCCAACAACATTTTTAATATGAGGAATTAAAGATTTAGGACATTGTGTAATAGTTGTATACCTCCAGACACAAGCACACCATCAGAGTTAACAGCAAGTGTGTTGATGATGGCGTTGTGGCCAGACAGGTTCTGGATGAAGTTTCCATCAGGAAACATCCACTGCTTGACGTTATCGGCTGAACCAGAGGCAAAGGTGTATCTGTGAAACAAAGGGAAAAGCATGACGAGATGGTACCCAGATTATAAACCCCTCCTTTGTTTTCAAAGTGGTCTGCAAATAGATCCTTTGAATCAATTGTGTTACTTTCCACAAAACCTCAACAGGAGTATATAATTAATTAATTTGCTGATTAATAATCTAAATATATATTTATACTACAAAGCCCCAGAAAGATCAAAAATACCAATCTAATACCTTAAACTGAGGAATGATCAAATTCTTAAAATAGAAACTTGGGATACTGACTTTATGAATGACTTACAACTATGTTAATTTAGTGCTTGTTTCAGCGCTATACTTTACATTTGATATTAAAACCGTTAATGTTAAGTAACTGAAGTAACTTACTGTCTGGGGTGCATCACGATAGTTCGCACAGACTTCTTGTGGTTTGTCAGAGTTGCTCTGGTTTTTCCGGCGATCAAATCCCACAGCCTGATTGTCGAATCATGGCTGCCTGCAACACATTCATCAGTCCAGATTAATAATGTAAGACCAATCGATCATTTACAATTTGAATAATGTATGATGGCACACAATCGTTTATTTGGCATTATTTGAATTCATTTTTTTTTTACCTGTAATGATTTGAGGCTCTGCAGCCTGACACCTCACTGTGGCCACAGTGTTGGTGTGGCCAGTGAGTGTGTGCACATTGGCTTTTGTTCTGATGTCCCACACCTGCACCAACACAGATGAAAATTAGTTCAAGTCATGAAACCCTACAGAGGGAATTTTCCCACACCAGATCCCCAATGTTTCATACGGGCTGTATAGGTATTTTAACTCAGACACCAAAAGGTAAAACAAAGCAGAGCAGATAAGACATGACATTTGGCAAAAGATTTTGAAATTGTAAAGCGTTTTTTTGCACAACCCGGTTGCTTCAATCCCAAATTATTCAGTTCCTTAAACTCAGTCCATCACATTTTCAAATGTACGTGACTGCTATTTTTATGTTGTAATAGTGACCGATGAAATGTTAATAACAAAAACTATAAAACGTGATATTTACTGATTAAAGTAAAGGTAACTACAAACTAAACATGATACATCTAAACAGTTCAACCCAATGATTTCAGTATAGAGCATGCAGAGTAGGATCTTACTCTTGCTGAAGCATCTCTGCTGCACGTCACCAGCACGTCAATAGTTGGATGCAGGTCAATATCATACACAGCACTGAGATGTCCATGATAATGCCTGATGACCTAATACACAGATCCACATTGAGAAGAGAATTTCAGAAACACTTGGGAAAAAAAAAAAAAAAAAAAAAAAAAGGATTTTGGCCTTCTTTAGATTAGCAGGTCAGATATGTAAGTAACACACTAATGGTTCATACCTTGTTGTACTCCAGATCCCAACACTTGACTTGCTTGTCCTCTCCACACGAGAACAAGTAGGGGCTGCGACTGCTGACTGCCACACCGCGCACCGTGCTGATGTGTCCCGTCAGAGAGAGCTTCAGTTTCCCACTGGCAAGGTCCCAGATCTAGAAAAAAAAACAAAAAAACGCTGTCCAGTCATTTACCTGCTTTTAAAGAGTGTTTCAAGAAAAAGTGTCTGTAGAGCCAGCATGAGGTTGAATGATATGTATTCTCAAAAGATGGCAGTTGTTAATATGAAAAACAATATAAAGGTTTGGTTGATCTTAATTTCATGGTGATTACTCACTGCATCAATCACCTAAAATACAAAACTTCAGTGGATAAGAGGAATAATGTAGTTTTATGTGTTTTTGAAACAGACATAAATTATAGATTGATGCCTCGATATGAGCTGCAAAAGCAAATCAGACCATAAGCAAAACGATTGATTCCACTTATGTAAATGTCTCAAATTGAGTTAGAAGCGTGAGTCCTGCCAGCAGTATTAGTGTCGGAGCCGTGTTTACATCATGTTTACCGAGCGTATGAAGCTGTCTTAATGAAAGACTAGAGAAAAGAAGAATAACATAATCTGCTCACTGCTTATTAGGATGTCTGTGTTTAGATCACGGTCATTGCGTGTCAATTTATGTGCAATATGAAGCCATGAGTCAACCAAAGGGTGCTGCTAACACAACAATGCAGCTCACAGGTGATTGCAGCTCAAGTAAAGGACAATTTTTTTTCCGCCGCTTGCGCTTAATGGTACTCTCTAATTCAAAACTCCTGCCAACGCGAGTGGAGGAGATAGCGGAGGAGCTGCCAAACAGCAGTTTGTTTTGGTTTAATGCTGGTGATCAAGGGCGACATCTGCTGGATCAAAAAGTCGCACAGTCTTCCTTTAAACTGATATTTTTCTTCGTGTAAAAGTGGCTTTCATGCGCATCATAATTTAGATTGCTCTTAAACATCAAGTCAATCAAAGCGGGTAAAGTTTTTCATCATGTTTCAAATCGAATAAACAAAGAAATCACTGACAAAAAAATGTATCGTCATGTTAAGCTTCACTCACCTTTATGGTTCTATCAGCAGATCCGGTGACAAACCACTGATTCCCGGGCTCCACAGCGATGGACCTGACCCAACCCAGATGACCACTGATAACCTATCAGAAGAAAAAAAAACACAATACAGTTAAAAAACAAAAAACAAAGACAACACAACACAGATAAAGTTTGGGTTAATCTGGAGGTAGAAGCTATATGCAGCACATTAATTAGAGTGAGTTGTAATTACCCGGAACAGTTTCCATGGAGGATGCCACTGAGGTTTAGGCATGGTTGGCGCTTTCCTCATGAGGGCTGAATTTCTGGTACCTCCTCCCTCCAAAAGTGACTAAAAGAAATAACATTAATTATCAGGGCAGACATTCTCACAGGGATTTTTAAAATGGTGAATAAGTTAAAACAATAATTTTAACATGGAAAAAAAACATCCTGCAACGTACCACAGAAGATGACATGGGATGAGATCTTTCTGCTCCTCCTGCATGTCGATGGATGTCAGCAACACTGGCTGCAGTGCGGCTCGCATCTTGCCTAAACATTTCAAACCAAAAAGGCAAAATTAGTGCCAATAACTCTTTACTTTAACTGAAGTGACCCGTTGTGTGGGGAAACATTTTTTACCTGGCTTGTGAGGGTGGCAAAGTCAGTGCCATGGAGTAGACTCCTCCCTCGCTTGGATTCCTGTGCATCTTTGTGTCAGAAGTCAAAGCCACGCCTATTCAATGAAAATACTGGGATTAACACTTTAATGATGCAGGAGCAGTGAAGTGAATACACTCAGGCACAGGGCACAAGCATGCATGTGCTTTATTTGACAACATAGAATTTACCAGGTCCAGAAGGATAAGCATGTGTCCCTGTGATCAGGTAGTCTGGGTCATCCCCTGAAAGACGTCAGAACAGAACTTGACTTTCTTATTGCATTTACAATGTGTTTCCTTCATAACTTCAATGATCAACTGTTCTCACACTGACAGTCCTCACCTGGCTGTGTATAGCTTTGGTGGCCTTGAATGCTGCCAGGAAGCTGCGAGACTCTGTCCTTTCCTTCCTTCAGGACAGGCATGTGTAAGACTGCACCATAGTCTGCTTTTAGTTTCACATCCATCTTTACCTTGTAGCTGCAAACAAACCAGACAAAGATGAATTGTTGTCAATTAAAATCCTTTATCAGCACCCCCCCCCCCCCCAAAAGGGCAATGGTGTGATTTTGTAAAGGTGTCTTTTATTAACTCAAATATGACTTGTTTCTAGTATAGTTTGCATTGAAATACTTTGAATCAAGCTATCTTAGAAAAGCCTACTCTTCTCCAACTTGTGATATCTAAATATCAAACAATAGTTTTTTTATTAGGTAATTCTTAGAAGCAAGCTGATAAAAATCACATCGTTCAGTACAAAATGTAAAGTTAGGGAAATTGAACTTGACTAAAAAGAGCTCATTTGCTGTTCCCTGCAGATTTCTGGGACATGTATCTTAATCTTAAGACTAACAACAAAGGACATTTTACTTTTCTTTATTTCTGATCTGACAACAACAACAACAACAATCTACAACAAAGGCTGCTGCACAAGTCAAAACTTTGACTAACATTTGAGGTCAAGGATAATATCATAATAGGTTGAACTTTAGATGTTTGCATAACATGGGAGGATAAAGTTACAAGCAGTTTTAAGCGAGTAGCCAGACTTACCTTTCGTCATCCAGAGCGACGGACTTGGCTTGGTCGGACACAAACATATCATGCGTCCTTTTGAGAGACCTGAACACCAGAGTGTGGACTGAGTGCTTCTGGACATCCTGTAGGGTGAAAGGGTAACACAAATTAATATGTATGCCCGTTTAAAACACATTAAAACATATACTAGAAGATAATAACCACAGACAAGAAGTCGTATCACCAACGAAACAGGAGCTAACCCGGGCCGCACATCGAGCACGCTGAGCGGGAGAGAAGAAGAAGAAAAACAAAAAGCAGAGGAAATAGTTTTAAACCTCAACTTACCTCAGTCATTGTGGCGATGTTTACTCCGAAACAATAACGACAGCTGAGTAAAGTTAAGTTTAAATGACTGTATTTTGGTCGCACTCAAAAGGAGGTATCACAATCCCAGAAACATGACCCAAAAACGCAGCTGACCCGCTCACCCAGGAAGTAAACAATACCGCAGTAGACAGTAATTTGTCAGCGCCGCCTACCGGCCGGGAGAAAAGTGCAAAAGGGAAAAGAGAAAAAACTCCACCACCATGATAAAATAAATTGTTCTTTCAACGTCAAAGGCGATACATTTAATATTTAACTTATATATTAATGATCAGTCTATTCGTGTAATGTGTGTCAAAATGGAAGAATGTCACATGTTTGGTTTTCAAGTGTTGTGTACCAGGTCATGTTTGCCTACTGGAGTACATGGATTAATTGTTATCCAATCCTTCAGTGCCAGAAAAATGTACTGTTTGGTGTTGGTGCAAAGTGTATTGGCTGAAATGTTGTTGAAGACTTGGAGGATCATATTGGAGGATTTTTTTTTAGGACCAGCCCAAAAAACTGAAGTGATTTAAGGGACTTAAGGAAGTGGGTGGACCTGTAAATCTGCCTTTGACAAAAAAAAATCCCTCAACTAAAACAAACAAAAGCATTTGTCATTTTTCACAAATCTTCTGTGTGCCAGGAGGAATTTAGACTCTGCTTGTGGTGTAAGTGGGTGATGCACAGGGACAAGTACAACCAGTACACAAACAAACAGTTCTAGTATCGATCAAAATAAACATTGCAATTGTAATATCGTGATTAGACGTTGGCCAGGAAAACTGGGTCATAAAAGGAGTTTTTTTTTGGTCCAGTTTAATGCTGAAAAATGTACGTCGCAAATTTTGCAGTTATTCTAAGCAGTTGATTTTACAACTTAAACTGTTATTCTGAATTGAGTGTCTGAAAAAGATGTGTGAGGTTGTTTATTTACTGTCATTAACCTGCCTAGGCTGAAGTAATAAGTGTTACTGTTAGAAAGAAAATAAAAAAAGCAAGCTTTGTCACATGGGTATTAGATGAAAGTCATTACTGAAAGATAAACCGTCTCGGGTTAGATTTACAATTCAGAAACATTGGTAATGCAGAGACTTAGCATTTAATGTTAAATAATCTAATTATATTTGTAATAAATTCACACTGTAAGTGCCCATTAGAAGTTATTCAGGGATCACAACCCTGGCCAATGTATTTCAAGTTTCAGGTTTTCCGTTTATAATGGATAATAAGATGGAGTACTTGTTGTTACCTATTGAGGAAATCCAAGCCATGCTTCTTTTGTGGGGGCACTCTCTCTCACTTCTCACTGAGGTTGGTGAAGGAATCACCTCAGTGCAGAGTCAGCTGTGTTTGTGGCTGATTGGCCTTGATTAAAACCAGGTTTGGGCATCTCATACTCTTGGACTCCAGTGCTCTGTGCTGACTCATTATCTCACCTTCAGCGGTAGTGAGAGGTTCTCTCTGTGTTGTCTTTTGCTGTCTGTGTGTTCATAAACTAATAACTTTCTGTGTATTTGTGTCCATTGTCTCTCAGTAAATAATGTTGGGTGCTGGGTAGTTTTGTTGATATACCCCAAACCTTATGTGTTGCGTGTCAAGGTCTCCCTGGCAGCCTTTGCTTTTGTGATTTTCTGGGTCTCCTGGACAATTTAGCTTTTCAGCTGCTTGATATCAGTGGTTTAGTTAATAATTTTTACTGCATTATTTAGTTTAGAAGGGTGTTTTGGCTCTATACTATACTACCAGAAATGTCTGCAGAATATCCTTTTTTTTAATTTAGACTATGATGATTGTAGCCTTCAGTGTTTATTTGCAGTCAAAGTGTTTCATCAATTTGTGTCGAAATAATCCAAAAGTTTGGAGGGCGTAATTCATTTGATGTTTTGAGAGGGAAGGTATGTGCTGTTGATCTGCTTTTAGATATGTCTAAGGAGCAGGGTTACTTTAACTTTTTCTTTGATATTATTTGCTCTGAATGTATTGGTTTCTTTTGTTTTTGTAAGTTTTGTTTGTAGTGTCTTGGAAGCCCATGTGGATCAGTCTCCTCTTGAATGACAAAATCAAAAAAATAAACTATTCATTCTACAAAGCATTTGATATGTTTCAGAGATCTTCTGTGTATCAAGGTCACTCACTAATGAAAAATAGTTCATTTAAAAAAAAAAAACACAGTTGCCTTATCATTTTGTGAGAATGCTTTGTCTAAAAAATACCAAAATTAGTGTGTAATCAGAAAGCAAGTAAAAAAAGTCATCCAAAGCGTTAACTACCAGATTGAATCATTGAATATAACTGCCAGTATGTTACAGTATACTTTTAAAAATCATATGTGCATTTATTTCAACGCTGAAGTTTTATATATAACACACAACTGTATTTTTAAGATTTAAGGCCTCTCAGTGTAAGAACACTTTTCTGCAGGTTACGACACACGTCTTATTTTTGCTGTCTTTGTCATTTTTTCATAGAAGGGGCTTTTGTCTATTCTCAGCATTGTTTAACAAAACAACCTTTTCCCTCCTGGTTGCCATTCATGCAAACCAAAACTGCCCCCAAAAAGTAATGACAGAGCATCATTTGTGAAGGAAAGACATTTATTAAGTGCCCAAAACAAGACCAAAGACAGACAGATCACGCACACGTCACACCAAGACACATGATGATGTCACAGATTTTCTCATGGAGGATTGTTATTTTCATGTTAGACAGTTTCAGTGCTGTTGTGCCGAACACCTCCATTACAGCCTAATCAGACCACAAATATATCATTTTACTGTTTAAGCAAGTCCAGCGAACTGTTTGACTCCAGCCTGTTGTCCACCTCCTGCTGCGATGCGGCTGAGGGGGATGAGCTTCATGGTGGTCTCCTTCAGGGAGTACCAGCGGTTGTGCCATGTGAGCCAAGTGATGCCGTTGTCAAAGCCGAACTCGCCGGCATCCTTTTCTGTGTACCTGCCACCTGAGATGGAGAGAAAAATGATAAATGATTCTGTTGGTAAAAACCTAATTTTGAGGCCTCATCTAATTAAACACCAATAAAATGGTTTGACGCTAGTGTTAGCCCTGTAGTCTTACCCTGGTAGTATTTTCCATTCAAATGTGCAGCGTGACATCTGTTCATCCACCAGCCAGAGCCGTCCTGCAGAGCACAGTTGCCGTCAAACTTGTCGTTGTCCTTGTCGGAAGTGCTGAACAGCATGCCGTTGTGAGATGTGTAGAACTTGTCGCTTGGATCGTCGCCTAAGTCAACACCATCAAAAGCATCGCCAGCATCTCCAGCGAGGTAGAAGCCATAAGTGAGACGGTATTTGTCGATCTCTGGCCCCACTCTGAACATGGTGTAGTCAGCATATCTGGGAAAAAAAGGCCTCTAAGTTAATATTTTTGTGTCCTCTGCCGACCCAGTTTGTTCTTCTTCATCAAAGGAAACCTCATCATTAGGGTCATATTTGCCTTGGTAGAGTCCTTTGGCTCCTCTCTTACATAATCTGTGTGTACATACCTTGTGTTGCCCTCCCAGTCCACAAGCTCTATCCTCAGCACGGTAGGGATGTTCACTCCGGCCGTCAGCTGATGAATCTTTTCGTTTCCAAGCCAGAACTCTGTGGTGTCATCTGGTGAGAGGTAACCAAAACCGTTCTTGTACTGGATCCAGTCTTTGTTGAAGTCCACGCTGCCATCACGTCTCTGAGGACGTTAAAAAAAAGATCAGTGTCAAAATGTATCATGAATATTATTCTGATGAAAATTATCATTGCTGGGCGGAAAAGATAAAAAAATGTGTCTGGCTTATGTCCTGTACCTCTTTCTCTAAATACGATTTCTTTTATATTTCTGTAAACAGAGACGTTTTATTTCAATATCAATACATATTTAAATTGTGAGAAAAATTGCCTTTTATAGTAGCTTAATCAGACCCAATATTTAGTACTTTAGTCATAAACAAGGACCTAAGTTGTGCTAACAATTCTTCAAACATTATTTTGAGATATTTGGGGATACCTATGTTGTGTTTATGTGAGTCAAAGACAGGGTACAAAATAAATGTTATAGACACAAGTAAAGGCTTTTTTTGTGTGTCAAAACATAAAGTTTATCCACGAATCCTAATGATGAATGCTAATAATTTTCCTACACTTCTTTCCACTTCTTAATTCAATTATTTTGGTTTTATGATTGAAAAAAATCTAAGCTTTTTTCCCCTGAAGTTTTGACTTCCTGTTTTCATCACTGAAGTGAAGCATACCCTCTGTATAACTGTGAAGCCGCGTCCAAAGCTGTCGATCTCACAGTAGACCAGGAACTGCTCAGTGGCCTGTGCAGGCCTCACATAGTACAGGCCGCTGGTGGTGGCACCTTTGTTAGCAACATCCTGACAATCTGAAAATTTGAAAAAAAGGAAAAATCAACATTATTAAAGCAAAATGACCAAAAACAAAATGCAAGATTTATTTTATTTACAAAATATGTCTACATCTGTAGTACTCACTAACTGATTACGTCTAGATTAACTCTGTTTACCTTGCGATGATGCATCTTATTGATTTTAGTCTCTGACTAAACACTGCACAAGGACAAGAGAAACCTCTTGTGAAATGGGGACTGGCCTGACGGTCATGATCTTTTTTTCTTTTTTTTTTACCTGTGCCTGTGGTGGTCTGGATCTCCACCGTGTCTCTGCAGGGCTCGCTGCATTTCTGCTGCAGCTGAACGGAGATTTGTTTCAGGTCCGCCATTCTCCTCTCATTGGCTGACAATAAACTTTGAATTTCACTTAAGAGAGGGAAAGAAACATGTTAAGGATGAGCCTAATCTTTAGCTTTTTGTGATTCAGTTTGTTGCACACAGAGAATGACAAAAAGATAAAGATCAAATAAGACAAACAAATTAGAGTGGAAAGACAATAAAAGAGGAACAATCCACGAATCAAATTTAGTAAAAGATTTGAGATATTTTTTAAATTGAAGTACTCTATTAAATGTCATAGGTTCGTCTATGTTCCAATGTCAATATGAAAACGAGGGGTGGGTGGTGAAACGCTTGAAATTCAGACTGAACTGTGTGGGCGAGCAGCGTGGGTGTGCAATGACCTGCCAGTGTGGGGGGGCTTGGACAAGTATAGGCTAAGTTATTTATTTATAAAAAAAAAGTTGCATATAGTATACCTTAGTTATATCATGATCTAAATATTATATTACTCTATTAGAATGCTTTTAATGATGCATTCATGGACCAGAAGTTAATTCAGAACAAGGTGAAATTAAGGTGAAGCAAGTTTCCTTTTTGTGATGTTTTTATGAAAAACTTCTTAACCAGAGCTGTCAAATAAATATGGACTTATATGGTGAAATGTATAATTTTTCCTTAAATGGAGTATAATTATAGCATACATTTATTATTGATAATAATATATTTTTGTTGGTCAAACTTGGAGGTCAGCACTTAAGTAAATACTGGTATTAAGAGTTTTATGACAAATATTATGACTTTATTGGAAACTTACAAGAGCTGTTGTTCCTGTGCGATGATGGTCTTTTCATATCTAACAATGTCATCCAGCATACTTGATGACTTTTTGAAGTACGAATCTGAAATCCAAAATAAATGTCACTTATAACCCCCAACAAACAACAGTTTGTGTCTGCGTTGAACCAGGTCACATTGATTTATTCAAATAATACATTTAAGAACAACAACATATTTACAGCAGAAGCTAGGCAGAAAGGTTGACAACAGTGAAAGGCAGTATTATCTGAAAATTACTAGAGGACAAACAGACACACAATTGTGCAAAGGTCAATATAAGGACAAGGTTTAATGTAGGTCCTTACCTGAAGGGGAACTCTTTTGAGCTGAAGTCGCAGAGTCTTTCATGTAGACGACTGTTTCTTCAGCCCCCCTGGTCAAATTGGCGATGTTTTCTAGTTCATATTGCATATCATCTAAATCCTTGTTCACCCCTGGCGTATATCTCAGCATGTAGTCAGACACTCCACATGTAGTAGGGCAGTACTTTCCCTGTATGCAGATTGGGTCAGAGGTAAATGTTAGAATCCTCACAGATGTATGGAAATATTTTCATTTCTGCTCATACTTACAAAGCCGTCATTCTGACTGCAAGAGACAAGGTTGTCGCCTCTGATTTGCTACACAAAAAAGAAAAAGGATTTAAGTAATGCGCTAAAGACAACTGTTTGTGTATAAAGTCTGAATTGATTGACTTACTGCCGAAGAGAAGGAGAAAAGTAACAGAAGTCCCCCTGCTGCTGCAAGAAGCGATGGAGCCATGTTTCTTTGTGCCACCTGTTGTGGTCTCGTCTTCTTGAAAAATGAAGAGCGGCTTGACTCTGTGTGATATTTATCCGAACAAGGTCCTGAGTTCAGGGTTTGATAAGGGATGCATGTGCAAACATCCCACACACTGCACTGGGACAAAGCTGTGACTCAAACATCACACAGTGGACATTACCCAAAAATGGTCAAGTTCAGTCATTGGCAGTGAAGTTAGTTATGTCTTTATTTCATTCACTGTTTATTTGTCAAGCTGAGTACTGATGCTGACAAAAAACAGATAAAAAGAATTCTGACTCACTTTTAACAGTATTCTTGTTATTTTCTAGTAAACATGATGGTATTTGTTTCTGTCGGACTTTCAGTCAAACTGAATTTATTCCAGCTAAAAGTTGGGTAATATCACACTTAAATATCTATCTTATTCATCAAGTGATTAAAATCAAAGTCTTGAGAAGTTGTCATTGGGTGAAGCGTTAGTTTTAGGATTTCTTCCTTGTAAAACATTAACATTTGGTTGTTGTTAATAAAGACGGGCCAAAATAATTTGGATGGACAAATTGTTTGTGGAACAGGAAAACAACAAACATTTGTTTGGCACTTCTTAGTCTTCCAACTTTCTGCTTTAACACTACATGTCACATTCACACACACATTCACACACTGATGCCAGAGGCAGGCTGCTATACAAACTGCCCAACTGCCCATCGGTTTTAATCACAGTCACAGCACGAACAAATTAAATATAACTTTTCCTTCTCCAGGCCCAAATGGGCCTCCATACAAATCCACAGATCTCAATCTGGCTGCATTATAAACCTGCAGTGCACCGCCACAGTGTTTGATGCTTTCAGTGAAGTAAGTGGACCCAACCATTGGTCCTTCCAACACTGATGCTTTTTGTTGCCTGTGATAGATGATAGTGAGTTTACCATCATAATTTTAATTAAGTCATAATTTTAACTAAGTATCAAATGAAGAAAAGGAATTGCTTGAGAAGCAAATTCTTTTTCAAATTCTTTACTTTATATGTTGCTTTTTATTTATTTATCTTAGATAAATTTTTTGGCATTTTGCCTCCATTCGATCGGACAGAGGATAGAATAGGAAACCGAGAAGAGAGATAGAGCGAGGGATGAGGAAAAAGGGAGCTACAGATCTCAGGTTCTCAGGAGGTAGACCTCTTCAAATCCAATTTAAATTTGACTGCACTTGCAGATAAAGCCACTAGTGGGAGTGGAACCATTCTAAACCAAAGATAGACACCTTAAAATCCTTCAGCACACTTTGAAATAGAAGATTTGATTTGCATTCAGAACACTTCTTTAATGATTCTGCTGACATACATCATGCAAAATAATGTCGAAAAAGACTAATTTGATCTGCATGATAAGACCATTCTTTAACAAAGCACTGAATTATAAATGGTAATAATTGATATAATTTGGAGCTCTGTGTTAAAGTTTATATGCGAGGGGATGAGCCGGCCGGCCGTCCCGACGACATAAACAAAGTGAAGATAGGACTCGGAAAACTCGGAAAGCATCACAGACAGTGGGACTCGGGTTTTACACCCATTGTAGACAGTCATGACTCACAGACTTATTTTCAGAGGATATACTTGATTTCTACTATATTTAAGTGTGAAAAATCACATATAAAGCCTTTAATACTATAAAGATGAGAAATTGCAAACTAAATATCCCACCTTTATATAATTCTTCAAGGAAAATGTACAATTAATGTACACAGAAAGAAAAGAGTATTAATCATATGCTTAGTCCAGTCAGCTGAAAATCAGCTTTAGTATGTTTTTCTGAGCGGTGAATGGCGTGATTTCACAGGCTTCATTATTTAAGAAGCACATGTGCAGCTGAGCACGCTGGAAAACTCCTGCACATGACAAACTTTAAGAAAAGTTAAAGAGAGTTATCCTGTGTAGCCAGTGTAGACCGCTTAGACGGACTCATATTTGGCATCAACAACACATCATATCATACAATAATGCTCTAAACAAATAATCAAACATCAAAAGTATGTCAAATGTTTGGGTAAAATGAAAATAAGGACAGAATCTTATTCTCAATATGTGTAGAGGCTGCCAAATAATAGACAGCCTTGTGGTTGTATTTATTCAAGGTGATTTTTAAGTTTTTTTTATAGGTCCTCTTGTGTAGATGAACAGTCAACTGTGTGTGTGTGTGTGTGTGTGTGTGTGTGTGTGTGTGTGTGTGTGTGTGTGGGGGGGGGTCTCAGGAGGCAGGACAAGTTGTGAAAAGGACACTGCAGAAATCACAGTAGAACGTTTACAGCATTGCAGTGTTTTTTCTACAGTTAAAAAAAAACCTCACCTCTTATCTCAGTGATGTTTAGCCTCCCACAGGATTCTTGTTTCATGGATATTGACCTTGTCTGAGGCACAGTTGATGGGGACACATTTTCTCTTGTAATATAAAGGCTTGTCTGATGTTTTGTTCGTTTTAAGGAAGAAGGCAACATTCTCAATCGAAATGTATCTGGCAGGATTCTAAGGGTTGAACATCGGTTGTAAATCTTTCACTTTAGGATTATAAGTGTTTGTATTTTATACTACTGCTGGGTGCTGGGTGTTAGTGAATCCTATTTTGAATATCTGGAGCATCTCGGAAGTGTTTCTATTGAGACCCTGTCTCCCCTCACTCTTAAGTAAATCGTTGAGCTCCTCTGGGATTGATAATGAGTGTTTTAAGAACAGTATATTTTGACTTATTTGTAGTTATGTTGATATTACCAAGACAGTTTTCCTGTTTGCTTGTTTTTTGATTGATTAATTGATTGAGTCCAGTTTGCTTTCAGTTACATTATGTTCCAGGTCACTTTACAAGGTCTGATTGCTGTTCAGTTGATGATATTGTTTCATCCAGTGTGTGTTCTTCATGGTGCTCCAGGCCAAACACACCTCTTTTTATTACATCAGTACAAACAGCGCAGGGACAGGTGACAAAATAAAGCAGCATAAGGATTCATATGTGGGCCCCATATTGACATTAGATAATAAATCTCCCATTAAACCACCTCTGTGTGACCTGGTTTTACTATGTGGAAAGAAACAGGCCCATGTAGAGCCTCACTGACCTGAGAATGACCTGCCAGGCCCATGAACCTAAACAGTTCTGAACTTTTGCTGAACTGGCCTCTTTGCGTCCAAACACCAGATGGAAAGTGTCTCTTTCTCCCCCCTAAGAGCCGTGAACACTTTGGCACGCTCTCTGGAAGCTGTGTCCAGGATGTTAAAGATGAGTTTTGGACTGTTGTACCTACTGATGTATTTGGATACTGACTCCAGATGAAATTCTTGCTTTGTTTAAACTCTAGCTGGATGCAAAGTAACAACAAAGTTTTCTTTATTTCCAAATGTTTGCCCTGTCAGTCAAGCTGTTCTAATATGATGCTGAATCATTGTTTTTCTTGAAAACTGGAAAAACGTGTGTCTGTAATCAACTTAAGTTTCAAGCCAACAAACAAAGTCAGCATAGTTCCCAGGTGGCCTGACCAGGAATTAAATTTAAAGACCTTTGTTAGGGTCGTTCATTGGCCACAACTATAAGTATGGAGCCATTTGACGATGGTGTAAATCTCCCTGGACAGGGGCCAAAGGTTTGTTATAATGCTTCCTCAGGGTTCAACCGGTGGTCGCAGACGGTAAGTCGATTCAGCTGAACGTAGATGTGAGCAGAAAAACATGTAGTGAGGTTGTTTCAACATACAATTAATGACTATTAAATTAGTATCTCTAAGGAAAAATATTTCATTTCATGACACATTTTCAATAACTGAGTAATTACTAAGCTGCCTACTTGACCTTAATCTGTTCCTTTAAATATTAGCTTGGCCATATAGATTTATTGTTCCCTGCTCTGCTGCCATGTTTAATCTGCAAACATTCCAGTTTGATGAGGGTTCATTTAAAACTGCAGCTGGACATTAATAACACATGTGGGACAAATTTTTCATTCCAGTACCAGTACATACAGGCGAGGGTATCCATCGTATAGTGGTGCATTAGTTTGGTATTTGCTCACTGAGTGTGTTGTTGCTTTTAATGTATTTGTCATAACCTGCCCATTAATTTATGATAAAACAACAACAACAATAACAACAACAAGATACGAGGTAAAATTAAATGCTTGATTTGACATTTCTCACATTGATTATTGATCTGTAGTGATTAATGACACCACATTTATTAATGTCTTCTGACCCATCTCACATACTCCACTCTGAGTACGAGTTCCTACTGTCTTGCAGATGAAGCACACAGAAGTGTTTCAAAAACTCCTATGTGCCCAACTCCATCAAAATTTTAAACGTTTCTTAAGTATTTACAGGTAGCGCAGAAGCTTCGCGGTGTTCTTGTTGGTTATGATTATATAAGCTTCTCTGTTTACATGTGGATATTTGTTTTGATAGTTTTTTATTTATTGTTGTTGCAGAGGCTGCTAAATATGTGCAGACTTTTGAATCCCAGATACATACATATATCCATCTCCCATGGATAAGCTTATCAACTCTGTTGACTGAAACCCACATGAAGTAAGCTTTTATTTTCAAGGGAGGACTCATATTATTTGGTTGATTTATGTTTTCTTAGTTTGTTCATGTAATTTTGTTTTGTTGTTTTTCTAGGAACAATACATTTTTTATTTATGTACTAATATGAATGTTGAGCCCTCTGTGCTGATACAGTAGGATTGATATTTTTTTTACATCTTCTTATTTTTGCAACTATATAAATGCTCACTTTTGTGTCAGGCAGAAAGTGGAAAACATATGCACAATGCTCAAGAACACTTTACTTTCATATTTCTTCAATTTTATGTTTTTATACTCAACTCAACTTTACATTGAACTCTACTTTTATTTGGCAGACAGATGTAGTTACTTCACTGTTTTATCGCTTGCTGCAGGTTAAAAGTTCAAGATTTGAGCTGCATACCCATAAATCACACACACTTCCTCTAAATGCTTGCCTTGTGGGTCAAACCATTTTTCTCATAGTCGGACAAAACAGCAGCCAGCCATCATTTATCCCTTTTGCAGGATTTAACTGAATCTAAGTCAAATAAGATCAAACTGGCTCAAATATTTCTCAGGGTATTTTATGGGTAAAAAGAAGGAGTTGAAGTCTACAGGATTACGATAATAAGGTCGAAGGAATGTTTCATCTCATCATATGGTTCTTCTGAGGAGCACAGCTCTTTTCTTCCCTGGAAACTGATCCCGGATTGATGATGGGACAGAACAGATTAGCCAACAAAGTCCATCACACACACTCATTGTCTGTAGGTTAATCAGCTTAATAGTCTTACTAGTAGTTTGTTTTGAGTCCAAAAAAGTGTGAGCAAAAGTTGTTTTTATTAACTGGTATGATGGTTCATTCATGTAAGATTTGCAATGTGGCATTTTTGGAACATGCAATTGTCGAATAGTGATAAGAGAGTTTGATAAAATTGATAGTTTTTTGCTTATAAATTATGAATGTGGGAACAAGTTTTCATTTGAAATTGTTTCAGTTAAATGTACAAATTTGATCATTTGAACGGAGGGGTAATCAGCTTAACAATAAGAAGTTAGTTTGAAATCACCAAAAGGGTAACGAAAAACTGGAAAATTCCCAACAAAACAACCTTTAAAACCGTTCAGCAAATGAATAAAAAGCACAAATGAGAGTAAAAGTTCTTATTCTTTTAGGGAACATGTTGTGTTTATTTTGAATTACAATACACAATTTATTGAACAGGCTTTGCACTATTGAAACATTTGCATTAATTGACCTCCTGACCTAATTATTAGAACAAGCTTGACTCTTTGTCAGCTCTGGTTTTGGTCTTCACCACAACTTCTGAGAATACAGAGCTGGGTGCTCTGTCGGAATTGAACACTGATGACATTGTTCATAATGCAAGATGTTATTTTGTTGTTAATACAAATATAAATTAGTACAGCTTAAGTATAGCTTAACCCTGATTCTATGATGTGATTTGCAAAAGTTATAGCCTTTTTTTCATTGATCTTTTGAGTTTTAATTGGAGGAAGAAAACTGAGCACTTTAAAAAGACACACTTCCAGTTGTATTGTTGCCACAGTATGACTGATATCACCAGGAACAGTAGCTTTAAAGTCAGGGAAATTGATCAAAACACATAAAGCAGCTATTGCACAAGAACAAACTCTGGATAATCATAAACCCAAACTTTAATTCACTTACTTAATTAAGGGATAATTATGTCGTAATATTTTCATCCCGCACTAATGCACTATAAGAACCAAATAAAACGCCTTCTTCAAAACTCTCCTCTCTGCTACACAATTGTTTACATTAACATAAACCTTAACATTTAAGTGTTAAGCTGATCCTCTGGCAGGAGAAAATGCACGAGGAAAAAAAAATCCAGATGCTGAGGAGGCCAATGAGGGAGAACGCACACGTGCACATAGTGACTCGTGTCCAAACGTGTTTCCGGGATTTCCTTGGAGCTTATTTCTCGTGCCAGTGAGGATAAAAAGGCTCATTTCACTCACGTTCACATAGTTTGTGTACAATCTCTCACGATGCTGCAGCTGTTGACATTCCTGGTGCAGAGAATCTCCCTTCTCTCCAAATTCAATCTTTTTGAGTCCAGCTGGTCTGAGGATGAGGACCGGCCGAGGCACGAGCATCGCTGCCCACCACATGTAATCCGGAGGGGGGACCTGCTGGAGGTCCCTAGAACCCTCTTCACCCACTACGGAATTTATTTGGGTGATAATAGAGTCGCTCACCTGATCCCTGACATTCTGCCTGTGCTCACAAGCGACCAGAAGCTCATCAGCTCCGTTATCACGAACAAGAGGCTCATCCTTGGCTGCATGTACAGGTGTGCCACGGTGCGCGTGGACACGCTAGAGGACTTTGCGTACGGCTCTAATATACTGGTGAACCATATGGATAAGATGATGAAGAATCAAGCGCTCCCCAATGAAGATGTGGCAAATAGGGCTGAAAAACTTCTAGGAAGAATCCAGTACAGTCTGCTGTGGAATAACTGTGAACACTTTGTGACTTACTGTAGGTACGGATCTGCAGCCAGCCGTCAAACAGACAAGGTACAGTCCATGTCCATGTTAATTATTGTATGTCTATACTGCTTGACCATGTACATTGTGAAATTATTGTATGCGCTATAGATTCAGTCAGTCATGCGTCATGTAAACGATGTCTATTCCATATTTGTACCTTGGAATGTAGCGTCATGTAAAGAAAACAGTAACAGAAAAAGATGACGTCTTTAAATCAGTTTCACCATAGTAGTATGAACTTGTCTTGAGGAGGTATTTGGCCCCATTTGGCCCTTCCCTTTCTGTATGTCCCACATCACCTCCAGAACAAAAAGCTAAACAAGCCCCCAAAAGACATTATTCTTCTTCTGGAGTAATACCTCCCGTTTTCTCTGACCAGTAGAAAACACTTTTGACCATTTAAAAGGAAGTGTAAGGCATAAGAAAGATTAGGTTTAAAAACTAAATTCTGACACTGGAATGCAACAAGACATGGATGACTAAATGTTTTGAGATGGTTTTCTTAGGCCACTGTAACAAACCTCAATAATGCGGGGGATTACTTCATTCATAATTTTCAGCAGCGGTAGGCTACAAATCCTCAAACATATCTACACATAAGATTCCCTGGTTTGTAGAAGTGTGGTGCCAAAGTGTAACCCTGGCTTTACCAAATTGTTATTGACTTTCTGTCACAGGTGAGAACAGTGAGGAGTGCTGTTACTGTGGTTAAACTGTGCATATGTTAGTGGTTCAAAAGTTGTGATACTCTCCAGATGACATTAGAAATATTCTGCATAAAGTTAGAAATACTGAATGAACATAACTAACTTTATACTTTTTGTCTTTGCAGTTCTGCGAGTGCCTGAAATCCATCATCAGAGACCAGCGCAGCGTGATTGTCACAAGCCTTCTTGGGTTTATCTCTGTCGTCTCTTTTGGCATGGCACCGGCAACTACATTACCCACGATCCTTATCCCTTTTACTCTGTGGATGGCTGGTTGAATTGGTTCAGTTCAATGAGCCTTGCTGACGAAGTGAGCTGAACTTTTTCCACTGACTGGAAACCTGCTCAGAATGGTTTGGGCTTGTCATGTGATGCCTTTATGAGTCTGTTTGAACCTATACTTTGGTTGTATTGTGTAGGAAATGTGTGAAATGTGTTGTTGATTCATGCTTTAATAGTTTCCTACATGCCTTATATTTGTCCTGTCATAAATTATTTTATATAAGAATGATGTGATTGGGATACATTTGGCTAACATTTGACTCACTACAAAAGCTAACATGCGATCTAAACAATATGTTCATGTATATATAGTTTGTATTTTATAGTAGTGTCCTTAATATAATGTTGTAAATATGACAAATGTTTAATAAACAATTTATTTTTACTTGTTGGCCTTCATGATTTTGTCTTTCTCTACATTGTTAACCACATGCAAGTGAAAGAAGAGCCTCAAATTAGTCTGATTATGTGTCATATAAGGTTTCATGATATAAAATCCTATATTGGGAGACTTTGAAAACAGGTATAAACCCTAACCCCTAACCCTACCCCTAGGCTTTGTAATTATAGAGTATGGATAGATTGCAAGGAAGGTGAATAAAAACTTAGTGAGGGAATTTTATCAGATATATGGCCAATCTGGGAATAAATTCCTTACCAACCAATTTCTACACCAGTGTGTTTCTAAAGGTGTCTAGTTTCACATATAAAAATATTTAAATTCAACTCCTGTAGCAAAATCCGTGAGAGCTGCTGAAACTTCGGGTACCTGGAACCCTATTTGTTGAAAATTGGAAATTTTTGATTTTTTTTACATGTGCCTTAAATAGCATGTTTGGGGTCAAATTTGGGGTTATTTGGGACGCTGAATCCATTGCAAGCATTATTATTTTGCACCAAAACCACTCCTTGGTAGAGAAATGGCCACGCCAACTTTTCCAGCTCTCTTGAAAACTCTTTGTTTAGGTGAAAATCAATGTTCCTTGTTGCATGTGAATTATAAAGCATCTTCATAGGTCTATTTATAAATGTATTAGTGATGGTAACTACTTTTTATTAAATGTTAAATGTTGCAGTTGCTACACAATAGAGTCCACACATATCAAATAATATTCACCAATCAAAGAGATATTGCAAGATGATTTTAACTCTGATATGTACGTATTACTTACGTTATTTACAACTGTAATTGAATGTCACTACATTGATTAATACTATTATAAGGAGTGTACTGTCATCAGACTAACTTATAGCTAGCAAACACGAGGCAGTCTGGTTAGTTAGCTAACATCCACACACCCCAAGTGCATCTGATTACTATTTTACTTACTTGAATGATAGCTGACTGCCTCATGCTAACATTAGCTAGCTATCGCAGGGGTTTGTTTTGGTTTCTCAAGGTCTTTTTGCAGTAACTGTACATCTGACCCCCTATTTGCTTCAAAATACAACATAGTAGAGAAGATATCTGTCCACATGACAAAGGATGTCTTGCATGTCACAAGAATGATTACAGAATTTTTTTAAAAATTAAGATTCTACGAGACAGATGTTCATTACTCCAAGACAAAAGATGTAGGAAGGAAAACTGATGAGTGTGCACAGTGTGCAGTTACATTTAAAGAAAATTCATTAAAATGCTGAGTGTTTCATTTTGGTGATTTTGATGCACCTACAACCTTTCCATTTCAAATATATTTCAAGGGATTTAGCCAATATGTTATTATATTTTTTATCAAATGTCTATAACTAGCCTATGCGATATCCACATCTTTTATATATATCCAAAAAAGTGCTGAATAACGATGAATCGAATGTAGCGATTAAAGATTAATGTAATGACAAAGCACGTTTATTGGGGCACAATTGCACAATCTATGTGACCTTGCAAACACCTATTGAACATGTTAGTCGTCTTAATGAGACGCCTGGCCTTAATACAACAGAAACAAGAGCTGAGTTTGAGAAATCTGAACATGCGTTGTGCTTAGAGAAAGCTCCTTTGTTCATGTCAAAATAATACCGCAACATTGGCCAACAAGTAATCCTCCTAACCAATCTGGTCCCTCCCAACTGCAGCTCATATAAAATGTGTGTGAGGCTCTTTTCAGCACATTGCCATCATGTTTCTGTACCAGCTCATCAACTTTTTCTTTGTCTCTTCCAAAAAGGAGGATGAGAAGTCACAATATGACCTGTCTTTGTACAAACGTGGTGATCTATTGGAGGTCCCCAGGACCTTATTCACACACTTTGGCATTTACTTGGGTGACAACCGTGTAGCCCACCTCATACCGGACATCCTGCCTGTGATTTCCAAGGATAAATCTGCAATCTCCACGGTGGTGACGAATAACCGCCTGCTGCTGGGGGTCATTGCTAAGATTGCAAGCGTAAGAGTGGACTCTGTTTCTGATTTCGGGTTTGGCTCAGAGATTCTGGTCAACCACATGGACAAGGTGTGCAGCGAGCCTCCTCTGGACGGGGACGAGATAGCTAGACGGGCAGAAAAACTCATGGGCTCAGTCACCTACAGCTTATTGTGGTACAACTGTGAGCATTTCGTCATGTACTGCAGATATGGCATGGCCATCAGCTACCAGACTTACCAGGTACAGTCTCCTCTTGTAGTAAAAATATTAAAGGTTCACAGTTTTCATCCAATTTGCTGTCAAAAAAAATCTGTTCCTTACCAATTTAACTGACTAGGGAAAAATACAAAGTCCTTATCCTGTGTAAATTAATATTTATGAGTTTAATCAAAGCTATAGTATCAACTTTAAAGGTCTGAGTTAAAGACACTTGGTACAGTGCTTTGCCTTTTAGTCGTCTTTCTCCATATGGTGTATAATGACGCCTCTTGATGAGCTACAAAAGCAAAGACTAAAGGAGAGAAGATTGAGTATTTCTACTGTATGTATTTATTTGATATGCCTGTTAACTCAGCCACAGGGTAGGTGTTGAAGAGATAACAGCCTTTGTTTACATTTTCAACGACAAAGCTTCTAGATGAGTGGCTTTAAAATAAAAGACAGCAGGATGACATTTATTTTTGTCAGAAAATATTGCTTTAACATGTAAAGAACAAAACCAGAAAAAAGTTAAGTCAGACTGTTTTGTCCACATGGGGCGTCTAATTGGCTGCATAGATGTTCCAAGACTGTCTGTTTTTTATAAAACGCAATTGTTTGTTAATTGAATAACAAAAAAGCTCAAAGTATATTTGAACTGAGGAAGAGCTGACCTCTTACGCATGGGATTGCTCTAACTAGTCTTTTGATTGAAAAAGCCCATTTATATTGTCTGAAAAACTTTTCTTGATAGAAGGAAATTAAAGAGGGGAAACAGTGGTCTAAAAATGCAGCAAGGATTTGCCTTTCTTAAAGGGATACTTCACCCGTTGAAACATGAATCTGTATTGACATTGGGTCATATATGTAGTAGAAATGTGAAATGAATTTTGATGTTGGTGCCTTCTTGGCAGAGAGAAGGCAGAAAGTATCTTTTTGGCTCATGTAGATGAAAGACACCAAATCCCAGAATGCACAGCACCGCAAATTCCTGGCAGAAAACAGACTCTATGTCTGTGTCCATAGGCAAACAGTGAGAGCACCGACACTACCAGTCCGCCCCAGCTCGGGCTCCTTGTCCTCACCGCCCCGGCGGCCAGCGATATAGCAATATAGCCGCGAGATGGTTGCTGCCGACAGGCCGGTCTTGTGTCCCTGCGAGCGGCCAGCAGCTGCTCCGGCGGCAGCAAAAACACAAGACCGGCCTTTCGGCAATGAGGAACTACCTTTGTAGTTTCACCCCGCTAACCGCAGCAGCTTCCAGTGACGCAAAAATCGTCATTTTGCGTCACTGGAAGCTCCTTTTCAGACTCAGAAATACAAATATATCCTATCTCAGGGGAAAATGAGGGCGGGACGCACGACCATTCAAAAATACTACCAGGTTTCTAATGATACAAAGCTTAATGCAAATGGGTGAAGTATCCCTTTAAATTAAATTGGATATATGCTAGGCCAACTAAAATACAGTTTATACATGAAACTAGATGATATAGTGCTGTATATTCCTCATCACTTATGTTGAGATGCTAAAGGAAATGTTCCATTCACAGCCTGAGACAAAAATCATAACCACCTCCATAACTCTCATAAATAAAAAAACCACGAAAAAACTACTAGTGTTGTTCTAGAGCAGACGTGAAAAAACAACTTTTCAGCAGTTTTCATTATGTAAACTTTTATGTAAGTTTGCACAGCCTGTTGATTATAACAATCCATCACGAGATTGTTATTTTGAGATTCATTTCGAAATCTTGATTCAACAGCAATCTTTAATTCCTTAATTCTTCACACATGCTTCTATTTTTTTACATCCTGGGGATTATTGTGACGTCACATGTAGAAGCTAATAGTTTGAGTTTCACAACACGTGAAGCGACTGCATGGCCGTCAGTCATTAACCAGGATTAAGTCATAAACAGATTATTGGACACATTTAGTAAAACTCAGTGTAAAGATGTGATAATCTGAGTTTATTTATGTTAGTTTCTTTTTACCTCACATTGATTTACTAGCTTTATGGTAAAAATCGGATCGACATGCGTCATATGAGGTTACAGCTCAGCACAGAGTTGTTTGCTTCAGTCCACTGGAGTGAAAAATGAACTTCTTTCTGAGTCGAGTGGCTCCCTCTAGTGTTTCCTCATGTCATAATGATGTTATTCTGGAGATCATGAAGACTTCCCTTTGATAACAGACACTCTACGCTGCTTATTTGTGCTTTACTTTGCTTCGAATCTAATTCTCTCCCTCTTCCTTGCAGTTCTGCACAGCAGTACGGAAAATTGTCTGCAGCAGGATGAGCTCTTATTTCACTGCACTGTGCGGCGTAGGAGCCATGCTGTACGTGGGCTGTGTGACACCACTGACACTTTTACTGACCGTGCTCATCTCATTCACTATCTGGATGGCAGCCTAAAGGCCTCCAGCAAGAAAGACTCATTCAACACGCCGGTGGAGGCTGAAATGAAATGAGTTCCTTATAAGTTTACTTTTTATGTTCTTTGGATCATTTTAGGTCTTTTTTTTTTATAAACTGATGTGAATGTGTCGTCTTATATCGATCATTCTTTACTGTCATTCTTTTCTGAACAGCTTTTTATTAAAATCTACTTTGTTATCATTAATGTTCACTACTTGGCTTTGGTTTGGCACATTTCCAAATCCCTGGTGACCATGGTGGAGATAAAGAGGTATTATCAGAGTTAATTTTAGTGTGTTTTGTGAGTTGAGGAAAAGTTCATGAAACTGTAATTAGATTCTGCTGAGGTTAAAAGTTTGGCTTGGACAAAGTGCAATAAGTTTCTTACCAACAAAAAAATAGAATCACTTGAAATATCATAGTGATGGATGTGTGTGTGTGTGTGTCAGTCCATTAAATCTGTATTTCTACCTGCTTTTGTTTGTGTTTTCTTTCTTGTAAAATGGTCAGTTGTAAATGGACTTAAGCTCTACTAGTCTTCTGACCACTCAAAGGGCTTTTACACTTCATGTCACATTCACACTACATTTACACACTGATGGTAGAGGCTGCAACGGGTGTGTAGCATTACCAGTTGGAAGTCTACATCAAACATTGGATAAAAGCATGGGCAGTTCTAGGCAGGGGCCAACACTGAGCTTGGTCCCCCCTGTGGCCACCCCTCCAAAAGGAAGAGCCCCCCTAATAACACATACACAGTATTTGACTCAACAACCTGACTTACAATCTAGTATTAAATACTGTTACTGAAAAAATATCATTCATGGTATTTTATGTTGTGGTATTTTATGATGTGCACTATTATTTGGCATAATATACATATTTTATTTTAAAGTGATCATCTTTGTCTTTTTTTCTCTTGGGTTTAATGTTCCCCTCTGACAAAACAACTGGCCCCAGTTTGGCCCCCTCAGTAAAAGTGGTCTAGAACTGCCACTGGATAAAAGTGTGGCTGTTTGGCACAGGTGGTGACTAAAAGAATTGCTCAGAAAGAAGAAATTGTTGCAAACATAAAGTGATGGATTTATTAACCGGAAATGCACAAAAGAGCAAAAAAAAAAAAAAAAAACAGTCCAGGGTTATTTAACAAAAAGCAACTAGACTTAATAAGCTGAAAGAAAACAGCCTCACAGCAAGCTGCCACAAAAGAAAAAAAAAATGTTTTGCCATGGACTCTGGCTGAGTCTACTTTTATGCTTCTCTTGGCCTCACCCTAATTGGAGCAAACCATTTCAGGAATATAGGGAAGCCAAAGAACAAAAGCCCCACTGAAACAAGAATAAATCATTAGACAGCAACATATCGTTATTTCAAGTGGAGAGCTAATATCAACTTAGAACAGTAAACACCTTTTCAGGTAGAAACAAAAACACTACACAACATGAAGGCTCCACTCTGTCCAATGAGGCACAGGTGGCCTCACTCAGCCTAATCACTCTGCTGGCTGCAGTAAGGTAAAGTGAAAAATATAGAAGAAAATGATATTCAAATGGGTGACTAATTTCTGATATAAAGATTTTTCTCTGTTTTTGTTGTGCCAAATGAAAGGGGACAAAAAGGACTGTCTGTGGGAACATAACACTGGATGCAGGCTTGGGGAAAAAATCTTCCTGAAACAATTGAAATGTTTGCTCCTGATTTCAGAGAATGTGTGTTTAAGTCATCGTAAGAATTTTAACAAGAATAGCATGGCAATCCTGGGCAACACTCCCAAACTTTGATTTTTTTTCTTTTTTTTAGCAATACCCCTTTAAAATAGACGGGCAAATTTTTTTTTTCTTGATATCAGATTGACAGAATAAAGGAGAGACTGAATGATGAGCAAGAGGTAATACTAAAATCAGCCTTGAATTTTTTTGATGAATATTTATTTCAAGACTCTGAGGGTAAGAGTTGTAGTTTGAGTTCTGTCCGAAGGGAAAACATTAAAATGCTTTCATTACCCATAAAGCACAGTGCTTGGCAAGGAACATTTTTTACATAAAGAAATTAATAAATCTGTGTTATCATTATAATTATTTCTGACTTTATGACCTCCTGTGGCTACAGAGCTAGCACGTTCATGTTGTCTCTAATGAAACAGATTTTAGATTGAACTAAACAAGGACAAGAAATAAATACTAAAATGACCTATACAAGGATGTTTCTTCATATCTCTTAACTTAAACATATTAGAATATATGTGGATGTCCAAAAGCGACAGAGTTTGCGTGAATAAACAGAGTTTGCGTGGATAAACAGAGTTTGCGTGGATAAACAGAGTTCGCGTGGATAAACTCAAAAAGCCAAACAGTGCTTATGAAGGAGTTAATAGCAATTGTGCCATCTGGTGTGGAGGTTAGCTGATTAATCGACATTTGGGAACACAAACTGGTCTATGTTAGCACCATATGCCATATCTTTAATTTGATCTGAATTCTTTGGCAGTAAAACCATAAAAATGAATTCAACCATCTGAAAGATTGTGAGGGTTTTAGCCTCTTGAAAAGGTGTTTGTAAAGACAGAAATCAGACACATCTCATCGTTGAATTTAGCTTCTGGGGGATCAATAAAGAAGTATCTTATCTTATCTTTTTAAAATGAAAGATTCCCTGTGGACATGTTGACACCATGTAAAATACAGTTCTATCTTTTATGTCTCATGCACCACACTTTAATCGTTTTGCAAAAATGTTCACAATGTTGTGGAAGGTGTGGAAGAGGAAAGGTTTGTTTTGAATGTTAATTAATGAAGAAATAAATACATGTATTTTATAAAGATAAGCTTCTTAACCTTTAGACTAAAGTAAGCAGACTTATCCAAATATTTTCCATTAAACTATGTACCTGATGAACATTCAAGACACATTCAATGCAAAAAGTCACTGTGGGTAACATGTGGAAATGGATTTTTGCTTTGAACCTGAGTAACATAGGTAAAATCCAATGGTAATGAAGAGTAATTACCTTGACATTACACCTAAGCATGAATCCTGCAGAGAAACACTATGTATTGATTTAAGGGAGGCTGATGTAATGGGCTGAAACCCACTAGATCTATTAAGTTGAGTGCAGGTTCAAAGTCCCTGCTGAGATTGAAGAATAACTGAGTTTTGTCACCTCTGAAATAGATGCCTTTTAGCTTTTGGCCTGAATTCAATCCTGAAAAATCTGATTTTTATCTATTCACCCAGGGGTTTCCTCTTTTTGAGCTACAAATAAATACATCAAACATGGATCACCGCTGCAGAAAACAAGATTTCTGTTCAAGTGAGAGATGAGTTTTGATCAAATCTGAAGCACCAACAAACAAGTGAGTCTCTAGGGAAAACATAGGACTTCTTTAAGCATAAACATGGTTTCAATGTCAACATTCATGTGTGACAATACAGGACAGAGAACATCGCTGTGCTGTTAATTCATATGGTTTGCATATTCCAAGCGGAACATGTTTGATGTTTAAGATCAGTGCTTACTCTCTGTTTCCTCACGCTCAATATTTTTTCCCCCAAACAGCCTTAGGGGATGTTTGAGACCAGACATTCCAGCTCTGAAATGTTTCCCACGCAATCAAAAAGGCTGGTGCTCCATTAAATTGCCTCTATAGAGCAGTGGTCTTTATGTTCCAAACTGCAGACTATACAGTTAAACTCAAAGTTTAATGTCATCATCTGCCTTGGACTTGCTTTGGTATGACCGCACAAATCCTGACATCTGTGCAACACCTATAAATGCTAAACATCCCAGTGGCTTGTGTTTCATTTGATGCTCATATTACACAAAAGTAGTTAATTTTTGAAGTGGGGTTGTATGATTACTTGTGAATAGTAAGTGTATAAGCCATAGAAGATGACAGTCAGCTTGGCTCCTTTATTCAGAAGCCAGTCAGAGAGCTAGCAAGGAAGCTAGGCTTAACATTGCTCAGAAGGCAATTTGTGCCACGTAGCACTTATTTTTTTGGAAAACCCACATTAAGAAAAACGCTGTTGAGTGTACGCTAGAGAAAATTCTCAGGGCTTTACTTTTCTGTCAGCTGGCCACTTTTTGATGTATCATATACATCACAACAATAAAAGGGCTGAGCTGAGAGGCATTAAAACTGTTCCCAAAATATTTGAAACACTGCATATTGTTCCTGGACATATTCAATACTGTAGCTTAACTGGTCTGATGGCTAACCAAGATACCTTAAGTGGAACGATACGGTTATTGTTGTCCACAGCTTTATTAGACGCTATGAGTAGAGAGGGCTCAGCAGCAGCAGCTGTAGTAATCATTCTGAATACTGAACAGAGAAGTCAGCCAGCAGACGGAATTGGACGGGCTGTAAGAAAACAATGTAGTAATGTTAGTCTAAATTGACTATAGCTACACATTGGGGATGCTGTGCGTTTGAAAAGGAAGGTCAATGTGTTATCATTCTTTGAATACAAATTTGCAGCAGCTGGTTTTCGAAGTTGTCTTATGATCATCTCATTTAGATTCATAAAAGAGCATGGTGTCTCTGGGTATACCGACAAAGATTGAAATAAACACACCTCGAGGCACCCTGTAAATGAATCCTGTGTATGAATAGGAAATACCTTTAATTTCTCATTGCGTATGACACAAACAGGTAATTTCAACATCCTTTTGTTTCATGCCTTCTGGTTACCGCTCATTCCTGCTGTATCTCTTTCTGTCGCTATCAGCATAAAGATGAAAAGAGAGGACAGTCTGTGTAGAAAATCATGCTTTTTTGTAGCTTCGGAAGACAACAAAAAAAGGAAACACACCTTAATGTAGGTAAGAAACGTTTTGCTAAAATGGACAAAAATCGTCACAATTGTATGAGTTTGTGTGCGTTTAAGCTAATAATGATTGGATAAAAGTTTGTTTCCCTTGTTGCAACACTTCACTTTCAAACTGACATTTGTTCTTTTGGTCATGACATTGTGCAGACTCATAAAGAACAGGTGGCATTTGGTCAATAATTTGACACAAGGGGGTTATGCAACTTCGCATATTAATGTTGTGTTGTGCAGAATGATAAATGAGCTGTGGTCTTCTGTAGACACCGTATGTGGAGATATTTAAGTATGCTTCAGTCACTTCAGATATCTCTGGAGCCCGATTCAGTTCAATAATCAATAAATCAATCTGTCACTGCTCTGTGCTGATGTGTTTTTTATCAGTTTGCTGCATGTTGCTGATTAGATCGGTGGATGAGTCGTTCTTATTAATAGAACAATATATTCCATGCTCTGCCTTTCATTGACAAGGGCGTACACATTGTAAAGAAATTAATTAAGAATATATTTTCACTTCCACAGATAATATTGAAAACAATCTTTTTACATCAATGTGATGAAATTACAATGAATAACTTGAAACGAACGACTTAAAAATGTATGATGAAGAGACACCAGAGAGATATTTGTTCAACTAAAAAGTAAATGTTTGATTGAGATAAAACGAGTATTTTCCTATGCAGAAAACTCCTGCCCTTTCATTTTTCACACTAAACCTTACAACAAATTTGAATGCATTTACCATATTAAAGTGCGAAACACATTATTGTTGATTTTACAGCTTGTATAGTGCCCCCAAGTGGCCAAAAAAATAAAAATGTAGTCCACAGGTTATGATGTAAACTGATATAACCATTATGACATCACCCATAGGTTAGTGGACAAGCTTTTTGAGGAATTGGGGATTAACTGTAATCATATTGATCTGCAGAAAAGTTCTGGAAGTTCTGAACATTGGTTTGTTTACTGAGGGAAAAAGGAAAAAGCACAAAGTAATAGGAATTTAAAAAATGTAGTTAGCTGCAGGCTACATTAGGGAACTATACAAACTGAAGATGACACATTAAGTAAACACTGCAAAGAAAGCAATATGAGATACATCGTTGTGGAGAAGACTGGAGAATGGAAAAAAGATGCTGGCAGACTTTGACAGTGCGAAAAAAAAAAAAATTCTATCAGGTGTTCTTGCATAGTTCTCGAAAAACAAATGTTTAGTTGTGCTGACATTCAACATGGATCATCATTTAAATGACTGCTCAACTTCTACAAAAACATTGTGTTTTCTGTTTTCCTCATTACTTCGCCATCTGTGTAGTTTCCTTTTCCAAGGATGCTACTGGACAGTAACTCAATTTCCAACGGCCACATGGTGTCTTGGATTATAATAGTGATAATCAAATTATGAGCCTAATTACCTGCCAGAGGCTCAACAGTTTGAAATTGGTCAGATGCATTGTACTACACTCTGAATAGTAAACCCGTTGTCTTCTAACCCAATAAGAAAGACGATGCGTTCAGTGGTTGTGGAGGAAATGAATGAAGCTGAAAGATTTTTAGCATCTCAGAAAAGTGTCACAGTGACATATAAATTATGTGTAATTGCCTCATATTGGTCAATGTGCCTGTCGTTAAAAGGTACGCTCTAAGGGAAGAGGGTACTCTAAATTGTGTGTCTGTGTGTTGGCTCTGTGGTGTCCTGCCTTGAGCACTCTGTGAGCCTGCACAGGACACATTTATTACAGAAATGATGTTTGTTTCACAGTATTACGTTTGACTTAGAGCTGGAAAGAAGAAAAACAAAATCATGTGTGAACTCATGCCCAACCTTTCTAATAAAATTGAGTCAGGTTTTAAGGTCACCCTATGTGATTATAGGGCGTATAATTAATAGATTGATATGTATTTTATTGATCAAAAACTTGAAAGGACATTTCTCAAAGATGCTTTAAAATTGTACATAAATGTATACACTATAAATAAAGGTTTCAATTGTATTTTGAGCTACCCATACCCCCCTTCTTGTTTGTATTTCTTTGTATCCTGTTCTTTCTGGGGAAGGAAATTTAGTTCAAAACCTTTCTTTCACACTAAACAGGGTCACGTATATATTTGTATGCAGAGACACACTCAGCACAGCGCAAGGTCCAAATTTAACAACAAACCAGGGTCTCTTACATTGGAGTTCATATAATCTTGGACGTCATGAATTAAACATTTAAGAGAACACAAGTGCTAAATTTACTCATTTACTTATTTGTAATGATCGATCTTCTTAATTTGGCACAGGCAGGCGGTAACGTTACTATTCCAGCTCAAACAGACTCGTTGGAAATGAAGAGAGACATCATGTGCCGTTTTGGAGGATGTTGCTAAGGGGGGGAAAAAAAGAAGCTGTTTCCTCACTGTTCCTCACCCCTCCTCATCTGTGAGTCTCGAGTCTCACAGGGCAGGTAGTGCGATCTCCGCGCCAGACGCTCTGCAGTGCGCACAGCCAATTACTGCGCGCACGAGGAAGATAGTTCCTGCGTGAGTTTGAGTGTTTTATACAGCGTTGGTCCTCTGGATAACACTGAAGCGAAACGGAGCAAGTCAAAACATAATCGTAAACTTTAATGGGAGCAAAAACAGTGAGATGACTCTAAAAAGCACACTGTCTAGATTCAGGTGAGTGGAATTTTTTTAAAATCTAATTTGATCCAAATTTGTTATTTTGATCCGGACAATTCCAGTGTGGGAAATGAGCCTGAACCCTGCTGTGACACTAAAGGCTGGCACACTAAGGCTGAAAAAACAAAGGTGTCTCTGTTACAGTTTATTTTTCTTCATTGTGAAAGTATTCCCAGAGATTGAAGATTTGCAGTCCGAACATAATCATACAGTAACTGGGGTCTCCAAAGTAAAAAAAACCATCTTGTCACGATAATAACACATAATAATACAGCGGTTATTTTGAATGGATATTTTGTAGTTTATGTAGCTGAGACTCATGCTTTCAATATGATAATTCAAGACTTCTTAAAGTGATAGTGCATCCTAAAATGATGTGCATTTTTAAACCTATAAATTGAGGGGAAAAAAGAGAATTCTCTCTCGCTTTCGTTGTATGGTGCACTCTTTAGGATCAGCCTCCTCCTGAAATCATAACTTTCAGTGTGCCTCCTTAATGTTAAGCTCAATTGAACAAGGCTAAATATTATAAGAAATGTGTCGTTTTCTTATTCTGTTTCATTGTGGACTCATTAGCTCTTAAAATACTTAAGACTGCGTGTATTGAATACGTCTTTCTAACATGTGTACCATGACTCAGTCTTCCCTCTCTGTAATGCAGGTCATACATAAGGAAGGCATCAGTGCATTCTTACTTAAAGCATGATTTATGATTCATAAAAGTCTACATCAAATGTAAATCAATATTTGTTAAGTTATCCTTTGCACTTTTAGAAGCATTGAAATGGTCTTCACAGTGCAAGCTAAATATGTCATGGTATGTTGTTTTAGTGTCATTCAGTTTTCACACATTTTATTGGGCCTGCTCTGAACTAAAGAGTGCTCCTATAATGCTGCAACTGCATTGCCACTTTTTAAGAATGCTGCATTGAAATCAGTCATTTTAAAGATTCACTACGTAGATTTGGTAGTGAAATTTGAATGTTGGAGAAGTGAAACAATTCTATGCTATATTTTCTGACCTAAATACACAAAACTTACTAAAAGAAAATATGGGTACCTGGAACACTGTTTGGTGCTAAGAAGCTACCAGGAGAGTTACGGCTTCACTGCAGCGGGCCCTCCACCACAATTTCCCGCGTAGCACTTTATCTTCAAACAGTGTCCAGGGGACCACATTTTCCTCTGAGGACAGTTTGTGTATAATTATGAAGATATACCACAGAATCTGTAAATTTCTCCAACTTTCACATATTTCTAACAAAACTCCATGGTGCACCTTTAAGTCGCAACAATCACAGAAAACCTTTGAAATACTAGAGAAACTGATTACTTTTTTGTTGTACCAGATCATGTTTGTTACTGAAACTGGTGTCCATCTCTTCACAGAGTCACTTATGGGGACTGTTAACCATGGAAACATCAGATCAACTTAACACAAGTCAAGTTGAAGATTCACAGCTTCAACTGCAATCTTCAAACTGCTGCTCGACTAAAGACACTATAATAGATGAGAACTTCCTGCAGCTGGACGACAGCACGAAGCTAATAGGAGTTCAAGTGATTCTCATCCTGGCTTACAGCACCATCATCCTGTTTGGAGTTATTGGAAACTCGTTGGTGATATATGTTGTCTTCAAGTTTAAAAATCTGCAAACGGTTACCAGTTTCTTTATCGTAAACTTAGCTGTTTCAGACCTGTTGGTGAACACATTATGTTTGCCTTTCACCCTAATCTACACGCTGTATGGCGAGTGGAAGTTCGGTCAGGTGTTGTGTTTCATGCTGCCCTATGCTCAAGGTGTTGCGGTTCACGTTTCCACCATCACTTTAAACGTCATCGCCCTGGATCGCCACCGGAGCATTGTCTACCACATGGAGACCAAGATGTCCAAAAACACGTGTGCCCTAGTAATTGCCATCACTTGGGCTGTAAGTGCGCTGTTAGCTAGCCCACTCGCCATTTTCAGGGAGTATGGGACGTTAGATTTCCCACCGAACGAGTCTATCCAGGTGTGTACAGAAGAGTGGCCTGGAAGCAGCATGAATGGAAGCATCTACAGCATATCCGCGATACTGATTCAATATGGCTTACCTCTGATGGTTACCTCTGTTGCCTACATTCGCATCTGGAATAAACTGAAGAATCACATGACCTGCACGGGACGAAACGTCCGAAACCAGCGTAGGGAGAAGACCACAAAGATGCTGCTGCTGATGGTGGTGGTCTTTGCTGTCAGCTGGTTGCCGTTCCACGCTTTTCAGCTGGCCGTTGACATTGACAGCACTTTGTCGTACATGAAGGACTTTAAGCTGCTTTTCACCGTGTTTCACATCATGGCTATGTGCTCCACATTCGTAAACCCTATCCTGTATGGATGGATGAACAAAAACTACAGGAAAGCCTTCTTGTCTGTGTTTAACTGTTACCAGCCTAAGGTAAGGCTAAGAGGATGTAAAGGCAGAGACAGGCAAAAGAATGAAGAGGAGGTTTACACAGACTCTAAATCAACTAAGGTTTAAAATACACATGTAAGAGCAAGTTCATTGATTATCATTCATGGAAATATATCCACTTGGTTTTGTGAGGGCACTCTGACCTCCTAAATTAAGCGTTATAGATACAGCCTATATTTGGGCTGGAAAAAATCATTTTAAAAGAGCTTCTACTTTAACTTACCTTCTCTCTTCTCTATGATTGGGTCATAGGGTCATAAAACGTCATGTCCCCACAATCTGTGGAGCTCACAATATGTATTTAGAAACTCCTAACTCCACCTTAATTCTTACTTTTAAAGTAACTCTTGGACAGTGAGCAGGAAACTGAAAAGAACGTCTAAGCTAGAGTAAAAAAAAAAACGACATTTGTG